>NC_048582.1:32904602-33578538 GCF_013265735.2 Oncorhynchus mykiss | reverse complement strand
CAAAATTGGATGCAGTCTATCACAGTGCCATCCGTTTTGACACCAAAGCCCCATATACTACCCACCACTGCGACCTGTATGCTCTCGTTGGCTGGCCCTCGCTACATATTTGTCGCCAAACCCACTGGCCCCAGGTCATCTATAAGTCTTTGCTAGGTAAAGCCCCGCCTTATCTCAGCTCACTGGTCACCATAGCAGCACCCACCCGTAGCACGCGCTCCAGCATGTATATTTCTCTGGTCACCCCCAAAGCCATCTCGTCCTTTGGCCTCCTTTCCTTCCAGTTCTCTGCTGCCAATGACTGGAGCAAATTGCAAAAATCACTGAAGCTGGAGACTCATATCTCCCTCACTAACTTTAAGCACCAGCTGTCAGAGCAGCTTACAGATCATTGCACCTGCACATAGCCCATCTGTAAATAGCCCACCCAACTACCTCATCCCCATATTGTTTTTTTTTTTTTTTTTGCTCCTTTGCACCCCAGGATCTCTACTTGCACATTCATCTTCTGCACATCTACCACTCCAGTGTTTAATTGCTATATTGTAATTATTTTGCCACTATGGCCTATTTATTGCCTTACCTCCCTAATCTTACTTCATTTGCACAAACGCTGTATATAGACTTTTCTATTGTGTTATTGACTGTACATTTGTTTATTCCATGTGTAACTTTGTGTTGGTTGTGTCGCACTGCTTAGCTTTATCACGTCGCAGTTGTAAATGAGAACTTGTTCTCAACTGGTCAACCTGGTTAAGTATAGGTGAAATAAAAAAATTAGACCAATGGCAGCTATGGCTACAGGCTGCATTTTGGATACACATGTTGTAGTGGGGTGCATAGTTTTCTGTTATTATATAAAGCCGTGGTTGTTGATGTGTACAGCTAAATTTCAGATATATTTTTGTAAAGTTTTGGAATGAATAGTGTGTGGAAATTTAGCAAATTGACACACAATAGTAGGACCAATCTACCTTACGTTATTAAAGCTTTAAAGCAAGACTAGTTGTGCCCCCCCCCCATGGATTTGAAATGCCCCCTCACGCATGTCATCCTGGAGCCGGGTCTGTTGGGCCTGACGTTTTTTTCTTGTTAACGTTACGACTATGGAAATGCTTGTATCACACCCCGGATTAATGGCTGAAATGGGCTCAATTGAGTGCATTGTCTTTCCGTTGCATCTATAAGAACGCTAAAACTTTGTCTCGGAGTAAACGCATCGTCTTGACACTTACAGTGTCTTCGGAAAGTATTTAGACCCCTTGACCTTTTAGTTACGTTACAGACGCGTTACAGCCTTATTCTAAAATGGATTAAAATAGTATTTTCCCCTCATCAATCTACACACAATACCCCATAATGACGAAGCAAAAACAGGTTCTTAGAAATGTTTGCTAATTTTTACAAATAAAAAACGTAAATATTGCATTTACATAAGTATTCAGACCCTTTGCTCAGTACCTATTTGAAGCACCTTTGGCAGCGATTACAGCATTGAGTCCTCTTGGGTATGATGCTAGAAGCTTGGCACACCTGCATTTGGGGAGTTTCTCCCATTCTTCTTTGCAGATCCTCTCAAGCTCTATCAGGTTGGACGGGGAATGTCGCCGCACAGCTATTTTCAGGTCTCTCCAGAGATGTTCGATCGGGTTCAAGTCCAGGCTCTGTCTGGAACACTCAAGGACATTCAGAGCATTGTCACGAAGCCAGGTGAACCTTCGCCCCAGTCTGAGGTCCTGAGCACTCTGGAGCAGGTTTTCTTCAAGGATCTCTCTGTACTTTGCTCCGTTCATATTTGCCTCTGTCCTGACTAGTCTCCCAGTCCCTGCCGCTGAAAAACATCCTCACAGCATGATGCTGCCACCACAATGCTTCACCATAGGGATGGTGCCAGGTTTCCTTCAGACGTGACGCTTGGAATTCAGGCCAAAAAGTTCAATCTTGGTCTCATCAGACCAGAGAATCTTGTTTCTGAGAGTCTTTAGGTGCCTTTTGGCATACTCCAAGCGGGCTGTCATGTGCCTTGTACTGAGGAGTGGCCACTCTACCGTCTGGCCACTCTACCATAAAGGCCTGATTGGTGGAGTGCTGCAGAGGTAGTTGTCCTGCTGGAAGGTTCTCCCATCTCCACAGAGGAACTCTAGAGCTCTGTCAGAGTGACCATCAGGATCACCTCCCTGACCAAGAACCTTCTCCCCAGAATGGTCAGTTTGGCCGGGCGGCCAGTTCTAGGAAGAGTCTTGGTGCTTTAATTTAAGAATGATGGAGGCCACTGTGTTCTTGGGGACCTTCAATGCTGCCGATACGTTTTGGTAACCTTCCCCAGATATGTGCATCAACACAATCCTGTCTGCGGACAATTCCTTTGACCTCATGGCTTGGTTTTTGCTCTGACATGCACAGTCAACTGTGGGACCTTATATAGACAGGTGTGTGCCTTTCCAAATCATGTCCAATCAATTGAATTTACCACAGGTGGACTCCAATCAAGTTGTAGAAATATCTCAAGGATGATCAATGGAAACAGGATGCACCTGAGCTCAATTTTCGAGTCTCATAGCAAAGGGTCTCAATACTTATTTAAATAAGGTATTTCTGTTTTTAATTTTTCCTAAATATGCAACAATTTCTAAAAACCTTTGTTTTTTGTCATTATGGGGAATTGTGTATAGATTGCTGATTTAAAAAAATATTTAATCCATTTTAGAAAAAGGCTGTAATGTAACAAACTGTGGAAAGGGTAAAGGGGTCTGAATACTTTCCGAAGGCACTGTACGTCACAAGAAAGAGAAGAAAGACATCATTTTGATGGGTGTGCATTTTTTGTAGAATTGAAAAAAAGTAATAATTGAATGCAGTTGAAATGTTTACAAATTATGCTCTGAAATGAAAGCAACTTCCAAAATTGAACATTCGGATTATAGTCATACTATGTCTGATCTTGCAAACAATGTAAAGTATGTATAGATAGGTGTTATTTAGAGCCAAGTCTATTGATTTGTAATCTGAAACTATCCTGCTATTGACACACCTGTTGAATTATGCGACAGAACGTGACAACAACAGTAATTAATGAGGCAGACTAGACAGCGCTGGTGACTGCAGGTAGGCATAGATTAGTGGAGATGGTGGGAGGAGCTATAGGAGGACGGGCTCATTGTAATGGCTGGAATGGAATTATTGGAACGGTGTCAAACATGGTTTCCTTATTTGTTTGATAGCGTTCCATTTATTCCATTCCAGCCATTACAATGAACAAGTTTTTGGTGGTTGCAGCCCTGTTCCACCACTTTATGTATTCATATGTATTAATATATGCAAAATAACCCAGTGTATTTATGCAAATGAGGCACATCTAACTTTATTTTAACACAAAATAAAATACATGATACCGTTAGAAAATGTATGTATGAGTGCATTCTAAGAAATAAAAAAAGTTCAATTTGACAATAAACCCAAGTCCCTGAACTCCATTATTTTGTCTGTGCCAGTTAAATGTTTTATGTGCTATAATTCAGTCAATATCTGATTTAAAAATATATATATATACAGTTTGGAGTATCTTCATCCATTGTCCAGCTGTTGGATTCATTATAATAGTTTTTAAATTTTAAATTGTTTTTAAACCTTTTAGCAATTTTTGATTACCGTTACTAGTGACTGTACATAATAGTGTCATGATGACAGCAATCTTATTTGTTTCTCTCCTTTTGTTCTCCTTCTCACCATCTTTCTCTCCATCCCATCTCACAGCAGAGTCTCTGCATCGTAACACATGTTCTATGGGGATCACCAGTCTTTGTCTGTTTGGTACAATACAACATGTAGCACCTCAGAGCCCAACTGCTAGAGCGGACAAGCAGGTACTGACCCTGTGGTTTCATCCAAGTAGAAAGCTACAATAAAAATAAGAAAAGTAATTCTTAGCTTATTTAAGTGTAATTTTTTGATAATTACTGTGTCATTTCTCAGTTAACCTAGCAATGTGTGTACTGTTAAATAAAGTGCTAGCCAAACTCCTGGCCCCTGGTGCCACCCTGGTGGCCATCTGGCCTTCGCCTCGACAAACTATTCACAATAAGGACAACTCCTCCATAGGTTTCCATTGAATGATGTTATTGTCGGTTGTAGTTCTTAGATACACAATGTATTGAAAATGGTTTATTCTGGAAAAGACTACAATGTTTATTCAGGCTAGTTTCACTCTAAGCTTTAGTTCCAAGTACCAATTCAAACTGGTTTAACTTCTAGGGCCTAGAATACTCAACATCCTACTACAGCATCGGAATGAACAGCTAATCAATGTATGTACTTTACTGCATTCACATTTGCAACACGTCAGAGTCACTATTCACTTTTTAATGGAATAACTTCTCAACCATGTCACTATTAATTACCATTATCATGCGTAGTGAGTTTCCCCATTGAGCATGTTGCTCTTTTATAGAGATAACCTTTCTATGTATTCTATGTGCAATAAATAATCATACCGAATACACTTTTGAAAATATTTGCTACTACGAGACACTACATGGTGTATTTTTGTGTGTGTGAAAGGCTGGAACAAATAATAAAATCAAGACGTCAACTTAACTTTTTGACTGAGCATTTCAATGTGATGTAAATGATAAGATACTGTCTGCATTCCAGACTTGTGCTGGATAAAACCTGCTATACTTCATTCTAGTCTCCATCTGCATCACACCTTTAGCAGGAAACTGGATGTTTCCCCATTCATTTGATTAGTGTTCTTTCCCGTCTCTGTAAAGTGAATAGATTCTGCAAATAGCCCTCCTATTGAGAACAACAAACACTAGCCTCCTACAAGAAGATGAAGAGTAAAATTTTGATTGTGCTGACTGTCCTGGTGGTCTTCATAGCAGTGGGTAAGTCATATCAGCTTCTTCTGTTCCTATGGCAATATTCAAAGACAGATACAGTAATAGGTTGTGATTTGATTAGTTCAGGTTTTTCGCAAATTCTGTACTAGGTGCTTTTATTTTCTAAGGCTATAAAATTGTAATATGATATAATGGTAGACATCCAATGGATGCATGTCACATATTCTGTACACAACAAAGGAGTTTGAAGAACCTGAGAGTGCTTTCTATTGTTTTAGTCTGATTACCAGTAATAATGATGCGTATTTTCCATGGGTACCGAGGCCATTCTTATACTGTATGACAAGTTTAGTCTCCTGTGGTAGCAGTACCTTCACTAATAAGAGGATATTGACTCTATTGTAATGACTGAACCACATTTAACTGGCAAACTTGTAGATAAGAGAAGCCACTAAACACACTTCTAGTTTCAGGGCTGCACTGTGTACAACATCAATTTACACAGTATACAATCAACCATTCATTTTCCTATATATATATATATACCTGATACAAATACATACTGTGAATGTCTAAACATGTACATTTCAGCTTTTTATTGTGAATTGCTGGGTGAGTTATAGGTATGACGCAATCTGTCTTCTTTCATTCTTCCACCTGATGCCACTCATGACGTTCATGCTCCTATCTACCTACTGTATCATTGTTTGTGTCGTATTGTATTGTGTTGAACTGCACATGATTCATCCACTTATCTTGCCTCTCCTCCATGTTCCACAGCCCAGTCCTTGACCTGTAAGCAGTGCAGTGTGGGGCTCTTTGGGACATGTTTCTTTCCCAAAAACATGGTGTGTGACAACTCCACTCTCAACTGCTTCACCGGAGAAGCAAGTAAGGAAACCTGTACACAAAGACTTGTGAATATGCAATGAATTAGCAATCACTGAGTGTACAAAACATTAGGGACACCTTCATAATATTGAGTTGCACCCACTTTTGCCCTCAGGACAGCCTCAATTCTTCCGGTTATGGACTCTATAAGGTGTCGAAAGCTTTCCAAAGGGATGCTGGCCCATGTTGACTCTAATGCTTTCCACAATTGTGTCAAGTTGGCTGGATGTCCTTTGGGTGGTAGATCATTCTTGATACACACAGGAAACTGTTGAGCATGAAAAATCCAGCAGCGTTGCATTTCTTGACACACTCAAACTAGCATGCCTGGCACCTACTATCATACCCTGTCAAAAGGCAGTTAAATCTTTTGTCTTGCCCTCTATAAATGGCACACATACGCAATCCATGTCTCAATTGTATCAGTGCAATTGATTCCTCCCCTTCATCTATACGGATTGAAGTGGATTTAACAAATGACCTGAATAAGGGATCATAGCCTTCACCTGGATTCACCAGGTCAGTCTGTGTCATGGAAAGAGCATGTTTTCCTAATGTTTTGTTCTAAATCTCATTCCATCTAGAATTCAATTCCACTGAGATTCTGACACTCCACACCCGTGGTTGTCTGGACTCAGACCTGTGTGGCAAGACCATCACTGCAACCATCTTTAGTGCTGGTGTCACGAGCAGCTCCTCATGCTGCCAGACAGACCTGTGTAACGGGGCCAGCTCCGTCCAGGTCTCTGTGACTGTGGCACTCAGCGCCGCCCTGATGGCCTGGGGTGTTTAGACTGGACAAACAATGACTTCTGTTCACAGTGTTGTTTAAACCTGTTACACTTCTGTTCACACTGTTTCACACTGTTTAAACAGGTTTCAGACTACTTTGTCTCCATCCTCTATTAACTAGGTTTGGCACAGTGAGCTCAGAATTTGTCTTAAACTCCTCATCTACTTTAATAACATTTATCAACTGAATAATACTTGCAACTATGATACGCAACAACTTAAAGTGCCTTTACACTACTCTACTGAACACACATACAAATACTGTAATATTATTCTGAATAATAAAGGAATTAAGTTGTGTCACAAAATGGGGAAAAAAGGTGCTGTTTTTCATTGTTGACACAATAATGTCCTCTACACTTTTATATTCAGACATTTTAATTGAGAATGTACTGTTTGGACAAAATTCTGAAACAATAATGGATGTTTGCATGATAATAAGTTGAACAAATACTGCTTTAGTTAGGAGGCTGCCAATCTGTCAAACATAAGAAACTGTAACTGAGTAAATGGTCAAATAAATTCAAGACAAACTTATACATCTAGGGTTAGGGTTAGGCTATGGCTCAGGTAAGGGTTGAGCCAGTGTGTGGACATCAAGCTAGTGTCCGTGTACATCATTTGGGTGTCTATTCACATTAGCCTACGTTAATGTGTCTTCTACAGTAGGAGATTCCACCCTGACACCATAGGCAGCCGAACTCAGCTGGCAGACAGGCTGATGGAATCGTTCTCCACCCTGTTTCCCTGCAACTCACTTTCAAACCAATACCGCCATCAAGTGCATGAGAGAGACGACAGCACATTCGTGAATCGACGACTCGGCCCAATGCTGTCAAATGTCCAGAAAATAGTACTTAAATTAGATGACTGGTGGGTTTGATTTCAGATTCAGTGTGGTTCTACCACACCAAATACCTACATATGCATATTTCAATATAAGCACGTCAATATATATAAGCACCTCTCATTGATCTCAAAGGCCAGATTTAAACACAGCATCTGTTTCCCCTGATGAATGTAATTGTATGTACACATCATGTAATAACAATGGTATTATTTATAGTAGCTTGTGTTTTATACCCTTCTGGTGTAGAGCATATAAACATGAATAAACCCACCTAATTGTCATGATATCACAATTTTCCAGGAAGTGGAATTAGTCAAATATTAAAATATGTAGATAATTGTCTACCTACATAATGACACATATCAATAAAATAATACACCAGAACACCTGATTAAGTGTCACACAACACCTTCAAATGTCTGTTACATAAGCTTATCACTGACGCTTGAGTGCCTGACCCGATGAGCAGACAACCGACATTTAAATATCTTCATGTACAGTAGGCTGCATTAACAAGATGAAACCACTCAATATCGCGGTCTGCCGGTCGTTGGGCTAGTACAGGTGCAATTCCTTCCACGTTGTGTAGGCTTCTTTTTTATTTCATAACCCAAATTGCATAGGTGACCTACTATAGACTAACGGAATAGTTGGGAACATGTAATTACACCTTCCCTTCTTCGCCCCTCTCTTTTCCACATCTCTCACGTACACACACAATCGGTGGAGTTGAGTCGGCTAGGTTAACATCACTCGTTGCTAGTTGAGCGTTGTTGGCTTCCACCATCAGGAAATGGAGGATGAGTGTGTAGCGAGCGACACAGAGGGAGGGGAAACTGACTAGACGTTTACTGGAAGTCCCACACAGAACGTGAGCGAGGTAAGGAAATCATACATTTGTTACAATTTAGACTACATTCTCACTCAACCAAATCTCTTGGAAGGTTGCTATTAAGTCATAACGGTTTACAGTAGGACCTTATTTTCTGATGTTTGTTTTGTATTCGTTTATATAAACTACAGAATATGTCTTGTCATAGCAGACGGTGCGGTCAAGCCCTTGGTCGACATCGGGTTTCTGTGTATTATTGAAATGAACCTAATAGGCCTATCAAAAAATGTGTGTAATACTGCACATTGACAGTTGTTTCCCGTCCCAAAACTAAACTGCCCTGTGTCACCTTTAGGTCTTCCAGTTCCAGTGGCAACATTTTAAACAAAAAGATGAGTGACGAAAATAGACTTCAAGTTGAACTTTTTGTGAAGGTAAGCGACATCATCCAATCCATTTTGCTCTGACATGCATAATCATATCTTGGACAAGTTACTTTGTAAACAATGGGCCATTACATTACGCTATCAACATGTCACTATGTGGTAGCCTACAGTGTCATCTATTTTACTGAAACATCATAATGGCCCAAGCATTTCTAAAACAAGATTACCTATCGGTGAGTAAAGTCAACTGTTGTCACTGGTCCTTCTCGGAATTTGTTCAAAGACTAAACGCCTAGAGAAGGCCTAATGGCTTTCATAGTTGGCAATAGCCTATATTTAATAAGATGGAATTACATTAGGCTATTTATTAACAGAAGCTATGCCTATTGCTGCACTCCATTTGGCACTTCGGTTGAATGGCCAGAAAATGTACTAATCTTATTAAATGTACATTAAGATAATACATATGCCATATAGGCTCCTTAATCTATATTTAGTCAACTGGCCAGAGCAGCCCAGGGGGTTGTGGTCATTCGGAGGAAATGATCCAATATAAAAATAGTGAGTCTTTTTTTCCTGCTCTCATGGTCCTTCATGGCCGATAATGATTTCTCTGTGTGAATATGTAGATGTGTAACTTTTTTTTTGTAAATGCATAAAAGATGTTCTTGTGTAGCAGCTTAAAATGCTGACTTGTCCATTTCCCCACCATTCTAATTTCAGGAGACCCACAGTCCCTACTCTTTCACACATTGCATTGTATATTTGAGTAAAACCATTTAATTCCTTCTATGAAAACATTTGAACTACACACATTATTGTCAATTCCATTCTCACTCACCTTACATGTTACATCTAAGCCAAGTACATTTCAAAATTATTTAGCTTATGTAGGCAACTTTATAGTGTATTTATGTTTAGAATTCATCTAAAACCATGTGATCCTTGTTTGACTTCCCCTATCGATCTTCTGTATTAAATGATCTTCTTGTTTGGATGAATGACCATAATATAAGGACTTCTACCCCATTCTAGGCAGGCAGTGATGGCCAGAGCATTGGCAACTGTCCATTCTCCCAGCGCCTCTTCATGGTGCTGTGGCTCAAAGGAGTCACTTTCAACGTCACCACCGTGGACATGAAGAGGTCTAATGCCTATCAATCTGTATTTATATTACATATACATTTATATTACATTTGCACATGTCTAAGCTACTATCTGTCTTTATACACCGTCTTGTACCCTTGTACCCATTGTACACTGAACAGAAGTATAAACACAACATGTAACATGTTGGTCCCATGTTTCATGGGCTGAAATAAAAAATTGGGGAATGTTCCATACATAAAAAGCTCATTTTCTTTAACATTTTATGCACACATTTGTTTCAATCCCTATTAATGAGCATTTCTCCTTTGCCGATATAATCCATCCACCTGACTGTTGTGGCATATCAAGAAGCTGATTGAACAACATGATCATTACACAGGTGCACCTTGTGACGGGGGGCTGAGGAGTATTTCTGACTGCAATGAAACCCTTTTGTGGGGAAAAACTCATTCTGATTGGATGGGCCTGGCTCTCCAGGGCGTGGCTGCACCGCTGCCCAGTCATGTAAAATCTATAGATTAGGGCCTAATGAATTTATTTCATTTGACTGATTTCCTTATATGAACTGTAACTCAGTAAAATCTTTGTCCATTGTTGCATGTTGTGTTTTATATTTTTGTTCAGCATAGTAAGACTTAACTCTTTTTTTTTGTCACAAACATATACATTTTTCACATTCACATACGCTCATATGTCTTCTACCTCTTTCTCACTCCCTCTAATTCTGTCATTGTTGCAAATCAAATTTGATTTGTCACAAACACCGAATACAACAGGTGTAGTAGACCTTACAGTGAAATGCTTAATTACAAGACCTTAACCGACAATGCAGTTTTAAGAAAAATACAAGAAAATAAGAAACAAAAGTAACAAATAATTAAAGAGCATTCCTGTTTGTTCCTCTGTCATTTTCTGTCTCTTGATAGGAAACCAGAGATCCTTAAGGACCTGGCCCCTGGTGCTCAGCCCCCCTTCCTGCTCTACGGGACGGAGGTGAAAACCGACACCAACAAGATAGAAGAGTTCCTGGAGGAGAACCTGTCCCCTCCAAAGTAATCACTCCTTCCATCATTTTATCCTTCTATCCATCCTCTGATCATACCACCAGACAGTTATGTTGCTACTTGTATCAAGCAAAGTTTCATACCCTTCCAGGTCTATGTTACATGTGCCATTGTTGTGTTGAAGAATCATTTGTATCTGTTGTTTGCCTCTGTAGAGTATGTTGATCGTTTATGTACATGCATGAAGGCTTTTGATACTTTATATTTTTAACATTCGTATTTATGTTCCTCTCGGAAGACAATATGTTTTCCTCATGATACCTCACTGACTGAAATGTTTTATGCCTCCCCAACCCCCTCCCACAGATACCCCCGCCTGGCTTCCAGGAACCCTGAGTCTAACACAGCCGGCCTAGACGTGTTCTCCAAGTTCTCAGCCTACATCAAGAATTCAAACCCCCAGCTTAATGACAGTGAGTGACAATGACAAATCAGGATGAACTGAGCCTGACCCTTCATGTACAACAACATTGTTGCATGCTAGCAAGCACTAGGGCCGGGACGATACCAGTATCACGATGCTCGTTAGTATTGTGGCAAGGAAACAAAACAGATGTAACTTCTTTCGGAACCCTAATATTGTAAACAAACATCATTATGTTGTCATCGAGAGTCACATTGATTTGTTTTCCAAGCTATAGCATACAATATTTTATATACTGTACATCAGGTTTTTAAATGACCAAAGAGTTTGGCCTGCTTCGTGTTTTCATTTTTTTCATGGAAAAAATATTGCAATACTGGTATCGTCACAAGCACCTGCAAGAAGCTCCCACAATCTGTCTCTGTTTTCCAAAACAGCAGGGAATGTCTTTGTTAATGGCATTATGCTCTGAGCTTGGCGTCTCTGAGCTTGGCGTCTCTTCACAAAGCGGTCGCATGTTGTCTTGTATTTTTAGCAGCTCTTTCACGCTCTACTCAGATAAGCAATTGTCATGTGCAAAGATTCAAAAGGATATTTTAAATGACTCTAGTTCAACAATTTACAACTGTGCCTCAAGTCCTTTAAACTATGTATTTTGTTTTGATTCAAATAATGTTGTAATGATATTAGCATACAGGGCATTTGGAAAGTATTCAGACCCCTTGACTTTTTCCACATTTTGTTACGTTACTGCCTTATTCTAAAATGTATTCAATTGTTTTTTCCCCCTCATCAATCAACGCACAATACCCCATAATGACAAAGCAAAAACAGGTTTTTAGAAACGTGAAAAATGTAAGTATTCCATTCACATAAGTATTCAGACTCTTTACTCAGGACTTTGTTGAAGCACCTTTGGCAGCGATATCAGCCTCAAGTCTTCTTGGGTATGACGCTACAAGCTTGGCACACCTGTATTTGGGGAGTTTCTCCCATTCTTCTCTGCATATCCTCTCAAAACTTGTGAGGTTGAATGGTAAGCGTTGCTGCACAGCTATTTTCAGTCTCTCCAGACATGTTCGATTGGGTTCAAGTCCGGGCTCTGGCTGGGTCACTCAAGGACATGCAGAGTCTTGTCCCGAAGCCACTCCTGCGTTGTCTTGGCTGTGTGCTTAGGGTCATTGTCCTGTTGTAAAGTGAACCTTCGCCCCAGTCTGAGGTCCTGAGCACTCTGGAGCAGGTTTTCATTAATGTTCCTCCTCTACTTTGCTCGTTCATCTTTACTTGAATCCTGACTAGTCTCCCAGTCCCTGCCACTGGTAAACATCCCACAGCATGCTTCCCCGCAGGTATGGTGCCAGGTTTCCTCCAGATGTGATGCTTGGCATTCAGGCCAAAGAGTTCAATCTTGGTTTCATCAGACCAGAGAATCTCCAAGTGGGCTGTCATGTGCCTTTTACTGAGGAGTGGCATCCGTCTGGCCACTCTACCATAAAGTTCTGATTGGTGAAGTGCTGCAGGGATGGTTGTCATTCTGGAAGGTTCTCCCATCTCCACAGAGGAACCCTGGATCTCTGTCAGAGTGACCATTGGGTTCTTGGTGACCTCCCTGACCAAAGCCTTTCTCCCCCGATTGTTCAGTTTGGCTGGGCAGCCAGCTCTAGAAAGAGTCTTGGTGGTTCAAAACGTCTTCCATTTAAGAATGATGGAAGCCACTGTGTTCTTGGGGACTTTCAATGCTGCAGAAATTATTTGGTACCCTTCCCCAGATCTGTGCCTCGACATAATCTTGTCTCGGAGCTCTACGGACAATTCCTTCGACCTCATGACTTGGTTTTTGTTCTGACATGCACTGTCAACTGTGGGACCTCATAAAGACAGGTGTGTGCCTTTCCAAATCATGTCCAAAAAATTGAATTTCCCACAGGTGGACTCCAATCAAGTTGTAGAACCATCTCAAGGATGATCATTGGAAACAGGATGCACCTGAGCTCAATTTTGAGTCTCATAGAAAAGGGTCTGAATACTTATGTAAATAAGGTATTTCTGTTTTTTATTTTTAATACATTTGCAAATATTTATAAAAACCTGTTTTTGCTTGGTCATTATGGGGTATTGTTTGTAGATTGATGAGGAATATTTTTTATTTATAAACTGGGTTGTTCACCCATGAATGCTGATTGGCTGACAGCCGTGGTATATCAGGCCATATACCACGGGTATGTCTGAATACTTTCCGGATGCACCATATATATAGAATAGTAATTATATTTCTATGAGTCATATTGTTTCATGGTGCAGCACATTCAATTCCTTCTTTCAGAGGTTTGTTTCAGTCTAATCACAGGGAGCTCAATGAAGGCTTTTCTCGCTTGATACTACTGAGGAGCTTTACCTTTGCTCGTACTACAGTTTATGTACGTGTTTCAGTCTTAATCCATGTGTTGTACTTTGTGTGTTCTCTGCATGGTCAGACCTAGAGAAAGGCTTGCTCAAGGCCCTGAAAAAGCTAGACGAATACCTTGGCTCCCCACTTCCTGACGAGATTGACGAGAATAGCGCTGATGATGTCACTTCCTCCTCCCGTCCCTTCCTGGATGGGCAGGTCCTCACTCTGGCCGACTGCAACTTGCTTCCCAAGCTGAACATTGTCAAGGTAATCCTTTGTTTTAAGCCCTGCCTGTGGCCTAGCATGAGGTCTATAATCAAATCAGTATTAATTGAGGTTGGTGGACCACTTGTTTGCTAAATGTTCCCACATGTACAGTAGTAACTTCAGTGAAAACTGCAAAGTAAGATCACAAGGACATATTCACATATTAGCATTAGTGTTCAGGCAGATCCAATGGGCTCTTTTGATCATTATTGTTTGGACTACAAACGCACAATTATATTTATTGGCTATAACGGTTACCTTTCTTGTCTTAGCTTTTTTGTATGTTACTTTTTGTTTGGTTATTCAGTGGCCACGTGTATTCAGAATCACCTTTATTCACCAAATACATTTGCATGTACAGGAATTGACTCAGTGAAATGGTGCTGTCACAATAAACAGAATATACAGACGGACAATAAGCAGAATATACAGACTAAATATATTGACGCAGAATTTATACACTGAAGCTAAAAGCCAGAAAGTACAGATTACACTATGAACACTAAGCACCATTAGAACTATGCATGTAGAGATGTATGAATAAAAAATATTTTTACAGGATGATGTGCAATGGGGGAAATAACTCTCCCTTTCTTCTTCTCTTTTTCCCTGTCTCTCTGTCCAACCCGAAGGTGGTGTGTCTGAAGTATCGCACTTTCTCCATCCCCAAGTCTCTCTCCAACCTGTGGCGGTACCTGGATGCTGCGTACGCCCACGAGGAGTTCTCCTCTACCTGCCCCAACGACACAGAGATACACATCGCCTACTCAGCCGTGGCTAAAGCACTTAAGTAGGAGGACAAGGGGATCTCATCAGTCACACACACCAGCAAATACACACATACACACACACCTGATCAGATATCCTAGACACACTCACCTACCTACTTGTGGCACTGTACATGTGGCAGCATACACACACACCAATGCACTCAAACATACAGGCACTCCCTCAGACACACGCACACCATTCCAACAGTCTTTCTTGAGAACAGGAAATCAAATCACTGTAAGATCAAGTTGAACATTTTTCATTGACCACTTAAGAGTTTGTGAAACTCTCTGAGGCGTATAGTTTATGGTTCCCTTTTTGTCACGTGGCACATCCACTCTTGATACTGTGTATTCAGGGGCAGTTACACACAGTTAAAGTTGTATACACGGGCAGTAGGTTACATATGGTTGCATCCAACTGAAGGTATAGTGGTCTGTTCAGTCTCTATGATTAATTCTGCACTGCATACATTGCCACATTACCCCCTATTAATTTCTATCTCTCGGCCAAGCCATAAAAAAAACTGTTCCTGTTGTGATTACACACATACACGCATACCTAGACCAGTTTAACTGCTACCTGCAGCTGAAAGAGAGAGGTTAGTTCTAGGCGTGTCTACAATTATACATTATTACCGACATATTATTACAGTGTTGATATATTGTTCAGGGCAAACAGCCGTTAACAGGGTGGATGACATGGTCAGTTTGAACCAGTCATTTTATACATGCTAAATGATCAGAAGTTAGGCTCAGGGAACGGGAAAGCAGGTCTTGGGCCAATTGTAGTACATTGGGGCACACTATACAGAGGTGTTTCTCAGCACACATTTATCCACACAGAAAACGATTTCAACAGATCTCGGCTTCTCCTTTCTCCGGCTTGTAGCGCTGTGAAGGGTTTATCAAGCTTATGTCCCCATTGTAAAGGCTCTTTTGCTAGTGAATCAAATCAAATTGTATTTGTCACATGGGCTGAATACAACAGGTCTGTAGACCTTACAGTGAAATGCTTACTTCACCAACAATGTAGTTTTAAGAAAATACCTTTAAAAAAAAAAGTCAAGAGAATAAAGTAACAAATAATTCAAGAGCGGCAGTAAAATAACAATTGCGAGGCTATATACAGGGGGTAATTCAAAGTGAAGGATATTTTTGATACAATAAAAAAAAAACTGTGAGAGGCTCCTATTGCAGAGCAGTTGAGTTACTCCAGACAAAGTAATATGGCTATTGTCGCTGTTTATGTTAAACTAGGTTTTTGAGGAAGTACTTGACTCTGTATGGCCTTGAGGCACCAAGCCCGTTCAGTCATGTTTCACTGTAAATCTGCGGGAAAACTACAGGATGTAATGCAGACGTGCACACACCTCCTCGCATGACTAAACCATAAACGTCACATTCATACAAATTTGAGATGTTCTTTGCATAGAAACTGAAATCTCCAAGGGGAGAATGCTACGGGATTGTGAGTTTGTACTCTTTGATATGGTTAATGACAATGAAAGACTCAATTAAACTTGAAAAAAGAAAAGAGTTTGAACCTTTAGTGAGCCAAAGGAAGGGTTTTACTTGAGGTCTATTGAGGTGGGTGTTGTTTAGGTTGTTTAAATCGACAACACCTTTGAACCTACTACCGTCCTGTGCTTTGTAGTGCACACTTTGAAGTCTTCCATTTTACAGTGACTTGAAATTCAGTCCCCTGGGAAAGAACTGGAAATATTTGTTTGGGTTCTATACAATCCATATCAGCGTATCAAGTTCAGCGTTACAGCGTGATTGACATTTAAAGGCAATGTTCCGGCTTTAAAGGAGATTGTATTCACGCTAAACGCTGCATATGCCGCTCAATCGGAAATGAGCTCTCTATAGTGCAATCTTCAGCGACACAGATCGAATAGAGCGCTCAGACTGACTCATAGATGGTGCAGTCTCATGGTACTGACTTAAGTGGATCAGCTTAAAACAGCCTTGTTTTAAGCTGATCCAATTTGAGTGTACAAAACCTTTGTGTACAAAACATTAGGAACACATGCTCTTTCCATGACATAGACTGACCAGGTGAATCCAGGTGAAAGCCATGATCCCTTATTGATGTCACCTGTTAAATCCACTTCAAATCAGTGTAGATGAAGGGGAGGAGACGGGTTAAAGAAGGATTGGAGACAATTGAGACATGAAGTGCGGTGACATGCACAAAATAATATGATTATTGTGGATAGTCAGGTTAATATAGTAGTTTGCTTAAAATGTTAACATGCTTTGCAAGAATACCAATTTCCCTAATGATCCTGTTTACATGGACACATCTGAAGTCAGGCTACCTGATGGGACTTTTGATAAATGCAGAAAATAGCCAATCAAAATAAACGTTCTACCACAGTAACCATGTTATTTTTGAGAAGACTATTAGATTCTGAGTTCGGACACAAAGTTTGTGTGTGAAAGCTATTTATAAGATGCATACTTTCCGTTTTTAACAACTCACTTCACTCGCGTTTAAGATGGAGACTTGCGCTACCGATGCTGGCACATGCTCAGATCAAATACACCGCTAATAATTTGAAAGATTGCTCAGAAAACCAGTTGTTTTAATCGGCGTATGCTTACTTTGATTTTGACCTTAAACCGATTAGGATAACCAGAGTAAGGGGTTTACATGACTAATGCCATACGTGGCCTTCTGCCATAATCAGTTTAATATCGAATGGTTAGAGGGTGAATGGGCAAGACAAAAGATGTAAGTGCCTTTGAACGGGTATGGTAGTAGGTGCCTGGCGGACCTGTTTGAAGTGTGTCACGGTAAGTTCCCCGTCCACTCAGTCTCCTAGCTCCCCGTCCACTCAGCCTACTAGCTCCCCGCCCACTCAGTCTACTAGTTCGCCGTCCAGTCAGCCTACTAGCTCCCCGTCCACTCAGTCTCCTAGCTCCCCGTCCACTCAGCCTACTAGCTCCCCGCCCACTCAGTCTACTAGTTCGCCGTCCAGTCAGCCTACTACCTCCCCGTCCACTCAGTCTCCTAGCTCCCTGTCCACTCAGTCTACTAGTTCGCCGTCCAGTCAGCCTACTAGCTCCCCGTCCACTCAGCCTACTAGCTCCCCGCCCACTCAGCCTACTAGCTCCCCGCCCACTCAGCCTACTAGCTCCCCGCCTACTCAGCCTACTAGCTCCCCGCCCACTCAGCCTACTAGTTCCCAGCCCACTCAGCCTACTAGCTCCCCGTCCACTCAGCCTACTAGCTCCCCGCCAACTCAGGCTACTAGCTCCCCGCCCACTCAGCCTACTAGTTCCCAGCCCACTCAGCCTACTAGCTCCCCGCCCACTCAGCCTACTAGTTCCCCGCCCACTCAGCCTACTAGTTCCCCGCCCACTCAGCCTACTAGATCCCCGCCCACTCAGCCTACTAGCTCCCCATCCACTCAGTCTACTAGCTCCCTGTCCACTCAGTCTACTAGCTCCCCATCCACTCAGTCTACTAGCTCCCTGTCCACTCAGTCTACTAGCTCCCCATCCACTCAGTCTACTAGCTCCCTGTCCACTCAGTCTACTAGCTCCCCGCCCACTCAGTCTACCAGCTCCCAGCCCATTCAGCCTACTATTTCCCCGTCCACTCAGCCTACTAGTTCCCCGCCCACTCAGCCTACTAGATCCCCGCCCACTCAGCCTACTAGTTCCCCGTCCACTCAGTCTACTAGCTCCCCGGCCACTCAGTCTACTAGCTCCCCATCCACTCAGTCTACTAGCTCCCCGCCCACTCAGTCTACTAGCTCCCCGCCCACTCAGTCTACTAGCTCCCCGTCCACTCAGTGTATCTTTTCAGTCTTACTGGCAGTTTGACATGAGAGAAAAAGTCATTTTTGTCCGATTTTGAGCATTTTTATCTGGAAAAAAATATTTTGGGTGATGTTTTAGTCATTCAAAAGGCTTATTTTACATGGGAATCAGAATGGCTGCTCAGACCTTTAAGCCAAAGCTTATTTGGAATTTACGGTATCATTTACTGTTTACGCATAAAATCACCTAGAGTGCATTACCATTTGCAGCAATTTACTGTAAATAACTGTATTTTACTGTTAGCTTTATTGTATAATACTGTCAAAACAACAATCAAGTTTTACAGTGTACTTTAGAGGGAAAATGTACAGTACCTACTATGACTGAGATATGTGGTTGTCACACCTAGCTATCTTATTAAGATGAATGCACTAACTGTAAGTCGCTCTGGAGTCTGCTAAATGACAACAACAAAAATGGTTCAATACATGTAAGAACTGCAACGCTGCTGGGTTTTTCATGCTCACCATTTTCCCGTGTGTATCAAGAATGGTCCACCATCCAAAGGACAACCAGCCATCTTGAAACAATTGTGAGAAGCATTAGAGTCAACATGGGCCAGCATCCCTGTGGAACACTTTTGACACCTTGTAGAGTCCATGCGCCGACAAATTGAGGCTGTTCTGAGGGCAAAAGGGGGTGCAACTCAATATTAAGTTGTTCCTAATGTTTTGTACATTCCGTGTATTTTGTATGTCTTCCAGGGTAAGGTTTTGTAAGACTATCACCTAAGTGCCATTCACGTTATTGAATAGTACAGCCATGAGGATGTCATTTGCAACATATTTAGCATCGGAGGTGGCGTTGTTATGTCAGCTATTTTATACTTTCGTTTCCTCAACATGTGGGATGACCCACTGGGCACATTTGGGTCATATTTGGTTAAGGCAATGTTCAATTCGATTTCAACCTTTATTTACGCACTTAAAAGGAAGTTTGTTGAATTCCCAGTGTGTTATCCCTATGCTTTCAAGCATCTAAAAGCAACCAAATTCCAACAGAAAGACAATGTCTGATTTTTGGTTTAGTTGTCATCTGAATGTATCACTGTACTTTTAACCATTTAAAAGCACAACAAAATGAAAATGGGAATACAATGTCAGATATTTGGTGTGTATACAACAACTTAATGTGTTATCACTGTGCTTCATCTAATAGCACAACCAAATGACCTGGATTGCAGTTGAGATTACAGTATAAGCACATAGTGCAAGTGATCAATGCTGTTTGAGATTCTGCACTGAATATTATAGCAATTGTGAAGATCTCCACAAACCTGTGACATTTGCATATATTCATGATTACATAAGAATACATTTATAGTTACAGTAACTTCAAAATGTGGCCATGGATTTGTTACTCATTTTGAGGTTGAAGAAATACTGTTACAGTTTGCAATACGGCCTTAAATGTAGGCGATTTACTGTATTACAAAAGTAATAAAGAATTGTGCTTGCTTGACAACACAACCAAATATCACATTTTAAAGAATAGGACTGAATCAAACATTATTTGAAGTGCATTTAAAGTTTGATTTGATTTAGTCCTATTCTTTTCTTTGGTTGAGATGGAGACGTGAATCTAACATATCAATGATTAATTTGTAGTTAAACTGGAATTAAAGCCAGACTAGGTCAATGGCATTGATGGTACTATCCAAGCAGAAGATACATCTCCATCAAATGCTGATATTTGGTTGATAGTTTGTCTACAAATTAATAATTGATACAGTGCCTTCAGAAAGTATTCACAAGTATTTATGTTACAAAGTGGGATTAAAATGGATTTAATTTTATTGTTTTGTCAACAAACTACACAAAAACTCTGTTGTAAAAGTGGAAGATTCTAACATTTGTATCAAAAATTCTAACATTTGTATCAAATGTATCTTGATTAGATTCAACCTACTGAGTCAATACATGTTAGAATCACCTTTGGCAGCTATTCTGCCCTTGAGTTGCGTTCCCATGCAAAACTAGACATATAGCTAACAACTAAGTCTTCAATAAAACTCCCAAGGCGTGATTTTTCTTGAATGAATATATTGAAAACGTTTATGTTGTGAAACTGCAAAATACAGAAAATAATATACTTTAGTATTCAATTCACACCGACATACTGTAGCTGTACATTAAACATTTGAAGTTGCATAAATACAAAGCACGTGCTAAGGTACCATGCATCTGGCATGATGCCAAACCATATAGCTAATTGTTACTCATATGGTAATTGGCTCCTTTCATTACTCTAATAATGTACAACCATCTATGTAGGATAACAAAGCACATTACACTATAAACAGTAACAAACTACAGTATTGTATATTTTACAATTCGTTTGCATGACGCACGAGCAAAGTAATACAGCTAACGACATACCAACATTGATATGTAAGCAACTCTATCAATAACAAGATTATCATCATTAGCTAAATGCTTGAATCGAATTTACAAACAAATATTTTCCAAGGCTGAAGCGTGACAAGAAATAACTACATTGAAAGACCTGGGGCCTGTTGCACAAAACTAGGATAAGGGATTAAGCCAGGATATCTTGGTGATCCTGGCTCAATTGATCCGTAATCCGGTTGCACTAAAGATGGATAGGGGGCAGGAGGATATGTTATGGTATAAATTACCATGGAGATTTATTCTGTGGAGCTAGCCTGCTCCAGACCAGGCTAAATTCCAGGATCTATTTAATCTCATCCCTAATGTCAGTCAGCAGTCACCACAAATGGAAACCAATAGTTATTTCACTGCTCACTATACATTGTTATCACATATAACTAGACCCACTGTTATTTAAACGTTTGTGATCATTAATTTCAATGATTTTGGATAAAAAATGATTTTTAGATGATGTTGCTATCATTAGATAATTTACAGTTTCCCATAGACTATAAGGCTATATATAAAATGCTAGAATATTAGGGCCACAGAGGGGAAAAAAACACAAGTCATAATATTGTAACCAGTTGTTTTAAAGGAGGACAGTTGTTAAAATGACAGATGTGGGGCATTTCGTGAAATTGTACTTCAGTATGGTTTCATAAACAAAGACATGCTGATGTGCCAGAATATTAAGTATCACATTGTCATAAGTATCAAAACTGTAAAAACAATATGTAGCTTTTCTGCAGAAAACCTGTATCTTTCATATAGATGGTCATCAGGGAAGGCCAGTGGGTCCAACCGGTCCCTGAAGACCCTTTCTCACCTGAAGGCTCTCCTCAGCACAAGTGCTTCTTCATCCACCACATCTCGCACGAATGGGCATGCCATTGTCAGAGCAGAAAGGAACACACAATTTTGGGCCTTCATATAGGCTAGTGGCCACACCTGGTGCTGGGGGGGGTGGGCAAAAGAGGGCGATGCCTTATAACGATGACTTGGTTGTACTGATTGCTGGGAAAATAAAAAAAACCTTAGAAAGATGCCACCGTCCTGTGTGCTCACAATAAGAGCTCATATGTCATGGCTCACTTGACTTTACGAGAATATACCTAATTTTTATTTTGAGCTGTCATCTTCTTGGAGCTGGGGGAGGAAAGAAAAATAATGATTAATACATTTGTGTTACAGTTAGCATACAGTGTACATTGAAGGCATATCTCACCTCCCTCTCAAGTTTTTTTATTTCAAGGTCCAGTTTCCTAATTGTCCTCTTTTTTATTTCGAACTCCAGTGCAAGATTTTCCATCTTTTTCTTCTTGTACTGAATGTCTATGTCTGCCAGTTCTATTTGGCACCGGAGGTGGTTGCCATACAACTTTCTGATAGCTTGTGAGCTCTGTGAACACAATACAATTAGCGCAGCTGGAATTTGGCAGGATGTGGTGTCCTTTTATTAATACGCACTATGTTGCCAGGCTGGTTTTCCCACTGTATAGCATCTGGGTCCTGTAAAAGAAATTAGATTTTTTGATTTTGATGAGGACTCCTCACCATTGTAGAGTAAATAGTACTTTCACAGTCTTAACATGATACCTCATGCCTTCTGGAATCCAGAGAGATGGTCTCCTCCTCATCATCGTCTCCATCATGTGCTGTTGCTGCTGCACTGGGGCCTTCACCCTATCACATTTAATCGGATTCATATTGAAGCTAGTAGACAAGACATGCCAGGCCTACAGTATGCCTTTGATGGAGTACTCACTGGATCAGCATCGTCTGGTGCTTGTGCTGGTGGCTCTAACAGGAACACAGTGCTGCCAGACACTGCAAGGCAATAGGTAAACCAAAGTCAGACAGTCCAAATTGATTCAATATGAATGTGGTTGTATCCCATGTAGAGATGGAAGGACATACCTTGAATGAAGCGGGTGGCATCTTGGGAGGAACCTATGCTCGTCTCTTTCCCCCCAGGGATCCCCTCTAAGACGGGCCTGCCTTTATTTAGCTCCAAGGCCATGTCCTCTGCTGGGGTAAGGTCAGCCTTTGGTGACCCACCACCCGTGCCTTGTCTGTGGGTATTCTTTTTCACTGCTAAAACAGTACAGACAATGTGTGAGCAGGCACCTTCTGGGTACAATATATGCTTGTGCTTTGTTAAATATTAGTCAGGGACCATACCATTCTGCAGAATGTTCTTGTATTTGATTTTGACCTGCTGCCATGTCCGTTTTGGCCCGTTCATGTTTAATCTACACACACACACACACACACACACACACACACTTAATGGAGTCACACTGCAAAAAATTACTTGGTATTTTTGTCTTGTTTTCAGTAAAAATATCAAAAATTTTATCATAGCTTTATACAGTGTGATGGAGTTACTTTACACAATTTCACTCATATCTGCAGTGCATTTCAATAAAAAAAAGTAACCGTTTCATAATTACAGTACAACTGCATTTTTGGAGATGTGAATTAAATATTTGAATTGTAATTGTGATGTTTCAGCGGAGCGGTGAGTGTGTAATTGTGCACTACTTACGCATTCAGGCGGTCTGCAATACTTTGCCACGCTTTTTCTCTTTGCTTTATCACTGTGGCGGTGTTGCCTTTCTTCTTAATTATATCTTTTACCTCCTCGTATGCCTCCATGAGGATTTGTGCTTCCGACGGGGAAAAGTACGCGGCTCTAGTTGCCATGGTAAATCAGTTAATCTGTGATCTGTGGCGGGGTCTATTTGAGTGAGCCGTGAGCGCGCACCTATCCAGGATTGGTTTCACCTGGCTTAATGAATCCGTGTCTGCTCATCCTGGCTTGGTCTTTGTGCAACCAATTAAGCCTGGACGCACATGTTTTGGCTTCATTGAGCTCAGCTGAGTCATTTATCCCGGATGTCTTAATTCTACTTTTGTGCAACAGGCCCCTGCACCGTAGCGTTGTTTGTAGCTGCTTCTATGCGTGCAGAACAAATTCTCTACTTCTTGTTTGCGTAGTCTTTCTAAGTACCAGAAAGCTCCACTAGGGGGCAAATAACACCATTGAACACAATGAAAATCCAATTTAACCATTGTAATAAAATAATCTGTAACCTTCTAACAGAATGGCAGCACACTCCCCGCCTGGTATAATGAAATTGTGCCACTATGAAATAAAACATATCAAGAAACAAATAATGTCCTTTCTGATTAAGGCTTTACCTTGCATTGTTATTGGAGCCACGAACCCAAGCGGGTCATAAAGACTATTCACTGTGGACAGGATGCCTCTCTGCGTAAAAGGTTTCTCATTGTGGGACACCTGGAATGAGAAGCTGTCTGTTTCCAGGTTCCAGGAAAGTCCCATACTCTGTTGAAAGGGGAGAGGATCCACTCCTAGGTCCAGATCTTTTAAGTCTTTTGCACGGTCCTCCATAGGGAAGGCTTCCATAACTGTTTTGCTATTGGATGCAATCTTGTGTAGTTTCATGTTGGACTCCGCCAACATTGCTTGTGTTTTTCTTAGAATGTTGATAACTTCTTCTGTAGTAGCTACTGATGTCAGACCATCATCGACGTAGAAGTTCCTCACTCCATATTGCTTGGGTTCTGACCCGTGTTCCTTCTCACCCTGTAGAGCTGCTCGTCTCATGCAGTAGATGGCTACGGCTGGTGAGAGGCTGTTCCCAAATACATGGACTTTCATCCTGTACTCAGTTATGTTTCTATCTGGGATGTTGTCTTCATACCAGAGAAACCTTAAGTAATCTCTGTGATCCTCACGTACACCAAAACAGTAAAACATTTGTTGCACATCTGCTGTTAGTGCAATGCAATCCTTGCGGAAACGCATTAGGACACCCAAGAGTGTGTTGTTTAAGTCTGGACCACTGAGCAGAACATCGTTAAGTGACACGCCTTGACACTTAGCACTGGAATCAAATACTACTCTTATTTGTTCAGGCTTTTGTGGATGGTAAACACCAAATATGGGCAGATACCAACGTTCTTTGTCTCCCTCTAGTGGCTGTGAAGGTTCGGCTTGGTCGTTATCCAGCATCTTTTGCATGAAGTCAATAAAATGACGCTTCATGTCAGGCTTTTTGTCTAAAGTCTTGCGAAGTGATGTGAGACGGTTCATGGCCTGCTCCCTGTTATTAGGAAGGCGACGTCTAGTGGGGTGAAAGGGTAGAGGAGCCACCCAGTTGTTTCCATCATCCTGGAAAATCTGTTTGTCCATCTGTTTGTCCATAATGTCTAAGAAGGCTTTGTCCTCCACTGATGGTGCTGGTTTATCATCGTCTTGTGTTTTGTCGAACACGGAACATCCCAGGCTGTCTGTGTTCACAGTTGTGATTGGATCTCTCGAGTAGAGGGAGAGATGTGTTTCTGAGCTACACTGTTGTAGTTCTCTTTTACCTGGATGATGTCAGGGCAAGGGCTCAGATGGGATGTGCAACCATTTTGAAGTATGTTTGTCCTGAACACGTTAACATTGGCTGGTCGGTGAGCCGTTCCCAGACAGGCCTCACCTACGATGACCCACCCGAGGTTGAGTCGCTGTGCATAAGGAGTGTCGTGAGGCCCATTGATTTGCTCTCGTACCTTGTGTACCCTTAAGATGTCTCGTCCCAAGAGCAGGAGGATGGGAGCATCTGGGTCCACCGCTGAAATTTTGTCCATAACTGGTTGCAGATGGGGATGATGATACGCAATGTCGGGGGAGGGAATCTCCATCCTATCGTCTGGCATTATATCACACTCTATCAGAGTAGGGAGAGTGAGCTGTATGTGTCCATCTATAGACTCCACCATGAAGTTGACGGCTCTCCTGCCTGAAGTCTCTGTTACCCCAGAACACGTCTTCATGGTGTATGGAGCAGAGTTGTTATTGATGTTGAAGAGATTGAAAAACTCTGTCTTGGCCAGAGATTTGTTACTCTGTTCATCAAGCACTACATACATTTTGACAGCTTTATCTCTTTTCCCAGACGGATAAGCTTTGACTAACTAGGCATATTTTTGAACATGATCTTGGATTGACTGCCTCACCACAGATCTCTGTACACTTTGAGGTGACAGATAGAAGAGCATCGTCACCTTGCTCCCCGCCATGCTCTGTCTCTGCTGTAGCGGTGTCTGTATTTGAAGGGGCTGGGCCTGGATGCAGAGCAGCAAGATGTTTGTCGCTGTCGCACTCAGAGCACTTGATTGAAACCTTACAGTCTTTAGCTCTGTGCTGAGTTGACCCACAACATCGGAAACAAATGCCATTGTCTTTGAGATATGATTTGTATCTAAACCCACAACAGTTTTTAAGAGGATGAGGCTTGTTATGTATTGGGCAGTGA
The DNA here is from genome assembly GCF_013265735.2 of Oncorhynchus mykiss. NCBI lineage: Eukaryota > Metazoa > Chordata > Actinopteri > Salmoniformes > Salmonidae > Oncorhynchus > Oncorhynchus mykiss. The sequence continues at coordinate 33,552,419 of NC_048582.1, read as the reverse complement.
TGGTCAGGTTTTTCAACCTTTGTCTTACTGGGTTTGGTTTGGTGGTCTGAGGCCTCAGATGACGCATCTGTTTTGTATACAGTCACAGGTGTCTTGCTGCTGTACCTGGCAGGTTTCTCACTTTTCATAGACACCTGGTTAGTTGAGGTGTAGAGGGTGAAGCTGGGGTCATTTCTAATTTTCGCCTGGTTCCTGATGAATCTCGAGAAGAACGAGAATGGTGGGAATGCTACCCGATAGTCCTCCTTATATTTGGATCCCTGTGCTATCCATTGTTCTTGTAAACTGAATGGAAGTTTCTCTACAATAGGGTTTACCCCCCGAGATGTGTCCAGATAAGCGAGGCCTGGAAGGTACCCTTCTACTTTAGCACACTCCAGTTCGAGAATAATGTCACCTAGTTCTCTTAGTTTGTGATTGTCTTTGTTAGCCAGTTTTGGAAAATCATCCATTTTCTTCAACAGTGCATTCTCGATCACTTCGGGTGTACCATAGCACTCTTCTAGTCGTTGCCAGACCATGTTAAGCCCTGCTGCTGCGTTGAAAATATGGACAGATCTAATTGTGTTTGCTTGCTCAGACGACTCTGCCCCTAGCCACTTGGTAATTCGATCTAACTCTTCCCTGGCTGATAAATTCAAGTCTCTGGTCGCATTGAGAAAGGATGCTTTCCATGCCCAATAATTTTCAGGGCGATCATCAAACTTCAGGAGTCCGGAACTCACCATCTCACGACGTAGGAGGTACTTGATGAGGTCTGGTGCCACTTGTGACTCAGGGAAGTTTTGTGTGTGTGACTGGAAGTGGGCTTGCTTTCCATTTCCACCATGCTGCTGTTCATTTCTTTTGAACGGAGAGTCTCTGCTCATGTTCTGTTGTTTGCTACTTACTGGATTATGGCATGTAGCTGGGTCAACACTAAGCTCTTGTTTCTCCACTTCAAATGGAAGTTCAGCAAAGTAGGGCCTAGCATGTTGTTGCACATACTCACATGTATGTTGGACTGGACTTAAGGGCTGTGTCCCTGTGTCTAGTTCTTTGCGAAGCTCTCTGCGTTCTGATCCTACAGATTCTTCAAAGGCTGCAGCTTCAGCCAACGCAGCAGCAGCTGCTCTCTCACCTTGGAGAACATTTAAAGTTGCCTCGAGGTCAGCTTTTTGCTTCATCACAGAAGCTTCCTTCTCAGCGTAGGAGAATTGTGCACGTGCTGCGTCTGCCTTGGCGCGTGCTTTGATGGCTGCAGAACTCGCCGTTGAGGATCTGCTTGACTGTTTTGATGACCTTGATCTTGTAGATTGAGACTATTATTGAGATATTCAATGTCCATTTTTTATTTACCCATCTACCAATAGTTGCCCTTTGCGAGGCGTTGGAAAACTTCCTGGTCTTTGTGGTTGAATCTGTGTTTGAAAATCACTCCTTCACTGAGGGTCTTTATAGATAATTGTATGTGTGGGGTACAGAGATGAGGTAGTCATTCAAAAATCATTTTAAACACTATTATTGCACACAGAGTGAGTTCATGCAACGTGCCACTTATTAAACTCATTTTTAATCCTGAATTTATTTAGGCATGCCAATAATAAAGGGGTTGAATGCTTAACTTATTGACAAAAGACATTTCAGCTTTTAATTTTTTTACATTTACATTACACATTATTACATTTGTTTTAAAAAATGTAAAAGGACAGAGGAGAAGAGGAAAAATGCAGCTACCTGCTCCTCTGGATCGGTGAAACAGGGAGAGATATTTACAACACACGGACACTAACCGAGGCTGAATCAAAGGTACTGAAAATATACTACGAAGACCAATACGATTTTCGCTAGGTACAATTTCCATGAGAAAGTACAGGGAGATAGCGAGTCATTTGAACAGTTTGTGACAGAGCTGCGTCTGCTTGTGAAAGACTGTGATTATGCAAACACGGATGAGATGGTGTTAAGGGTTGCGTCTACCTAATCTGGTATCGGGATAAAGTGTAATTCAGAGTCATCAATTTTCTTACAAGTATTTATTTAACTCAAGCAATAAATGGCAAATGCGGATTTCGTATATACGGGCTCTCTGTCACACCTCGCAGGGCAAACAGAGAACTGGCCAACACCCTAAAGGTATCTTCTTTAACACGCTGATAGAAATTTGGTCAAACAGAGTTTCCCTGCATTAAAGTCCCAGGATACTATGAGCGCCACCTCTGGGTGAGCGTTTTCTTTTTTGTTTATTGTGGAATACAGCTCATTCAATGCTGTCTTAGTGCCCGCCTCTGACTGTGGTGGTATGTAAACAGCTACAAAGAATAGAGATGAAAAACCCTTTGAACTCCAATGCTATCAATGTAAACTCTATTGTCAAAAGATCCTGACGGAGCACTCCTTCTCTCTCTTCTACCTGGCTCCAGGTAAGGGTAAAGAGCATGCCTAACTGCACAACTACCGGTCCAATTGGTAGGCAGGTTAGGTCACAGCTTCATACCTCCACACTCTAAGCCTTCTCATCTCCCTCATTGTCTCGTCGGTTGTAACATTCTCTGTCCTATTGCATGTTCTTACTTCCCCTACGTCCCATCTGTGTGTTATGTAGCGAGCCATACAATACTAATATCCTCCTGTAACTGTGAAAAGGGGAAAGTCTGGATGTAATCGGCACCTGGGGACACATATCACAGATCAATGCAACTGTCATTGTTCAGCTCCCTGCCCTCTTGAACAGTTTTACCATACAGGCCATTCCCCTGGGTGTATCAATTCCATCAAATGGAAAGGGAATGGTTATGAACTGAGGTTTTGCTGAGACGCAGGCCTAACATTGTTATTTCGCTACTGATCTGGCTTTATACTGAATCCATTCTAACCATAGGTTAGAATCCCCATAACCAGTTTCCACCTCAATTACTTCCTTAAGATCTTTCATCTGCACTTCTACCCAGAATGGCACTAGGTTAAACCTTTAATTTCACTACACTCCATCTTCTTCCATACTGGGTATGTGGATTTATGTTGCCCTCTCTGAGATATGACCTGTGTCTACAAACTACACAGGGACTTGCACAGATATCTTCCATAATGGCTCATAGTCCTAGACTGCCAAGGAGTCAGAGACCCCATTTGGTCTACATAGAACTCCACTGAGACATCCTTCCCAATCTCACTCTCCCTTCCTTACTATTCAGTTCCAGTGACCTGTTAAGATGCAATGGTAATATCAAATTCCGCTCATCTAGCACGAGTCAAGTTACCCTCTTTGGCCTTCTCGGGGTTCATGGTGTATCAGGAATATGGCTCCCACGATCAGACAGCTCAGGACGGCCAGCACACCTGTAAAGCCCCGTCCTTTCCCGGAAAACATATCAGCAGCCAGAGGCCAGACACACTTCCACTTCTACGAACAAACACAGGGATGAAATGACGGGGTTAAAGAGTTTGTTAGAGAGATTACCCCCGGATCCTGTTGACTCCAGTTCTCCTCTCTAACACTGTGATTGTTCGACAGTGTCAATGTGTCCTACCACTTTGCAGTGCGATATGAATGCAGGTACCTCTTTCAGCTATTCTCACAGGAGTACTTGGTATGGCCCCTCCCAACGGGCTTCCCGTCTATTCTCCTCAGGGACTGGATTGAGTGAATCACCTTCTCCTGTAATTCACCTGTAATGCATAACATCTTGGACATACAGGTTTGGTTAACAAACAGTTTCTAATTTGTTCTATCTGATTATATATTTACCTTCTATGCCTATTTGTTAGCTAGAATATATATATATTTTTTGTTAATTATCCAATAGGCCCCATCCTATCCTAGACCACAACTTACCCATCCCCCTTTTGATACCTGGCTCTGCCCAAGTAACAACCTTGCCTACTCTAAACAACTCAAACCCGCAGAGAACTGGCCAACACCCTAAAGGTATCTTCTTTAATACTCTGACAGAAGTAGTTCCTGCTTCCGAGCCGGACTGTCAGAGTAGAGGTCAAGTGTGGTTTAAACTTACTCAACCTATCGTTGATTGTTGGCGCACGAGTTGGTCCCAGCCCCTAGGCGCTCCAGTTGATAGGTGTAGCTGTTTCTGGGCAGTTCTAACAAAAGACAGTCTGTTTTCGCAACACTATGCTCTGTATGTGTCCCCCATAACTCATGATAACTGCCTACACCCAAGGCCATTTTCCGCTAATGTTACTTCTAACACACACACACACCTACACCCTCATGATAGGCCAAGCATAATTTCAACCCTCACAATGGTCAGGGACCGTTATTGTATTTGGAATACACTCACTGCGAGTGAGAGAGAAACTTTTGAATGTTGGGTCTGAGGTAACGCTGGACAAAGCTATCGACATAGCCAGATCTCACAAGCTAGCACAGGCTCAGATGAAAACCATTTCCCGCCGCAGCACGAGCGCATCATGTGAACAAGCAGTGCAGTCAGGCAAACATCAAAGCACACCTGCGGTGCACAGAGAGCGTGTTTTAGAACGGAGGGAGACGTAACTCCAAAACAGAGCAACACAGACTCAAAACATGTGGATATTGTGGATACAAAGTGCACGGCGAACAAGGAAATTGCCCAGCTAACAACAGTGTACTAAATGTGGAAAATGGAATCACTTTGCAAAAGTGTGCAGAGCTTACCGTGGAAAAACAGTACACACAGTGAGTGAAGATGAAATGTCAATCAAAGAGTCAAACGCTGATGAACTGTTTATTGATTCAGTGACACAGAAAAGTCAAATATCAGAGACAGAGCAAGCCTTTGCTGACATTGAGATAGGAACACAAAGCACAAAGCTAAAGTTCAAACTAGACACTGGTGCACAAGTAAACATTATTCCTCTGAATAAGTACAGCAGCTTGACATCTGAGTGCGAGCTACAGCCCACCACGCGCAGACTGACTGGTTACAGCTCCCAGTAAAAGGCACATGCACTTTCAAATGCAAATACAAGGAAAAGTGACATGATGTTAGACGTTTATGTTGTTGACACTAGAGCACCTGCAGTGCTAGATCTTAAAGCATGTTTAGACATGGACCTCATCAAGCTAGTTTTATCAGTGACAGCACCAGTAGAGACAGACAATTTACTGGAGGAGTTTGCTGATGTTTTTACAGGAATAGGATTATTCCCAGGAGAATGTACCATTCACCTTGAACCAGACGCAACCCCTGTGGTCTACCCACGAGAAAGATTCCCCTTGCTCTCCGTGCCCGTCTGAAGAAAGAGTTGGAGAGCATGGAGCAATCTGACATAGTCAGCAAGGTTACAAAACCGACTGACTGGATAAATGTGTTAGTGGAGAAACCACTCACAGGCAAGCTCCGAGTATGTCTCGACCCAAGAGACTTGAACAAGGCTATCAAACGCCCCCATTATCCTTTACCGACACTAGATGGCATCACATACAAGCTAGCGGGAGCACACTACTTCAGTGTCATGGACGCTAGATCAGGCTACTGGGCTATCAAACTCACAGAAGAGTCATCTAAGCTCAACATTCAACACACCATTTGGACACTACAGGTTCTGTCGCCTACCTTTTAGGATTATCTCAGCCCAAGACGAGTTTCAGCGAAAGATTGACGAAGTGTACAAAGGCATCGACGGAGTTGTGGCAATTGTGGACGACATCCTTGTCTATGGTCGAACCAAAGAGGAGCACGACCGATGGAATCAAGCCAGATCCACAGAAGATCTCAGCCATAAAAGAAATGGAGCCACCAAAGAACCGTGCAGAGCTGGAAACAGTGCTTGGCATGGTCAACTACTTAGCCAAGTTCGCACCCAGCCTCTCCAACGCTAATGGACCCCTGCGTCAACTGCTAAAGCAGTCCAGTGAGTTCCTCTGGGACAAGCAACACGACATTGCTTTCCAGAATGTGAAAGACTTGATCACGAGAGGACCAGGACCAGTCCTGGCCTACTACGACCCCGTCGAAGTATGGACTAGGTGCAGTGCTACTGCAAGAAGGAAAGCCCAACGGCTACGCTTCCATATCTCTCACAGACTGTGAAATCAACTGCGTTCAAATCGAAAAGGAGCTCTACGCCATTCTGTTCGGATGTAAACGTTTCCATCAGTACATATATGGACGACAAGTCATTGTGGAATCCGACCACAAGCCCCTTGAGTCAATCGTGAGGAAACCACTAGTCGCTGCCCCGCCAATGCTACAGAGAATGATCCTTCAACTACAAAAATACGACTTCACAATCACTCACCGTCCAGGCAAAAGACATCCCTGTCGCAGACACACTCTCCAGGAAGTTTCTTACCTATAAGGACAGCAGCCTCAGTGAAGGCATGGACATGCAAGTGCACACTTTGTACAGCAACTGACCAGTTAGTGACACAAAACTGAAGGAGATCCAAGCAGAAACAGAAAAGGACTCGTAACTCACACAGCTGAGGAAAGTCATACAGGATGGATGGCCTGAGGAGAGGAGAAAATGCCCTCAGAGCGTCTCAGAATTCTGGAACCATCGTGATGAACTATCACAGAGCAAGGAATCATTTTCAAAGGAGAGAAAATCATTATTCCTTCCAGTCTCAGAGAAGAGATTTTGACAAAGATCCATGCTGGACACATGGGCATGGAAAAGTGCAAACAGAGAGCACGGGACATTTTGTTTTGGCCCGGAATGTGCAAACAAATAGAGGACATTGTTGGTAAATGTGCCATATGGCTTGAACGACACCCCTCAAACACCAAAGAGCCAATGTTATCTCATTGTATCCCAGACCGACCCTGGCAGGTCGTGGCAACCGATCTGTTCACCTGGAACAACGAGAACTACATCGTAACAGTGGACTACTACAGCAGATACTTCAAACTCAACAAGCTTCACAGCACCACATCTGCAGCTGTGATTGAAGCTGAAAGCAGCCTTTGCCAGGCATGGCATTGTAGATACTTTAATATCTGACAATGGGCCCTGTTACAAATCCAATGAGTTTGAATCCTTCACAAAAGCATGGGAGTTCACACATGTCACCTCAAGCCCGCATTACCCTCAAAGTAATGGCCTTGCTGAAAAATCTGTGCAGATTGCTAAATCACTCATGGACAAAGCAAAAGCAGACAAGAGACCCCTACCTCAGTCTCCTTGAATACCGCAACACTCCAGTTGACAACTTTATATCACCAGCCCAACTGTTGATGAGCCGCGTACTTCGCTCAATCCTTCCAAGTACCAACCAGCAGCTGCAACCTGAGGTCGTCAGCTACAAGGAAATGCATGAAAAACATGCACAGAGACAACAACAAAAGCGATACTACGACAAGTCAGCTAGACCACTGCCACCACTGATCGACGGAGAGTCAGTTAGAATCCAGGAGCATGGCCTCTGGAAGCCAGCAGTCGTCATCCAGCCAGCTGACACTGAACTTTCATATCACATCCGCACCACAGAAGGAGCGGTGTACCGCCGCAATCGTCATCACCTACTGAACACAAAAGAACAACACACTGATGAGATTAACTGTTCCCCTGAAAGAGAACTTGATGGACTAAACACACACAGCACAACATACACCATGCTTACCTGCAACACCACAAGAACAGTTGACTGACACAGAAGCATGCTCAGCATCATATCGCACAAGGTCAGGAAGAGAGGTCAAGCCAAGAGCTGTCCTAGACCTGTGAAATGTCAAAGGGTGTAGGCGGATCGCTGCCCTAAAAGAGTTCCAGACTGTAAACTTGTTATTGAACGTTCACTTGAAATGCTTTGGTATTGTATTTGTTTGAAATGTTAAGATGTTATTTCTACAGTGAAAGCTGAGTTGCTGAGAATCCCTTGTTTGAAAAGTAACAGTATGTTGGATTATTGTTTCAGAGTCTGTTGATTCAGTTGGTGTAGTATGCAATATAAATGGTTACTTACCGTGAGTTCAAACTACAGAGCATGTATTCAAAAGAAACCCTTAGAATACGTAAAACATGTTTATTTTGTTTTAAAAGAAGGGGGATGTAATATTCATATGTGTAAACATACTGAATTGTAATTGGATGCATTTTACCGCCATGTCATACTGTGCTATGATTGGTTAAGGCCACCCAAACGGTTAGGTCACAGGCAGTTTGATCCTGGTTGGCGATACGTGAACATGCCAGTTATAGCTAGCTAATAAAGAGCTACGTTAAGAAATATCCTGTAGTACTGCATTTTATTATTTTCTACAAAGTGTGCAAAACAAGACACCCTCGAATCTATCTTTGAAGAACATCCAGTCTAATTTCTGATTGCCATATAATTTTAACTGTGCTGTTTCACAAAGGTTCTGAATCTGTAAACATTTTACGGACACAGTATATTTGACATTAGTTATCTTGTTGTTTTTAGTCCCAACACTTCATCTCCACTCAACCCCTCCTATCTATCTCTGAACACCATCCATTTTCCATATCTTTTTCAACTGTGCTGTGATGTTTCACAAAAGTTCTGAACCTTTCTATTCTCATGGTTTCTACAGATTGTAAATGAAAGATACATTTTTTGCTAAAAGTATCATTATATTATTGATCAATTGACGATGACTTTTCAAATCACCCAGCAGTGCTATTTGCAGAGTTAGCTCCAGGTAAATGTTGCAATGAATCCACAATATTAATTATTAACTTAAAAATTACATTTGAAATCAACCAAACTTAAAACCCTAGGCTTATCTTACAAATATTTTCCCTGTATTTTACAAATGTTCCATCCCTAGAATAAATTACTTTTCTCCAGGGTAACCCGGTATTTCCCTCCAAAACCATTTTATTCTAAAGCATATCAGGCATATACAGTGCATTCCAAAAGTATTCTGACCCCTTGACTTTTTCCACATTTTGTTACGTTACATCCTTATTCTAAAATGGATTAATTCGTTTTTTCCTCCTCATCAATCTACACACAATAACCCATAATGACAAATTCAAAACAGGTTTATAGACATTTTTGCAAATGTACTAAAGATAAAAAACGGAAAAATCGTATTTACATACGTTTTCAGACCCTTCACTCAGTACTTTGTTGATGTACCTTTGGCAATGATTACAGCCTGGAGTCTTCTTGGGTATGACGCTACAGGCTTGGCACACCAGTATTTGGGGAGTTTCACCCATTCTTCTCTTCAGATCCTCTCAAGCTCTGTCATGTTGGATGGGGTGCATCGCTGCTCAGCTATTTTCAGATATCTCTTATCAGATATCAGATATATCTTCGATCGTGTCTAAGTCCGGGCTCTGACTGGGCCACTCAAGGACATTCAGAGACTTGTCGCGAAGCCACTCCTGCGTTGTCTTGGCTGTGTCGCAATGGTTGTTGTCCTGTTGTAAGGTGAACCTTCGCCCCAGTCTGAGGTATGAGAGGTCTGGAGCAGGTTTTCATCAAAGATCTATCTGTACTTTGCTCTGTTCATCTTTCCCTCGATCCTGACTAGTCTCCCAGTCCCTGTCACTGAAAAACATCCCAACAGCATGGTCCTGCCACCACTATGCTTCACCGTAGGGATGGTATTGGCTAAGTGATGAGTGGTGCAGGGTTTCCTCCAGACGTGACGCTTGGCATTAAGGCCCAAGAGTTCAGTCTTGGTTTTGTCAGACCAGAGAATCTTGTTTCTCATGGTCTGAGAGTTCTTTATTGGCCTTTTGGCAAACTCCAAGTGTGCTGTCGTGCCTTTTACTGTGGAGTGGCTTCCGTCTGGCCACTCTACCATAAAGGCCTGATTTGTGGAGTGCTGCAGAGATGGTTGTCCTTCTGGAAGGTTCTCCCAACTCCACAGAGGAACTCTAAAGCTCTGTCAGAGTGACCATCGGATTGTTGATCACCTCCCTGACCAAGGCCCTTCTCCCCTGATTGCTCAGTTTGGCCGAGTGGCCAGCTCTAGGAAAAGTCTTGGTGGTTCCAAACTTCTTCCATTTAAGAATGATGGAGGCCACTGTTCTTGGGATCCTTCAATACTGCAGAAATGTTTTGGTACCCTTCCCCGAATCTGTGCCTCGACGCAATCATGTTTCAGAGCTTTACGGACAATTCCTTCAACCTTATAGCTTTGTTTTTGCTCTGACATGCACTGTCAAATGTGGGACCTTATAGACAGGTGTGTGCCTTTACAAATCATGTCCTATCAATTGAATTTACCACAGGTGGACTCCAATCAAGTTATAGAAATATCTCAAGGATGATCATTGGAAACAGGATGCACCTTAGCTCAATTTCGCGTCTAATAAGCAAAGGGTCTGGATACTTATGTAAATAAGGAATTTATGTGTTTTTTTTATATATATATTTGCAAACATTTTTAAAAACCTGTTTTCGCTTTCTCATTATGGGGTATTGTGTAGATTGAAAAAACATGTAATCCATTTTAGAATAAGGCTGTAACGTAACAAAATGTGGAAAAAGTGAAAGGGTCTGAATACTTTCCGAATGCACTGTACATCATTTTTGAATAGGATTAGGCCTACACGATGAGATGATACATGTATTGTGGACTGCACTCCTAGAAACCAGATTACAGTTTAACAGTTACATTTAAGGTCATGCTGTTCATTTAAATAATTTACCAGTTTCTCTTAGTTATTTATTCCTGGAAAAGGGATTGGGTTTGGGCAGGAAATATTGGTAAATCTTGGTAACCCGGTTCCCTCTATTCAACCCTAGCCTATATTGTCTATTTTAGTTGAACGCTGGGTTGAATTGAAAGAATAGCTGTTAATGACCTCACAAATACTATATAGGCCTAGTATCATTGATGATATTTGACTTAGAAAAGTTAGTTACATTTAATTTGCTCTGATAAACTACCCTTTGGAATGACTTCAATTCTATTTATTTATTTCTTTATTTGACCTTTATTTAACTAGGCAAGTCAGTTAAGATCAAATTCTTATTTACAATGACGGCCTACGAAAAATGGGTTAACCATCTTGCAGTGAATCTATTTAGTTATGAGATCTCTCAATAATCTCTCTTAAAATAGCACATTGGTAGTAGTCAGTGACAAATATCAGATTCCAAGTCACAATACACTGACAAATTACATTGAAACAACGTTGATTCAGCCCAATGGGGAGTCTGTAGTTTAAAATCATTAATAAAATCCATTCTTATTTTTACATGACTGAATCCTTTATGTTATTGGTGTTATTTGGTTTCCATGGACCAACTTGTACCAGACAATTGTCTATAGTCCTGCTGTCATGGCCAATGTTCCCTGTAGCCTTGAGACCGCTACGCAGCAGCTCCCCAGGGACTGCCGCATTTAAATATCAGCCCACAGAGAGAAGCATGAGATTGAACTCAATTTTCTAAAGCATTGGTCACCAACCGGTCGATCACAATCGATTGGTCGATCTCCCAGGCATTTCTAGTCGATCGCCAAACATTTCTGTAAAAAAAACAACGATAAAGCCTTGTGTTCCTATTCTATTGTATTCGTCTCGGGCTGTTGATGGTAGGTGCACCCGTTTCAGCTGCTCAGCGCGCCGGAATGCGAACTGTTGCCATTTTTAAGCGTTTCGTGTGTTTAAAGCTACAAACTCTGCTTTCCCGGCGGCCCCAGAGAACAAATCAAGTGCATACTTTGTTAACCGCTCGCCAATCTTTTTTTAAATGTATTTATTTTTTTACCGCTCGCCAATCGGATGGCTCAGATTACAGTGTCCGCAGTTAACGTAGCAGGCATACAATAAAGCTATAGCAAATTTGATACTGTGAGATTTCAAACCATTTAAAACCATGACTAGAGAGAGACAGACTGTCTTTTGGGGTATTGAATATCAATTCATATTTCACGTTCTCTGTTTATAGGAGTAACAACATTAATTTGTGCATGAGGCAGAAAGAATGCGTTGCGACTCGAGTTTCGCCATCAAGTGAAGGGAGACTGTCCGTTTTTGGTCAGTGTCAGTTGAAGAAAGGGTGAGCGGAGTGATATTGAGAGGCGGACCCTGTCTGCTGCTCTCTTCCTGCGTTGAGACTGACCATCAGATGCAGGCACCGTCAGCCCAGTAAAATAAAGATAAAAAGCGAATTATTTAAAAGCATGCTCACTCAGTTATGCCTCACAAGCAATACAACAACGGATCTATTACTGGAGTAATCAAATAGCCTACCTCAAATTTTTTTATATATATTTTTTTAAATGGCCCGAACAACAATGGGCAAAGCCAATATGCAGTGATGATGTATTGATCCTATAGTTTACTGCACACACCTCATTGCTACGGTACTGTTTTTAATTGGTTAATATTACATAGGCTTACGTTTTTTAAGTCATACAAAAAAACTAATCAGAGTGGTAGATCTCGGCTTGCATTTTGACTCAAAGTGATCTTGACTCAGAAAAGGTTGGTGACCACTGTTCGAGAGTTATTCCTGTTAACACTATCAACGTTTCCCTTTACTGTGGCAATTGTGATCTAATAAATACAATATTAGCCACTTTCAATGCAACATACCCAAACAAAACGAACTACAGTATCCAGGAGATTTTGTTGTAGGCAGAATGCATCGAAAATCAGAGCTGGTGTAGACCTATATGCAAATAGACCATTGCCATTCACTTTGAACTGGAATGTGTTTACAGAATGAGCGGTCGTGAGATTTGCTTGTTTTGAGATCAAAGCGAGAGCTGCATGTAGCAACGTGTGCACATTTTGTTCATATCCTTTGCTAGTTAGTGAGACATTATTTGCCCAGTTATAGATAATCTGTAGTCAGCAATAGGAGACTGATTACTTCCTGCAAGAGCGCAAAACGTGTACATTTCTAGAAGTCTTTGAAAAGCGAGTCATTTAGAGCTTTTTTTGTCTTAAAGTGGCAGTGTTGTATTTTGAGACAGGCTTGAATAAACTACGTAGCAAATAGGCAGATGGTAGCATAATGTGTCTGATTCTCTGTAATAATGGTATGAGAATAATAATGCATTTTATTCTGTAAAGTGGTTTCTTGCATCAAACAACACAACAGCATTTTCAGAAGCACAAGTGGATGAACAGGTTGCATGTTTTTTCTTTTAAGTCTCATGGAATGTATACATTTGTTGCTACTGTAGGATTAATGATATAACAGCTATTTTCGTGTTAAACTATTATGGGATGCATTGTTTTTGGTGGTAGGCCACTCTGGTAGGCCCACATTTTGATTGAATAGCCACAGTAGCCCATATGACCAATGTTAAAACTGTAACTTAAAGCCGGTACAGACTCGGTGTTCACAGTAAACATGCACTGGAAGTTGCAAATCATTTTCACCATGTTCAAGTTTGCTCAGTGCCGGAAAATATTTGAGGGAACATTGCTCATGACTATTTTTCAAAAGGGACCAAGTCTTCACTTCAATGCAGCTTGTTGGATTCTAGTATTTTCCTTTACTGAAGCTTGTAACAACTATTACCTTTTATTGTAAGATTAGATTTAGATTAGATTAGTTTCAATTTTATTGTCATTGAACAAGTACAAGTACACTACAACGAATTGCAGTTGGCATCTGACCAGAAGTGCAAATAAAAGAGTGCAAAAAATGTACAAGTGAAACATTTAAGTACAACGTATGTCATTAAGTGGGATGTATAAATGTGCAATGAAGGCACATTGAAAGTGCAAGGAGACATGCAACTGAAATGTAGTGAGAGCAGCAATGAGGTTACCGAGGTAGACATGTTGATGTACAACTGAAATATGTCCTTAATCAGATGTCAGCAATGTCAGAGTCCAGTAGTACGGTGAAGAGTGCAAAGAGAGTAGTGCAACAAGGTCCCTGAGAGGCAGTACTAAGATGTGGACGGGTGGATATGGCTAGTGCCGTGGCACAGAGTTCATCAGGGTTACAGTAGCTGGAAAGAAACTGTTCTTGAGCCTGCTAGTGTGGTAGTGTAGAGACCTGCACTGCCTGCCTGATGGTAGGAGGGCAAACAGTTTGTAGCATGGATGTGAAGGGACCTGATGATGTCGCGCGCCCTACATAGACACCGCTTGCGCTGGAGGTCTACGACGGCAGGGAGCTAATGGCACCAGTGATGTGCTGGGCGGTTTTCACCACCCGTTGCAGGGCCTTCCGGTCAGCCATGGAGCATCCGCCAACCCACACTGTGGTGCAGTTAGTCAGATTGCTCTCGACCGTGCAGCGGTAAAAGTTCACCAGGATCTCGGGAGACAGGCGGGCCTTCTTCAGCCTCCTCAAAAAGTACAGGTGCTGCTGCGCCTTTTTGACCAGGGTTGAGGTGTTGAGGGTCCAGGAGAGGTCCTCGGAGATGTAGACACCCAGGAATTTGAAGCTGGGCACACACTCCACCTCAGTGCCATCAATGAGAACTGGGGCGTGGCTGCAGCTTTTAGACTTCCTGTAATCCACAATGAGCTCCTTGGTTTTCTTTGCATTGAGGGCCAGGTTGTTGTCAGCGTACCATGCAGCCAGGTGCTTTACCTTCCTGTAGACTGACTCGTCATTGTCACTGATCAGGCCTACCACCGTGGTGTCTTGAGGATGTTGTTGGAACCGTGTGCAGGAACGCAGTCCTATTCTTCTTTAATGTTGTCTTTCCTCCTACTCAAACGCATCGTCATTTGAAAACATATATATATATTTTTATTATTTTTTATTTCCTACTTTTAATGTATTCTTTCTTCGACATATTTCCTCCCTTATCTTCACCTTCCATTTCAATCAATGGCAGTTGCATTTAACCAAGATCACGTTGTGGACATTGAATCAATGACATTTCATTAGATCTCTACAGAGGATGTCAATCAACTTAGTATGAGACTGACATTTCTTTTTAACTTCTTTTGTATGTTTCAATCACCCTGAAAAGACACAGTCATTTCTTAATTCACATAAAGAGATCGACATTAAAAACACAATTGTTTTGTTTTGTTTGTCTGTTTATTAATTGCTGCCAGTAATTTTCCAACAAGGTAATGTTAAATATAGCACAGTTGAAAAGTCTAAACATTAGAAAGCTAACCCATATTTAAACAAAGGTTCTTAACAAAGTACCATTTTCATCAACATTATGTTTTGTCTCTAGTTACGTTGTCATTAAAATAGTGTGATATGTGTGTGTGTGTGTGTGTGTGTGTGTGTGTGTGTCTATTGTCTGTAAGCAGCTCATGTAAACGAGGCACTGTCAGTTTGTCACACTGTGTATGTCTATACTAAGATTGTTTTGGTTAGTGGGATTCACGCCATGACATATATAGGTTGTGCATGTTATTGTATGATTGTGCATTTTCATATAACATGCAATAAATCAGTATATCAGCCCTGTATGAGAGAGAGAATAGGCAGGATGCACAGTGCACCTCCCCTCCAGATGGGGGCAGCATGGGCCATAGCCCCGTTGCACAGGTCAGTGTCACAGCAGTTGTTGTGGTAGGTGAAGTTCAGGCCTGCAGTATGTTTCTCCCCAGACAGACCACATTGGGAGGGAATGGCACAGCTCTTCTCATACAGGACCAGACGCAGGGAGCCTACAGATGGGAGAGAGGGGTAATACCAATAGTACTCAAAACACAGAATGAGTTTAGCACTACTAAGTCAGTTAACCCAGACTTGGAGTTGGATCCATACAGTACAGTATACTTTATTTCACTTCAGTACGTGTAGGCCTATTCGTCAGTGCACTGACTGAAATAGAGGCAAGAGGAGATGACAGTGTAAATGCTAGACTGACAGGCATTGTGACGTATTACTGTCGTCCTAAGAGGCTAAAACAATTGGCCCACCAGGAGCCAGCGGATAGGCCACAACAGCTCTGCATTTAGAAAGGTGTTAAACACAATACATTCAACCACTGCAAATTACTGACCTCCATTGAGTTATGTTACAAAAACTCTTTAACAAGAAAGACACTGTCTGTGTTTTCAGAGCATTCCGTTTCCTCTTATCCTCCTCATATCCTAAGAGGCACACAGAATCCTGTATCCCACCCACTGAGCGCACGGGCTATTTTTTTTTTAGATCATTTCCTGGCATCACAGGAATTAGGGAGCTAACGAGAGATAGTGGTGACAGTTAGCATTTTTAGCTAGTCTTTTGAATACCTAGTAGAAAGGCAAGTCTAGGCAGGCATAGTGGACCATAAAATATCTCCCACACTTAACTCTTCAACTTCAGTTGACACAACACAATTGTAGTGCCACTCAAGTTTGTTATTCAATCCAACGCACAATCAGGGAACATAGGCTTCATTGTATTTGTCATTAACACAATATGTCATGCCACCTCCACCAGAAACCCAATACTGTCCCCAATGCCCACACACGCACACGCATGCAAGAATGTATATACACACACAAACACCCACAGTCTGCACTCACCTCGCGTCCCCACTGCAGTGCTAGCTAGGCAGCGCTGTCCAGCAGGACACTCCTGGGGGAACTTGAGGCAGTCCATGGGAGAGATGGCAGGAAACACACATGTGTAACAACACAGAGGTGCTAAGAAGGAAGGGGACCAACATACATTAAGATTATGTATCAATTATAAGATATACATCATACTAATGGGGGTATAACATACTAATGGGGGTATCATACTAATGGGGGTATAACACTAACATTGTACTTAAGGTGGAGGGAAAAAAGACAACTCAGCACTAGAGGTATTGCTTTTCTTCTGAACTTTTTGGCTGACTGGCTAATGTATCTTATTATCTCCTGCTATCGCGATATGGGTCGAATCTAAAAAGACAATTGTCCTTGTTAAACAAAAATACTTTGTCATATTGAATTGAGTATTCCTAGGCATGATCCTCCTTTTCTTACATACCTGCCAGAGGAAGACAGCACAGGAAAAGAAGAAACAGTTGTGGATGAGACATCGCAGAAGTCCTAGAAGTTGATCCTTTGGCACTTTGGAAGATATTACAAACTCTTCTGTTGTTTTGGTCAACGCCCCTGCCTAATATCTTCAGCCTCGCTCTACTCCCAAATTGAATTTCCCTTGCCTTCCTTCCAAGTCAGTATCAAATCCATCCAACTCTCAGTCTTTCTCTCCCAGTCAACTACATGTATTTTCCTACTGTGATATTTCCCTCTCTGATAACGCAATAAGTGACCAGATGTCAGTTGTATTGTCCTCAAATGGTCAGTTGTAAATTCCCTCAATCTACCTCCCCATGTCTGGTCCTCTTTATTTCTGACCAACCAGACACATTGGGAGTCAAGGTCTCCACCCAAAACTCTCCTAATTGAATTTGGATGGTAACCGTGTGGTGTGCTAACACACGCTCCCAGTATAATTTGTCAAAATCTGTCTAAAAGGGGGATTTACAGAGGTCCTTCCTTTAAGAAAACAACTAAATGTGGTGGTGATTTATATTGTACTGAATCAAAAATAGCAAGGGAAGTTATACATCATGTCCATAATGAAGTCTACACCCACAGATGTGGATACAGAAGGCACAGTAAAAAGAGTGGAGGGGATGCACTGTATGTGAAACCTGCAATATAGCATTATGCATTTTACACAAGAGTATTTCTTGCTGAGAAGCTTTAGCATTCAATTTATGCATGAGATAATAAAGAGACAGACAGACAGACAGGGAATGACTAAGAAAGAAAAAGAGTAACTAAGAGACAGACAGACAGACTGAGAGAGGAAGTAACTGCGTTATCCATAACTCCCTAATGAGTGCCGTGAGGTGAGCAGGGAGGATAGTCAAGTGACAGGAGTCTTGTGATAGGGGTGGGCTAAGGCCGGATAAATTGTTTACCAGTCATTAAACACACCATGTACAGCCAGCCTTCCTGAAACCCACTCCACTGTGGATAAATATTAGATAGGCTAGGGTCACGTTCATTAAGCACAAAATGTGAGAAAACAGTGTGAAACAGGGAGGCACTACATGAACTTGTCCAATAAGAACTGCTTGTTTTTTAGTTTTCCTTTGGAAAATGTTTTGCTATCGGAAGGGAGGTTACAGGGTTGAACTAGTTGGCTCATGCTAGTGCTGATGCGTAGAATACAGATCCTCCTCCACTGTATTTCAACAGGATGTTTTGTGAGGCCTGGAGATGGGCTGACAGATGGTGTTCTTCCTTAATCCTGTCTATGTCCTATGTGTGTGTGTGTATGTCTCTATTGCTCTCTGTCTTTGTGTGTGTGTGTATATCTCTATTGCTCTCTGTCTTTGTGTGTGTCTCTCTCTCTCTTGTCATCAAATTATCATTTTCTTCTGACTCCCAATCAAGTCTGCAGTTGACTGTTTTGACCGTTTTGATTTCAGTAACATATGCCAGTCGCTAGACGAACATTGCACTGTCCTGTCTGCAGGTCACAGTCCATCTGTCACTAGCGGGTCTGTTTGAGTGTTTACCATTTAACCAGAGATGATTATCTCAAATTTGAGACAGAGTCATGTTTATCAATCTGAGGCCGAACCTCGGGAAGTGTGATAAACCACTAGCATTGATAATAAATTAGAAACCTGTCCTTAATTCTCCAAGACAAATATACATGTTGACAGACTATGTTGTGTAACTCCATCATATCTTTCTCTTGGACCCACTGCGTGGTTAAGTATATGACCAATATTGCAGAAAAAAACAGGATTATTTTTCGCAGACAAAGACTAGACTCCAACAAGACACATACACAGACACAAAGACACAAAGTTGAATAGTCAATCGTATTGCGTCTATAAAAAAGCTCCGAAAGCGTGCGAAGTAATAATGTGACTATATACAATTTAACATTGCGAATTGATAGAACTGTTGACGTTAATCTGTAGAATGGGCGGATACAAAATTGGCGAGGGAGCGGGGGTGTGGCACACTTGGAAACAATGAATCAGGGAGAAAATATGAATCCGGTGCAATAATCTCTCCGAAAACCACTTGAAATCAATCTGTGTTCTGCATTGAACGAGTTTACGTTAGAGCAACATTTCAACTGGTTTGGGCAACATTTTACGAAAAGATTAGCTGTCAAACTTACTTAAAGTGACAGAAGTCCGAATCAGTTGCGAGTTGCACTCTGGTTGCTGAATTCTATTCGATCTGCACTTTCATAGAAGGTAAGAAGCAAATCTATCGTGATTAATATCCTACTTTTCTCCCTGAGCGGAGGGAATTAGGACGGTTGGGGGAGGGGAAGTGGGGGATGAAGGGGTGAACAGGGCGCCGGGTAAAGGGAAATATAGAAGAGAAGATAATAACGGGATAGGTTTTTGAAATTGAAAGAAAAAACAGAGAAAATAGGCATACGATTAAAGACATGGCGGAATAACTGAATGTGATTAACCTCTGTAAAAGTAATAATAAAGTAGACATCTTAACATTGCACTGGGCGTGATGAGCTCTTGCAGCCAACCAATGTTAGATGCATTTCGAATAACTTGTTTGGTTACTCTGCAGATGGCTGGCACGGGATGATTAAAAAGGCATAACAAAATGAAATACATTTGAGAAATATTCTGAAATCTAGTTGTATTCATTTGATTTGAGGTTTAGGTAGGTTACATTCCTAAAAATCAATATTGAGAGACATCACTTTTAGTTTGTTATTGTCTGATAATTACTCAAATTCTGCCGTGAATGGCTATTTTCTATTAATTATCCAGAATACCATAAATGTAGGTAGCATCTGAACATATAGGCGCAATCCTGCAACACTTGTTGCGTCAAAATGTTAAGAGGGGTCAACCTGAAATTGCTCAACATTCTGGTTTAGTAAACTCGTGTGCCTAGCAGGGAGAGAGAGCAGTCGTTTAAGCAAATATAATATTGGCGCTGGGATTCACAACAGGATGAAAATAAAGCAGGGAGTGTCTCTAAACTGTAGCCAACGAGCTGATTGATTTGCCATTGCAAGACCATTGTAGAATGTTGAGCTCAAATAATCTGTCCTTGAACAATGCAGCTCTTGTCAGCATTCTCCAGTCCACTCTGTTATCTGTATTAATTCTGGTTCAACTTGACATAAGAATAGTGTCTCTATGAAATAATAAGTTAAGACAAGTAACATTACAAATGATTGAATAATTATTATTTAGTTGGACTAAATCAAGTATTCAATGGCAAATGGTGGACACTGAACACTTGAGATTATGCCGTTTTTTTTTTCTTCATGCCAACTGTCCAATGCCAGCAGCACCACAAAACAGACCATTGTCTTTCTGAGGAAAATATCTTAAGTTCCAGACAGAATGGGTAGCCTACTATATGTCCTACAGTTGAAGAGAGTGAAATGCGTGCAGTAGAGCAGACATAAGTGATCACAGGAACTTTCATCTAATGAGTCACTGAGCATGTACTAACGTGCTTTATCCTTCTCATCAAAAGCCCTAAATAATATCTCCCTCCTTTCTTTCAGACAGCAATCAGACTGAAACTCATATTTACCTCCCTGGAACTTTGCAGTTGGTATTGGAGTGGCTAATCACTGAAGTGGAAGAACAGGGATGAAGAGTTTCTCCTGTGTGTTTTCCTGCCTGATGACAGACTCCCCATAGAGCTGCTGATTCGCTCGATCACATCCCTTTAGTGTCCAGCTGGTCTTGCCATCACACCTCACAGCTTCTCAAACAGTTGGGAACACACTCTGACAACAATTGTCACCCACTCATTTAGTGGCAAACACACTTCTGTTCTGCCTTGTAGTGGCAGAACACCAATACTAGCCCAAAGCCAGGGTACTCCCACGCCTTCACACACACACACACCCTCTCTTTCTCACACACACATCATGGCGAGCGTGTTGCCGTACGGCTGCTTCACCCACGCAGTGGTGCGGGGCATCCCAGAGACCTTTGGGAAGGTCGATAATGAGGAAACCACGACGGACTTGGCCAAGGCACAGCGTCAGTTTGGGGTTCTGACGGGGGCACTGAGACAGAAGGTGGGGCTGCAGCTCATAGAGATCCCTGCCGACCCGGAGCTACCAGAGAGTTGGAGGATAGAGGATGTAGCTGTGATACAGGGAGACACGGCACTCATCACCAGGCCATTCAAACAGCAGAGACGCAGAGAGGTAAACACTGACCACAACAACTGAGAAATACTGACTTTCGCTGACTTTTTTTTAACCTAAATGAACGAGATTTGTGTATGTTGTGAATCATTCCATTAAACGTGTTGTAGTTCTGTCTCAACTATTGATTTATATTGTTGTTATTTATGTTTTAATCATAGATTAATGTTGCAGTAGAGTCAGTTTGACCTCTCCTTTCTTTCTTTCTCTCCCTCCCTGTCCCTTTCTCCTCTCTTCCTCAGGCTGAAGCGGTGAGGAGGGTGATGTCGGAGCTGAACCTGACAGTGGTGGAGTTGGGGGCAGAGGAGGGAGGCTCCGTAGGGGCCACGCTGGAGGGCAGCGACGTGCTCTTCACTGGCAGGGAGTTCTTTGTGGGCATCTCCTCTCACACCAACCACAGAGGAGCTGAGGTTCTGGCCGACACTTTCAGAGTGAGTATAGCTTGATTCCCCGATTCCTTTCTCAAACCACATGCGAGGACAAGATCCAAAGACCCTCCAACCTTCTCCTCCAATGTGTTCTGAGGAGGCAAGCAAAGAGGACATAAAGAATCTAGGAAAGACTAATTGGGACAGAGCCCATGTGTTGCAGCAGAGATGAGCAGGTGGCCATTGTTCTATTGTATTATGAGATTCATGGCTCAAAGACAAATGATGGAAGAGCAAGCTATGTCCCATTGGTCAGGGATGGTGGTGATCATACCAGGAAGCCCCTTGTGATTTGACATGGTCCACAGTAGCGCCATTAGTATTGATGGCTTCCTCTTGCTAAGTGCATTTATGGCAGTTATGTGTGTGTATATATCTGTCCACGTGTGAGTTAACTTGTGTGAGGGTAGAAACAGATGGATGGGAAAGTATGAATGTACAAAGAAAATGCATACTTCTTAATTCTCTACCATGCTCCTGTAAACTAGACAAAATTAGATTTTCACAGTCAGGTCTGTTTATTTTAATGGACTTATAACAGTAGTCAATACCATAACTTGTTGGATTTCGATATTCAATATCACTCCTGGTAGGGCATGCAAACTACACCATTGTGTTTGGGTCGTTGTTTGTCTGCCGTCTGTCTGCTTTCCTGGTGTTGCTTTTTGCATGCAATATTTACAGAGTATTATCTAATCTATCTGATGAATTACTTGATTTGATGTCCAAGTACATGATCATGTTAAAAAGAAAAAAGTAATTCAAAGATAAATCTTTTTCTTTGGGTCCCTGTGTGCACAATAAGAATAATATTTTAGAATCTACAACATTTTATAGGCCACTTAATGTTCTTACCATCTCTGTCCTCGTTGTAGGACTTCACTGTGTCCACGGTGCCAGTGTGTGAGGGAACTCGTCTAAAGAACATCTGCTCTATGGGAGGTCCTGATACTATCATCATCAGCAACAGTGATGGGGCCAAGAAGACCCTCCGGGTGAGTGTGTGTCCGAGAGAAAGATGGTGAACTAATATACAGTAGCTCTCTATCCATGTACTGTTGAAGTCGGGAAGTTTACATACACTTAGGTTGAAGTCATTAAAACTAGTTTTTCAACCACTCCACACATTTCTTGTTAACAAACTATAGTTTTTGCAAGTCGGTTAGGACATCTACTTTGTGCATGATGACACAAGTAATTTTTCCAACAATTGTTTACAGACAGATTATTTAACTTATAATTCACTGTATCACAATTCCAGTGGGTCAGAAGTTTACATACACTAACAGGCTGACTACACCGCTCGCGTTGCAAAAATAAATGTAGAAATCTATATTAAATTATTGCGCCAACGAGTGTCTGCGTTGCCAAGGTTAAAATAGGAGTCAGTTCTATTTGTGACGCTGATCGCGCTGCAAGTCCTGCCTCTCCCATCTCATTGGTTTATAGAAGCAGGTGCCATCTACTCAATGTATATACCCACGTGGGTGACTGAAAGACGAAATAGGTCAGTGGCGGTAATGCACCTAATTTAGAAAGTTGCCAATCACAATATAAAGTCAAGAGAAGAAAAGGCCAAGAAGGAGGAGAGATGACTAGAAACGATTCGGTTGACTGTTTTATGTGTGGATTAATTGGTGGAGTACAGGACCTTGTGCATTTCAGGTAAAATTACAACTCAATGTTTATGTCCCAGGACAAATTAGCTAGCAACAGCAAGCTAGCTAAATAGGACAAATTAGTTAGCAAGTGCAAGCTAGCTAGCTAAATTGCCATAAATGTTTAATGCTTTTCAACCTGTCCCCAAATTAATGTAATTGGTTCAGAGTTTGTTTTGATATTTTAACCTGCGTGTCATGATCGCGTTTGGTGTGGGGGGACAAAATAAATGTATGCACGATGGTGCACGCGCGCAGCCGGTTTGGGTTCCATGTAAGTTGACTGTGCCTTTAAACAACTTGAAAAATTTCAGAAAATTACATAATGGCTTTAGAAGCTTCTGATAGGCTAATTGACATCATCGGAGTCAATTGGAGGTGTACCTGTGGATGTATTTCAAGGTCTACCTTCGAACTCGGTGCCTCTTTGCTTGACATCATGGGAAAATCAAAAGAAATCAGCAAGAGACCTTAGGAAAAAAAATTGTAGACCTCCAAGTCTGGTTCATCATTGGGAGTAATTTCCAAACACCTGAAGGTACCACGTTCGTCTGTACAAACAATAGTATGAAACCATGGGACCATGCAGCCGTCAGTAAAACGAGTCCTATATCGACATAACTTGAAAGGCCACTCCGCAAGGAAGAAGCCAGTCCTCCAAAACCGCCATAAAAAAGCCAGACTACGGTTTGCAACTTTTTGGAGGAATGTCCTCTGGTCTGATGTTTGGCCATAATGACCATCGTTATGTTTGGAGGAAAAAGGGGGAGGCTTGCCAGCCAAATAACCCCATCCCAACCATGAAGCACAGGGGTGGCAGCATCTTGTTGTGGGGGTGCTTTGCTGCAGGAGGGACTGGTGCACTTCACAAAATAGATGGCATCGTGAGGAGGAAAGGTATGTGGATATATTGAAGCAGCATCTCAAGACATCAGTCAGGAAGTTAAAGCTTGGTTGCAAATGGGTCTTCCAAATGGATAATGACCCCAAGCATACTTCCAAAGTTGTGGCAAAATGGCTTATGGACAACAAAGTCAAGGTATTGGATTGACCATCACAAAGCCCTGACCTCAATCCTATAGAACATTTGTGGGCAGAACTGAAAAAGTGTGTTTGAGCAAGGAGGCCTACAAACCTGACTCGGTTACACCAGCTCTGTCAGGAGGAATGGGCCAAAATTCACCCAACTTATTGTGGGAAGCTTGTGGAAGGCTACCCAAAATGTTTGACCCAAGTTAAACCATTTAAAGGCAATGCTACTAAATACTAATTGAGTGTATGTAAACCTCTGACCTACTGGGAATGTGATAAAAGAAATAAAAGCTGAAATAAATCATCCTCTACTATTATTCTGACATTTAACATTCTTAAAATAAAGTGGTGATCCTAACTGACCTGAGACAGGGAATGTTTACTAGGATTAAATGTCAGGAATTGTGAAAAACGGATTATAAATGTAGTTGGCTATGGTGTATGTGAACTTCTAACTTCAACTGTACATTCTGCTTGCCACAACAAACTGCCATTCAGACATGCAAAGTGATCGACTGAAAATTCTCCAGCCCAGTATTTATGTCTCTGCTCAGATGAAAATGTAAATGATAAAGCAAGCTTTGTTGGGCTGTTTTTAAAATGTCATTGTGTTGTTTAGAGCCCTATTTGCTCACATTACCCAAGTGTATGTGATCCATTTGGTCCCCATCCAGAGATGATTGGCTCTTGCCCAGTTCAGCTTCTCCCTGTGTGGGCTACTCAAATGTGAACAGACCCTGGCCGCTACTGTCATGCTAATTTTGTTAGCACTGCCTCTGTGTTTTTTGTAGATGATGGAGCAGCTGACTGATCACCACTACGAAATGCTCACGGTCCCGGCGGGCGCAGCAGCTAACTGTGTCTATGTCAGGGGCCCCTCCAAAGTGGACTACCTGCTTCACCCGCCCACTGAGGAGTGTCCTGACAGTGTCCCTGTGAGTGAACAGCTGTCTTTAGGCTACTTTACTAAGCTATACTTTTTTTTTATATCCACCGTATTGGGTCTTTGGCATATAAGAGAGAAACAATAATATTTTCAATACAAAATCCCTCTCGACTCAATCCCAAATGTGCCATGATATAGGCATTAATTTTCCACCCTGCTGCAATACACCATGAAATAATCACATGAAGTACACGGTAGAACAAGGAACGCAGGCTAAACACAAAAGCTTGTCAACCAGCTGTCAAGGACATCGGCTGAAGCTTCTCCCCATAAATGTGGATGTAATAAAACGGTATTCTCTCCACCCCCACCCCACAGGCCTTCCAGAAGCTGACAGACTACACCCTCCTCCCTACAGCGTGCAGCGAGGCCTCCAAGCTCGGAGGCCATCTGTCTTCATTCTGCCTACTTATCAATAGGAAGCCGAACTTCTGAATACCCTGCCCTTCTCCCATAGTAAACACATAGACCTTCATTGGCTATAGGAAAATACAAATGTGAACATAAAGAAAATGGCCAACTGTTGGGCCAGGGGCTAAAGGGAAAAGTCTAAACTGTATCCTTGGGACATCGCAACTCTGACGTCACCCCATTGAAGTTGACATTTTAAAACTGTTACGGTAAGGGTTAAGGTTAGAGGTATGGTTAAGGTTAGGTAAGTTGTATGGTTTAGGGTTAAGTTTAGGGTAGGTAGGGATGTCTCAAGCATCCCGGATAGCACTAAATGGGGCTAAAGAGGGTTCCCCTTCTGTGGAAAGAGTGCAGTGTGGCTTGAGGATCTTTAATAGGCTCTAGATTTGAAATGTAGGCGTACTGTATACGGGCCCGGCTCTACAGAGATGCTCTCTGGAGACAAAAGCATAGCCAAATCAGTTTTATATCCCTATATTATATAACAAGACTTGCTGCCATTATCCAAAATGTCTGATCCATCCTCCGAACCACACTCTCTGCGCTCAGAGTAAGTAGGCTGTTGTTACGTTGCGGCCATAGAAATATAATCCATAGAAGGGACTTGCCACCGCTAACCATGTCAATTTGACTGGTAAACACATGGGTACACTCACAGTGGCTGCCAGTCCTGACTTAAATGGGCACATCCGTTGTATAGATTCTATGGATTCTGTCTATCGTTGTATAGGCCTTTTGCAAATTTCAGGGCAGGTGGGGCAGAGCACTTTTTTTTGTTGCCTGTTTTGCATGTTATCAGTTATCAAAATGTATTGAGTTAATAAAGCTGCATACAAACATGGTCTCTTTTTTTTTGCTTTTTTGAGTAAGGCAGATCCAAAATGCAGGTGTTTCATTCTCTCAGTACTTTCTGTGGTGTAGGGACAGCCTGTGGAAAATACAGAGCGTAGGGGTTGGTAATCTTCTAGTTGCGCCGTGATTGGTTCAGTGTTCTGTCACTCATGGGGACAGTATGGCACCACAAAATCTACAGGGAGAGCTAGAAAGTTCAAGCCCTCTTGGGTGCTGCCATAGATTTACATTAGAAGTGCCCATTAGTAGGCTCAAGGTCATTGGCCACAGATAAAATTACGTCAAATCACGTTATATCTACCATAGCTTTGATTGGACTGATCATGTCAACATCATACTTTCAAAATCTTGGCTAGCAAGTTAGACAAGCAGTCATCATCATGAAACACGTCGACAATCTACTGCAAATCCTTTTTAATCCTTGAAAAGGATTAAGAGAAATTATAGATAAAACGTATCGGTGCTCATCGGCCATTGGACATAAACATTACACAAGTTGGAAATCGAAAATTCAACATTTGGGTGGTTTGGAAGGAATCCGTAGCTAAACGCAAAGCGTTGCAAAGCAATCACTATTTTTGCTTCCCCTGCCTGCTATTCGGTTGAGAGGGTGTGTGGTCTGGGTTTAAGGGTCTCCTTACCAAGCTTAAAAGGAGACATTCACACGCAACACCATGGGACAGAAAAGGTAGAATACATTGGCTATGCTGTCAATCCAGCATGACTTCTGCTGCGTTCAAGGAAACTGGGAAATCTTAGACAAATCTGAGTTCAAGACAACTGTGAAAAAAGGTTGAATCATGATGCCAGTGATCTTCAGATCCCTCCACAGCCTCAAAGAGAATCTAGATACTTTTTCTAACCAAATTATGATAAATGTGTGTAAAATTTAAGCTAAATAAGTGTTTTGTGCCTATGGAACATTTCTGGGATATTTTGTTTCGTGAACTGAAATATGGGACCAACACTTTACTAGTTGTGTTTTTATATTTATTATTTATAATAATACATTATTATATATTTATATGTGTGTATATATATCAAAGTAATATATTAATAATAGTGATTAGTTAGATCTAAGTATGGTGATTGTGTTTAAGGTCAGAGAGAACTCCCATTTGTTTCTGTAAAATAGAACATGACTGTCCTCCATTAATTGTAAGTCAACTGTAACTTTTGTGACCAATATTACGTATTGGTCACAAAAAAAGACAAACTTTTACATTGCCGTGTAGTTTACCAATAACATGGTCTGACGGTGATGTGGACATACTCGGTATACATATCCCGAAATAAAGAAATTATCTCACTATAATACATTTGAATAGAAAGTTAACAAAAATAGATAAGATCTTGCTTCCATAGAAAGGAAAATACCTGTCAATTTGTGGTAAAAATCACCATGATTAACTCTTTAGTCAAATCCCAGTTTACCTATTTGCTTATGGTCTTGCCTACACCTAGTGACCTGTTTTTTAAATTATATGAGCAAAAAATATTTAAAAAAAATGTGGGATGGCAAGCCAGACAAAATTAAAAGGGCCTATTTATATAATGAATATGAATTCGGAGGGCAGAAATGATTAAATATTAAAACAGACCAAACATTTGTTGGAAAAATGACTTGTGTCATGCACAAAGTAGATGTTCTAACCGACTTGCCAAAACTATAGTTTGTTAACAAGACATTTGTGGAGTGGTTGATAAACAAGTTTTAATGACTCCAACCTTAGTGTATGTAAACTTCCGACTTCAACTGTATATTTCCTCCTAATATTGTAGAATCAGTGTTTTCTGTCTTTTCATTGGCCTGGGCTTTTGGTTGCGTTCAGCACGAGGCCATGTTGATCTCAGTTTGTCATTGTCAGAGTAGCCACTCCACTCAGGAAATTCTGTGGTATCAAAAAATGATTCTACTAATGTCTCCAGTCATGTAGGCGAAATGACAGAATTGCATCAAATGAATTAATGAAAGGCACCATTTTGGGGGGGGGGGGGGGGGGGGGGATCCTGTGTGCAAATCCTATAAATGCCTCTGCTATTATGCAAATGAAATGTGATACATGCAATGCTTTATCACGAAGGGGATTTTAAATGCATGTTTGTTTGATTAGAACACACGTGAAATCTGTTAAAATTTAGATTTAGTGGGTCTGCGTTTTGGAAAGCAGACTTGAAAGCTAACGTGACCCCTCGCCGACTTAAAATGCCATTGTCATTATATATTCTTTGTCATACTCTCCAGGACATAAATCACTGATCTGAAGACTAAATTGTATACATTTACCAATGTGCTGGTTGAGATCTGATGGCCAAATTAATCAGCCAGGGAGAGTACGAGTTCAAAAGTCTCTCAACTATTTCCATCGTTATGCTTGCATTGTTTGTAATTCCTGTGGATTAACCGAGGCCCAAATTGGAAAATATTATGGGCTGAAACACTGACAGTTGTCCATAATGGCTCAAACGCATAATTCAGAGTTGTAGACTAATGCGTAACACTTCCCGACCATGATATACACGACATGACCAAAAGAATGTGGACAGCAGCTCGACGAACATCTCATTCCAAAATAAGGGGCATTAATATGGAGTTGGTCCCCCTTTGCTGCTATAACAGCCTCCATCCACTCTTCTGGGAAGTCTTTCCACTACATGGTGGAACATTGCTTTTGGGGACTTGCTTCCATTCATCAACAAGAGCATCAGTGATGTCAGGCACTGATGTTGGGCTATTAGGCCTGGCTCGCAGTCGGCGTTCCAATTAATCCCAAAGGTGTTCGATGGGGTCGAGGTCAGGGCTCTGCAGGCCAGTCAAGTTTTTCCACACCGATCTCATCAAACCATTTCTGTATAGACCTCGCTTTGTTCACAGGGGCATTGTCATGCTGAAACAGGAAAGGGGATTCCCCAAACTGTTGCCACAAAGATAGAAGCACAGAATCGTCTAGGATGTCATTGTATGTTGTAGCGTTATGATTTCCCTGCACTGAAACTAGGGGTCTAGCCCGAACCATATAAACAGCCCCAGGCCATTATTCCTCCTCCACCAAACTTTACAGTTGGCACTATGCATTGGAGCAGGTACAGTTCTCCTGGCATCCGCCAAACCCAGATTTGTCTGTCGGACTGCCTGATGGTGAAGCATGATTCATCACTCCAGAGAACGCGTTTCCACTGCTCCAGAGTCCAATGGCAGCGAGCTTTACACCACTCCAGCATATGCTTGATATTGTGCATGGTGATCTTAGGCTTGTGTGTGGCTGCTCTGCCATGGAAACCCATTTCATGAAAGTCCTGACGAGCAGTTAGTGTGCTGACCTTGCTTCCAGAGGCAGTTTGGAACTCATTAGTATTTGTATTTATTAGGGATCCCAAGGCCAAGGCAGCAGCTACTCTTCCTGGGGTGCAAACACGTCAAGGCACGTACATTACATATAAAACCAAATACACTGCTCAAAAAAATAAAGGGAACACTAAAATAACACATCCTAGATCTGAATGAATGAAATATTCTTATTAAATACTTTTTCTTTACATAGTTGAATGTGCTGACGACAAAATCACACAAAAATTATCAATGGAAATCAAATTGATCAACCCATGGAGGTCTGGATTTGGAGTCACACTCAAAATTAAAGTGGAAAACCACACTACAGGCTGATCCAACTTTGATGTAATGTCCTTAAAACAAGTCAAAATGAGGCTCAGTAGTGTGTGGCCTCCACGTGCCTGTATGACCTCCCTACAACGTCTGGGCATGCTCCTGATGAGGTGGCGGATGGTCTCCTGAGGGATCTCCTCCCAGACCTGGACTAAAGCATCCGCCAACTCCTGGACAGTCTGTGGTGCAACGTGGCGTTGGTGGATGGAGCGAGACATGATGTCCCAGATGTGCTCAATTGAGGTCTGGGGAACGGGCGGGCCAGTCCATAGCATCAATGCCTTCCTCTTGAAGGAACTGACACACTCCAGCCACATGAGGTCTAGCATTGTCTTGCATTAGGAGGAACCCAGGGCCAACCGCACCAGCATATGGTCTCACAAGGGGTCTGAGGATCTCATCTCGGTACCTAATGGCAGTCAGGCTACCTCTGGCGAACACATGGAGGGCTGTGCGGCCCCCCAAAGTAATGCCACCCCACACCATGACTGACTCACCGCCAAACCGGTCATGCTGGAGGATGTTGCAGGCAGCAGAACGTTCTCCACAGCATCTCCAGACTCTGTCACGTGCTCAGTGTGAACCTGCTTTCATCTGTGAAGAGCACAGGGCGCCAGTGACGAATTTGCCAATCTTGGTGTTCTCTGGCAAATGCCAAACGTTCTGCACGGTGTTGGGCTGTAAGCACAACCCCCACCTGTGGACGTCGGGCCCTCATACCACCCTCATGGAGTCTGTTTCTGACCGTTTGAGCAGACACATGCACATTTGTGGCCTGCTGGAGGTCATTTTGCAGGGCTCTGGCCGTGCTCCTCCGGCTCCTCCTTGCACAAAGGTGGAGGTAGCGGTCCTGCTGCTGGGTTGTTGCCCTCCTACGGCCTCCTCCACGTCTCCTGATGTACTGGCCTGTCTCCTGGTAGCGCCTCCATGCTCTGGACACTACGCTGACAGACACAGCAAACCTTCTTGCCACAGCTCACATTGATGTGCCATCCTGGATGAGCTGCACTACCTGAGCCACTTGTGTGGGTTGTAGACTCCGTCTCATGCTACCACTAGAGTGAAAGCACCGCCAGCATTCAAAAGTGACCAAAACATCAGCCAGGAAGCATAGGAACTGAGAAGTGGTCTGTGGTCACCACCTGCAGAACCACTCCTTTATTGTCTTGCTAATTGCTTATAATTTCCACCTGTTGTCTATTCCATTTGCACAACAGCATGTGAAATTTATTGTCAATCAGTGTTGCTTCCTAAGTGGACAGTTTGATTTCACAGAAGTGTGATTGACTTGGAGTTACATTGTGTTGTGTAAGAGTTCCCTTTATTTTTTTGAGCAGTGTATAAAACAGTACATCATATAACATTACACCACTACATATCTACAATACAAAATGTATAATACCACCATACAACAAAATATACAATGTATGTATGTGTAGAGTGCATGTGCTAGTGCTTCTGTGTATGTGTGTGTCTGTACCTTTGTGTGTGTCTCTTCACAGTCCCTGATGTTCCATAAGGTGTACTTTTGCCTAATTATTTTATCTGATTCTACTGCTTGTATCAGTTACCTGATGTGGAATAGAGTTCCATGTAGTCATGGCTCAATGTACTACTGTGCGCCTCCCATAGTCTGTTCTGGACTTGGGGACTGTGAAGAGACCTCTGGTGTGTGCTAGTAGTTTAAACAGACAGCTCTGTACATTCAGCTTGTCAACACTTCTTACAAAAACAAATATTGTTGAAGTCCATCTCTCCTCTACTGTGAGCTATGAGAGATTGACATGCATATTATTAATGTTAGCTCTACATGTACATTAAAGGGCCAGACGTGCTGCCCTGTTCTGGGCAAGTTGTAATTATCCCACATCACTCTTTGTGGCACCTGACCACATTACTGAACATGTGCGACAAAACTATGGCCTGTAGGACCTGTCTTGTTGATAGTGTTACTAAGGCAGAGCAGCGCTTTACTATGGACATGACTTCGCCCAGTCTTAGCTACTGTTGTATCAATATGTGTTGACCGTGACAGTTTACAATACATGGTTACTCCAAGTAGTTTAGTCATCTCAACTTGCTTAATTTCCACATTATTGATTACAAGATTTAGTTGAGGTTTAGGGTTTAGTGAATGATTTGTCCCAAATACAATTCTTTTAATTTTTTCAATATTTACGATGAACTTATTCCTTGCCACCCATTTTGAATCTAACTGCAGCTCTTTGTTAAGTGTTGCAGTCATTTCAGTCACTGTAGTAGTTGGCGTGTGTAGTGTTGAGTCCTCCGCATACATAGACATGCCGTTAGTAAAGATTGAAAAACGTAAGGGGCCTAAACAGCTGCCCTGGGGAATTCCTGATTCTACCTGGATTATGTTGGAGAGGCTTCCATTAAAGAACACCCTCTGTTAGAAAGGTAACTCTTTATCCACAATATAGCAGGGGTGTAAAAGCCATAACACATACGTTTTTTCCAGCAGCAGACTATGATTGAGGATGTCAAAAGCCAAACTGAAGTCTAACAAAAAAATATTTTTATCATCAATTTCTCTTAACCAATCATCAGTCATTTGTGTAAGTGCTGTGCTTGTTGAATGTCCTTCCCTATAAGCATGCTGAAAGTCCATTGTCAATTGGTTTCCTGTAAAATAGCATTGTATCTGGTCAAACAACATTTTTTCCCAAAAGTTTACTAAGGGTTGGAAACAGGGTGATTGGTCAGTTATTTGAGCCAGTAATGGGGGCTTTACTATTCTTGGGTAGCGGAATGAATTTTGCTTCCCTCCAGGCCTGAAGGCACACACTTTCTAGTATTTTTTTAATTGAAGATATGGCAAATAGGAGTGGCAATATCGTCCGCTATTATCCTCAGTAATGTTCCATCCAGGTTGTCAAACCCCAGTGAATTGTCATTGTTGATAGACAACAATAATCTTTTCACCTCTTCCACACTTACTTCATGGAATTCAAAAATACCGTGCTTGTCTTTCATAATTTGGTCAGATATACTTGGATGTGGAGTGTCAGTGTTTGTTGCTGGCATGTCATGCCTAAGTTTGCTAATTTTGCCAATGAAAAATCATTAAAGTGGTTGGCAATATCAGTGGGTTTTGTGATGAATGGGCCATCTGATTTAATGAATGATGGAGCAGAGTTAGCCTTTTCTCATTTATTTTTGTTTCATAGTACATTTTTATTTAGTCTCACATGATTTCTCAATTTGCGGTACGTTTGCTAATCGGTTGTACTACCAGACTTCTTTGCCATACCTTTTGCAGCATCCCTCTGAAACATACAATATTTCAATTCCTCATCAATCCAAGGGTATTTAACAGTTTTTACATGGGTGCATGCTTATTAGTAACTGGAATAAGCAATTTCATGTGTCAAGTGCAGCGTTTGGTTGCTCCTCGTTACACACCACAGACCAGCAAATATTCTTTACATCAACAGACGAATCACTACAAAACTTCTTGTATGACCTCTTATGCACTATATTAGGCCCAGCCTTTGGAACTTAGGTTTTCCTAGATATGGCTACTATATTGTGATCACTACATCCTATGGATTTGGCTACTGCTTAAAAGCCCATGTCTGCAGCCTTAGTAAAGATCTGATCAATAGATGTTGATGATTTAATTCCTGCGCTGTTTGTAAGTACCCTCTTAGGTTGACTGATAACCTGAACCAGGTTGCAGGCACTATTTACAGTTTGATGTTTTTTCTTGAGTGGGCAGCTTGATGAAAGCCAGTCAATATTTAAATCACCCAGAAATTATACCTCTCTGTTGCAAGAAAAGGTATGTGAACCCTTCGGAATTACCTGGATTTCACAACAATAGACAAACATAGTGTGCTTAAACTAATAACACAAATGATTGTATTTGTGTTGTCTATATTGAATACATCCTTTAAACATTCACATTGTAGGTTTGAAAAAATATGTGAACCCCTAGGCTAATGACTTCTCCAAAGGCTAATTGGAGTCAGCTAACCTGGATTCATATCAATGAGACGAGATTAGAGATGTTGGTTAGAACTGCCTTGCCCTATAAAAAACACTCACAAAATTTGAGATTGCCATTCACAAGAAGCATTGCCTGATGTGAACCATGCCTCAAACAAGAGATCTCAGAAGACCTAAGATTAAGAATTGTAGACTTACATAAAGCTGGAAAGGGTTACAAAAGTATCTCTAAAAGCCTTGATGTTCATCAGTCCACGGTAAGACAGATTGTCCATAAATTGAGAAGGTTCAGCACTGTTGCTACACTCCCTAGGAGTGGCCGTCCTGCAAAGATGACTTGCAAGAGCACAGGGCAGAATGCTGAATGCGGTTAAGATGAATCCTAGTGTCAGCTAAAGACTTACAGAAATCTCTTGAACATGCTAACATATCTGTTGACGAGTCTACAATACATATATCACTAAACAAGAATGGTGTTCATGGGAGGACACCACAGAAGAAGCCACTGCTGTCCAAAAAAAACATTGCTGCACATCTGAAGTTTGCAAAAATGCACCTGGATGTTCCACAGTTCTACTGGCAAAATATTCTGTGGACAGATGAAACTACAGTTGAGTTGTTTGGAAGGAACACAACACTATGTGTGGAGAAAAAAAGGCACAGCACACCAACATCAAAACCTCATCCCAACTATAAAGTATGGTGGAGGGAGCATCATGGTTTGGGGCTGCTTTGCTGCCTCAGGGCCCAGGCCCTGATTTCCCAAGTTTATCAAGACATTTTGCAGGAGAATGTTAGTCTATCTGTCCGCCAATTGAAGCTCAACAGAAGTTGGGTGATGCAACAGGACAACGACCCAAAACACAGAAGTAAATCAACAATAGAATGGCTTCAACAGAAGAAAATAAGCCTTCTGGAGTGGCCCAGTCATTTCACATTCTTAAAAGTGGTGATCCTAACTGACCTAAGACAGGGAGTCCTGACCTCAACCCGATTGAGATGCTGTGGCATGACCTCAAGACAGCAGTTTGCACCAGACATCCCAAGAATATTGCTGAACTGAAACAGTTTTGTAAAGAGGATTGGTAAAAGAAAATCCTCCTGACCGTTGTGCAGGTCTGATCCGCAACTACAGAAAACGTTTGGTTGAGGTTATTGCTGCCAAAGGAGGGTCAACCAGTTATTAAATCCAAGGGTTCAAATACTTTTCCCACCCTGCACTGTGAATGTTTACACGGTGTGTTCAATAAATACATGAAAACGTATAATTGTTTGTGTTTTATTAGTTTAAGCAGGCTGTGCTTGTCTATTGTTGTGACCTAGATGATCAGATCAAATTTTATGACCAATATATGCAGAAATCCAGGTATTTCCAAAGGGTTCACATACTTTTTCTTGACACTTTACCTCTGTTGATATCACATACATTATTAAGCATTTCATACATATTATCCAGATACTGACTGTTAGCACTTGGTCTGTAGCAGCTTCCCATAAGAATAGGATTGAGATGAGGCAGATGCCATATTATTTCAACAGTATTTAATATGAGATCCTCTCTAAGCTTTACAGGAATGTGATTCTGAATATTAGGCCGCAACACCGCCCCCGTTGGTTGGCATGTCTTTTCGGTAGATGTTATAACCATGTATTGCTGCCACTATCAAAGGTATTATCTAAGTGAGTTATTTAAAGAGATCGTCAGAATGAGTGTCATCTGTTACAAGTTAATAACTTTATTAACGTTGTTTCATAGTATGTTACTCTGGGCTATTTTTTTAAACACTTTTCTGGGTTGGTTGATTGTTTTTTATGCTTTACTGGGAAGCTTATCAGAAGTAGACTTGTTCATGTTATTTATATTTGAGCTGATAGTGCACGGTGTGCTGTTCACAGTGGACTTCCTACTAGGGAAAGGAAATCGGGCACTGCCTCAGTGCTAGCCGTGACTCTGATTCATAGGCACATGATTACTGCATACAATAGCTGTAGGACCAGAGCTATTCAGGGCAGCTAGGGGGACATAAATGAAGTTACTTACATTGTGTCTGCCAACACCCCTGGGATAATGTACATTTGATGCAGCATTATGACAACTGCGGCACAACGGTAGGGATTAACTGAGCCTTGAAATTCATGGACAGTCTAGGAGCCAAGATGATTTGGATGGATTCCGTCATTCCTATAGAGTATCGTCTGTTTCCAGAAGGTGTCAAAGTTATCTATAAAAGTATTTTTGCCACGCGTGTAATGCCAGTAGCCTGCTGAATCTTTCACACCCGCAGCCCAAAGATGGTACCGGACCTGAAATTGGCAATTTTTTAAACATCTTTCAGTGCTAGAATTAGTTATTTAAATGTATTTTAATAAGTTCAGAGCTAGCCCTTCTGTCATTTGACCCCACATGGACTATGACAGCGTCAGCTACCAGCGTGTCGTAGAACAGTCAGAAGCAGTCTTAAGTCCTGTTCTCGTGCTCCTGTGTAGAACAGTCAGAAGCAGCCTTGTTATGCCCTGTACTCGTGTTCCTGTGGTAGAACAGTCAGAAGCAGCCTTGTTATGTCCTGTACTCGTGCTCCTGGGTAGAACAGTCTGAAGCAGCCTTGTTATGTCCTGTACTCGTGCTCCTGTGTAGAACAGCCAGAAGCAGCCTTGTTATGTCCTGTACTCGTGTTCCTGGGTAGAACAGTCTGAAGCAGCCTTGTTATGTCCTGTACTCGTGCTCCTGGGTAGAACAGTCTGAAGCAGCCTTGTTATGTCCTATACTTGTGTTCCTGTGTAGAACAGTCAGAAGCAGCCTTGTTATGTCCTGTACTCGTGTTCCTGGGTAGAACAGTCTGAAGCAGCCTTGTTATGTCCTGTTCTCCTGGGTAACACAGTCAGAACCAACCTTGTTATGCCCTGTACTCGTGCTCCTGTGTAGAACAGTCAGAAGCAGCCTTGTTATGTCCTGTACTCGTGTTCCTGGGTAGAACAGTCTGAAGCAGCCTTGTTATGTCCTGTTCTCCTGGGTAACACAGTCAGAACCAACCTTGTTATGCCCTGTACTCGTGCTCCTGTGGTAGAACAGTCTGAAGCAGCCTTGTTATGCCCTGTACTCGTGCTCCTGGGTAGAACAGTCAGAAGCAGCCTTGTTATGTCCTGTTCTCCTGGGTAACACAGTCAGAACCAGCCTTGTTATGTCCTGTACTCGTGCTCGTGGGTAGAACAGTCAGAATCAGCCTTGTTATGTCCTGTACTCGTGCTCCTGGGTAACAGTCAGAAGCAGCCTTGTTATGTCCTGTTCTCCTGGGTAACACAGTCAGAACCAGCCTTGTTATGTCCTGTACTCGTGCTCCTGGTAACACAGTCAGAAGCAGCCTTGTTATGCCCTGTACTCGTGCTCCTGTGGTAGAACAGTCTGAAGCAGCCTTGTTATGTCCTGTTCTCCTGGGTAACACAGTCTGAAGCAGCCTTGTTATGTCCTGTACTCGTGCTCCTGTGGTAGAACAGTCTGAAGCAGCCTTGTTATGTCCTGTACTCGTGCTCGTGGGTAGAACAGTCTGAAGCAGCCTTGTTATGTCCTGTACTCGTGTTCCTGGGTAGAACAGTCAGAAGCAGCCTTGTTATGTCCTGTACTCGTGCTCCTGGGTAACACAGTCAGAAGCAGCCTTGTTATGTCCTGTCCTCGTGCTCCTGTGGTAGAACAGTCTGAAGCAGCCTTGTTATGTCCTGTTCTCGTTCTCCTGGGTAACACAGTCAGAAGCAACCTTGTTATGTCCTGTACTCGTGCTCCTGTGTAGAACAGTCATAAGCAGCCTTATTATGTCCCGTTCTCGTGCTCCTGTGGTAGAACAGGGGTTTAGCCCTGGGAACCAAGATGTTTCTTACAATAGAGCTGCTGATAACAGCTGAGGTCCAGACAGTCTTTCGCCTACCCCGAGGACCGAAGGGCTCAGAGCCAGCTGTAGTATCCATCGCAGATGACGAATGGGCAGATCTAAGGCTCTCGAGTGTTGCAACAGAAGACATATTTTTTTTTTTAACACTCTGCATTCCCGTTCTATGAGCTTGTGTGGCCTACCACTTCACAGCTGAGCCATTGTTGCTCCCAGACATTTCTACTTCACAGTAACCACACCAGTTGACCAGGGAAGCTCTAGCAAGGCAGAAACATGAACTGACTTGTTGGAAAGGTGGCATCCCATGACAGCGCCACATAAGCCACTGAGCGCTTCAGTAAGGCCATTCTACTGCCAATGTTTGTCTATGAAGATTGCGTGGCCGTGTGCGCGATTTTATACACCGCCAGCTACCGGTATGGCTGAACTAGCTGAATCCACTAATTTGAAGGGGTGTCCACATACTTTTGTACTGTGGGGCAAAAAAGCATTTAGTCAGCCACCAATTGTGCAAGTTCTCCCACTTAAAAAGATGAGGCATGTAATGAATCATAGGTACACTTCAACTATGACAGACAAAATGAGAAAAAAATCCAGAAAATCACATTGTAGAATTTTTAATGAATTTATTTGCAAATTATGGTGATGAGCATTTGGTCACCTACAAACAAGATTTCTGGCTCTCACAGACCTGTAACTTCTTTAGGAGGCTCCTCTGTCCTCCACTCGTTACCTGTATTAATGGCACCTGTTTGAACTTGTTATCAATATAAAAGACACCTGTCCACAACCTCAAACAGTCACACTCAACTCCACTATGGCCAAGACCAAAGAGCTGTCAAAGGACACCAGAAACAATTGTAGTTCTGCACCAGGCTA
Source organism: Oncorhynchus mykiss (assembly GCF_013265735.2). Taxonomy (NCBI): domain Eukaryota; kingdom Metazoa; phylum Chordata; class Actinopteri; order Salmoniformes; family Salmonidae; genus Oncorhynchus; species Oncorhynchus mykiss. The sequence goes on along the minus strand of NC_048582.1, from coordinate 33,513,737 downwards.
GGAAGACTGAATCTGCAATAGGTAAGCAGCTTGGTTTGAAGAAATCAACTGTGGGAGCAATTATTAGGAAATGGAAGTCATACAAGACCACTGATAATCTCCCTCCATCTGGGACTCCACGCAAGATCTCACCCCGTGGGGGCAAAATTATCACAAGAACGGTGAGCAAAAAGCCAGTACATGTCCAGGCCCGTCTAAAGTTTGCTCGAGAGCATTTGGATGATCCAGAAGATTGGGAGAATGTCATCTGACCATGACACCAAAATATAACTTTTTTGGTAAAAAAAAAAAAAAACTTGTGTTTGGAGGACAAAGAATGCTGAGTTGCATCCAAAGAACACCATACCTACTGTGAAGCATGGGGGTGGAAACATCATGCTTTGGGGCTGTTTTTCTGCAAAGGGACCAGGACAACTGATCCGTGTAAAGGAAAGAATGGGGCCATGTATCATGAGATTTTGAGTGAACCTCCTACCATCAGCAAGGGTATTGAAGATGAAACGTGGTTGGGTCTTTCAGCATGACAATGATTCCAAACACACCGCCCGGGCAACGAAGGAGTGGCTTCGTAAGAAGCATTTCAAGGTCCTGGAGTGGCCTAGCCAGTCTCCAGATCAACCCCATAGAAAATCTTTTGGAGGGAGTTGAAAGTCTGTGTTGCCCAGCAGTAGCCCCAAAACATCACTGCTCTAGAGGAGAGCTGCATGGAGGAATGGGCCAAAATACCAGCAAGTGTGTGAAAACCTTGTGAAGACTTACAGAAAACGTTTGACCTCTTATATACTCTTTGTTGGCAATGACAAACTATTGAGATAAACTTTTGTTATTGACCAAATACTTATTTTCCACCATAATTGGCAAATTTTGAAAAAATCCTAATGTGATTTTCTGGATTTCTCTCATTTTGTCTGTCATAGTCCAAGTGTACCTATGATGAAAATTACAGGCCTCTCATCTTTTTAAGTGGGAGAACTTGCACAATTGGTGGCTGACTAAATACTTTTGCCCCACTGTATATTTAGTGCAGTAACTCAAATAAACTGGCATTGTTTGTCACAGTACTTAGGTGTTGTTGCGAAGTCCTCATTAGCGATAAAGCACTGACATTTACCTTTTACTTCAGTAGTCCAATCAATAGTATGCACCAAAGATGCTGCATTAATTTATATTCAAGTAATTTAGTAGATTATCAAATAAATGAATTTAAAACCTTTGACTCATTCCTCAACTGTCCTGTATTCAGGCCTTTATAAGTGTTACTAAACATCATACCACATTCAACTTTTTAAAAAAACAATGGAAGTCCTCAAATGTATTTCCTCATTTAATTTTTTTTAGAAAGGAACAATTTTAACGGTTGGACTTGGCGACCCTCTCCAACTCGTCCTTCTTCTTGATGGCGTAGGAGTTAGAAGAACCCTGACAAAACACAAACACACTGGTCAACCCCGAAGAATTTGACATGAACACTGGTGAACAAACCCTCCCAACATAACAGTAGACGTGAAAAATCTGATTAACTTGTTCAAAACCAAATCTGTATGGTACTGAAACACAATTGAGACTACACCTTCAACAAAAAGTCTCACCTTGGCTGCATTGATCAGCTCATCGGCAAGGCACTCTGCGATAGTCTTGATGTTCCTGAAAGCAGCTTCTCTTGCTCCAGTGCAAAGTAGCCAGATCGCCTGAGACAGGAGACAAGACAGTGAGCAGCCATAAACAGAATATAAATAAACTGTTGTGAATCTTTACAACAAAACAAGTCAAAATGGAGGTTCTGTATCTGAGCTGGTGATTGACTGGGCCACAAGAGACTACAGCCAATGAATAGGCAAAGATGTTACTCTACGAGCACTCTAGCACACCAGGACAATGAGTTTGTAATAGCGTGACTCTAGCCTCGTGTGCACAAAAGAGAAATGTACAAAAAAGTTTTATATTCCTGTAACTTCACTTGTGATGTAGCCTAGATTTGGCAGTGAACCAAGTGGCAACAGGCAGAGTTGGAGAGGAATGTGGCAGCAGTCTCTTTTACCTGGTTGACTCTACGCAGAGGGGACACATCCACAGCTTGCCTCCTAACGGTACCAGCACGACCAATACGGGTGGAGTCCTCACGAGGTCCGCTGTTTATGATGGCATTGACCAGCACCTGCAGGGGGTTCTGAGAGGACAAGGCAGAGGAGAGACAAAGTCAACCACCACAACCGTACTGGAATCCATATTGGAATCCAGGGGTACAAATCTCACAGGCAAAGACACTCCGAGCGTACTGTTGGATTCAACATTTTGAACATTGAGATATTAAAGACATGATAGATCAGGCACATAGTATATTAAGGAGTGAAAGAGACTGGGTCTCTGTAGAAAGACAAAGCTGTGGAATGTGTTGGTGACAAGAGGAGAGCAACATATTGATAGAGGGGAGACAGATGGACATCTGGATTAGATGGAGGGGTTGAGGTCAGGTGGTGAGGACAGATTCTCTTGAGTAATAAACATTTGGTATCCAGTTACCCTCTTATCTGGCTGTAGAGCCTGGAATATGTAAGGATCGGAGAGAAGGAGAGTCTTAAGTGAGATATAAATATCTGGATGGGACAAATGTTGGGTTGTCTGATTACAGCTGTACAGGACCTTTGGGCAGAATTAAACTTGGTTAAAGCTTCACTAGAGTCCGTGGGTTATTTACTCTGAAAAATAAGACCCTAACAGGACATATGGGACATAGAGGTGACCAGTAAAATTGGGGTAATAACAGTAACGTAGGCATGGACGTAAGAAAGCAGAACAATTTCCACGTGGCGTTTGTTCCAGGCCTTTCGGCACAGAGTTGCCCATTTGTTTAGGCAGCCCTGCTTCCTAGAGCTGGGTCTATCTGAGCCTCCACTGGATTATACTCAGTCACTGAAACAGACCAGCATAGTGGCGGGAGGCTGACAGGCATGGAGTTCAAGGCTAAGACCGCATTTCAAATGGGACCCTATTCCCCATTTAGCGCACTACTTTTGACCAAGGACCATAGCAGTGCACTATGAAGGGGGATGGGGTGACATTCGGGACAAAAAAAAAAGTTGAATAAGGTACGTACCTCCCCGGTCAGCAAGTGGATGATCTCGAAGGCGTGCTTCACAATGCGACAGGTCATCAGCTTCTTGCCGTTGTTGCGGCCATGCATCATCATAGAGTTGGTGAGACGTTCCACAATGGGGCACTGGGCCTTGCGGAAACGCTTGGCAGCATAACGACCTCCAGAGTGTGGTAGGTACTTAGCGTACTTCTCCTTCACAGCAATGTAATCCTGAGTTGAAGGAAAAAGCATCATCAATACTAGTTCCCTTCCCAATAACTTACATTTCAATGTCCAGGTTAACAGGGAATACATCGATGTTCATGTTTCTGAGCTGGTGATTGACTGGGCCACATGAGACTACAGCCAATGAATATGCAAAGTAGTTTACTCTGCGAGCACTCTAGCACACCAAGACAATGAGGGTTGTAAAGGCGTGACTCTAGCCTCGCTTACACACACAAAAAAAACAATTATGTTTTATAGTGCCTAGTCACAAATCAAACATTGAAATGCCCTACCTGCAGGGAGATGTCATTGATCTGAACATCGTCTGTGCTCCATTTCCCAAAGAGCTTGATTTCTGGCGTTTCAGCCACTGCAGGGGCAGTCTCCCACGACTCTGAAGTCACTGATGAAAAACAGAAGATTTAGTCAGGTAACATTGATGGATTTAATTACGAGAGTCAAGGTACCACAATGTCTGACCCCAGTTCCATGGCAAAGGCCTTGTAATAATGGTATCCCACACTAATCAATGATATTACAAAATTGTAATTACTTCGACACTATGCCCCATTTATTGCCTCCCTCCCATATCCTACCTTATTTGTACACACTGTATATAGACTTTATTATTCACTGTATGTTTGTTTATTCCATGTGTAACTCTGTTGTGTGTCGAACTGCTTTGCTTTATCTTGACCAGGTCGCAGTTGTAAATGAGATGTTCTCAACTAGTCTACCCGGTTAAATAAAGGTGAAATCAAAAACAGTAAAAATTACCACATCACGATATTGATACTACCACATTACGGCTCAACTAGTTAGCATAATGCTAGGTGACATGAGAAAATGATTCATGATAAAGCCATCAACATCAGGAAGGAATGGCTGCCACTGTCAGTAACACACGAAGAGCTAGCTAACCTGCTAGCCAACGTTATCCATTATACAGTCAACGTTAGTGATAGCAACGTGGGCTGGGCTACACACGGACAGCACAAATATATTGGTGTAAGTAGTTAAATTATATTAAAAAGTCGGGATAAAAACTTAAAGGCAATGTGAATGAGAGCAGACACACGACAGTAGGCCCAAAAGGCTAAAGTCAGACAGAGTCTACTAGCGAACGAGTTATATGGCTAATGTCATTATGAGCAAAACATGAGATAAACATGTGTTTAACACCAAACTGAACATCTTGCATAGCAACAATGTTCCGAATGGTCCAGGGAGGACGCTAAATAGGAAGCTAACTAGCAGTGTCGCACGTGTAAGCATGAAGTTAATCTGCCCCGGCTGAAGGCCGGTAAAAACACTCGGGTGATTTAAAAACGACTTCGGACTATAAACGGATTTACTTCAGACTCAAAGTCAAACAAGCAATGTTACACGTACGATAGTTGGACATTGTGCGTTTTCATGCAATTTTGGCCTTGAAAATTGTAACATTTTTCCACTCACTTGTGTCTGCCGTTCTGCACCACACTTCTCAAAGCCGGAAAAGGGCCTGTTCAGGGCGCATCAAACAGATATACCGGGAGGCGGAAATGAGGTAACTGGATTGCACTGCTTTTATGGAGTTGTAGTTCAATGGCAGAAATCCCATCTCCAAAATGTACAGTGCATTCGGAAAGCATTCTGACCCATTTACTTTTTCCATATTTTGTTACGTTACACCATATTAAAACATTTATTAAATTACCTTTTTTCCCTCATCAATCTACACACAATACCACATAATGACTAATCGAAAACAGGTTTTAATACATTTCTGCTAATTTATTAAAAATAAAGAAACCGAAATAGCTTATTTGCATAAGTATTCAGACCCTTTGCTATGAGACTCGAAATGGAGCTCAGGTGCATCCTGTTTCCATTGATCATCCTTGAGATGTTTCTTCAACTTGATTGGAGTCCACCTGTGGTAAATTCAATTGATTGGACATGATTTAGAAAGGCACACACCTGTCTGTATAAGGTCCCACAGTTGATAGTGTATTTCAAAGCAAAAACCAAGCCATGAAGTTGAAGGAATTGTCCGTAGAGCTCAGCGACAGGATTGAGTCGAGACACAGATCTGGGGAAGGGTATCAAAAAATGTCTGCAGCATTGACGGTCCCCAAGAACACAGTGGTCTCCATCATTCTTAAATAGAAGAAGTTTGGAACAACCAAGACTCCTCCTTGAGCTGGCCACCTGGCCAAACTGAGCAATCGGGGCAGAAGGACCTTGATCAGGGAGGTGACCAAGAACCAGATGGTCACTCTGAAAGAACTCCAGAGTTCCTCTGTGGAGATGGGAGAACCTTCCAGAAGGACATACATCTCTGCAGCACTCCACCAATCAGGCCTTTATGGTAGAGTGGCCAGACGGAAGCTCCTCCTCAGTAAAAGGCACATGACAGCCCGCTTGGAGTTTTACAAAAGGCACCTAAAGGTCCTTCAGACCATGAGAAACAAGATCCTCTGGTCTGATGAAACCAAGATTGAACCCTTTGGCCTGAATACCAAGCGTCACGTCTGCAGAAAACCTGGCATCATCCCTACAGGGAAGCATAGTGGTAGAAGCGTCATGGTGTGGGGATGTTTTTCAGCGTCAGGGACTGGGAGACAGGATCGAGGAAAGCTGAACGGAGCAAAGTACAGAGAGATCCTTGGTGAAAACCTGCTCCAGAGCGCTCATGACCTCAGACTGGGGCGAAGGTTCACCTTCCAGCAGAACAACAACCGTAAGCACACAGCCAAGACAATGCAGGGGTGGCTTCGGGACAAGTCTGAATGTTCTTGAGTGGCCCAGCCAGAGCCCGGACCTGAAAATAGCTGTGCAGCAACGGTCACCATCCAACCTGGCAGATGGGTGGAACTATTAAGCAGATTGGTGGAACTATTAAGCAGATTGGTGGAACTATTAGGCAGATGGGTGGAACTATTAGGCAGATGGGTGGAACTATTAGGCAGATGGGTGGAACTATTAAGCAGATTGGTGGAACTATTAGACAGATGGGTGGAACTATTAGGCAAATGGGTGGAACTATTAGGCAGATGGGTGCAACTATTAGGCAGATGGGTGGAACTATTAGGCAGATGGGTGGAACTATTAGGCAGATTGGTGGAACTATTAGGCAGATTGGTGGAACTGTTAGGCAGATGGGTGGAACTATTAGGCAGATGGGTGGAACTATTAAGCAGATTGGTGGAACTATTAGACAGATGGGTGGAACTATTAGGCAGATGGGTGGAACTATTAGGCAGATGGGTGGAACTATTAGGCAGATGGGTGGAACTATTAGGCAAATGGGTGGAACTATTAGGCAGATTGGTGGAACTATTAGGCAGATTGGTGGAACTGTTAGGCAGATTGGTGGAACTATTAGGCAGATTGGTGGAACTGTTAAGCAGATGGGTGAAACTATTAGGCAGATGGGTGGAACTATTAAGCAGATTGGTGGAACTATTAGGCAGATGGGTGGAACTATTAGGCAGATTGGTGGAACTATTAAGCAGATGGGTGGAACTATTAAGCAGATTGGCAGAACTATTAAGCAGATTGGTGGAACTATTAGGCAGATGGATGGAACTATTAGGCAGATGGGTGGAACTATTAAGCAGATTGGTGGAACTATTAAGCAGATTGGTGGAACTATTAGGCAGATGGATGGAACTATTAGGCACATGAGTGGAACTATTAAGCAGATTGGTGGAACTATTAGGCAGATGGGTGGAACTATTAAGCAGATTGGCGGAACTATTAAGCAGATTGGTGGAACTATTAGGCAGATGGATGGAACTATTAGGCAGATGGGTGGAACTATTAAGCAGATTGGTGGAACTATTAGACAGATGGGTGGAACTATTAGGCAGATGGGTGGAACTATTAGGCAGATGGGTGGAACTATTAGGCAGATGGGTGGAACTATTAGGCAGATGGGTGGAACTATTAGGCAGATTGGTGGAACTGTTAAGCAGATGGGTGAAACTATTAGGCAGATGGGTGGAACTATTAAGCAGATTGGTGGAACTATTAGGCAGATGGGTGGAACTATTAGGCAGATTGGTGGAACTATTAAGCAGATGGGTGGAACTATTAAGCAGATTGGCAGAACTATTAAGCAGATTGGTGGAACTATTAGGCAGATGGATGGAACTATTAGGCAGATGGGTGGAACTATTAAGCAGATTGGTGGAACTATTAAGCAGATTGGTGGAACTATTAGGCAGATGGATGGAACTATTAGGCACATGAGTGGAACTATTAAGCAGATTGGTGGAACTATTAGGCAGATGGGTGGAACTATTAAGCAGATTGGCGGAACTATTAAGCAGATTGGTGGAACTATTAGGCAGATGGATGGAACTATTAGGCAGATGGGTGGAACTATTAAGCAGATTGGTGGAACTATTAGACAGATGGGTGGAACTATTAGGCAGATGGGTGGAACTATTAGGCAGATGGGTGGAACTATTAGGCAGATGGGTGGAACTATTAGGCAGATGGGTGGAACTATTAGGCAGATTGGTGGAACTATTAAGCAGACTGGTGGAACTATTATGCAGATATGTGGAACTATTAAGCAGATGGGTGGAACTATTAAGCAGATGGGTGGAACTATTAAGCAGATGGGTGGATGTAACTATTAAGCAGATGGGTGGAACTATTACGCAGATGGGTGGAACTATTAGGCAGATGGGTGGAACTATTAGGCAGATGGGTGGAACTATTAGGCAGATTGGTGGAACTATTAAGCAGATTGGTGGAACTATTATGCAGATATGTGGAACTATTAAGCAGATGGGTGGAACTATTAAGCAGATGGGTGGAACTATTAAGCAGATGGGTGGATGTAACTATTAAGCAGATGGGTGGAACTATTACGCAGATGGGTGGAACTATTAGGCAGATGGGTGGAACTATTAGGCAGATGGGTGGAACTATTAAGCAGATGGGTGGAACTATTAAGCAGATGGGTGGAACTATTAAGCAGATGGGTGGAACTATTAAGCAGGCGGGTGGAACTTTTAAGCAGACGGGTGGAACTATTAAGCAGACGGGTGGAACTATTAGGCAGATGGGTGGAACTATTAAGCAGATTGGTGGAACAATTAGGCAGATGGGTGGAACTATTAGGCAGATTGATGGAACTATTAGGCAGATGGGTGGAACTATTAGGCAGATGGGTGGAACTATTAGGCAGATGGGTGGAACTATTAAGCAGATTGGTGGAACTGTTAAGCAGATGGGTGTAACTATTAAGCAGATTGGTGGAACTATTAAGCAGATGGGTGAAACTATTAAGCAGATGGGTGGAACTATTAAGCACATGGGTGGAACTATTAGGCAGATGGGTGGAACTATTAAGCAGATTGGTGGAACTATTAGGCAGATGGGTGGAACTATTAGGCAGATTGGTGGAACTATTAGGCAGATGGGTGGAACTATTAGGCAGATGGGTGGAACTATTAGGCAGATTGGTGGAACTATTAAGCAGATGGGTGGAACTATTAATTATATGGATGGAACTATTAGGCAGATGGGTGGAACTATTAGGCAGATGGGTGGAACTATTAAGCAGATGGGTGGAACTATTAAGCAGATGGGTGGAACTATTAAGCAGATGGGTGGAACTATTAGGCAGATGGGTGGAACTATTAAGCAGATGGGTGGAACTATTAGGCAGGTGGGTGGAACTATTAAGCAGATGGGTGGAACTATTAGGCAGATGGGTGGAACTATTAAGCAGATGGGTGGAACTATTAAGCAGATGGGTGGAACTATTAAGCAGATGGGTGGAACTATTAGGCAGATGGGTGGAACTATTAGGCAGAATGATGGAGATAATAGGGTCAGTCCTGGAATAAGGGGACCTACTGTAGGATATGTTGCTTATGTTGGTCCAGATACGGATACGAGACCTCTTCAGAAATCTTGCTCTCACAAATGCTTCAAAGGACACCTTAATAGTTTATCAGATTGACTTCATACCCTTAAATGGAAAGGTTATCAACATGACTGCGTTTGTAGAAAGAACTGCCAAGTTAATTGTTAATTGTGGAAGCAGCAACCAAGTTTTTAGGAGTAAAAGATGTTACTGTCTTCATGATTGTTGATATGTTGACTCCTAATAATACTAATGATGGAATGTCTCCGTATGATGATAATTAGAGTTAAGGTTTTATGTTATCGTTCAGAGGAATACCAGAAACCTTATTGCTAACGGTCAGGAGTTTAAGAAATACAGTACCAGTCAAAAGTTTGAACACTCATTCAAATTTTTTCTTTATTTTTCTACTATTTTCTACATTGTAGAATAATCGTGAAGACACTATGAAACTATGAAATAACACATACGGAAGGAATCATGTAGTAACCAAATAAGTGTTAAACAAATCAAAAATATATTTGAGATTCTTCTAAGTAGCCACCCTTTGCGTTGATGACAGCTTTGCACACTCTTGAATGAGTAGGTGTGTCTTTGACTGGTACTGTACATGGAAAGATCATGTCATAAATGCTGAAACAAAGTGTATGCGCTCTGTCTCTGGTTATGAATGGCGTGCTAACAGACAATCGTTGATGGATATTTGTAGAGCTCTGATCAGGACGACAAATTATTACGGCTGTATAGTTTATGGAACAGCGGCGAAGACTTGGCTTCAGAAGCTGGACAGAAACCAGTATATAGCTTTAAGGATGTGTATTGGTGCATTTAAATTAACATCTGTATGTGCCTTACTAGTGGAGGCAGGTGAGATGCTTTTGGATATACAGCGTAAAAAAAATGGTCATTAGCTTATTGGGTTGAAAGTAGAGGTCAACCGATTAATCGGAATGGACGATTAATTGGGGCCGATTTCAAGTTTTCATAACAATCGGAAATCTGTATTTTGGGCGACGATTTGCCAATTTTTTTTTTTTTTTTCTTACACCTTTATTTTATCTTTATTTAACTAGGTAAGTCAGTTAAGAACACATTCTTATTTTCAATGATGCCCTAGGAATGGTGGGTTAACTGCCTCGTTCAGGGGCAGAAAGACAGATTTTCACCTTGTCAGCTCTGGGGATCCAATCTTGAACTTTACAGTTAACTAGTCCAACACAATAATGACCTGCCTCTCTCTCGTTGCACTCCACAAGGAGCCTGTTACGCGAATGCAGTAAGCCAAGGTAAGTTGCTAGCTAGCATTAAACTTATCTTATAAAAAAACAATCAATCATAATCACTAGGTTGATGATATTACTGAGCGATGGTAGGCAGAAGCAGGCGCGTAAAAGGAGCGTAAACATTCATTCAAACAGCACTTTTCTGCGTTTTGCCAGCAGCTCTTCGTTGTGCATCAAGCATTGCGCTGTTTATGACTTCAAACCCATCAACTCCCGAGATGAGGCTGGTGTGACCAAAGTGAAATGGCTGGCTAGTTAGCGCGAGCTAATAGCGTTTCAAACTTCACTCGCTCTGAGCCTTGGGGTGGTTGTTTCCCTTGCTTTGCATGGGTAACGCTGTTTCGATGTGGTGGCTGTTGTCTTTGTGTTGCTTGTCGAGCCCAGGGAGGAGCAAGGAGAGGGACGGAAGCTATACTGTTACACTGGCAACACTAAAGTGCCTATGTCACAGTATAACTTTAGACCGTCCCCTCGCCCATACCCGGGCGTGAACCAGGGACCCTCTGCACACATCAACAACAGTCACCCACGAATCATCGTTACCCATCGCTCCACAAAAGCCGCGGCTTTTGCAGGGCAAGGGGAACCACTACTTCAAGGTCTCAGAGCAAGTGACGTCACCGATTGAAACGCTGTTTAGCGCGCATCACCGCTAACTAGCTAGCTATTTCACATCCATTACACTCACCCCCCTTTTGACCTCCTCCTGTTCCGCAGCAACCAGCGATCCGGGTCACGGCACCAATGTCACAGTATAACTTTAGACCGTCCCCTCGTCCATACCCGGGCGCGAACCAGGGACCCTCTGCACGCATCAACAACAGTCACCCATGAAGCATCGTTACCCATCGCTCCACAAAAGCCACGGCTCTTGCAGAGCAAGGGGAACCACTACTTCAAGGTCTCAGAGCAAGTGACGTCACCGATTGAAATGCTATTTAGCGCGCACCACCGCTAACTAGCTAGCTATTTCACATCCGTTACACCTATAAGAACATCCAATAGTCAAAGGTTAATGAAATACAAATGGTATAGAGGGAAATAGTCCTATAATAACTACAACCTAAAACTTCTTACCTGGGAATATTGAAGACTCATGTTAAAAGGAACCACCAGCTTTCATATGTTCTCATGTTCTGAGCAAGGAACTGAAACATTAGCTTTCTTACATAACACATATTGCACTTTTACGTTCTTCTCCAACACTTTGTTTTTGCATTTTTTCAACCAAATTGAACATGTTTCATTATCTACTTGAGGCTAAATTGATTTAATTGATGTATTATATTAAGTTAAAATAAGTGTTAATTCAGTATTGTTGTAATTGTCATTATTACAAATATATATATTTTTAATTGGCCGATTAATCGGTATCGGCTTTTTTGGTCCTCCAATAATCGGTATCGGTATGGCGTTGAAAAATCATAATCGGTCGACCTCTAGTTGAAAGGCTGTGAGGTTGAGCATCCCACTGCTACTGTTCTAGATTACTATTGGGAATATACTAGTAGACAAGGCAGTGGTTTTGGTTGGACAGTTGGGAAGCTTGCTGATGAGAAGGGTTTTAGGGAGTTGGAGGTTGGCCCTTCTGTGGTGATAGGGGATGTTCCTCCATGGTTACTCCCAGATCCTGTTGTTGATCTAACCTTGGTAGAGAAAAGGAAAGATTGATCAGATGTCAGTGATATAGAGAAACTGGTTGACAATTACATTGGTAGAAATGTTTATGCTTTTATACTGCTTTTCACAGATGGATCCAAGGACCCGGATAGTGGGCGCACAGGAGCAGGTGTTTACATTCCTGAATCTGATGTGCAGATATGTAGAAGACTAACAGATGAACTGTCAGTATACTCAGTTGAAATGTTGGCGATAATAGTTGCCCTCCAGTGGGTGGAGGATGTACAACCTGTTAGAATTATAGTATGCTCAGATTCTCTGTCTGTATTGAATAGTTTTTCAACTGGTAAATCTAATAGGAGTGACCTACTATTGGAGGTATTCATGTTATTATGGAGAATTGAGAGAATGGGCGTAGTAGTGAGATTCTGCTGGGTCCCAGCACATTCGGGCTTTGGAAGGGAATTAAATTGTATACCAGTTATCTAAAAGAGCTTTGAAACAAGATATAATTGATATTAATGTTCCACTGGGTAGAGGTGAGGCCAAATGTAAGATCAGAGGCATTTGGATAGATGTGTGGCATAAGATATGGGACTCTGAGCCCAAGTGCCAGCATTTATATGCCCTCGAAAGAAAGGTCGGTGGACCAAGATTCAAAGGTCAGATTAGGAAGGTGGTGTTTTCTCGATTGCACTTAGGACATTGTACATTGAACTCGTCATTATATCTAGTTGGCAAGCATGTGAATGGTTTGTGTCTGGTCAATGAAACGGTGGAGCATGTGTTGTCATATTGTTGTAAGTATGTTGGCGAGGGAAAGAGTGTAGGGTCATTGAGGTTGGACGGGGTTAGAGGGGTTTGGAAGGGATTTTGGGGATGTGGGAGTGTCTATTAGAAGTTAGTAGGGCTCTTTTTTTATTTTCTCAGAAGTACTGAGTTAGGTAATATGATTTAGAAATGTTGTAAACTGTGATTGACCACACACTCCAGCACAGTAGGTGGCGGTATGCACCTTTAGCGTTGGTTTGCGGACTGCCAGTATATCATAGACAAAGAAGAAGCCTGGTAAAGATCCATCCAGTCCTGCTAATTATAGACCTTTTGCACTTACATCAGATGGATTTATTATCTGGAACATAGGAGTCTATTAAGTCCATACCAGAGTGGATTCAGAAAAGGAAGGACTACCCTTGATGAATTAGTTACAGTTAGTACTGAGGTGACCAAAGATTTGGCAATGAAGGAATTGATGTCAATAGTATATTTTGACATTGAAAAGTAAATGATACAATGTGGAGGGAAGGTCTACAGATTAAATGGAATGGAATGGGTATTAGTGGGAGAATGTACAACTGGATTATGGATTTCTTGTTTGACTGAACCTTCCAGGTAAGGGTGGGATTGGAGTTATCAAGAGAATACGAGGTGGAAAATGGAACTCTACAGGGTACTGATATTAGTCCTATCTTATTCACGATGATGAGTGATGATATCTTTGGGGATATTAGACAGGATATAGGGGTGGCCTTATATGCAGATGATGGTGCCATTTGGAAAGGAATATTTATTGTGCAATAGAGAAAATGCAAGGTGCTGTTGTAGCAGTGGAGGAATGGTCCTTTTCATGGGGTTTCAAGTTTTCTTTATCTAAATCTTGCCATACATGTATGTTGTTCGCTAACAAAAAGATGAAGGAAGATGTCAGTGTTCAATTATATGGAGAACGAATGGAAAGAGTAACAGAACTTAAGTATTTGGGGCTATGGTTTGATGAAGCTTACATGAGACATCATATTACATGTATTGAGACATGTATTAAATGTAAGAAAGTATTAAAACTTATGAGGACAATAGTTGGTCATGATTGGGGGGCAGATAGGCAATCTTTACTGAATATTTATTGTACTTTGATCAAATCTAATCAAATTTATTTATATAGCCCTTCGTACATCAGCTGATATCTCAAAGTGCTGTACAGAAACCCAGCCTAAAACCCCAAACAGCAAGCAATGCAGGTGTAGAAGCACGGTGGCTAGGAAAAACTCCCTAGAAAGGCCAAAACCTAGGAAGAAACCTAGAGATGAACCAGGCTATGTGGGGTGGCCAGTCCTCTTCTGGCTGTAGAGGACTGGCCATGAGATCGTCCGTAGATTACAGGTGCTTTGTATGTGGTTCTGCAGCTTTTACATCGCTGTTGCACCTTGATATGATGCAAGTGAGGGCACTCAGGATGTGTGATGGTGCATTTTAAAACTACACTGGTTGAGGCTTTACAAGGAGATACTTGGGAAACTGTCCCTTAGAGTTAAGCTAGTCCTGGCATACTGGGCAAGACTGAAGGCTAGTACGGAAGATCATCCTACACTGACAGTATTGGAAGACTGTTGGGATTATGAACGATATCAAAAGAAGGGTTTTGGCACAGAGATTGGAAAAAGGGTTGATGAATATGGACTCAGAGATGTTGTTATAGGGCCGTCTGTGGCAATAGGAAATGTGCCACTGTGGTTCTATACAACACCACATGTTGATCTTAGCCTGATAGAAGAAAAGAAACAGTGGTGTGAAGATAATGTAGGAACAATAGTGGATCAATATGTTCAAACGTTTTATTCTTGTCTTGCAGTGTATACAGATGGTTCAAAGGATTCCATGAATGGGAAGACAGGAGCAGGTGTATTTATTCCTGAGTTGGATGTGGATCTATGCAAAAGACTAACTAGTGATTTATCTGTATATTCAACAGAAATGGTTCGATTAATTGTTGGATTGCAATGGATAGAGGAGGAGCAACCAAGAAGAGTAGTAATAGGTCCGGCTGGAAATAATGGGGTTACAAAGAAATGGTATTGAAATTCAGTTCTGTTGGATTCCGGCTCATAAAGGTGTTTATGTAAATGATATAGTAGATATAATATCAAAAAGAGCAGTGGAAATAATATTGTGGATATACAGGTACAGATTCAGAAAAATGGGTTAGACAATGGGATGAAAGTAGTAAGGGTAGACATTTTTATAATAGAAGGAAATGTGTACAGGAGATGGTTTCATGTAATTGGAACAGAAGGGAGGTTATGTTGTGTAGGATGAGATTAGGGCATACGGGATTGAATCCATCCTTAAGATTGATAGGGAAACATGGTACTGGAATGTGTAATGGATGTATGGTAGAGGAAACGGTTCAACGTATTATTTAGTGACCTCTATGATGTATAAAGGGAGAGGTAGTTTGATAGGGTCAGCGAGGTTGGACGGGAATGGGGAGTGGGTTGTCTTTTGGGTTGGAGTAGTGAGGTTTGTAGGGAATTATTTTATTAGAAATTCAGGGTTAGGGGGCCTCACGAGTGGCACTGAAGTCTAAGGCACTGCATCGCAGTGCTAGAGGCGTCACTACAGATCCGGGTTCGATCCCGAGCTGTGTCGCAGCCGGACGCGACCGGGAGACCCATGAGGCGGCACACAATTGGCCCAGCGTCGTCCAGGTTAGGGCAGGGTTTGGTCAACCGGGATGTCCTTGTCCCATCGCTCTCTAGCGACTCCTGTGGCGGGCCGGGCGCATGCACACTGACACTGTCGCCAGTTGGATGGTGTTTCCTCCGACACATTGGTACAGCTGGCTTCCGGGTTAAGCGAGCAGTGTGTCAAGAAGCAGTGCGGCTTGACTGGGTCGTGTTTCATGGCTCTTGACCTTTGCCTCTCCCGAGTTCGTACAGGAGTTGCAACGATGGGACAAGACTATAACTACCAATTGGGGACAAAAGGGTTAAAAAAAAGTTAACCCACTGTTCCCCGGGCGCTGAAGACGTGGATGTCAATTAAGGCAGCCCCCCGCACCTCTCTGATTGAGAGGGGTCGGGTTAAATGCGGAAAACACATTTCAGTTGGTTGTTATTCGCCAATAAAACTTAAGACTTGGCTGACTTTTGGAATATGATTCCCAAAAATGGTATGGCGTTTTTGTCTACCAAATATGACATTCTCGTTACCTCTCATTTTTGTATTTTATTTTTATTGAAACTTTATTTAACTAGGCAAGTCAGTTAAGAACTAATTCTTATTTAAAAATTTTGGTGAGAGTTCATCCATGAAACCAGCTATAGATGCCAGGACCCTGTGGAGAGGATGATAAGAAGGGGGAATTAGGAGTGTCTGGGGAGCAGTGTGCATGATGAGGAGAGGAAGAAAAAGGACAACAGAAGAGGGGAATGGGGATCAGATATTATTTGGATTTATTTACGTCTGGGACAAGCTGGTGGCTCGGTGCTGGGTACTGGTATCTTATGGAATAATTTTAGAAAATAACGTTTTTTTTTAAATTATAGAGCTCGCCTTAAAAAGAGACCCTAGCTCACAGGCCTCTAAATATAGCCTCTAAATAATGTTTTCACTAAATAGTTGAAGGATGTACAGTGGCTGTTAGTAAAAACAGATCTGGCAATAATAATAGGTTATAGATAGTCTTGACCATTTGGGACCCCTTGGCTATTTCCCTCAGGACAGGTTATAGCCAACACTTAATCAATATTTTGTTTTGCCTCATTTATTGATATGGATATAGCCTCTGCGTGATGAGGTTGTGCAACGCAAATAGCTATAACAAGCCTACATATACAGTAGAGTGGAATTCACTAATACAACAGTCAAAATTCCCAACATAAGGCCTACAGTCCGTGCTCCCAAATACTGTAAAAAGTGTGATTCATTAGGTTGCATGATCACCACAGTAGCCCCACACAGCTATACAAATACATGATGTAATTATATGGCCAGTAAATAACACACAACAACATGGCATATTTAGGTAGCCGAATAGGCCTAAATCATGTTTACTTTCTATTTTGCAGCTCAGGAGGTAATTCTAGACAAGGCTCTTCTGTGTCTTTGTCATTCTCTTCAAAAGTCATTTGCTGAAGGCCCAAGCCTACGACATCTACTGGTATAATGTCGGTATTGAATGCACTTTTATTTTGGAATTAAAACCGGAAGCTGCAAAGGAACTCTTAACGTCTGGGCTGGAGTTGGTTGATTGACTAACTTACTTCAACTAGCTACGTTCTGTTCATGTCCTTTGCAGATGCCCATTACTGACAAAAGTTTGTACACTTAAAAAATATATGTAACAGAATAAAGGGAGAATTGATCGTGTAAATGTCCATTCATAGTTGTAACATAGGGTTTGTACGTTTACAGATCTAATTTAATGTTAACGTTTAATGCAGAGTTCCATTGTGTCTGTGCTGTCAAAAGCCCTAACGTCACAAAATATTGTCAAAATATTGTCATAATATATGAAGGAACTGTACCGGACCGCCTTTAACACGCTATACATAATATCAGAGCTCCGGCTCTGCGCTTCACAGCCCTGTCTGGGTTTTGACCAGGCAGTGATGTGTATAAAACCTGGATGACTGACAGGCAATGAAGCAATCGGGCATCAATCTTGGTACTCCTCCACTGTAAAAAATATTTTTAAAGCTATATAAATGTTTTTTATAAATGTCTACTTTCGTTTTTGATACGTTTATTATGTTACAGACACCTTAATGCATGATTTTCAATTATATTATGTGTGCTAATAAAAATATAAAATAAATTCATGATTTTTTTTTCTTCTCCTTAGCATATTTTTGTTGTTGTTGATACTACTGTTACTGTCCCCATTAAAAACAATACTTAAATGCATGTTATTTTGGCCTTGAAACATTTAATTGAAATACTGTAGAATTCCATACATTCCTACTGGGGACGGCCAATATGGCCGACCAGCAATGCTGGGGAAAGAACCCAATTGTCATACTTGAGTAAAAGTAAAGATACCTTAACAGAAAATGACTCAAGTGAAAGTCACCCAGTAAAATATTACTTGAGTAAAAGTCTAAAAGTATTTGATTTTAAATATTTAAGTATCAAAAGTTAATTTAATTACTAAATTATGAATAAGTAGAAAATATAAATTTGAACTTCCTTATATTAGGCAAACCAGATGGCACAATTTTCTTGTTTTAAAATTTTACGGATAGCCAAGGGCACGTTCCAACACTCAGTCACAATTTAGTGAGTCCACCAAATCAGAGGCAGTAAGGATGACCAGGGATGTTCTCTTGATAAGTGTGTGAATTGGACCATTTTCCTGTCCTGTTAAGCATTCAAAATGTAACGAGTACTTTGGGTGTTTGGGAAACTGTATGGAGTAAAAAGTACATTATTTTCTTTAGGAATGTAGTGGAGTAAAAGTAAAAGTTGTCAACAATATAAATAGTAAAGTACAGATACCACATATAAAGGCACAAGGCGAGACCCATATGCAGACACACGAGGCAGATGGTTGAGCTACGATATTTATTATAACACAAGGAGTAGGCAAAAGGCAGGTCGGGTACAGGCGAGAGTTCAGTAACCAGGTCTGAGTCCAAACAGTACAGGGCGTTAGACAGTCTCGAGGTCAGGACAGGCAGGGGTTCAGTAACCAGGTCCGAGTCCAAACAGTACAAGGCGATAAGGCAGGCTCGAGGTCAGGACAGGCAGGGGTTCAGTAACCAGGTCTGAGTCCAAACAGTACAGGGCGTTAGACAGTCTCGAGTTCAGGGCAGGCAGGGGTTCAGTAACCAGGTCCGAGTCCAAACAGTACAGGGCGTTAGACAGTCTCGAGTTCAGGGCAGGCAGGGGTTCAGTAACCAGGTCCGAGTCCAAACAGTACAAGGCGATAGGCAGGCTCGAGTTCAGTCCAGTTAGAGTGGACAGGCAGGTGGGTTTGTAGTCAGGACATGGGGACTAGGAAAAACAAAGACTGGGAAAATAGGAGCTAGGAGATGACTGCTGGTTGACTTGGAAAACAAGACAAACTGGCACAGAGAGACAGAAAACACAGGTATAAATACACTGGGGATGATGAGCAACGCCTGGAGGGGGTGGAGACAGGCACAATATTTGGGTGTGTGGGTTGATGATAAGCTGAGCTTCACTGTGCATGTAGAGAACTTGATAAGGAAGCTCAAGCTGAAAATAGGATTTTATTACCGGCATAAGGCTTGTTTTTCTTTTGAGGCCAGGAAGGAGCTGGTATGATGTACATTACTGTCGGTTTTAGATTTTAGTGATGTTATATATATATATGCAGGCCTCAGCCACTACCCTGAGAGCACTTGATTCAGTGTATCATGCAGCCCTCAGGTTCATTACAAATCAGAAACGTCTAACACATCATTGTGATCTCTACAGTGCTGTTGGCTGGTCGTCATTGACCTTGCGTAGAGTTAAACACTGGTATACACTGATTTATAAGGCCATACTGGGTAAAATGCCATTTTATCTCTGTTATTTTTTAGTCAGGTCAGTAAATAAATATCAATTACAGTCCCATTCTGATTTGCTTCTAACAGTACCAAAAATTAGAACAGGTCATGGTAGAAACAGTTTAAGTTACTTAGCTCCCTGGTCCTGGAATTCTCTCCTGAACATTTTCAAATGTGATGATCTAGTTTCGTTGGTGGAGTTTAAACACTTGATCGATGTATACATCATAGAAGAGTGTAATTGTTATTAGGCCAGCTGTTTTTAGTCAAGATGTTTGTCTTTTTTATGTAATAGTCGTACTGTTTGTTTGTTTATAGTTTTGTTTAATGTTGTGTTAGTGTATGTAAGTTGTTTTGTCTGAAACGTTGTTCCCCCTGCTGCTATTGGACCAGGCCTCTCTTGGAAAAGAGATATTATCTCAATGAGAAAAAACATGTATAAATAAAGGTCAAATAAATAAAAACAAGGACATGTGAAACAGATTAGGGCGTGACAACAAAAAACAACTTAAGTAGTACTTTAAAGTATTTTTATTTAAGTACTTTACACCACTGCCAACCGGTAGTTTTAAAGCCTCTCAATTGCCAATACATAGCATTAGCAATCCAGGGTTTGTATACATCATTGGTTTTGACTGACAGCCGATCTTGAGTACCTTGCACAACAAGAAGTTGCCCCATCCCTGTGGATTGGGCAACATTTGGAAATGTTTTGTTGTCTGAGTGAGGAGAATGCTGTAAATTAAAGTGGAACTGACACTGTGTTTAAGCAACATGAAATGTTATTCAAATCTGTTCATATACACCCCCAGGAAGAATAAAATACATTGTTGTTTAAGTTTTGTTTTCATAAATTCATAGAATGTTTGGGAATAACATATACAGTACTAAGGCATTTGTGAAAATTCTATAGCAATATAGAGTGGGAAAACGGCTGTGCATTTGGACAATTAATAGACACTGCAGCAAATAAAACCCAACAAAACATCTGTCTTGTCCAGGACCAGTGCGCCATAGCCAATCAGAGCTACTGTAGGCATCTGTACAAATATGGGTAATAAGGGTAACTCCTTATGTGGAGTGTCGAATTTCAAGGGAATAAGCTAATTGGGCAGATTAGCTGTCACTCAAGACCGTTTTGCGTAGCTGCTTGGTATGCTGTTTCAAACTTTCCGTGTCTTCGTCATGGTCTTGTTTAGCAGAGATGACGGTAAGGAGGAATTTCAGTTAGGCAAAACATTTTTCCATTCACTTTAAGCTGTGTCTTTGGTGTATGTATACTAGCTTTTTATACCTGTGTAATAATAATATTGATGATCTATATAAAGGTTTATACATAGTATTGTGTAACAATAATATGATTTATATAAAGGTTTAGTCATAAACATTAGTGTCATAGTTGAATGATTAATATTGCATAGTCAAAGAGAGAGAGAGAGAGAGAGAGAGAGAGAGAGAGAGAGAGAGAGAGAGAGAGAGAGAGAGAGAGAGAGAGAGAGAGAGAGAGAGAGAGAGAGAGAGAGACCTCCCGAGTGGCGCAGGCCGTTATTGTAGGTAAGAATTTGTTCTTAACTAAGTTGCCTAGTTAATAAAATGTGTGGGGGCTTGGGTGCAGGGGTATTTACAAGCAGCTACAGGGTCTGCAAGCTTGGGACTAAATCACTCTCTCCTCCTCTCCAGGTGTCTAACAGATAACTCCTTAATGCGTTAAATATTATGAACGTAAGGTGACCCTAGGTTCACAACCTGCTTAATGACTTCGGAACCCACAATTTTTCTGCTTATGAAGCAATAAATGATTGACAGGCTAAAAACCACCTACAAAATATAATTGTACTTTTTAACAATGTGGCCCTTTACTAATGACTTAATAGCCTTTTACTGCAGTCGGCTAAATCAGTGTCACACAGTGTTTCTTGGTAGTCTAAAACAAATCTACTGCAAAACAAAAGTATACACCTCACACACATGGTTATGGGCTTAAAAAAAAGACTCCAGTATCATGTCAGATATAGAGTTGACATTTATTCAATTTTTAGTTTGCATCCCAATATGACACTTTAAACACATCAGAGAAGACTGAAATGGAACAAAACGCCTATTGTGTTTATTGAGCTGTACACTGAGATTCTCAGTTGGTCAATATTGCCCTTCTGTGATTCCACAACATCTTGTCAACATGTGCCCCAGAAATGGATCAGATATCTTATACCAATCTATCTTTATAGACGTTCACCCATAACAAGGCCAATGTGTCCCCTATAGTGTCCAGAAATCTCTCGAAACGGTCACGTTTTGAAACATATCAAAAAGCATTTTGATGACCAAATTCACATTCTTTAGCGTAGACAATAATTTGTTCCTGTTTTAATGAGTGTTTGCGATTAGCTCCCTGAGTGGTCAAAAACCTCTTCAAATTGAAGTATGTTTTATAGCAATATTCACAAAATATCTTACAGGTAGGCCCTCTCTCACTCTTTCTCATCATGTCTCAAGCTGACAGGCTCCCAGAGGCAGGGCCATAAAAGGCCCCAGCTCACTCAACTGCCACTCTGTTCTCACACAGCCCAGAACATCCTGAAGACAGAACACCTCAAAGATAATCTGTGAATAATTTCTTCCTCGTGGAGCTATTTGAAGGTGAGTTGAATATTCAATGTTATGTTTGTACCAGTCAAAAGTTTGGACTCACCTACTCATTCAAGGGTTGTTCTTTATTTGTACTATTTTCTACAGCAGTGGGATGCAGGATGGTATACTGCTGTCTAATGAGAAATATAATAAATACATGTTTGCATTACCAAAGATTACCAAAAACTGGCTCCAAAATTGTATTTAGGTATAACACTTTAATATGGTCAGGAAGGTAACTCTTCTTGAACTGCACTGTTGGTCAAGGGCTTGTATAAGTAAGCATTTCACGGTAAAGTCTACACTTGTTGAATTTGGCTCACGTGAGAAATAAAGTTGGATTTGATTTGAAGGTCATTGAGAATAACAATAGATCATAGCTATTGTGGGTAATGTAAGGATAGAGATAGTGAAGGTTCAGGAATGTAAAAGATTTGTTCACAGTGGGGAGTTTTTCAAAGAGGGGGATTAGAACCCTAAAATAATAGTGGTAAGAAAGATCATAAAGCTACGTTGAGATTCAGGTTTAGGGGGGGTAATAACTATGTAGATTATAAACATGCTAGAGGTGTCACTACAGACCCTGGCTCGATTCCAGGCTGTATCACAACCGGCCGTGATTGCTAGTCACATAGGGCGGCGCACAATTGGCCCAGCGTCGTCTGGGTTTTGCCGGGGTATGCCGTCATTGTAAATAAGAATTTGTTCTTCACTGACTTGCCTAGTTAAATAAAGGTTATATAAAAATAAATGAGAAATAAGGAAGAGAAATTAGAGATAAAACATATTGGTGATCATCTGCCATTGGACATAAACATTACACAACAAGTTGGAAATTGCAAATTCAACAATGAGTGGTTTGGAAGGAATCAGTGACAGTGGCTAACTCTACAAGCTTTGCAAAGCAATCACTCGCCTGCTATTCAGTGGATTGGCTGTGTGGTCCCAAATATGTGATTAAGGGGCTCGTTTCCAAGTTTAAAATGATAAACATTCAACATTGGCCATGCTGTCAATGAAGCGTGATTTGTGCCACGCTCAAAACAACTGTTAACTCAGAACTGTGAAAACTTGACTTCAGTGAGTTCAAGACAACTAACTGGGAAGTCGGAAATAAACGAGCTCCGACTGGAAATTGGAAATCCGGGCCTCTTTCTAGAGCGAGGATCTCTGAGACAAGCCACCCGGACAGCTGATGAATCTGTGGGTTTGCACAACCAAAGAATTTCTGCAAACTGTCAGAAACCGTCTCAGGGAAGCTCATCTGCGCGCTCGTAGTCCTCACCAGGGTCTTGACCTGACTGCAATTCAGCGACATAACCGACTTCAGTGGGCAAATGTTCAACGTCGAACTGTACCACGGAGATGACAGGCAGCGTGTATGGCGTTGTGTGGGCGAGCGGTTTACTCCTGTCAACGTTGTGAACGGAGTGCCCCATGGTGGGGTTATGATATGGGCAGGCATAAGCTACGGACAACGAACACAATTGCATGTTATCAATGGCAATTTGAACACACAGACATAATGTGAAGAGATCCCGAGACCCATTGTCGTCCCATTCTTCCGCCGCCATCACCTCATGTTTCATCATGAAAATGCACAGCCCCATGTTGCAAGGATCTGTACACAATTCCTGGAAGCGGAAAATGCCATAGTTCTTCCATGGCCTTCAGCGTATTTGTATATTTTTACCCCTTTTTCTCCGGTATCCAATTGGTAGTTAAAGTCTTGTCTCATCGCTGCAACTCCCGTACGGACTTGGGAGAGGTGAAGGTCGAGAGACATGCGTCCTCCGAAACACGACCCAACCAAGCCGCACTGTTTCTTGACACAATGCCGGCGTAACCTGGAAGCCAGCCACACCAATGTGTTGGAGGACACACCGTACACCTGCCGCATGTGTCAGCGGGCCACAACAGGAGTCGCTAGAGCGCAAAGGGACAAGGACATCCCTGCCGGCCAAACCCTCCCCTAACCCGGACGACGCTGTGAAGGCCTGGACTCGAACCAGGATCTCTAGTGACACAGCTAGCAACAGCGATGCAGTGCCTTGCGCCACTCGGGGAGCCTTAAGTGTATTTAGATAAAACTGTTTTTGTTTGGCTAAACCGTTTGCAATCCCTTTAGAGTTGCTTGCTGGCTAGCTACAGTGGTTAGCTGGCTAGTTAGCTACAGTAGGGTAGCTACTGCCATCAGTCGTTATATTTGACCTATTATACCATTTGTAGAATACATAGTGGCATTTGAATATAGCTTGGGAAAAGGGAATCCGAACACAATGTGGACACGGTAGACACATTTACAGCCGAAGGGATGGTCACCTTCAGAGCATTAAAACCCTTGTAATTTTGTCTTATGTTGCACCTACCCCACATTTTCCATTTTCCAGGAATAGCCTTATGTTAAATGTATCGAGATTATTTTCAGATTTTGTTATCAACCAATGCAGACGAAAGTACAGTAAATGTAAAATGCACATAAATTCAAGCGTAACATTTGGATTCAGTCTTGTGAACTGTTGTGTCCTCACCTTTGGTCTAATCATTTCCCTATTACCTTCAAACTGTTCCCTTTCAATTGCTACTATGGTTATGCATTTAACATTTATTCTGTAAGAAACATTTCAATCTACCCCTATAGGCCAATTCCCACAAGTGTTAAACCTTAACAGATAAATGCAGTGTAAAGAACTCAGAGAACACAGAAAAGTATCCCTTTCAGTAATCTATTGATTTATGCAATGTCAATTTTAAAACTTCCCTTAGAAGCAGAACTTCCCTTAGAAGCAGAACATAAACCAGGAAGTATGTGACAATATTAAAATACACTTAATACTGCAATGTCAACAATGAAAATATAACAATCTGAGTCTCATTTTAAGTTCACATCAAATGACATTTAAGCAGATAACATTTTCAATCTTTGTGCAATGCTTGCCACCTTAATTCACATTGTAACTTAGTGAAATTACTATCGTCTCACAGGCAATCCCCTGTCATACAATAAAAACACCTATAACAAAACAGTCAAGTTAAAAATAAATCATTCCTTTGACAAAAACAGACACAGGTTTGATCAAAAGCCTGAGATACCAAATTGCAACGAGAGGTACAGGTAAGTCACGTACATTATGCTCAAGTGGACAGGTAACTTACCTCATGGCACTGGCACTCTACTCCCCTTCCATCCATTCCTAAACCCTCCTTCCGTTCTCATATTCTTTTTTTGTTTTGTTTTTTTGTCTCCAGTAGCTCTTCCCTTTTTTCTATCCTCTCCCCCCTTTTAGCACAATCACTAGAGGCAGTGTGCCATAGCACTTCAGTTTGTAAACACACAATGGAACGCAGACACATGGGTAACACAAAACTAATGGCATGATTTCTACTGCAGCGGTCTGCCGGGTGGCTTAGCAATGACCAACGGTTTACTTTACAGGTCAGAAAGACATTTGTTACCAGCTAAAAACCAATGGTAAAAGTCACTTAAGCAATGAGATGAACTGAGCAGTGGGTCTGCAAATGTACCGGATGTCACTCAGTCAGGCACTGTTGTGTGATACCTCAAAGTATGTGTGGGTAAAACACACACACACACACACACACACGAGGGTAATGTTTTGATTCATTCTCACAGAAATGTAAGAACATAAGATGTAGTTCACAATGAAAGTTTCACACACAGTGGAAATATGAGTACCACACTGCAGAAGTAAAACTTTGTGCATGAGTAGGAGTGTGTGTTTCACTAACGATTGTATGAAAATGGGACTGTTCTTCCCATGCTGTTCGGTGGAGTAGTCAGCTCTAGACAAGCCACTTTTCAATGCAGGTGTTGAACACGGTGTAATTGGAGTGCCAATTGATGTGCTCTACTCCAGCCATGGAGCACAGGAACAGATCCCCACGAGCATTTAGGGTCTTCAGACCAAACACATCTCTCAAATATAACTGGGAAAGAAGGAGAAGGCAAGGAATCATTATAAGACAACATCAATGTACATGGGATCTTGTGTCATGTTTACACACAACCATGGTCTAAAATAATACTTACATCCTGGTCCTTTATCTCAACGACAGTCTCGTTGTCATCGTAAAATCCAAACTGACTAAAAAAGTAAAAAAAGAAGGGATGGAACCATTGAGTTAATGACCTTGAATGAATAACACACATATACATACAGTGCCTTGCGAAAGTATTCGGCCCCCTTGAACTTTGCGACCTTTTGCCACATTTCAGGCTTCAAATATAAAGATATAAAACTGTATTTTTTTGTGAAGAATCAACAACAAGTGGGACACAATCATGAAGTGGAACGACATTTATTGGATATTTAAAACTTTTTTAACAAATCAAAAACTGAAAAATTGGGCGTACAAAATGATTCAGCACCCTTAAGTTAATACTTTGTAGCGCCACCTTTTGCTGCGATTACAGCTGTAAGTCGCTTGGGGTATGTCTATCAGTTTTGCACATCGAGAGACTGAAATTTTTTCCCATTCCTCCTTGCAAAACAGCTCGAGCTCAGTGAGGTTGGATGGAGAGCATTTGTGAACAGCAGTTCTCAGTTCTTTCCACAGATTCTCGATTGGATTCAGGTCTGGACTTTGACTTGGCCATTCTAACACCTGGATATGTTTATTTTTGAACCATTCCATTGTAGATTTTGCTTTATGTTTTGGATCATTGTCTTGTTGGAAGACAAATCTCCGTCCCAGTCTCAGGTCTTTTGCAGACTCCATCAGGTTTTCTTCCAGAATGGTCCTGTATTTGGCTCCATCCATCTTCCCATCAATTTGAACCATCTTCCCTGTCCCTGCTGAAGAAAAGCAGGCCCAAACCATGATGCTGCCACCACCACCATGTTTGACAGTGGGGATGGTGTGTTCAGCTGTGTTGCTTTTACGCCAAACATAACGTTTTGCATTGTTGCCAAAAAGTTCAATTTTGGAGAGAGCACCTTCTTCCACATGTTTGGTGTGTCTCCCAGGTGGCTTGTGGCAAACTTTAAACAACACTTTTTTATGGATATCTTTAAGAAATGGCTTTCTTCTTGCCACTCTTCCATAAAGGCCAGATTTGTGCAATATACGACTGATTGTTGTCCTATGGACAGAGTCTCCCACCTCAGCTGTAGATCTCTGCAGTTCATCCAGAGTGATCATGGGCCTCTTGGCTGCATCTCTGATCAGTCTTCTCCTTGTATGAGCTGAAAGTTTAGAGGGACGGCCAGGTCTTGGTAGATTTGCAGTGGTCTGATACTCCTTCCATTTCAATATTATCGCTTGCACAGTGCTCCTTGGGATGTTTAAAGCTTGGGAAATCTTTTTGTATCCAAATCCGGCTTTAAACTTCTTCACAACAGTATCTCGGACCTGCCTGGTGTGTTCCTTGTTCTTCATGATGCTCTCTGCGCTTTTAACGGACCTCTGAGACTATCACAGTGCAGGTGCATTTATACGGAGACTTGATTACACACAGGTGGATTGTATTTATCATCATTAGTCATTTAGGTCAACATTGGATCATTCAGAGATCCTCACTGAACTTCTGGAGAGAGTTTGCTGCACTGAAAGTAAAGGGGCTGAATAATTTTGCACGCCCAATTTTTCAGTTTTTGATTTGTTAAAAAAGTTTGAAATATCCAATAAATGTCGTTCTACTTCATGATTGTGTCCCACTTGTTGTTGATTCTTCACAAAAAAATACAGTTTTATATCTTTATGTTTGAAGCCTGAAATGTGGCAAAAGGTCGCAAAGTTCAAGGGGCCCGAATACTTTCGCAAGGCACTGTATATACACACACACACACACCCCTTCAAATGAGTGGATTCGGCTATTTTAGCCACACCCATTGCTGACAGTTGTATAAAATCGAGCACACAGCCATGAAATCTCTATAGACAAAGAACTTGACTGGCCTGCACAGAGCCCTGTCCTTAAACGTCTTTGGGATGAATTGGAACACCGACTGCGAGCTGGGCCTAATCGCCCAACCTCACTAATGCTCGTGGCTGAATGAAAGCTAGTCACTGCAGCAATGTTCCAACATCTAGTGGAAAGACTTCCCAGAAGAGTGGAGGCTGTTATAGCAGATAAGTGGGGAGGGGAACAACTCTATATTAATGCCCATTATTTTGGAATGAGATGTTTGACAAGCAGGTGTCCACATACTTTTGGTCATGTAGTGTATAATCTCTCTAGGAACCAAAGGTGGAGAGAGAAGACTTCCAAGAGATGTCCATTTAAAACAAAACACAAAGCAGATAGAATGGAAACAATGCTTTAACAGAATATAGATTAGTAAGAATATTACACTCTTTAGGAAAGAGGAACTAGTCACCTGGACTGCCAGGGTGTGATGACTCCATCGTCTGGCCCCCCGATTAAGACCAGCTTCTTGATACGTAGGAAGTTCTTCTTCCACACTGTGTGAAAGAGAAATAATATCAAATCCTAACTACACTGCCTTCAGAAATTATTCATACCCCTTGAATTATTCCACATTGTTGTTACAGGCTGAATTCAAAATTGATTAAAACATTTAATTTTTTACCCTAATCTATCTACACGCAATACCCCAGAGATTTTGCCATAGATTTAAGTATAAACTGTGATTCTGGTGGAACGCAGACAATCGGGTTTTCATCTAGGATTCTGCCTGTGCTTAGCTCCATTCTGGGGTTTTTTCAAACCTGAAATGTTCCCTAGTCCTTAACGATTACAAGAATACCCATAACATGATGCAGCCACCACTATGCTTGAATATATGGAGAGTGGTACTCAGTAATATGCTGCGATTGATTTCAATGTCTGCTTTTTATTTGATAATTTTTACCAATTGGTGCCATTCTTTGTGAGATATTGGAAAACTTCCCTGGTCTTTGTGGTTGAATCTGTGTTTGAAATTCACTGCTCAACTGAGGGGACCTAGATAATTGTATGTGTAGGGTACAGAGATGAGGTAATCATTCAAAAATCATGTTAAAACACTTATTGCACACAGAGCGAGTCCATGCAACTTATGTAACTTTTTAAACAAATGTTTTACTGGTGAATTTATTTCGGCTTGCCATAACAAACGGGTTGAATAATTACTGAAGACATTTCACCTTTCAATTTTTAATTTGTAAAGAAATTAAAAATTATAATTACACTTTGACATTGTGTGGTATTGTGTGTAGGCCAGTGACGACAAAATCTCAATGTAATCCATTTTAAATTCAAGCTGTAACACAACAATGTGGAAAAAGTAGAGGGGTGTGAATACTTTCTGAAGGTCCTGTATATAAAATTGTAATTACATGACAGCAATGCTGTACAATGAGCAAAGGTTTCCTATAAAATCCAGAGTAATACAACTCCTGACATTGACTCAGCAGCAATAGACTAGTCAGACTAACCCTTCTCTGAAATAGTGGATTAATATAGAACCCACAGCAATGTGGACAGAGTTGCTGACCTGTTGAATTGGGATTTGTCCTCTCGCTGTTCAATAAAGCCAGATAATCACTGCTGTTCACATACATGTCCATGTGATGGGGGTCTGCAAGAGAAAACAAACACTTTAGTCGAGCAAAAACTTCAACCACATATCATCAATACACCCACGTTGACTCCTTGAGAAACCCGTGGCATAGGTCATCGGATATAGAAAATCCCTCTACCTTCAGCGTTGAGGGAGTCCACAACCCTTGTATTGCCCAATCCTCTGCTCAGCCTACTAACCTTTCCAGAAGTTGCAGATAGATATCCTTTGGCCCACTGAGGTGTAGCAGAAATGGAACAGGTTGAACTTCATGAACTGGGGGAAGAGGTACTTCAGGTAGTTTGTGTCTGAACAGAAACAAGAGAAAAGACCAGTCTCTGTTAAGTTCAGACCTCAGCAGACACTGGGAGCCAGGATGACAATGTACCATATTTCAAACAATGCTGTTGAGCACAAAGATCAAGTTGATGGATTCTAGTGAACGCTTACCTCCATACTGCCCAGCCTGAGGCGAGGACAGAGAGATGAAGGAGTGGACATTGTGATCAGGAAGAGTAGATAGGATCCCTCTGCAAATCAGTCCACCTGGAACAGAATGAGAGGTGGTAAATACAGGTAAATGCCAAAATAAAGGCAACACCAACATAAAGTGTAATAATAGGGCATTGGGCCACCATGAGCCAGAACTCATTCAATGCTCCTCGGCATATATTCTACAAGTGTCTGGAACTCTGTTGGAGGGATCAGACACCATTCTTCCACAGCAAATTATGGTATTTTTCGTTTTGTTTCTGGTGGTGGAAAACGCAGTCTCAGGCGCCGTTCCAGAATCTCCCATAGGTGTTCCATTGGGTTGAGATCTAGTGACCGATGGCCCTGCTACACTACAGCCATGGGGCGTCCGGCATTGCCATCAGCCATTGAGGGAATGCTGCCTTTGAAATCAATGAAAGCTGCTATACTGCCCGCGTTGAATCACGTCCAATGGCAGCGTCCAAGCTCAAGAAACGCAGAGGTTAAATTCTCTATAGAATTTAACCTCTGAGAGTGTGTTCGTTCGATCTTGAAATAATGAAAAATAAAGTTGATTTTGGTTGCATATGGCCTCGTCTATACACCACTGGTTATTTTACTAAGATCTATTAAGTCAAGAAGCTACTAGCAGAAACTCTAGCTAGCTAGCTACATTGACTATGTTCACAATATTACTGGGGTAATTAGAGGTCAACCACCAGCAACAATTGAATGAGTCCTTGCGAAAAACTGGAGCAAAGCTATTGTACTTACGCACAATATATGAATGTGGTACAGTAGGGGAAAATATAATAAAAGAAGCTCTCCCCCTCTGCTCTCAAAACAACAACTCTGTGTAGCAGGTAGAATGTCCCATTGACGCGACACTGATGGCAAAGCAACATGGCGTGTATAGTGGAGCTGAAGCGTAAGACGTCCATGGCATATGGTTTACATCATTGTCATGCTCGTCAAACTGCTCAGTGACCACTTGTGCCCTGTGGGTGGGGGCTAAGCCATGCTAGCCAAAATAATGGCCCATCCGGCATTTTTATACATGATCCAAAGCTTAACTAACTCAGGAACCACACTTGTGTGGAGTTTGCTTTCAATATACTTTGTATCCCTCATTTACTCAAGTGTTTCCAGTAGTCAGTTACCTGTACATGCATTCCCATTTCATTGTAGAAACATGAGGTGAAATGATAGCCCCCGTTAAATGTATAAAGATTCAAAATGGAACCAAACAAATGCAAATTATACACCCAAACCTTGAGAGTAGCAGATGAAGTGGACCCCATTTGCAGCGTTTTGCATGATGGGATAGATGGCAGCCTTGAAGCCCTCCACTTGTTTCCATAGCGGCTGTAGGCTGGAGCTGCGGTCAAACAGGTCGAAGACTGACACATTGGTTCCTGGGTGAGACTTTCAGTAGAAGATGAGGATGGGACAGATTAAAGCACTATAACAAAGACAGCCTCATCAATTAACGTTCTATAAAGCTAGGAGTGTGGGAGCATCAGACAAATGAGTGAAAATATTATGTTAAAAATGACAAAATAATGCCTCAGCTGACAGAATTGATTATACAAAAGCAAAGCCTAGACTTATTGTTTTTTCAGCAGAGGCCAAACAGGCATACTTATATTGGTTGAAATGCCTCAGCTTGTTGTGTTATCACCTAAGTCTATCCTTTGGAAATGTATTACTACATTACTAATTAATAGGAGTCTATTGAGGTGATGTTTCGAATATTGATTGTCAGGCAGTTTGGAAGTAGTGGACCTCACAGTGTATCAAAAAGACCCTGTGATACCTTCTCACATTCTCACACCTGCAATCCAGTGTGTATTGCCATCAAGTTACATATTAACTTCTGTCCACTACAGTAGTTTCCACTCTGACAATTAAGTTCTTTATAATCATTATAAAATGTGGTTAGGGGGTGGGGAACCACTTAACCAATGTGGGAGCCCGGAAGAGATCATCTTCAAGGAGAGGGGAAACACGTGAGATGTTGCTATGTTGAAAACAGCAAGAGCATGCATATCTCCTGTTCAGTCTCCTCCCCACCTTATAACAGTCAGCTAAAAAAATTCCCCCCTGGAGCCATGTAAGTATTTTCAGGTTGAATGAATTGTTGATCTTAAAAAAAAGAGAATGATCCCAAGGATCATAATCCTGAAGATGGTGTGCGCACAAGAAAACAAAGGCCAGGGGGGATGATTAGGCAACATTATGCCAGGAACATTTTGCTCTGGAATCTGGCAACAATCAACAGCCTATTTCCCTAGTGTTCATGAATAACTCAGCTGATAAGACTGGTGACAAACAGCTGATTTCATATTATAAACGGTGGTTCGAGCCCTGAATGCTGATTGGCTGACAGCCGTGGTATATTTAAGCAATAAGACCAGAGGGGAAAAGCAGAGTGCCTTGATACAGCCGTGGTATATTGACCATATCACAAACCTCCAAGTTGCCTTATTGCTATTATAAACTGTCTGTCAGCATTCAGGGCTCGAACCACCCAGTTTATAGCAGATGGGTATGACAAAAAAATAAAATTGTACTGTTCTAATTATATTGGTAACCAGTTTAATAGCAATACGGCCAGTATACCACGACTAAGGGCTGTATCCAAGCACTCCAAGTTGCGTCGTGGTTAAGAACAGCCCTTAGCCGTGGAATATTGGCCATATAGCACATCCCGGGCCTTATTGCTTAAATATAGCCTTCATAAAATAACAAGGTAACCCTTGTACCAGCCCTAACGAAAATGGAAACATTGTAGCGACCAAAGTTCTCATAAAACCCCGTAGTGTCCTGCTATTCTCAAGCATACCACAGTAATGTTTGGCATGAGTAAACTGAGGCGCGCACCCAGCTTCCACAAGCACAATGGAAACACCATGTACAAACATGGAAATTACCCAAAGATTGACAGTTTAAGATACTGGTATGGGCCTTACACATACATTCTACATAACTCTAGCTGCCAGATCTGTTCTGTAGTTACATAGCCTATCAGGCGTTCATTATTATCCATGAGCAATCTTTCTTTAGCTAGATTTGTGGACCGTGGTGATATCTTTTCAAACACTCACCTGATTGATGAATCGAAGCAACTCCACAAAAGCCCCAGAGCTGTCGAACAACCCATGAACTATGACCACTGGTTTGTACCCGATGACTGCAGCAACAAGGCAGGCACCAAACAGTGACCACAACAGCCTTGTCGCACCACTCTTCCTTGGACTAGAGACTGCATAAGAGGGCCCGTTCATCGTTATTTAAAAAAAAACATAAAATATCGGTAAAAACAAACATATAACGAATACTTAAATATCTTACACTGTTGTACACAATGTCCTACGAATCCGGTTACAATATTGTTGCTTGCTTTGGCGGTATTCCCTTTTCTTTAGACAAATGTTACAAATACATACAATTGTTCTCGCATGTGCTACTACTCTGTACTCTTATTCCCCTTCATAGATCCTGTTTTAAATGAAACGAACACCAATGCTGAATGTCTGCATATGACTGGCGCTGCTTAATCACAACACGGCTTGACATTTGCTTCGTTTGTTTGTTCCGGTTCGTGATCAAAAACGCGAGACCACATGAAGTAATTTCCGGTTTCCATAGCTCCTCAAAGAAACCGCATGGCTCAACAAGTCAGCAATATATAACTAGACTGAAAAAAATACAGAATGCACCTTTTCCCAAATGAACACACTTGGGACAACATATCCATTGTAAGCAGGGTTGTGTTCAGTCAGGATATACTCAAATGATAATTCAAGATCTGCTGAATGTTCCGGATGCCACCAAGGCCTGGTCATTATACCAAAAAACAAGTACTGAATTATGTTTCACTCGGTTACTATTTTGCTTACCCACAAAATCACGTTTTCAACACAGTATTTCCATGTAAAATTGGCTTTACTAACAAAACAGGACAAGCTGGATCTTAGAAGTAGAATTGAAACAGTCAAAATGAACATCCTGCCAAGGTTACTGTATTTGTTCCAATCACTGCCCATAGAAATCCCACCTAAACAGTGTAGGGATAAACAGATATCAAGGTTTATCTGGAACAGTAAGAGACCAAGAACTAGATATACAACATTACAATTACCAAACAACTGTGGGGGTATGTCCTTACCAAACCTCAAATATTATTATGTGTCAGCCCAATGAGACCTCTGGTGTGTTGGTGCAATTCCGAATCCAAATGGAAAGACATTGAGACTACTTTGACAGAGATACTCATACAGTCAGTTTTGGGAAATAAGGACATAGTAATAGAAATATGCAATAGACAAAATCAGTGGGTTAATTCCTCTCTTAAGACATGGTTTAGGGTAGTTAAGCAAAATCATTTAGACAGAGAGATCAAACTGCTGAGTTGGCCCACATACGACCCCAGCTTCATCCCTGCAAAACAGTGGACGCAGAAAGGCATCACATCATGCAGTGCAATTATAAGGAATTGGGACCTAGAGAACTTCCAGGACCTAAGTAAAAAACATGGCTTGGATAAACAAGATTTTTACAGACACTATTTCTTAAGCATTCAGATCCTTTGCTATGAGACTTGAAATTGAGCTCAGGTGCATCCTGTTTCCATTGATCATCCTTGAGATGATTTGAGTCCAACTGTGCTAAATTCAATTGATTGGGCATGATCTGGTAAGAAACTGGTCTTTGTAATGTCCCACAGTTGACACTGCATGTCAGAGCAAAAAAGGAATTGTCTGTAGAGTTCTGAGACATGATTGTGTTAAGGCACAGATCTGGGGAACGGTACCAAAAAATGTATACAGCTTTGAAGGTCCCCAAGAACACAGTGGCCTCCATCATTCTTAAATGGAAGAAGTTTGGAAACACCAAAACTCTTCCTAGAGCTGGCTGCCTGGCAAAACTGAGCAATCGGGGGAGAAGGGCCTTGGTCAGGGAGGTGACCAAGAACCCGATGGTCACTCTGACAGAGCTCCAGAGTTCCTCTGTGGAGATGGGAAGGACAATCATCTCTGCAGCACTCCACCAATCAGGCCTTTATGGTAGAGTGGCCAGACGGAAGCCACTCCTCAGTAAAAGGCACATGACAGCCCGCTTGGAGTTTGCCAAAAGGCAAAGGACTCTCAGACCATAAGAAACAATATTCTCTGGTCTGATGAAACCAAGAGTGAACTCTTTGGCCTGAATGCTAAATGTCACATCTGGAAGAAACTAGGCACCACTCATCACCTGGCCAATACCATCCCTACGGTGAAGCATGGTGATGGCAGCTGTGGGGATGTTTTTCAGCGGCATTGACTGGTAGACTAATCAGGATTAAGGGAAAGATGAACAGAGCAAAGTACAGAGAAATTTAAACCTTCTAAGACTGGGTTGAAGGTTCACCTTCCAACAGGAAAATGACCCTAAGCACACAGCCAAGACAACACAGGAGTGGCTTCGGGACAAGTCTCTGCATGTCCTTGAGTGGCTCAGCCAGAGCCCGATCTCTCCAGAGATTGGAGAGACCTGAAAATAGCTGTGCAGTGATGCTCTCCATTCAACCTGACAGAGCTTGAGAGGATGTGCAGAGAAGAATGGGAGAAACTCCCCAAAAACAGGTTGTCCAAGCTTGTAGTGTCTTACCCAAGAAGACTCGAGGCAGTAATCTCTGCCAAGGTGCATCAACAAAGTACTGAATAAAGAGTCTGAAAACGTACGTAAATGTGATATTTCAGTTTTGATGAATAAATTTGCTAAAATTTCTAAAAACGTGTTTTTGCTTTTTCATTATTGTAGTGCATAGATTGATGAGAAAAATAAACTATTTAATCAATTTTAGAATATGGCTGTTTCATAAATGTGGAAAAAGGGGTCTGAATACTTTCCGAATGCCCTGCAATTCATCGAAACTTGGAAACACTGGACAGTTATTTTTGTTAGGTTCTAATTCTCAGAGTAAAAAACTCAACGGACATTATGAAAGCTTAACCAAGTTTAATTCTTCCCAGAGGATCAGTACAGCTGCATTTAGACACAGACATTTCACACAAGCACTGATATTTAACACTTTCTCTATGCTGAGTCTCCTCCTACACATCTGAACAAATATGATATCTTTATAACTTAAATAAACTTTTCTTTCTCCCTTAACGTGACCTGACCTGATCTCAACCCCCCTTCATCACTAATCCATGGCTCTCCCCTTATCAATGCCTGCCACATGTGATCGCTTTCCCTACACTCAGCACATTCAAAGCTTAATTGCCCCCCACCATATACTTTCCTCATATAGATAACCATTAACTCTAAACCTAAGCACTCCCTCATTGACTTGAATAAGTACATTTCATATTCTCAGAACCCAACACTTTAATGTCTGTATTTGATCATGGCAACACTACAGAACTTGTTTTTGATTCCATTTAAGTTGTCCAGCAGACCAAAGCTGAATCCCCAGGAGTCTCAACTCCATCCTTGCCAGCAGCTCAATGTGGCATTACAGGGAATATTCGGGGTAACAGACACTACAAAAGCCTTGGAAGGCTTACAAGTTGTTATGGTGTTCTATTTGGTACAAATTGATTGTGTGCCCTATGTATCAAGCTCTTAGTTTTCTTTCTTAATCATTTTAAGAATTGAATACCTGTGTGACTGTGCTGGTTATAAGGTTATTGCTTCATCCAAATGGGTGGTACGAAAGGTATATCTCCCAAGATTTTATACTGTTAATTCATTTGTCATTTACTGTAACAATTGCTATGATTATTATGATCTAATTAGTGTGAGGCAACAATTTTGTGCTGATTTAATTAAATATGGTGACTGAGTAATTGTTGTTTCTAGGTTTGAATACATAATGTGCCCTTTTATAGCACTGCCAGCAGCAGGGACAAAAAAAGGCACATTTCTTAGTGCTCTTTCTTTCCTTAGTGCTCTTTCTTTCCTTAGTGCCCTTTCTTTCGTAAGTGCTCTTTCTTTCCTTAGTGCTCTTTCTTTCCTTAGTGCTCTTTCTTTCCTTAGTGCTCTTTCTTTTCTTAGTGCTCTTTCTTTCCTTAGTGCTCTTTCTTTCCTTAGTGCTCTTTCTTTCCTTAGTGCCCTTTCTTTCCTTAGTGCCCTTTCTTTTGTTAGTGCTCTTTCTTTGCTTAGTGCTCTTTCTTTCCTTAGTGCTCTTTCTTTCCTTAGTGCTCATTCTTTCCTTAGTGCTCTTTCTTTCCTTAGTGCCCTTTATTTCGTTAGTGCTCTTTCTTTTCTTAGTGCCCTTTCTTTTCTTAGTGATCTTTCTTTCCTTAGTGCTCATTCTTTCCTTAGTGCTCTTTCTATCCTTAGTGCACTTTCTTTCCTTAGTGGTCATTCTTTCATTAGTGCTCTTTCTTTCCTTAGTGCTCTTTCTTTCCTTAGTGCTTTTTTGTTTCCTTAGTGCTCTTTCTTTCCCTAGTGCTCTTTCTTTCCTTAGTGATCTTTCTTTCCTTAGTGATCCTTCTTTCCTTAGTGCTCTTTCTTTCGTTAATGCTCTTTCTTTCCTTAGTGCTCTTTCTTTTCATAGATCTCTTTCTTTACTCGCCCCTCCCATATGGGATGAATGAATGATACTATCTAACTTCAAAAGATCATGTGAACAAACAATTGTGTATAAAAAATATTTGAGTTTTTCCTGGAATGGAAACAGCAAGAGCATGGAGAAACTAATGAGCACGCACACACACACACACACACACACACACACACACACACACACACACACACACACACACACACACACACACACACACACACACACACACACACACACACACACACATACACCACACTCTACAGGCAGCACTGGCAACTTCAGACTTTATTGAGTCTCAGGTTTATGTGTTTACCTCCTTTGTAATGCAGATGATCTCATCTCAGTCTCTCCTCTTCCCTCATGTTTTTCCTCCAGCTGAGTAATTGCTGAAACTGTAGAGTATGACTCCCGCATTAGTTTTAGTGTACACATTTGTTTCCATCTAGGCTGAGCCTGATCTTTGTCAAGTTTATTGGAATGATCGGCTGAGCCATGTAGTTGTATTTTGTTGTGTAGTTAGTCTGTGGAAGGTCATATAGAAAATTACAAACCAACGCAATCAACATGCAGAGCACTTTATCTACAGAACTTGATCTTGAACTATGAATTGATGAAATTACAAATTAAAAAAACTACACAGTTCTTGTTAGCGACTAGGTTTGCAAAGTTTCCAGGTTTTCACATTTTGATACAGTCCTTCTCTCATTCTAGGATTTACTGTAATACCGGTTTAGTGCACAAGGAGGTGCCAAAACAAGGACTGTTGAGCATTTTACCAGAATGCTAACAAAATTAGCACAAGTAATAGCACATTTCCATGGAGGCTGCTAGCTAAATATGCTAAAGTGTGCAAAGACAGGAAATCCAGCCCATTAAGTCATACAGGTAGGAGCTACCACATTTTATTTTTTTTGAGATTGGACATTTACAAGCGAATGTGAACCAGAGACATTGTTCAAATGAACAAAGTTTTGATGCACACTTGACTGCTCTGAAGCAGGACGTGTACACGCTGTGTCTGTCTAAGGCGCCTTATTAATTCAGCCTGCTCTGCTTGGAGAAGATGGGGGATGAGCAGAGGGGCCGAGAATGGAGGAGAAAAACGCAAGGAAATCAAGATAGCAATGGCAGCTGTACAGATAACTCATCCAAAGGGCTTTGACTTCTCAAACAGGGCAGAAAGCTTACACAATATGATGCCCCATCA
The DNA here is from genome assembly GCF_013265735.2 of Oncorhynchus mykiss. Lineage (NCBI taxonomy): Eukaryota > Metazoa > Chordata > Actinopteri > Salmoniformes > Salmonidae > Oncorhynchus > Oncorhynchus mykiss. Next base: position 33,474,967 of record NC_048582.1, on the reverse strand, counting down.
CCTTATTAATTCAGCAACTTACTTAGATAACTAGGAAGTTAATCTTAGGGGTTGTGTTAACGCAGAAGTCTTCATTATTCATGCAGAGAAAAAATACAACATGTAAAATCTCTTGCTGTGTTTTGTAAATGCAGATCTAAAATGCTTCTTATTTAAATTTTTGCTCAGCCTCAGACTAATTTTGCCCTGGTCAAAAGTAGTGCACTATATAGGAAGTAGTGTCAGGGTGAAATTTTGAGACATAGCCAATCTATCTTATCCGATGTGGCATCCAGTTATCATCAACTGTCATAGCATGTGAAGGGAAAGTGTTCAAAATGTATTTTTGCTTAATGAGTTGGCAGTGAGGTCATTCCTGCAATTTAAAAATTCCTTTCTGATTCATAACCTCACTTAATAGCTTATTCAATAATGATTCTCATTACCCAGAGTTTGTTGCATAGCAATGTCAGGCTGAGTAAAGGAAGACAAAATAGATGTTTTTACTGAGACATGGGAGAAGTGTGAATATAGCACCTAATTTTTTTTTCTTTTTAATATATATTTTTTAACCTTTATTTAACCAGGCAAGTCAGTTAGGAACAAATTCTTATTTTCAATGACGGCCTAGGAACAGTGGGTTAACTGCCTGTTCAGGGGCAGAACGACAGATTTGTACCTTGTCAGCTCGGGGATTTTAACTAGTCCAACGCTATATCTTATTGATTGATTGATTGTATAAAGTAGTAGGCAGCTCCAGCCAGAGATAACATTACATACATTACAAATTATCAAGGATAAAAACACAATAAGGCCCAAAATAATGACGTACTTCCATTGTGTTCTCTGGTTAATGTGGTTAAAAGGGACAAGAAGCAGCAACATCACACCACAGTGACTTCTATTTTCATATTTCGTGTTATGTGATGTGCTGGAATGGAATCAATATGTAGTGGAAACTTTTGATGTCCCTACCTAGGTGCTGGGAACTGCTGTGGAAGCCTGGCACACTGAATAAATTGCAGCATAAATCAAGGACAAAGTAAGCAAAGCTGTCCCACTAAGATAAGATAAAAAAAAATTGGATTGCTTAAGCACGATTTTCAAAACAGGGCCCGTGTTTTCAAAACACTACACACAATTAGCACAACCACACACCCAATTAGCAAAACACTACAGATCCTTTGCAAAATTAAACACTCTTGTAAAAACTATACACTTCTTTTTAAAAACCACACTTTGTTACCATATGAAACACACACGTTTCACATTACTATACTCTGTTTGCATGAGTTACACTCTGCTGTGATAAACCTAAAACACTTTTAGCACTTCTACTTCCCTATGATTAGAGTAGGTTACTATCAACAAAGTACAAATATAATGTAAATTCACCAAACACTACTAAGACCAATGTTGTAGACTGAAGAAACTCATTTATTTCTCAACACGCCCAAAATGTTGACATGGAGATTCATAATACTGTAACCAAACGTCACTTTACGTATTGTAAGTAAAAAAATAAAAAATAAAAAATAACTAGACATTGTCTCTTCGCCTAGCTGGATCTGGCCAGAGAATTTCATCAACATCGCAGGCAATGTTGTCATTAGCAAGACACCTTGGAAAGAAACATCTTGAATGACAAATCCATCCTTGCATTGCTGCTACCTCCATCTGGTCACAGGCCTCCTCCATGGCTTGGATGAGGGGTACCTCAGCCTGGAGACGGAGATCATATACCTTCCACCGCCATGCCGAGAAAAACTCTTCTATAGGGTTGAGGAATGGAGAGTATGGTGGAAGATATAGGACGGTGAAATGTGGATGTTGCTGAAACCAGTTCTGAACCAGAGCAGAGCGGTGGAAAGACACATTGTCCCAGACAACAATGTATTGCATATGATCAATTTGATTTGCTGCTGTTATGTTGTGCAATTGGTCCAAGAATGTAAGTATGAGTGCTGTGTTGTAAGGGCCCATATGGGCATGGCGGTGGAGGACCCCATTCTGTGTAATGGCTGCACAGAGGCTGCACATATTACCCCAACGTTGCCCTGGGACATTGACTATAGCCCTGTGGCCAATGAGGTTTCTTCCCCTCCTTCGTGTTCTCGTCAGGTTGAACCCAACCTCATCTACGTAAATTAATCTCTCCATCCATTCGTAAAACTCTGAAAAACAGTGTCAGGCAAAATGGTGTAGTTCAGTGTAGATCTAGTATTACAGTACAGTAAAATATTATGAGACAGTATGCAAGATCACACTGCTAAAGTGAATACATACCTCTGCATAATCATGCCTCAGTCGTTTCACCCTTTCAGAATTGCGCTCGAAAGGCACTCGATTACAGTTTTTTTTGATTGCTTAAGCACGATTTTCAAAACAGGGCCCGTGTTTTCAAAACACTACACACAATTAGCACAACAACACACCCAAGTAACAAAACACTACAGATCCTTTGCAAAATTAAACACTCTTGTAAAAACTATACACTTCTTTTTAAAAACCACACTTTGTTACCATATAAAACACACACGTTTCACATTACTATACTCTGTTTGCACGAGTTACACTCTGCTGTGATAAACCTAAAACACTTTTAGCACTTCTACTTCCCTATGATTAGAGTAGGCTACTATCAACAAAGTACAAATATATTGTAAATTCACCAAACACTACACAAGACCAATGTTGTAGACTGAAGAAACTCATTTATTTCTCAACACGCCCAAAATGTTGACAAGGAGATTCATAATACTGTAACCAAACGTCACTTTACATATTGTAAGTTCAAAAAAATAAATACAAAAACAACTAGACATTGTCTCTTCGCCTAGCTGGATCTGGCCAGAGAATTTCATCAACATCGCAGGCAATGTTGTCATTAGCAAGACACCTTGGAAAGAAACGTCTTGAATGACAAATCCATCCTTGCATTGCTGCTACCTCCATATGGTCACAGCCCTCCTCCATGGCTTGGATGAGGGGTACCTCAGCCTGGAACGGAGATCATATACCTTCTACCGCCATGCCGAGAAAAACTCGATGAGTGCTGTGTTGTAAGGGCCCATATGGGCATGGCGGTGGAGGACCCCATTTCTGTGTAATGGCTGCACGTTGCCCTGGGACATTGACTATAGCCCTGTGGCCAATGATGTTTCTTCCCCTCATTCGTGTACTCGTCAGGTTGAACCCAGCCTCATCTACGTAAATGAACTCATGGTGGACCTCCTCTCCATCCATTCGTAAAACTCTCTGAAAAACAGTGTCAGGCAAAATTGTGTAGTTCAGTGTAGATCTAGTATACATATTACAGTACAGTAAAATATTGTGAGACAGTATGCAAGATCACACTGCTAAAGTGAATACATACCTCTGCATAATCATGCTGCAGTCGTTTCACCCTTTCGGAATTGCGCTCGAAAGGCACTCGATAAATTTGCTTCATTTGAATATGTTTTTTTTAGGATGCGTGCCAGTGTTGATGTTGAGACCTGATGATATCGTTGAAAATGGCGTAGTTATTGACAATGTTAGCTTGGAGCTGCTTGAGTGTTATAGCATTGTTGGCCAAAACCATGTTTACTATCTCCCTCTCTTGCTGTTCTGTGAACATAGGAGGCCTTCCCCCTTGTCGTCCCTGACCCTCAATCCTATGTAGAAAAAAAACACACTATACAATAGTACAGTAATTTCACAGGAAAAGGTAACAGAAGTGCTGATAGTGCATAGAATACAGTACTGTAAGCAGTTACTGAAACCGTGCAGATGTTTTTGATATGATTTTTACAATACCTATTTTCCAGTCTAAATGTTCTCATCACACTTGCCACTGTATATCGGCTTAGATTTGGCTGTACTCGCAGTCCAGCCTCCCTCAGCGTCAGGCCGTGGTTGACAACGTGGTCAACCAGTGTTGCGAGGATCTCATTTGTCAGATTCGGTCCTCTTTGAGCACCTTCTTGTCTTCCTCCTCCTCCCCCTCCCCCTCCTCCTCCTCGTCGTCTTACTCCTCGTCTTACTCCTCGTTCTCCTCTTTCTCTGACTCTTTCCACTGTGCTTGAAGACCGATGAACTCACCTGCTGCTTTTTATAGGGCTTATACACCTGATTGGTGTGTCTACAATTAAGCAAACGAGTGTTTGCACACCTGATGACTGTGTTGAACCAATTGGTTGGACAGTGTGGTAATTTGACAGTCAGTGCTATGGTATTGCAAGGATGTGACTTCATGATAGATTTTTGTGTGTAATGTTTGTTAAGTGTGTTTAGTGTTTTGCAAATCACTGTGTGTAGAGTTTTGCAACAAGTGTGAGGTTGACAATGTGCTTATAGTTGTGCAAATATGGGCTGATGTTTTGCTTCTTGAGTGTAAGGTTTTGCTAATAGTGTACTACTTTTAATTTTAGTGTGTAAGCAATCCAAAAAAACTGTAATTCTACACCTTCCTCACTGCTAAATGGCAGTAAGATTCTACTTGGAGATAAATGCTTGCTTGCACATGCTCAGCTCGGCTCTGAGTCAAACCTCGATGGCTCTGCATTTTTAGAGTTTATACACATGGAGTACCGGTAATCCATGTGTATAAACTCAAAAAATGCAGAGCCATCAAGGTTTGACTCAGAGCCGAGCTGAGCATGTGCAAGCAAGCATTTATCTTCAAGTGGAACCTCCATGACAGATTAAGGTAAATTAGATTTAAAATGAAAAATATTAATAGTGGAAATTAAACCCATCATGTTGACATATATCCAAGACCATATTACACACGATAAATGTTTTAATTTCAATAATAAACAATACCATCTACAGCTGATCCATGCGCAATTAATTATTTAAGTACTTTGGTACTGAAGCACTGGTAGCCTAGTGATTACATGTGCTCCAATCTGAGTGAATGCTTGCTCTCTCCAGTGTGACATAAGTGTTACAAAGCTGGATAAGGGCTTGGATGCACCTGCAGTATCCTCTCTGTGTGCAGTGAAAGCGACTTTAACTATAAAACGTACACTGAATTCAGAAAAGCTCTGTTGACTCTACAAGCACTGCATGGGGAAATCAACTATTTTCATCTCTTTCAAAGAATCCTCACTGTGGTGAACTGTGTCTTCTCCTTAGAAACGGCTGACCCCGTTTCTATGGTTATGGTGCACTCTCTGTGCTTCAGTCAGGACAGCGATGGCACAAAGGGACATGACTATGTGGGCCACGTTAACGCAAGAACAGCTGACAATTAATCACTGCTGCCTACAATGAATATGAGGGAGAGCAACATGATACAAACAGATAAGTCGTGACTGGAAAACAGTGGGCTGTTAATTATAGCTTTCAGAAACTTTGATTGAAGTCAATCAACTTTAACTTGTTGTAACTCCCATCCCGTGAACGGGATCGTTGTCATCATCTGACACTAATTAGCATAACGCAACGGACATAAATATTACTAGAAAATATTCCTATTCATGAAAATCACAAGTGAAATATATTGAAACACAGCTTAGCCTTTTGTTAATCACCCTGTCGTCTCAGATTTTCAAAATATGCTTTACAGCCAAAACAAGACAAGCATTTGTGTAAGTTTATCGATAGCCTAGCATAGCATTATGTCCAGCTAGCAGCAGGTAACTTTGTCACGAAAATCAGAAAAGCAATCAAATTAAATCGTTTACCTTTGATGCGCTTCGGATGTTTTCACACTGTTTTTTCCAAAAATATTATTTTTGTAGGCGAAATAGCTCCGTTTGTTCTTCACGACAACGCCGAAAAATATTCCAAATTAGCTCCATAACATTGACAGAAACATGGCAAACGTTGTTTATAATCAATCCTCAAGGTGTTTTTCAAATATCTATTCAATAATATATCCACCGGGACAATTGGTTTTTCAGTAGGAGCGAGAGGAAAAATGGCTACCTCTGTATTTTACGCAAGAATCACTCTGTGAGCCATCAGGTGACCACCTGCACAATGTAGCCGCTTACGCTTATTCTTCAACATAAAGGCGTGAAACAACGTCACAATGCTGTAGACACCTTGGGGAATACGTAGAAAAAGGAATCTGGTTGATAGCCCATTCACTGCTCAATAGGGACGCATCGGAACGCAGAGCATTCAAAACATGAGTCACTTCCGGATTGGATTTTTCTCAGGCTTTCGCCTGCGATATCAGTTCTGTTATACTCAGACAATATTTTTACAGTTTTGGAAACTTTAGAGTGTTTTCTATCCTAAGCTGTCAATTATATGCATATTCTAGCATCTTGTCCTGACAAAATATCCCGTTTACTTTGGGAACGTTATTTTTCCAAAAATGAAAATACTGCCCCCTAGTCACAACAGGTTTCTATACAGGCAATTCTATACTGAACAAAAATATAAACCCAACATGTAAAGTGTTGGTCCCATGTTTCATGAGCTGAAATAGAAGATACCAGAAATGTCCATATGCACCAAAAGCTTATTTCAGCTGATGAACTTGACGAGTATTTCTGTCTGTAATAAAGCCCTTTTGTGGGGAAAAAAAATCATTCTGATTGGCTGGGCCTGGCTCCCATGTGGGTGGGTCTATGCACTCCCAGTTCCACACATGGCTGTGCCCCTGCTCAGTCAATCCAAAGATTAGGACCTAATGAATTTATTTATATTGACCGATTTCCTTAAATGAACCGTAACTCCGTAAAAATCGCTGAAATTGTTGCGTTTATATTTTTGGTCTGTAACTGCAATGTCTGAAATATTATTTTCTGTTTCTTTTGTATTGCTTATTAATATTATTATTCCTTTCAAAAAATCTAGTAGGTAATGTGCTGGACATTGGCCTTGTTTGGCTGGGCTACCTGGCCCTCTTCTGGGGGACCCATCCCCTTGCGGCTCCCTGCTCCGGCCCTGACCCAATTCACTTGACAACAAACAGATGTGCACGGGCTTGGGGGTTTCTGCCATTTGTGGGCAAAAATGCTTGATTTTGCTGCGGTAACTCTGACATTTTGCATGGCATTATGCAATGATTTTCTCCAGTCTTTCGTAAAAATGCGCTGACGAGGGAAAATGTTTATTGAAGTTGGTATGATTGAATGCGGTATTATGTGATAAAGATCCATATTATGTGATAAAGGTGCAGTGATTGTATTAAATTGCGACCCCACTATTTGTACTGTTGTGATGGGTTAGTTTTATGTGATAATATTGCGATGATTTCACTGTTTTAAGTGTAAATAGTGCGGTGATTGGTCAAATTTAAAGCCCTCACATAATATTCAGGGAATTGTTGATTTTGCTACAAATTTTGCAATGGCGGAATCCCGGAGGGACTGTACAAGGACAACAAATACCTGATATAAACATGATTATCTGTCAAGATCAATGGCACTGTGAGGACTTTAATAAGCTAAGCACAAAAATATAATACTAAACTACATGTAAATGAAGAGGGACACATTAGACACAGTATAATATTGTATTATCTGACACTCACCTTGAGATGACAGTGATTTTCTGTCATTGGAATGAATGAAGTTTCAAGCCCAGCAGGTGACGGTCGATTGACTGTCCTTTGAGTGCCTGATTAGAAAGGTAGTTAGGTGACGGAAAAGTGACACAAGATACTGAGAGTATGGCAGCAGAAGCATTAGGTCTCTACGGCATTTCTGGCAATTCCAGCTTTGCCTCTCTCTGCAACACACAAACAGAGAATCAATACACACCAATAATGTAAACTTCGGGTCATATAGGGTCATAATCCCCTGTAAACCTGCCATGTATTGTTGGCTTTGTTAATAACTGTAAGTAGTTGCTTTTCTCAGCCACCCATGAAACAAGAGATTTTGTTGTGCCTTCGGTTTATCAAACAACCACTAAATCTAGAATCCTTAATTTGTGAAACTGCCACGTCCATTTGGGATATTTAAACGATATAAATGAAAACAACAGACACTTTTTCCCCCCCTCGGACACAGCAAAGGGGCGAAAAGTGGCACCGTTTCCCCAAATCCTGAATTAATATTTAAGCTCAATTACATTTCGATTTTAGTCATATAGCAGCCACTCTTACCCAGAGCGACGTTACAATCAGAGCATTCCACTAAGGTAGTTAAAACAACCCAATATTGGTTGACAATGGTTAAAACAACTATTAGTATCAGGGCTCAACATTAACGCTTGTCCAGGACAAGTGGCGAACTAAAACAACGACTTCGTAAAAGAGGCACGAAACGAAGCAGTCTTCTGGTCAGGCTCCGGAGACGGGCACATCGCGCAACACTCCCTAGCATACTACTCGCCAATGTCCAGTCTCTTGACAACAAAGTTGATGAAATCTGAGCAAGGGTAGCATTCCAGAGAGACATCAGAGACTAACGTTCTTTGCTTCACGGAAACATGGCTCACTCGAGAGACTCTATCGGAGTCGGTGCAGCCAGCTGGTTCCTTCACGCATCGCGCCGATAGAAACAACCATCTTTCTGGTAAGAAGAGGGGCGAGGGGGGGGGGTATGCCTTATGACTAACGAGATGTGGTGTGATCATAACAACATACAGGAACTCAAGTCCTTCTGTTCACCTGACTTAGAATTCCTCACAATCAAATGTCGACCGCATTATCTACCAAGGGAATTCTCTTTGATTATAATCACAGCCGTATACAGTGCCTTGCGAAAGTATTCGGCCCCCTTGAACTTTGCGACCTTTTGGCACATTTCAGGCTTCAAACATAAAGATAAAAAAATACAGTTTTATGTGAAGAATCAACAACAAGTGGGACACAATCATGAAGTGGAACAACATTTATTGTATATTTCAAACTTTTTTAACAAATCAAAAACTGAAAAATTGGGCGTGCAAAATTATTCAGCCCCTTTACTTTCAGTGCAGCAAACTCTCTCCAGAAGTTCAGTGAGGATCTCTGAATGATCCAATGTTGACCTAAATGACTAATGATGATAAAAACAATCCACCTGTGTGTAATCAAGTCTCCGTATAAATGCACCTGCACTGTGATAGTCTCAGAGGTCCGTTAAAAGCGCAGAGAGCATCATGAAGAACAAGGAACACACCAGGCAGGTCCGAGATACTGTTGTGAAGAAGTTTAAAGCCGGATTTGGATACAAAAAGATTTCCCAAGCTTTAAACATCCCAAGGAGCACTGTGCAAGCGATAATATTGAAATGGAAGGAGTATCAGACCACTGCAAGTCTACCAAGACCTGGCCGTCCCTCTAAACTTTCAGCTCATACAAGGAGAAGACTGATCAGAGATGCAGCCAAGAGGCCCATGATCACTCTGGATGAACTGCAGAGATCTACAGCTGAGGTGGGAGACTCTGTCCATAGGACAACAATCAGTCGTATATTGCACAAATCTGGCCTTTATGGAAGAGTGGCAAGAAGAAAGCCATTTCTTAAAGATATCCATAAAAAGTGTCGGTTAAAGTTTGCCACAAGCCACCTGGGATACACACCAAACATGTGGGAGAAGGTGCTCTGGTCAGATGAAACCAAAATTGAACTTTTTGGCAACAATGCAAAACGTTATGTTTGGCGTAAAAGCAACACACCATCCCCACTGTCAAACATGGTGGTGGCAGCATCATGGTTTGGGCCTGCTTTTCTTCAGCAGGGACAGGGAAGATGGTTAAAATTGATGGGAAGATGGATGGAGCCAAATACAGGACCATTCTGGAAGAAAACCTGATGGAGTCTGCAAAAGACCTGAGACTGGGACGGAGATTTGTCTTCCAACAAGACAATGATCCAAAACATAAAGCAAAATCTACAATGGAATGGTTCAAAAATAAACATATCCAGGTGTTAGAATGGCCAAGTCAAAGTCCAGACCTGAATCCAATCGAGAATCTGTGGAAAGAACTGAAAACTGCTGTTCACAAATGCTCTCCATCCAACCTCACTGAGCTCGAGCTGTTTTGCAAGGAGGAATGGGAAAAAATGTCAGTCTCTCGATGTGCAAAACTGATAGAGACATACCCCAAGCGACTTACAGCTGTAATCGCAGCAAAAGGTGGCGCTACAAAGTATTAACTTAAGGGGGCTGAATAATTTTGCACGCCCAATTTTTCAGTTTTTGATTTGTTAAAAAAGTTTGAAATATCCAATAAATGTCGTTCCACTTCATGATTGTGTCCCACTTGTTGTTGATTCTTCACAAAAAAATATGGTTTTCTATCTTTATGTTTGAAGCCTGAAATGTGGCAAAAGGTTGCAAAGTTCAAGGGGGCCGAATACTTTCGCAAGGCACTGTATATTCCCCCCCAAGCAGACACATCAATGGCCCTGAACAAACTTTATTTGATTCTATGCAAACTGGAAACCACATATCCTGAGGCTGCATTCATTGTAGCTTGGTATTTTAACAAGGCTAATCTGAAAACAAGACTCCCTAAATTGTATCAGCATATCGATTGCGCAACCAGGGCTGGTAAAACCCTAGATCATTGTTAATCTAACTTCCGCGACGTATATAAGGCCCTCCCCCGCCCTCCTTTTGGAAAAGCTGACCACGACTCCATTTTGTTGCTCCCAGCCTACAGACAGAAACTAAAACAAGAAGCTCCCGCGCTCAGGTCTGTTCAACGCTGGTCCGAACATTCTGATTCCAAGCTTCAAGACTGCTTCGATCACGTGGATTGGGATATATTCCGCATTGCGTCCAACAACAACATTGACAAATAAGCTGATTCGGTGAGCGAGTTCATTAGAAAGTGCATTGACGATGTCGTACCCATAGCAACGATTAAAACATTCCCAAACCAGAAACCGTGGATTGATGGCAGCATTCGTGTGAAACTAAAAGCACAAACCACTGCTTTTAACCAGGGCAAGGTGACTGGAAACTTGACCGAATACAAACAGTGTAGCTATTCCCTCCGCAAGGCAATCAAACAAGCTAAGCGTCAGCATAGAGACAAACCAGCTGGGCAGACCAGCTGGCTGGTGTGTTTACGGACATATTCAATCAATCCTTATCCCAGTCTGCTGGTCCCACTTACTTCAAGAGGGCCACCGTTGTCCCTGTTCCCAAGAAAGCTAAGGTAACTGAGCTAAAAGACTACCGCCCCGTAGCACTCACTTCCGTCATCATGAAGTGCTTTGAGAGACTAGTCAAGGACCATATCACCACCACCCTACCTGACACCCTAGACCCACTCCAATTTGCTTACCGCCCAAATAGGTCCACAAACGACGCAATCGCAACCACACTGCACACTGCCCTAACCCATCTGGACAAGAGGAATACCCATGTGAGAATGCTGTTCATCGACTACAGCTCAGCATTTAACACCATAGTACCCTCCAAACTCGTCATCAATCTTGAGACCCTAGGCCTCGACCCCGCCCTGTGCAACTGGGTACCGGACTTCCTGACGGGCCGCCCCCAGGTGGTGAGGGTAGGTAACAACATCTCCACCCTGCTGATCCTCAACACTGGGGCCCCACAAGGGTGCGTTCTGAGTCATCTCCTGGAGTCCCTGTTCACCCACGACTGCGTGGCCATGCACGCCACCAACTCAATCATCAAGTTTGCGGACGACATTACAGTGGTAGGCTTGATTACCAACAACAACGAGACGGCCTACAGGAAGGAGGAGGTGAGGGCCCTCGGAGTGTGGTGTCAGGAAAATAACCTCACACTCAACGTCAACAAAACAAAAGAAGATGATTGTGGACTTCAGGAAACAGCAGAGGGAACACCCCCCTATCCACTTCGACGGGACAGTAGTGGAGAGGGTAGTAAGTTAAGTTCCTCAGCGTACACATCACGGACAAACTGAATTGGTCCACCCACACAAACAGCATCGTGAAGAAGGCGCAGCAGCGCCTCTTCAACCTCAGGAGGCTGAAGAAATTTGGCTTGTCACCAAAAGCACTCACAAACTTCTACAGATGCACAATCGAGAGCATCCTGTCGGGCTGTATCACCACCTGGTACGGCAACTGCTCCGCCCACAACCGTAAGGCTCTCCAGAGGGTAGTGAGGTCTGCACAACGCATCACTGGGGGCAAACTACCTGCCCTCCAGGACACCTACACCACCCGATGTCACAGGAAGGCCATAAAGATCATAAAGGACAACAACCACCCGAGCCACTGCCTGTTCACCCCGTTATCATCCAGAAGGCGAGGTCAGTACAAGTGCATCAAAGCAGGGACCGAGAGACTGAAAAACGGCTTCTATCTCAAGGCCATCAGACTGTTAAACAGCCACCACTAACATTGAGTGGCTGCTGCCAACACACTGACTCAACTCCAGCCACTTTAATAATGGAAATTGATGTAAAAATATATCACTAGCCACTTTAAACAATGCTACTTAATATAATGTTTACATACCCTACATTACTCATCTCATATGTATATACTGTACTCGATACCATCTACTGCATCTTGCCTATGCCGTTCTGTACCATCACTCATTCATATATCTTTGTGTACATATTCTTTATCCCTTTACACTTGTGTTTATAAGGTAGTAGTTTTGGAATTGGTGTGTCTTTGTGAGGCGCAGAGTACGTGAACGGATGATCTCCACATGTGTGGTTCCCACCGTGAAGCACGGAGGAGGAGATGTGATGGTGTAGGGGTTATTTGCTGGTGACACTGTCAGTGATGTATTTAGAATTCAAGGCACACTGAACCAGCATGGCTACCACAGCATTCTGCAGCAATGCGCCATCCCATCTGGTTTGCGCATACTGGAACTACCCTTTTTTTACACCTCCAGGCTGTATAAGGGCCATTTTACCAAGAAGGAGAGTGATGGAGTGCTGCATCAGATGACCTGGCCTCCACAATCACCCGACCTCAACCCAATTGAGATGGTTTGGGATGAGTTGGACAGCAGAGTGAAGGAACAGCAGCCAAGAAGTGCTCAGCATATGTGGGAACTCCTTCAAGACTATTGTAAAAGCATTCCAGGTGAAGCTGGTTGAGAGAATGCCGAGAGTGCCACGATGTCACCTTTGCACAATGTAAAGACCAACGCATAGTATGACGGGCCCTCCGAGGCATGGGCGCTGGGCAAGCCGGCTGGGCGTAAACTCTCAATGAACCGGCAGAGGCATGGGAGCCTGGCGAGCCCGCTGAGGCATAGGAGCCTGACGATCCCGCTGCGGCGTTCAAGCCCGATTATCCGGCAGAGACGTAGCAGCCTGACGAGCCGGCTGGGCCTAAAAACCTGACGATCTAGCTGAGGCCCGACGTGGGATGGGCGCCTTCCGAGCCAACTGGGGCAAGAACCTCTCAAGCCAGCTAGGGCGTGACAGCCCGACGAGCTGGCTTAGGCACCCCCAGTTCCATCAACGTCGCCATTACTCCCCAAAGTTTCGTATAGTGGCTTCAGCATTCTGTAAGGACCGACGCCGGAGATGAGAAGCAGGTACGTGGAGTCAACATTTAATCAGGAACAAACAGGTAACAAGACAGGCAAAGCGTTGGCACACGGGTAAACAAGGACATACGACAATCAATGCTGAAGCAGGGAACAGAGCGGGGAACCAGATATATACAGGGAAGGTAATGACAGAAGTGATAGTGTCCAGGTGAGTCCAATAATCACTGATGCGCGTGACGGGGGAAAGGCAGGTGTGCGTAATGATGGTGGCATTAAAAAATAAACCTTGAATGAGTAGGTGTGTCCAAACTTTTGACTAGTACTGTATATTGTCTGAATGGAAAGGTACATTTATTTTTATAACCAACAAATCACAATTTCAAACAATTACTCCAATCAGAGTTGGATCAGTGTCTTCCGGATGCAAAGATTTGCGACATGCTATCCCAATTTCTGCAGAGCGCATCCCAATTTCTGCAGAGCATTGACCGGCACCAACAACCTTTTTCTATCACCTCAGGTCGCAAGATGCGCTTATGAGATCAGAGCCACGTGTGTTTATCAACATTTGTTGATATTCCTTGCTAGTTTGTGAGTTATTTACCCAGTTATAGCTAATTTATGGTCAGCAAACAGGGTTTGTGCGGTCATGTAAATCCTGGAAAAGCCTTGGTGTGTGAATCACCTGACCGCAAATAGAGTGCGGTATTCAGACCCCTTGACTTTTTCCACATTTTGTTAGGTTACAGCCTTATTCTAAAATTGATTAAATAGTTTCCCCCCCTCATTAATCTACACACAATACCCCATAATGACAAAGCAAAAACTGTTTTTTAGAAATTTTTGCTAATTTAAAAATGAATACAAAAACTGAAAAATGACATTTACATAAGTATTCAGACCCTTTACTTTGTTGAAGCACCTTTGGCAGCGATTACAGCCTCGAGTCTTGGCTATGACGATACAAGCTTGGCACACCTGTATATGGGGAGTTTCTCCCATTGTTTTCTACAGATCCTCTCAAGTGCAGTCAGGTTGGATGGGGAGTGTTGCTGCACAGCTGTTTTCAGGTCTCTCCAGAGATGTTTGATCAGGTTCAAGTCTGGACTCTGGCTGGGCCACACAAGGACATTCAGAGACTTGTCCCGAAGCCATTCCTGCTTTGTCTTGGCTGTGTGCTTAGGGTCATAGTCCTGTTGAAAGGTGAACCTTTGCCCCAGTCTGAGGTCCTGAGCGCTCTGGAGCAGGTTCTCTGTACTTTGCTCCGTTCATCTTTGCCTCAAACCTGACTCGTCTCCCAGTCCATGCAGCTGAAAAACATCCTCACAGCATGATGCTGCCACCACCATGCTTCACCATAGGGATGGTGCCAGGTTTCCTACAGAAGTGACACTTGGTATTCAGGCCAAAGAGTTCACTCTTGGTTTCATCAGACCAGATAATCTTGTTTCTCATGATCTGAGAGTCTTTAGGTGCCTTTTGGCAAACTCCAAGTGGGCTGTCATGTGCCTTTTACTGAGGAGTGGCTTCCGTCTGGCCACTCTACCATAAAGGCCTAATTGGTGGAGTGCTGCAGAGATGGTTGTCTTTCTGGAAGGTCCTCCCATCTCCACAGAAGAACTCTAGAGCTCTGTCACAGTGACCATCGGGTTCTTGGTCACCTCCCTGACCAAGGCCCTTCTCCCCCGATTGATCAGTTTGGCCAGGTGGCCAGTTCTAGGAAGAGTCTTGGTGGTTCCAAACTTCCTCCTTTTAAGAATGATGGAGGCCACTGTGTTCTTGGGTACCTTCAGTGTTGCAGCCATTTTTTGGTACTCTTCCCCAGATCTGTGCCTTGACACAATCCTGTCTCCGAGCTCTATGGACAATTCCTTCGATCTCATGTCTTGGTTTTTGCTCTGTAATGCACTGTCAACTGTGGGACATTATTTAAACAGGTGTGTGCCTTTCCAAATCATGTCCAATGAAATTGAATTTACCACAGGTGGACTCCAATCAAGTTGTAAAAACATCTCAAGGATAATAAATGGAAACAGGACGCACCAGAGCTCAATTTCGAGTCTCATAGCAAAGGATCTGAATGCTTATGTAAATAAAGTATCTGTTTTTTGTTTGTAATACATTTGCAAAAAAGTGTTTTTGTCATGATGGGGTATTGTGTGTAGATTGTTGAGGAAATTGTTTCATTTAAACCATTTTAGAACAAGGCTGTAACGTAACAAAATGTGGAAAAAGTCAAGGGGTCTGAATACTTTCCAAAGGCACTGTAAACCAATACTCCTATTGTAAAACTCTCTCTCAAGCGCTCAATAATGGGACTTGAGAAATAAATCTGACACCATTGCAAAGGTGTGATTCCACTCTATTCAACATTTTGACAAATATTCTAGCCTAATTGACAAATACCTCACATGCTGTTAATAGATCATCTGAATATTTTAGGTTATAGATAAACATGCCTTAGATAGTTACCTTGCTTTGAAGTAGTCATTTGATCCCTCATTCATTGAATGAGGGACATTTTTTATAAAGACATAAAAAAGTATTTGGTTGTAATTGTAATTTTGCAATATTTTATAGGTAGTAAGGAGGCCCAACCACCCTTCAGGAGCGCCTTAAAGGAGCAGTGTTGTAGGCTTGAATATGCAAAGAAACCAATTGGCACACTTTTGTCTGATTATCTATGGTAATAATAATGCATTTTATTTTGTAAAGTGATTCCTTGCATCATACAATGATGTAAAAATAGTGTTATAGACCACTTTTTAACTGACCGGAGCTTTCACTCCCACTTGTCCAAAGGACATGTCAAGCCCTGAGTATGATTCTCACCGAGATAGTGGGGTCGTCAAAGGCAAGCACAAACTTGAGCATTTGATTGGTGGGAGAGCGGATGTCGTCTGTGCGGCCCCCTCGAAACATCCTTTGGGAGGCGATGTCACAGGAGGCACAGACCTCATTGTGAACTCTGACGGAGAGAAGGAGAAAGATAGAGCAGGGGTGAGTTCAGTTTGCTTCAACGTTTGCTACGTTCCGTGACGCTTTGAACCGAATTACCCATTTCCCGAAAACAGTGCACAACCATCTTTGACAGCCTTTGAGGTATGCTTGCTCCCATTTGGTGAGTGTGCTGAGGAATGGCCTTATCAATATGGGTGTGACCATCTGAAATCGCAAAACTTGTCCAGCACACCATATAGTTACTTCCCTTTGGGCCACCATAATCACAACGTTTTTAAACCGGATGTTCAGTACAGTACCGTTTCAGTTGAATTCAATGTTGCACAACGTTCTGTCGTACTGAACGCAATTCAGATATTGGATATGGACACAATAATTGCTGCTAATCACAATTCATTTACAGAAAAGTTTATATTTGAAAATGCAGATATTCCACATTTTCAGAAAGTTGGCTGCCAAGAACATATTTTGTCTCATTTATTTACAATGAGAATATAATGCTTCTTGCATGAACATTTACTAGCACATCTATGAAAATCAATACCACAAAGTGTGAAAACAACATCAACTGCACACACATTATCCTTATTATTGCATACAGTATCCTGGTTTGAGGCTGAATGCCCTTTGTAAGTGATTCCTACGAGCTCACTTGTAGTAGCCCAGCTGCAGTGCCACCTGGATGAAGGAGTTGGGACTCAGGTTGTGCCGTTTGGGCAATTCCTTCCCAAACCTCTGGAAGTTGAAGCAGTGGATATCCAGGTCGTTGATCAGTCTGGGGGCAAAAGCATGGCAAAATTAAAATGACAAATTCAAAATCCATGAATAAAGCATCAAGTGGGAGTGCTGATCTAGGATCAGTTTTTGCCTTGTAGATTATAATGAATGGCCCTGATCCAAGATTGGCTTTCTTGCTCTGAGACACTTCATGTACACGGACCCAGGTTAGCTGTTCAATTCAAATTATAAAGATGAATCTTCACTCTAATGGGATACAAATGTATCAACAGTTGTCAGTTTGGCCACAGGATGGCAGCACATGGTCTGAACCCAGGATAATACAGGCAGCTCAGGATCACAAACAATTTCTTAAAATAGAATAAGGAGGTTAGGGGGCACTAAAGCCAACCAGAGCCGCCTTACGCTTCTGACCGTGTTTTGTAAAGGTTAAACCAACACTGAGGGCAGATAATCGTGTTTACACGCCTCCATTTGCTTTGGTCCGTGTCACTTTCATTTCAGCTCAGAGCCGTGTTGAATTTCATAGCAAAGCAAACATCAACTACAGAGGCTGAGTGTTTCCTTATCATTGTCATTGTAGTATCGCCTAGTACACCAATGCACTCGACAGCGTTAGTACTGTAGTCTGTGTCGAACCAGTCAGTATGCGCACCATATAAATAAACAACCGCATATTTAGATTCAATAAAGCCTATATGATATGTAACAACACAGGAGTGAGGAAATAATGCATGATAATAATTGCATATGGTATGCAAACTCACATATCAAGGTTTTGCTTGGCATGCTCGATATCTCTCTTAATCTCACAGCCAATGTTGAAGTAAAGCTTCTTGGGCATCTGAAGTGGGATCAAAGGGGTTTTCTTTGGGTCAGGTTTCTAACTAAAGAGAGAAAACCAAGGATAAATGTTAATTGTACTGCTCCACTCACCTGCAGTGTTTTGTCAAACCAATGATTGCCGCTGTTCAAGTGTGTCCCGCCCCCATGCAGGATTTGAGCTGCCATGTGACTGGAGTGCCTGTCAGTCAAGGTCAAAGTAACATAGAACTGCCTGACTAATTTATCTCATAATCCAAAACACATCAGTCAGCCGTAACCAATTAAGTGCTCAACAAGTCCCTTGATGTGTCAAATGTAAATGAGCAAAAATAATGCATACTGTACAGCAATTACAAAAATAGTAACAAAGGATGGGTGAAATAATAATAATTTGGTTGCATAAATGATTGAGAAGAGGAAATGGAGAGAGAATACATAACAATAATAATTAGGAGGGTGCTTACATGTGTCCTATTTCATACATGTACAAGTGTGTATTATACATGTGAATTGGAAAGGATTGTTTGGCATATCCCACTCCCCCAGAGACACCCTCGGAGAGTGGAGTCAGAGCCAGGGATCAGCCATTACTGGCGGCGGCCCTGGAGAAATTGGGGAAAAGGGAAAGGAGGATACCTAGCTAGTTGTACAACTGAATGCATTCAACTGAAATGTGTCTTCCGCATTTAACCCAACCCCTCTGAATCAGAGAGGTGCGGGGGGCTGCCATAATCGACATCCACGTCTTCATTGGATGGGGAACAGTGGGTTAATTGCCTTGCTTAGGGGCAGAACGACAGATTTTGACCTTGTCTGCTCTGGGATTTGATCCAGCAACCTATACGATTACTGGCCCAACACTCTTAACCAATAGAGTGCGGGTGGAGGAGAAAGAGAGAAGAACATGGCTCATACCTGTCATCTGAGACCCTCATGACTGGAGAGTCCAGACACAAGGTTAAAAAGTCCCTTCTCAATCGCTCGAACTGACTCCTTGTTCAATTTATATGTGTAAGAAAAAAGGGAGAACATGAAAGAAAGGTGAAGCACTGAGCAAACAATCACCCTAAGTCCTTACTGAAGGTAATAAAAAATGAAAAATTTCGAACTTCAGAGACCTAGCATATGAAAACAGTGTCGTGCCTCTGCATTCCACACCCTGGACGTCCCATACTTTAGGTATTGTTATGGGTATGTATAGTATAATGGCCCCAGGTCTGGTGATGCTCACTGGTCAGGATGCTCATGGGCTCCTTGTCCGGCTTCCAGGACTCAGCCCTGATTCACAGGAGCTCGGCATGGATCTGGCTCTCTGTCATCCGGGAGCCGTCACTGTTGTACACGTCCAGCTGAAAGAGCTTGGGGAGCAGAATAAATAATTGAATTGTGATACGGAAAAGCCAATCCATGCTTTTGTCACTTCAAGATTAGATTACAGCAATGACCTACTTTCCGCCTACCCAAATATGGCACGAGGCCTTAATAAACTTCAGTTAGTGCAGATTACAGCTGCAAGAATCTTGACGAGAACCCAAAAATTCCAGTACATTGTCAAGTGCTAACCTCTGGCTTCCTGTAAAGGCTAGGGCTGATTTCAAGGTTTTACTTTTAACCTAGAAAGCATTTGCATATTCTTGGTACCATTTGAAAAGGAAACGCTTTGAATTTTGTGGAAATGTGAAAAGATTGTAGGAGAATATAACACAATAGATCTGGTAAAAGATAATACCAAGAACAAAACAACCGTTCTGTTGTATTTTTTTGTACCATCACCTTTGAAATGCAAGAGAAAGGCCATCATGTGTTATTCCAGCCCAGCTGCAATTTAGATGTTGGCTACTAGCTGGCAGCAGTGTATGTGCAATGTTTTAGACTGATCCAATGAACCATTACATTTCTGTTCAAAATGTTGTATCAAGACTGCCCAAATGTGCCTAGTTGGTTTATTAATAACTTTTCATGTTCAAAACTGTGCACTCTCCTTAAACAATAGCATGGTATTCTTGAACTGTAATAGCTATTGCAACTTGGACAGTACAGTTAGATTAACAAGAATGTAAGCTTTCTGCAAATATCAGATATGTATATGTCCTGAGAAATTGTCAGGACCTGGATTGTTACAACCTCATGCTAATCACATTAGTTTAAGTTAGCTCAATGTCCTGCAGGGGACCCACCGATCCTGAAGAAGTTTTAACCAACAATGCAGTTAAGAAAATACAGAAAAAAAGTAAGAAATAAAAGTAAGGAATAATTAAAGAGCAGCAGTAAAATAACAATAGTGAGGCTATATACAGGGGGTCCGGTACAGAGTCAATGTGCAGGGGCACCGGTTAGTTGAGGTAATATGTACATGTAGGTAGAGCTACTAAAGTGATTGTGCATAGATAATAGCAGAGAGTAGCAACAGTGTAGAGGGGGGGGGGGGGGGGGGGATGCAAATAGTCTGGGTAGCCATTTGCCATTTGATTAGATGTTCATGCGGTAGCAGAGAGAATAGTCTATGACTGGGGTGGCAGGAGTCTTTGACAATTTTTAGGGCCTTCCTCTGACACCGCCTGGTAGAGAGGTCCTGGATGGCAGGAAGCTTTAGAACCTTTCGAGGATCTGAGGACCCATGCCAAATCTTTTCAGTCTCTTGAGGGGGAATAGGTTTTGTCATGCCCTCTTCACGACTGTCCTGGTGTGCTACGACTATGTTAGTTGGTTGGTGATGTGGACGCCAAGGAACTTGAAGCTCTCAACCTGCTCCACTACAGCCCTGTCGATGAGAATGGGGACGTGCTCAGTCCTCCTTTTCCTGTAGTCCACAATCATCTCCTTTGTCTTGATCACATTGAGGAAGAGGATGTTGTCCTTGCACCACATGGTCAGGTCTCTGACCTCCTCCCTATAGGCTGCCTCGTCATTGCCGGTGATCAGGCCCACCACTGTTGTGTCATCGGCAAACTTAATGATGGTGTTGGAGTCGTGCCTGGCCGTGCAGTCATGAGTGAACAGGAGGGGACTGAGCACGCAGCCCTGAGGGGCCCCCGTGTTGAGGATCAGTGTGGCGGGTGTGTTGTTACCTACCCTTACCACCTGGGGGCGGCCCGTCAGGAAGTCCAGGATCCAGTTGCAGAGGGAGGTGTTTAGTCCCAGGGACCTTAGTGATGAGCTTTGAAAGCACTATGGTGTTGAACGCTGAGCTGTAGTCAATGAATAGCATTCTCACAATATCAAGGCACAAGGCAAGACCCAAATGCAGACACAGGAGGTAGATGGTTGGAGTTTTACAATGTTTATTAATCCAAAGGGGTAGGCAAGAGAATGGTCGTGGACAGGCAAAAAGGTCAAAACCAGATCAGAGTCCAGGAGGTACAGAATGGCAGACAGACTCATGGTCAAGGCAGGCAGAATAGTCAGGCAGGCGTGTACATAGTCCTGAAACAGGCAAGGAACAAAACCGTGAGGACTAGAAAAAGGAGAATGCAAAAAGCAGGAGACCGGGAAAAACGCTGGTTGACTTGGAAACATACAAGACGAACTGGTACAGAGAGACAGGTAACACAGGGATAAATACACTGGGGAAAATAAGCGACACTTGGAAGGGGTGGAGACAATCACAAGGACAGGTGAAACAGATCAGGGCGTGACACACATAGGTGTTCCTTTTGTCCAGGTGTGAAAGAGCAGTGTGGAGTGCAATAGAGATTGCATCATCTGTGGATCTGTTGGGGCGGTATGCAAATTGGAGTGGGTCTAGGGTTTCTGGGATAATGGTGTTGATGTGAGCCATGACCAGCCTTTCAAAGCACTTCATGGCTATAGACGCAAGTGCTACGGGTCAGTAGTCATTTAGGCAGGTTACCTTCGTGTTCTTGGGCACAGGGACTATGGTGGTCTGCTTGAAACATGTTGGTATTACAGACTCAGACAGGGAGAGGTTGAAAATGTCAGTGAAGACACTTGCCAGTTGGTCAGTGCATGCTCGGAGTACACATCCTGGTAATCTGTCTGGCCCTGCAGCCTTGTGAATGTTGGTTGGTGTATGTACGTATAGTCACTGTGGGAACGACGCCATCGATGCACTTATTGATGAAGCCAGTGACTGATGTGGTGTACTCCTCAATGCCATCGGAAGAATCCCAGAACATATTCCAGTCTGTGCTAGCAAAACAGTCCTGTAGTTTAGCATCTGCTTCATCTGACCGAGTCACTGGTGCTTCCTGCTTGAATTTTTGCTTTTAAGCAGGAATCAGGAGGATATAATTATGGTCAGATTTTCCAAATGGAGGGTGAGGGACAGCTTTGTACGCGTTTCTGTGTGTGGAGTAAAGGTGGTCTAGAGTTTTTTGTTCCATCTGGTTGCACATTTAACATGCTGATAGAAATGAGGTAAAACTGATTTAAGTTTCCGGCCACTAGGAGCATCACCTCTGGATGAGCGTTTCCCTGTTTGCTTAAGGCAGTATACAGCTCATTGAGTGCGGTTTTAGTGCCAGCATCAGTCTGTGGTGGTATGTAGAAGGCTAAGGAAAAATACAGATGAAAACTCTCTAGGTAGATAGTGTGGTTTTATCATGAGATACTCTACCTCAGGCGAGCAAAACCTTGAGACTTCCTTAGATATCGTGCACCAGCTATTGTTTACAAATATACATAGCCCGCCACACCTTGTCTTACTAGACGCTGCTGTTCTATCCTGCTGATAGAGAGTATAACCTGCCGAAAATGTTATGTTATTAATGTCGTCGTTCAGCCACGACTCGGTGAAACATAAGATATTACAGTTTTTAATGTCCCGTTGATAAGATATATGTACTTTTAGTTCATTCCATTTATTTTCCAGCGATTGTACGTTGGCTACCAGTACGGGTGGCAAAAGCAGATTAGCCTGATCCTCACAAGGCACCCCGATCTCCTTCCGCACAAGCTCTGTCTCTTTCTCCTGCGAGCGACGGGGATGAGGGCCTGTTCGGGTGTCTGCAGTAAATCTCTCCCATCCGACTCATTAAATAAACATTATTTGTCCAATTTAAGGTGAGTAATCGCTGTTCTGATGTCCAGAAGCTATTTTCGGTGATAAGAGACAATAGCAGCAAGATTATGTACAAAATAAGTTACAAACAATGCAAAAAAACAAACAAAAAAGCACAGTTCATTAAAAGTCAATAAAATGGCAGCCATCCTTTCCAGCGCCATTATACAGTAAAGAAGGATTTTTTTAGCCATGAGACAATTGAGACATGGATTGTATATGTGTGCCACTCAGAGGGTGAATGGGCTAGACAAAAGATGTAATGGCCTTTGAACGGGGTATGGTAGTAGGTGCCAGGCACTGGAACACTGCTGGGTTTTTCACACTCAACAGTTTCCTGTGTGTATCAAGAATGGTCCACCACCCAAAGGACATCCAGCCAACCTGATACAACTGTGGGATGCATTGGAGTCAACATTGGCCAGAATCCCTGTGGAATGCTTTCGACACTTTGTAGAGTCCATGCTCTGACAAATTGAGGCTGTTCTGAGGGCCAAAAGGGGGTGCAACTCAATAGCAGGAAGGCATCTTAATGTTCTATACACTCAGTGTAGGATACAGATCTATGAAATAACATCTCTAAACCAGAGGAGCCTCAACTTAGAAGGCAGCCATCACCCCTTTCATGTGACAATCTGTCAGTAGTTGTACCGGAGTAGGATGTGCTCACTCTCTACTCAGCAAATCCACAGGTGCAAATGCTGAGTGTGTGTACATCATCAATCTAGAACCATGTCAACACTGTCTGTGACTGTCTGTGTACAGTCAGTAAACCGGCCTGCTCCTCTCGTATCTCACAGGGACATTGTGCCTACAGCTATGGCAGTATGCTGCCAGCTGGCACTCACACACGCTGGCCCCTCCAGTCTGAGAAGTCCCACTTAGTCAGGGAGATGGCTGGGTTAGAATGCATGGTCAGGGGCTGTCTGCTCTCCAGGTATGCCCACTGCACCCACCAGTCAGATATCTATAATAGAGGACAGAGAAGAGAACAACAGCAAAACAACTATCAATCATGCAGGACAGTCCATAAAGGACGGCAGCTGTGGAAAGGCAATTTGAGCCATAGAGTTAACTTGAAATTAGCACCATGCATAAGGTGTCATCCAAAACTGATATTTTCTTATCTCAGTCTAGTTACGTGAAAATCAGTTGGTTACAAATTGTGCACAATTTCCCACATTGTTTGCATATCCAATTGTTTAAGTGTCTAGCTCGTCTCTCCAGTCCCTCTTGAAGTTGCAGACCGAGTCCCCCCTCTCCACAAAACATTTGGATCTTCTTGCGGGTGTGGACCAGCTCTTCTTTAGGTATCAGGGGCTCCAGGGCTCGTAGGTACCCCTGCAGAGTCTGGGCTAGCGGGGGCACCGGTTGGACGGGCACTGAGGAGTAAAAGCATCACTCCTGGCTGGATCCAGACACAACCTACATGCATATCCAGATAAACAATGTTGAGTGTAGTCGGATGAGTAATAAGACGAGTTGATATGTGGTTTGAATATTTATAATATTTGGGATCACCTAGGGCTAATACTTTAATAAATGGGGAAACTCCATTTGATTCGTATTAATGTCCACTCTGTACGATACCCGTACCTTTTCAATGGGCCGCTTGGTGCATTCTGGGTACAATCCTTCAAGGAGCCAATTGAATACTAGCTTAAAAACCCAACGTTTGCATGAATTACATGAACAAGAAACACAACATTACAAATCTTTTCCTGAGCTGTAAAGATAAAAAAACTTCTCTGTGATATCGTATATCTTTGAAATCTTGGCATTATGAACTTTAAACGAAAATTGGCAGGTTTTTCGACTATTGCTGCGTTTACAACATCTCATAATTTAAATACCAGCATAAGACTGAGAAAAATCCACTTGAACACCCCTCCAACTGGTAATTACTTTAGGGAAACTGGTCGATCATCTCCGTGCTCTGAGTTTCACACTTGCACCTCTGACATCATTTGTAAAAATATAAAAAACAGCAGGATCTTCAGTAGTTGTTTTTTATGGTAAGAAAATAATACAATCATTGGTTTGGACAGCCAGACTGTAACCTCTGTGCTGTAATTGTAAATTATTGCATCAATGCAGCCACGTTTGTGCACAAGAAGACCCACCATGACATGATAATATCACATACTCTCTAAATATCCTTGAAACATAAATGTATCTATAGTCACATCTACACAACCCATCATGATACTTCAATTCGTTTCAAATAATTTATTTGATGTTTTTCTCTCATGAAGCCAGCTTCTTCGACCACAATAGAAAACAGAATAAAACCAAGTATTAAAATTGCACACGTGGGAGCATAAATCAGATATACCATCAATCTGATATTCTTCATTTAGATTATTTTTCATCAAAAAAGAGCACCTAAAATTGAGATTACAGCATCCCATGGAGCCATTATAACGTTTGTGCCCTTATTTGGGATATCGGTGATTCCTCACAAAACCAGGATGACAAAATACCATGAGTTTGGAGATTTCACAACATTTAATCCATAGAATGCTTATTTGGAGGAAGGATAATTGAAATATATTTTACATTTGTATTTAAAAGCAGAATTGAGAAATAATTAATTGAAGTTGTCATAGTTATTACATTTTGGCCTTACCCAGGCCTCCTTTAAGACGTCAAGTTTCATATGTAGGTGCTACAAAAACCCGTGTCTTGTAAATCTTTTCCACTTACTTTGAAACATGAGTGGTATTTTGATTTCAATAACAATTTTCTTACATGAATTAATGAATATAATATAAACAAGAATATAGAATATATAAACAAATATTTGGCAAATCTTTCAACATATTGTACATCCTGCAAATCACCAGCAGAGGGCAACCATTTTGAATACATTTTCACATTCACTCTGTTCTTAATGCTTACAAATTGGATAATAACTAAAAGTAACAGAGAACTTTGATATGTCCATAGAGTATATTACGTTCAACAATATATAGAAAAAATTGCTAAATCAAAAAATGTACTTATTCTTCAGTATTCATAAATTAATGCAAGAAAATTTGAAAATTGAAAACAAAATACTACTCATATTTCAGAGCAAGCGGTAAAGCTTCATATGCCACCAATGTTTGCTTTGTAGCACCTACAGATAAACATAATGGAGTCTTAAAAAAGAGACCTGTGTAAGATCAACATTTCATAAATATGCCAACTTTGATGAATCATTTCTCAATTATGCTTTTAGATACAAATGCTAAATATATGTCACCAATCCTTCCTCCAAAGGACCATTCTATGGATTAAATGTTGTAAACATCCCTTAAATCATGTTTTCACCCACATCCCCCATGTGCTGTAGTCTCACATGATAACACCAGAGACACAAACATAATACCTTTTCCATTCAAAACTAAGCAGTCAAATTAGCATAGATACAGTAGATATACTACTCTTTTTCATTCTACCACATTAATTCCACTAATGGGCAAACAGTGAAACCTAAAAAAAAAAAGATTATAATAATGTGTATTGGTGATTATTCCATAATGTATCATCAGTGTTTTAAATCATGTGCATTAAGGCTAGCTGATATCCATGTTGTGGTTCAAACAGAAATAGTAATTGAACAAAAGAGAATTGTCATGACGTTACATATAGCCATGGTTTACCAGAAACTACACATGAGGGGTGTAAAATTCACCTTGGACTTGTAGATGACCTGTTCTTTATGTCATCGGTATGAGCAAATCCAGCAGGCACAGGGACCAGATGATATACGGTAAGCATCATTGAGGATGTGTCCAAAATGTCATTCTAATCCCTTTATAGTGCAGTACTTTTGTCCAGAGCCCTGTCGGGAATAGGGTGTCATTTGGAATGCACCGGGAATCGTTACAGTGCTGATGCAGAGTTTATATACTGTAGAGACGTTGTTGTGTTGTTGATCTAAGCTAACTAAAACTAAACTGACCGGACCCTTTTTACCATACATTTGTAATCCACTAACTTGCATAGACGTGATCATCACCCAAAAGTACACACCTGATAGTAAAAATACAACAAGTGCACATAGTAAAGATTATAGGCTACAATATGTACCATGTTTTCATATTGTCTTTACACTTTTACACTGAAATAGAGGAGTTGAGGCTCCATCCACCATTCTGTCACGTGTGCTACCTCTCCAGCTTCTTGGTCATCAAGGTGCTCGTTATGGGGCACACGTGTCACCATCGTTACGCGCACCTGCGCATCATCAGACACACCTGGACTCCATCACTTCCCTGATTACCTTCCCTATATATGTCACTCCCTTTGGTTCCTTTTCCAGGTGTCATTGTTTCTGTTCCAGTTCCTTGTCTATGCGTTGTTTGTGGTTTGTATTATGTTGCGTTTAATTATTAAAACACTCACTCCCTGAATTTGCTTCCCGACTCTCAGCGCACATCGTTACACATTCATCTCACAAACTACATAAAACTGTTGTTTTCTTTTATTCAAAACCAATAGTCCCTGATCCTATGTAAAATAAAATATTGTACATCAAAAAAGATTACAAACATTAAATGAATAATTTCAAAGAAACAAAATACAGGAAAACAAAAGTCATATTGCAAGATAAAATCTAATCTTAACCACATCATTTGAGCAATTTGGCGAGCCGACTGATGTCTACCGATGGCAAGACTCATCTGTAAAATAGAGAGATAAAGAGGAGTTATGAGACACAATTCAGACTGGACAACCACATTTCAGACTGGACAACCACATTTCAGACTGGACAACCACATTTCAGACTGGACAAACACATTTCATGACTGGACAACCACATTTCAGACTGGACAACCACATTCAGACTGGACAACCACATTTCATGACTGGACAATCACATTTCAGACTGGACAACCACATTTCAGACTGGACAACCACATTTCATGACTGGACAACCACATTTCAGACTGGACAACCACATTTCAGACTGGACAACCACATTTCATGACTGGACAACCACATTTCAGACTGGACAACCACATTTAAGACTGGACAACCACATTTCAGACTGGACAACCACATTTCAGACTGGACAACCACATTTCAGACTGGACAACCACATTTCCGACTGGACAACCACATTCCGACTGGACAACCACATTTCAGACTGGACAACCACATTTCAGACTGGACAACCACAATTCAGACTGGACAACCACATTTCAGACTGGACAACCACATTTCATGACTGGACAACCACATTTCATGACTGAGGGGTGTATTCACTAGAAACCAAACGGATGCAGACGGGCGAAAACTGAGAGGGACTAACCTGGACTTGTCCAATAAGAAACACTTGGTTTAGTTGCAAAATGTTTTGCAATGGTTTGCACAGGTATTCAGCTGCACTATAAATACAAAAGTATGTGGACACACCTTCAAATGAGTGGATTCGGGCTATTATAGCAACACCCGTTGCTGACAGGTGTTTACAATCGAGCACACAGCCATGCAATCTAAATGGACAAATATTGGCAGTAGAATGGCCTTACTGAAGCGCTCAGTGACTTTCAACATGGTACAGTCATGTTTTCCAACAAGTCAGTTCTTCACATTTCTGCCCTGCTACAGCTGCCCTGGTCAACTGTGAATGCTTTTATTGTGAAGTGGAAATGTCTAGGAGCAACAACGGCTCAGCCGCGAAGTACAAGCAGCGCCGTCTCATTGATCACTCCACCTTCTTGAGAGCCCTACTTATCTCCTCCGGAATGCTTCAATGGAGAGCCAAGCACCTGCCAAGCACCTGTCGGGCGTTCCTAGCTCAATGTATCCTCATCTTCAAGCTTCAGCCCTCCTCCTTCCGCTCGGATCGCTCCAAGATAGCCTACCTCATCACGCTGATGACCGGGAGGGCTCTCACCTGGGCTACAGCTGGAGAGTGCTTGGAATCAAGAGGCAATATATGTTCCTGCAAGGCGTCTCTGAGGAGCTTGACCATCCGTATCGATGGGCGATTACGGGAACAACGGAGGGAGAGGAAATTGGATTTTGCTCGCACGCCCAGGGATCCCACCTTGCAAATGGAAGATCACCTTCAACACGGCCTGTGGTCATTACGAGTATCGGTTCATGCCATTTGGCCTTACCAATGCCCCTGTTGTGTTTCAGTGTCTGGTCAATGACGTTCTCCGGGACATGTTGAACCGGTTTGTCTTTGTCCTCATCTTCTCCCATTCCACCCAAGAATATGTGCTCCACGTCTGACAGGTTCTCCAACGCCTCCTGGAGAACCAGCTGTTTGTAAAAGCAGAGAAGTGCGAGTTCAAACGTTCCACCATATCTTTTCTGGGTTTCATCTTCGTTGCAGGGAGTGTGAAAATGGATCCCGGGAAGGGGAGAGTGATGGTGGATTGGCCCCAGCCTACTTCCAGGGTGCAGCTGCAACGCTTGGGGTTCCTGGGGTTCACCAACTTCTATCGCCGCTTTACCCTGGGGATACGGCACCCTGGCTTACCCCCTGTCTGCACTCACCTTGCCCACGGTTCTGTTCATGTAGTCTCCAGCTGCTGACCGGGCATTCTGGGACCTCAAACATCGCTTCGCCACAGCTCCCATCTTGGTTCATCCGGACACTTCCCACCAGTTTGTGGTGGAGGCCGATGCTTCTGATGTTGGAGTGGGGGCGATCCTGTCCCAGCATTCTGCCCTGGACCTCAAGCTACATCCCTGCACCTTCTTTTCCCACCGCATCAACGCCTTGGAAAAGAACTACGATGTTGGGAATCGTGAGCTTCTCGCGGTGAAGATTACGTTGGAGGAATGGAACAACTGGCTGGAGGGGGCGGAACACACATTCATCATGTGGATCGACCACAAGAACCTGGAGTATCTCCACAACGCCAAGAGCCTCAACTCCAGGCAAGCCAGATGGGCCATGCTATTCATACGGTTCAACTTCTACCTTTCGTAATGCCGGTATCCAAGAATGTCAAGCCGAATGCACTGTCCTGCTGTTATAGCCCCATGGGTACCACCCCGGAGCTCGAAACCATCCTTCCCACCTCGTGCTTGGTGACGGCACTCAACTGGGGTATAGGGAACCAGGTCCGGGAGGCGCAGTGGTCCCAGCCGAACCCTGGGGGGGGGGCCCTGATAATCGGATGTTTGTGCCTAAATCTGTCCTCTCCGCGGTCCTGGAGTGGGCCCATTCCTCCAGGCTTGCCTGCCACCCGGTGTCCCGTCGGACCCTGGCCTTCGTGCGACAATGCTTTTGGTGGCCTATGATGGTTCCGGATGTTGCCGCGTTTGTATACGCCTGCACGGTCTGTGCCCAACATAAGACTCCTCGACAGGCGCCGGCTGGTCTTCTGCAACCACTGCCTTCCCCTCACCGATCCTGGTCCCATATTTCCCTGGATTTCGTCATGGGTCTTCCCCCGTCTGAGGGCAACAATCCTGACAGTGGTTGAGCATTTTTCCAAGGCTGCTCACTACATAACTCTCCCTAAACTACCCTCGGCCAAGGAGATGGCCCAGTTCCTGGTGCAGCACCTCTTCCGGATCCATGGACTGCCCGCGGACATGGTCTCCGACTGGGGGCCTCAGTTCTTGTCCCGGTTCTGGAAGGTGTTCTGTGCCCTCATTGGGTTGTTGACCAGCCTGTCTTGTGGGTTCCATCCCCAGTCCAATGGCCAGTCAGAGCGAGCCAATCAGGATCTTGAGACTACTCTGCGCTGCCTGGTCTCCGCCAATCCCACCTCCTGGAGGCAGCAGCTGGTATGGGTTGAGTACGCCCACAACAGCCTTCCCTGCTCTGCCACAGGCCCATCTCCGATTGAGTGTTCCCTGGGATATCATCCCCCGCTCTTCCCCGAGCAGGAGGAAGAGGGCTGTGTACCTTCTGGCCAGATGTTTGTCCGTCGCTGTCGTCAAATCCCGGTCGGCCCTCCTCAAGACCACCTCCAGGTAGTAACGACAGGCGGATCGCCATCGGACCCCGGCTCCCCGGTATCGTCTCGGGCAGGAGGTATGGTTGTCCACCGGGGATCTGTCCCTCCAGGTGGAATCCGGCAAACTCCCCGGTTTATCGGTCCATTTCCCATTTCCAAGATTATTAGCCCCTCTGCTGTTAGTCTTCTGTTGCCAAGTACTCTTCGTATACATCCCACCTTTCATGTGTCCAGAGTCAAACCTACGTATGTCTCACAGCCCTTTGTCTCCTGTGTTCTCTGTTTGTCCGTTGCCAGTTCGTCTTGTTTGTCAAGTCAACCAGCGTTTTTTCTCAGCTCCTGTTTTTTCCAGTCTCTCCTTTTTCTCACCCTCCTGGTTTTGACCCTTGCCTGTCCTGACTCTGAGCCCGCCTGCCTGACCACTCTGCCTGTCCCTGACGCTGAGCCTGCCTGCTGACCTGTACCTTTGCCCCACCTCTGGATTACTGACCCCTGCCTTGACCTGACTATTGCCTGCCCCTGTTGGAATATTAAACCATTGTCAATTTGACGTGTCTACATCTTACCTTGATTCCTGATACTGGAAGCAACGTCTTCTCGCCAGGAGCTTCATGAAATGGGTATCAATGGCTGAGCAGCCACACACAAGCCTAAGATCACCATGTGCAATGCCAAGCGTTGGCTGGAGTGGTGTAGAGCTTGCAGCCATTAGACTGGAGCATGCGAAACGCGCTCTCTGGAATGATCTGGCAGTCCGATGGATGAATCTGGGCTTGGCAGATGCCAGAAGAACGCTACCTGACCCAATGCATAGAGCCAACTGTAAAGTTTGGTGGAGGAAAAATAATGGTTTGGGGCTGTTTTTCATGGTTCGTGCTAGGCCCCTTAGTTCCAGTGAATGGTCATTTTAACGCTACAGCATACAATGACATTCTAGACGATTCTTTGCTTCCAACTTTGTGGCAACAGTTTGGGGAAGGCCCTTTCCTGTTTCAACATGACAATGCCCCTGTGCATAAAGCAAGGTTCATACAGAAATGCTGAGATCGGTGTGGCAGAACTTGACTGGCCTGCACAGAGCCCTGACCTCAACCCCATCGAAAACCTTTGGAATGAATTGGAATGCCGTCTGCGAGCCAGGCCTAATCATTCAACATCAGTGCCCGACTGCATTAATGCTCTTATGGCTAAATGGAAGCAAGTCCCTGGAGCAATGTTCCAACATCTAGTGGAAAGCCTACCCAGAAGAGTGAAGGCTGTTATAATAACAAAGGGGGGACCAACTCCATATTAATGCCCATAATTTTGGTCATGTAGTGTATTTGTAAGGAAGTGACATATACTGACCCACTCTCAGCACTCTCAGGCCAACCGCTGCCCCCACATTCCTGCTGCTCCTGGACACAAGCACTCCTCTCTCCTCCTCGTCTTCCTCCACCTCCTCCTCCCTCCCTTTCACCTGACCAAGTAAGGGGTAGTGGGTGGAGTCAAACATGGAGGTCTCTGATGGGTACTCACACACCTGCTCCAGCTGGGTCTCGTCGAAGCACACCTTCACCTGGAGGGGGCAAACAAGACACAGGAAAGAGGCTTAGTACAGTTCACACAAATGAGCCCACCCTTATAGACAGCCTGACCACATTGCAGTGTTACATAATAAGGATGGACATGCTTCAAGAACAATAACAAAAAAAAACTGTACTTGCAGTGTTGCCCTCATTTCGTATGAAAGGGAGATGGTGAAGGCACCCATAAAAACGGCATAATTAGGTTGTACTGAGTCGGACCCTCCCTGACAAAAATGTGTGTAACCTACAGTTTGTTTACTTAGCACGGACACTGCGTTCACTTTGGTGTAAACAAAGTTGCTGCCTGGACCCAAAAGGAAGTCAAACCTGGCCCCTGGGAGGTATGCGTAGGTCGTTATAGTACATTATATTATAGGTCGGTGTAGTACATTTATATTCACAACAGACTGACTGTCCACACACTCCTGATAATAAACTGGTGTGAGAGAAGTTAGATGAATCAAGCTCAGGCCCAGGAGGCTAATCCCTGACTGAACTGATTAACCCAGGCTAACACAGCAGGGGAGAACATGGAGGACAGACAGAGAACCAGAGAGAGAGAATGAGGAAGAAAGGAGGCGCACTGTGTCAATCGCTGCACCCGAGTGGCACAGTGGTCTAAGGCACTGCATCTCAGTGCAAGAGGTGTCACTACAGTCCCTGGTTCGAATCCAGGCTGTATCACATCCGGCCATGATTGGGAGTCCCATAGGGCGGTGCACAATTGTCCCAGCGTCGTCTGGGTTTGGCCGGGGTAGGCCGTCATTGTAAATAAGAATTTGTTCTTAACTAACTTGCCTGGTTAAATAAGGTTAAATAAAATAAAATAGTCACATCGGGAACCTTTACGAATACTCAAAAAAATGTCTTACACAGGATGTGGGGCAGCCACTGTTGACGAGAATGGTGCCTTGGTCTAGTTTGAGAGAAATAGATGTGCCAAGGGAACCTAGGGATTGAGGAAGGGCGAGACAAAAGATCTGACCGAGGATGAGGAGGAAGTCACCCCCCTCTGTGAGATGATGCTGCTGCTCAGGGGAGCTGACGGCAAACAGTCTCAAGGACAGCAACGTGAGCAACAGGTGGCCAGGAGGCACCAATAGGCTACGGAAGAGTTACAGCAGGATGACTATAGAAAAGGAGAGCTGTGCTTAACAGCTAGGAGTACATTACAGGATTTGGTGTCGAACAGATACCAAACAAACAATTCTTGGGGGTTTTCTCATTACTCAGTGTGGACAGAGTGGGTGAGATTCATTCAGGTGAATAATGCATGCAATTAGGTTTGGATATATTTGGATGATTTCAGTCCATTCAGTTACAGAGGATGATACTTTGTCATTATCCACATCCTGTATCATAGTTGATTAATAAACAACCCTGCATCATTTATTCACTGAAAACCAGTCTGTAGGGGAGATCGGGGTATGTTGAGCCTTTTTTTACATTCAGCGTCACCACGTCAAGGGAAATATAGTATTCTTTCTAACAAAGGATGTTGTGTATCCCTGGAAATAATCAGAATTAATGTAAACATAACAGTTTTGAAAACATAGCTTGTCCAAATAAAGTGGTCTCTTGAGCATAGTGACGGGTAAGTTGAGCAGCCTTGGGGTAAGTGGGTGATGGAGTCCTGTGACAATGGGTGATGGTGCTGGTAGGTCAAAGTTGAATTAATGAAATGGGGGAGTGGTATATTGTATATCCTAAATGTATACCTACATTCAGATATAGATCTCTCTGTTCAATATCACTTATCCTCCCATTTCTTGACCACTTGTCTGGGACAGGGATGTTGTTTCCATGTGCCAATTTGTAGGCAAATTCTCTGCATTTGAGGCTACTAAGCCCAATGAAATTGGTCCGCAAGAGTCTTGATATGTTTATCATCTCAGACTCCATGTCATCAGATAAGACCTTGTGTGCCTCTGTTACTCTATCATAGCCTCTCTTTCGAACAGGTACAGTTATTTTTTGTCAATGTACCTCTTCAGTGTCATTCAGTCAAACAAAACAATCATCCCTTACTGCTGCTCAAATGGACTTGTTTCCCTTCTCTCACTTCCATGTCTGAACTCTCAAGAACCTCGAGGGGGGCTACACCCCTGCTGGTTTACGTTTGTAAACACGGGGCATTTTATTTTTTTTATTATTTTTTTTACCTTTATTTAACTAGGCAAGTCAGTTAAGAACAAATTCTTATTTTCAATGACGGCCTAGGAACAGTGGGTTAACTGCCTGTTCAGGGGCAGAACGACAGATCTGTACCTTGTCAGCTCGGGGATTTGAACTTGCAACCTTCCGGTTACTAGTCCAACGCTCTAACCGCTACCCTGCCGCATGATGATGTCTGCTCTGTCATAATAAAAATGCACGATCTTTAGTTCATATGCATGACAGGTGGCAAAAATACTATGCATATAATGCATAAAACTGACTAAATGTAATCATAATTTGAATGGGGTTTGGTGGCCGTTGGCTCAACTTACCCCAGCGTTTCCCAAACTCGGTTCTGATTCAAATAATGAACTCATCATCAAGCTTTGATGAATTGAATCAGATTTGTAGTGCTAGGGGTAAAAACAAAACATGAACCCCTTTGGATCCAGAGGACTGAGTTTAGGAAACCTTGACTTAACCCATGGACATGGGCTCAACTTATCCCAAGGCAAACTACTATATATTAGCCCACACAGCTAGTAGGCACTTTCATGCTAGGTTTAGGACCTCATATTGTAGCTTATAGAGACCCCAACTGATGTATAAAACAATCTTAAAACTCTAACATTTGGTTTAGATACAAGCATCATGAAACCTACAACACAATATGTTCATTTGAGTTTGTGAAAATCTTAATTTTTTTTAACTAACTTGCTTACCACATTTTCCATGTGGTTTCTTCCTTCATAGACTACATGAAATGATGACCTCTTCCTAAATATTTGGTCACATGATTAATCTTGTGTACGGTTTCTTAGAAACGAGGGGTGGCTCAACTAATTGTTTGGCTCAATTTACCCCACTCACCCTATATTTCTCTGTCTCTATCATTCAGAGGAAGTGAGCAGGCCTGAAAGAGGAAATGAGAGCAAATACCCAGTGAATGCATCCAAAATGTCACCCTTTTCTCTGTAAAGTGCACTAGTTTTGACCAGGGACTCAGACAGGCAGTGTCAGCTAGGGAATCACAAGGTTGTTGAGCTTCCCCTCACTACACTTCTGTTTAACCCCACCCTCCTCTTTCACTGACAAATGAGAGGCTGTTTCTCCTCAGTCACACCAAAATTGGGCCTGATGACCCCATTTGAAGAAGTATAAATTGGAAATTAGGTTACAGTAGGATAGCATCATTAGTCAAATGTTGCAAAAACTATACAATAAACATGGCGAGAGCTTCCTCAAGTGCCATTGCTAAATTAACAAGTTAGTAATTTTTTTTTAGGTGTTATCATTCATTCCCATATTTGAACAAGTCTTGAAAGGATGTCATTGGCATCGCGAGACTATTCATTTCTTTCCTACTCTGTTGTTATATGCCAATAGGTCAACGCTTGCCAAAATTCCAATGCAGCAGAACAAACTCAGCAGAAACAGGAAAATACAAAGGAAGACTTGTCGGGAAGGCAACAACGGCAGACTCATTGAAAGACAGGATCTGGCAGAGGAAGTAACCTGCAACATAATGGTGTGACGCAGTCCGTGAACTGTGTAGCATCTTACAGAAAACGAAAGGAAACAAGATGCTGATAGGCAAAGTACAATAGCAACGTGCGTTATACTAAAGGTCATGCTGCCTGAGTAAAGTACAGTACATGAACCATACATGTTTAAGTATATAAAAATAGGTATACTGTATACAGTAATTGCTCTAAATATGCACATTCTGGTCTAACTTACTATATAAACAGACTGTACCAGACTCATCCCATTCTAAACCTCTTGCTCTATTTGTGTGGGGAGACTGCCAGCCTTGTCTTTAGTTCTGCCCTGATGAGCCACTTTGTTATGTAGGCGTTCTAATTACAGTACTCTAAAAGACTCTTCTGTGTCTGAAATGGTACCCGGAAGCATCCTGTCTCTAACAGGCTATGGCTCCAATTGTTTTCACGAAAAGGGGACGCAATGTTAAAAGCCTTTTGAACTTTTGTGCGATAACTTGTCTTTCTATATGAAACAGAAAAAAGTGATGACTGATTCACAACCCACATACCTCGTCTCTGCAAAACCTCCGGTCAGACAGACAGAATTAGATAGGGGGGAGGAGGAAGGGTGGCTCTAGTTGTCGGTGTGATTTCCTCAAGTGTTACATGAAGGCTCATTTGAACGTGACTGGTAATTCTATACATTACGGTCACCCTAACAAATGATTTATAACGGGTTTATAATTAGTTTATTATTAAATGATACCACACAGCCACTGCTACTAGTAGGCTACTTTACAGCTGAGAATCATAATGTCGTGCTTGATAAGGCTTTAACAGGCTTAGCTCAGTTGACGTGTTCTAACTCCTCAGTTCAATCAAACAGGATGTTCTAATGCGAGTGAAAGGGGATTCTACATGATAGTGTGTGTGGGGGGTGCATTCTGGGGACTGGTGATAAAAAGGTTCAAATGGAAGCAAGTAGGAAAGAGGTGATGTTTTCTGACAGTCACAGCATGTGTGACAACTCAAAACACTATCATCGATCTTATCCCATAACACACTGATAATCTATTCAAGCCATTTTCTGCTATTTTCGTTTTGTTTTACCAATTGGGTCTTCCTTAAACACAACCTTAGATGATGGGATCCCATGATCATCACTACAAGATGTGATACTTCATCAATACAATTTATAGTGCATAGTCTGCAATATGCCAAACGGCAGTCTACACTCACCCCTTTGGGAGATGCTTTGGAAGTCTTGACCAGGCAGGACTTGTCCAGGTTCTGATACCCGCCGATCACTTCGATCTCCTCCGCAGTGGGGTACCTCTTCTTGCCTCTCTCTCCTTCCTCGGTTAGGACAGGCATCTGGGACTGGGCAGACGTATTGGCCAGGGGTCTAGAGGATACAGAAACAGCTTCCACGGCTGCCCCTCCAACAGGCTTCCTGGGGGTGATGGTGATGGTGGTGCCCCTCTTGACCTGCTGGCCTCCAGAGAGGCTTCTGATGGTGAAATGGGTCGGAGAAGGGGAAGGGGAGGGAGAGACGGAGGTGGATTGGGATGGAGAAGCTGATGGGGTGGTTGGTACTCCCTGGTCTGGGTGTAATAAGTTCTCAGGAGAGGGGGTCAGGACAGATCTGGAGTTGATGGTAATGGATCGGGCCTGTTTGGGTTGGTTGGACTGGGCCTGCTTGGGTTGAGGAGGCCTTTCAGAGTGCAGTTGCAGATTGGACTGAGATTTTCTGGGATTTAGGATTGTTTGCTGGTCCATTTGCCTCGGATGCTTCTGCTGAGGTTCCTTATTAGGCTGGCTGTGTGATATCCTAGGGCTTTGCTGAGCTTTAGACTCTTTATCTTTCAAATTAATATTTTGTCCAAAAGACGACTGTGCTGCGTTGTCGTCATGTGATAGTCTCTGTACTTCCTGTTGTTCTCGCAACTGAAGCTGTTCCACCTGCCGCTGTACAGTCTGAAGTCCGGACTTCTCATCGCTGGAAGAGGCTTTATTCCCAGGAGCCCCACCACCACCCCACAGCTGCTTCTGTGTCAGCCTCCCAACTGATCTCTCTGGACTGCATGGCTCCTGTTGTTCTGCGGATATGTCGGACTGTACCTTAGGAGTGTGTGATGGGATAGGCCTATCCACGGTCCTGTCACTCATGCACACCGCCGCCCTGGACCCCACCGTTTTCAAGTTATAGATCCGGCTCATTTCAGCAAGAGAGGGAGGGTGAAGCAGAGAGGGGGAGAGAGAGTCTAAGGGCGCGGGAGAGTGTGAAGGAGGCAGATAATGCAGCCTGTACTCTTCCTCTGAGAGTTTATCCTCTCCTTCTTCTCCTCTGCCTCCGGTGTTCTGTTTCCTCTGCCGACCCCTGTCGCACCGTAACTCTGCTAGTACATGTTTGGTTGGATCTTCCCCTCTCTCAGTCGTGTGAGAGCTGAACAAGGCTACTTCACAGGCTGCAATGGAGATCCCTCTGGTTTCTTTCTCTCCTTTGACAGCTTGCGAGAACGAGAGAGGAACAGGAAGCTGGGAGACGGCTTTCGACACGCTCACTTCCTGTGTGACGTCAAACTGAGTGGATGTTGTCTGCGGTGGGGAGCCTTCCTGTCTCTGTCTCTCTCGCTCTATTTCGTTCCCCATCTCTCCTTCCTCACACCAGTCTGAACATGAAGCTTTTCTAGTCCTTCTAGTCCCAGCCTTTTCTGTCCCCTCAGTCGCATCTCCATCATCCCCCGTCGTTGCCACTCCCTCCATGTTCCTCAGCCTCTCCTTCTCTCTCTGTTGGCTTTTCTCTCGCAAGGATTCGATGTGAGACAAGGGCTTGCCGATCCTGCAACTGTCCTTCCTCTCCACACCTTTTCCTCCCTCTCCTTCGCAGCTCCGGTCGTATTCGCTTTGGAGGCTTGCCTCCCCCACACCATAGAACACGGTCCTGGGTATGTGTATCTCAAGTGGCATTGGAGGGATTCCAACTGAGGCAAAGCACTTTGGAGACTTAGGACACTTAGGGGTCACTTCAAGAACTGACTTTTTGGGGTAAACATGACTGTGCACGTGTGCGCCAGGTGAAAGTATAGTGTCCTTGCTTACCTCACCTGGCTCCCTATAAGCTTTGCTCCCTCTCTCAGTCTCTGTGTCCTCCCTCACCACGCCTTTGCCATCCAGCATCAATGTTTGGGTCCCTTTGTGATTGTCACGTTCATTCACTGTCCCCCCCACTCTCTCTATCTTGTTGATAAGATCCTCTGTGTGCTGTGACAGTGGTGACTGGGTTGAATGGTGTCCCGGTGCTCCTTGACTACTATGCCAATCTGTTCCTTTATGTGCCACAGTACTGAGCAAGTTTGATGAGCACTCTGTAAACGCTGACACGTGGTTGTAATGACTATCGACAGACTGAGGAGGACTGGCTCTGTCTATGGAGAGGGTGATCACACAGTTTTGCTGAGTTGTTTCAACTGAAATTGTGCAGTCCCTTACCTCTGATACCCTCTTCATGTCCCTTACCTCTGATACCCTCTTCATGTCCCTTACCTCTGATCCTCGCCTAAAGTCTGACTCCCTTCTCTCCCGCACTTGAGGTTCTGCCTCTCTTCCACCCACCCCCTCTCTCCCTTTGCTCCTCGCCTTGTCCAACCCTCTCTCACTTTCTTCTCTCGTTTGCTCCACCTCTCTTTCCACTGCTCTCTCTCGACCATCCTGTCTGATGGACACTCTTCGCGCAAACGAGGCCTCGGTGTTTCTAAGTGAGGCCATTGTAAACCCTACCTCCCCATACATATTCTCTGTGAGTTCCTCTGTCCCCTTGTTGCTCAAATCTAACTCCACTCCTGTTACTCTCTCGACCCAACGGTCAATCTCTTTTCCGGCGTTACTTTCCACAGCAGGCCGTCTCTCGTGCTGTCCCCCTACCGCCCTGTCTGCTTTTATGCATCCCTCTCTATGCTTCCCCACAGGCACTTTATCTGAAAGCCAGGTCCAGCACTCCTGCTTGCCTGCCCTCTCTGACCATTCCCCCTCCACTACATCTCCCTTTGCTGCCACCCTCCTGTCTGAACATGTCCTCTCCACCACCTTCCTATCATGGTTCCCCTCGTCCTGCATGCCATTCTCCTTTGTGCATATCCCACGGTCAGAGAAGCTGAATGACCGCTTGGGCACACCCCTGAATCCTGCATGTTCCTCCTCCCCTCTCCTGTCTCCATCATCCAGACAAAACGGTTCTCTGCCCCTGCCAGGCCGGATGAAACACTCTGAGCTTTTAGACCGGGATGGGGGTTTTGGATATTCTCTGAATTTCTTTGTGTGCTCCCCAAATTTACTCAGCAGCTCACTCACCCTAACTCCTCTCTCGTTGTGGATACTGTCATCTGTGTCACCATATCTCCTATCCTCTTTTTCTGAAGAAGCTACTTGTGTCCGTGGTCGGTCTTTCTCCCTCAAGTTTTCCCTCTCTTTATCTTTCATCATCAGCCATGCCACCTCTCTCTCCAGCTGCCTCTCACAGTCTTTCCCTCCATCTTTATTGCACTTTGCATCTCTCCCTCTTTCTCCATCTCCTTCCCTGCCTGTCCCTTTGAGACCTCCACTTCTTGAGTCCTCAGTGCCAGCTAAGGGTTTAATGATCAATATTTCTGATGCTCGGATCTCTGTGACACTCCCTCCACCAGCCAGAAACTCCTTGAGGTCCATCTTTACGTCTCTATTTTCCTGCTCCTCTTCCATCACCTCCCTCTCCCTCTCTGACTCTCTCCTTCTACCCCTCCTTTCATCACTTCCCTTTCTGTCCTGTTCAATAATGATGATGTTGTCTGCTCTGATAGTACGAAGGCCTGGGACTAGTGGATAGGAGTACTTGGGGGTTGGAGAATTTGAGTCTCCCTCCTCCCTCTCCTCCTCTTTTCTCCCTCTCGGGCAATCCCTTTCCCTGTCTCTCACAGTATCCCGGCTCGTCTCTCTCCCGGCACTCCTGTCCCTTTCTCTGCCCCCACTCCTGTCCCTGTATCGCTCTATTTGTATTTCTATATCTCTTCCCTTCCCAGACTCTCCATCATGACCTTTGACGTGGCCTCTTTCTTTCTCCTTTTGCCTCTCTCTCCCTACTTCTATTTCCTGCTCATTCCCTTTCTCGTGGCCCATCTCCCCAGCCCTCTCTGCTTCTCTTCCCCTCCTCCATCCGCCATGTGTGCGAATGAATGAGTTTTGTCCGACAGGGATGATGGTCTCCTTTAACACCAGACACTGCGGTTTAGCCTCTTCATCCAGCCAAGGCCCCGTGATGTCTGGGCTGAGTGGTGGTTCACTTCCCAGCTGCACTAGTGTAGAGCTGTCCAGGTCACTCGCAGGATCAGAGGGGGACCTGCCCTCCTTGACTTGGAGGGGGCCCTCCCTCTCCTTGTCCCCGAAACTCTCCTGTTTCATTCTCCTCCTCTGGATGATCCCTCGCTTCCAGGCAGGCATGCTGGCGAGTTTGTCCTCCTCCTCTTTTTCTCTCTTCTCTCGCTCCTCCTCCTCCCTCCTCTTTCGCTCTAGCAGGAGTTGTTTCCATTCCGGTAAAGAGGAGACAGACATAACAGAGAAGAGGTCTTGCTTTTGGCAAGTTGCCTAATCTTCCTTTCTTTTAACGCTCTGGCAACAGGTCTGTCAAAAAGGACACATATGTAATAATTATAATAAACATATGTTGTGATTTAAATTGTATAGCATATTCCCTTTCAAACTGATCATAGAAAACTGGAGAAAAATGAGTGCGTCACTTTGCTTTCAAATCAGAATAGACTTTATATTGAAATGTTGCCTATTAATAGGCCTACTTTGTACTTTATATCATGTGTAGAGGCTATGTAACTCACCTACGTAGCCTATTTACTGGGTGACATTTTACACAGGCTTCTTCCTCCCATGATGGTTACTTTCTCTAATCATAAAAAGTGAACATACATACCAACTATGCCTCTGGTCTGCATGTAGCTATACATTTGCAAGCCAAGCGTTCACCACAATTAAGCACTCCTCGTTTTAAGCATGCTCGCAAAAAATTTTCCAAAATAATTTTCCAAACTCACCAAATCCTGGGTATTCCGCAGTAATGCTTTATATCCCCCTCTGTGTTGGTTTGAGAGGAGTCAGCTTCTGAATGACAGGCGACTGTGCGCCACCCGTTGTTCTTAATGCGTTCAAAGCACCAACTGGAAGATTGGTCTCTATCTAAAGCTTTCCGATAGAGTTGATTAATCGATGTTGTCAAAAAGTCAGGATTAATAATGTCTACATAGCTCGATTATCTTAATGACGACTACACTGTGAATTAGAGCATGTCAATTTGAAACACCTCCATTGGTAGTAAATATTCCCCAACTGCAGTGCTGTCCGACTACTGTAATCCACTAATTACATTTAATTCCATCAGGGGAGTTAGTGGCACACACCATAATGGCCGACCCAAGAAAAGGCGTTTAAAGAAGACTCCCGTCTGCCGGTCACCCCCTCGTCCCTCTAATTGGGAGGGAGGGAGGGAGGGAGGGA
Source organism: Oncorhynchus mykiss (assembly GCF_013265735.2). Lineage (NCBI taxonomy): Eukaryota > Metazoa > Chordata > Actinopteri > Salmoniformes > Salmonidae > Oncorhynchus > Oncorhynchus mykiss. The sequence continues at coordinate 33,432,435 of NC_048582.1, read as the reverse complement.
GGGAGGGAGAGAGAGAGAGAGAGAGAGAGAGAGAGAGAGAGAGAGAGAGAGAGAGAGAGAGAGAGAGAGAGAGAGAGAGAGAGAGAGAGAGAGAGAGAGAGAGAGAAAGAAAGAAAGAAAGAAAGAAAGAAAGAAAGAAAGAAAGAAAGAAAGAAAGAAAGAAAGAAAGAAAGAAAGAAAGAAAGAAAGAAAGAAAGAAAGAAAGAAAGAAAGAAAGAAAGGAGAGAAGGGGTCACCTCAGCCAGAACATGAGGGTTGAGATAATGCAAATTATCCTAGGTGATCTGAAAAGCTTTAACCGGTCTTCCCTGGTGGATTCCCAAGTCAAAAATTGTGATTTATCCGATAGAATCCCATAAGATTCTCACAATCTTATAGGATTTTGTGTCACCTCTATCAGAATCCTATTGGACAACTTTTTTCCTATTTGAAATGGAAAGTAATCATATTGGGTCCTACAGGGTTCTCGATTTCTTATAGAATCCTATTGGAATTCTATTGGATTATGTGTTTTCCTATTGGGAATCAAAAGTAATCCTATTGGACCCTATATAATTCTGGCAATCCTATAGGATTTTGTATTACCTCTATCAGAATCATATTGGAATCCTATTGTAAATCAAAAGTAATCTGATTGGATCCAATAGGTTTTTGATAAATCTTGTAGGATTTTGTCACCCCAATCAGAATCCTATTAGAACATATTTTTCTTAAACAAACCCATAAAATTATACACTGAACAAAAATATAAATGCAACAGTAAAAGTACTGGTCCCATGTTTCATGGATTGAAGTAAAAGATCCCAGAAATCTTCCATATGCACAAAAGTGCAATTGGCATTCTGACTGCAGGAATGTCCACCAGAGCTTTTGCCAGATAATGAAATGTTAATTTCTCTACCATAAGTCGCATCCAACGTTATTTTAGAGAATTTGTCAGTATGTCCAACCTGCCTCACAACCGCAGACCACATGTAACCATGCCAGCCCAAGACCTCCACATCCGGCTTCTTCAACTGCGGGGATATGGAGGAGAATTTTTGTCTGTAATTAAGCCCTTTTGTGTTGAAAACACATTCTGATTGGCTGGGCCTGGCTCCCCAGTGGGCCGGCCTGGCTCCCAAGGGGATGGGCCTATGCCAGGTACCTTTAAGAGTGGCTGATGATGTCACAGCAAGCACGAGCTCGTAAGTGTTAGCCTAACTCCCAAATTCAGCTTGCCAGCTGTGGCTGTGCAGAGAACCTCGGGTTTTCTAACATTATCGTTCTATTTATCCTTCACTGTGCTGTGCATAAATGCAAGAACCGTGAGTACAGTATTTGTTTCCTTATGTTCCTGACAAAGTTGTCAATGTTTTAGTCATATTTTCGGCATTGTACATCATATTATGCTTTTGTATGCTAGCTAAAAAACGACTATTTGCCATATTTTGCCTGTCAGCTGACTAGCTAGCTGAGTTATAGCCATTTGTTTGTTGTTTTTGAGTCACTGTATTGTTATAGCAGTTATATGTTTTATAGCAGTTATAATTTTTCTTGTTTGTTATTGATAAATATACAATATGTGTCTTATTACAGGCAAGTCAACCCCATTTTCATGATTTCAGGTCATCAAAATAAGTCACATCACATCAAGTTTTTGGACTCATTCAGCAGTTTTTACCTAATAAGTACTATACTATTGGAAATGAATGTTGAAAGTTCTAATAACATTTCTAAAACATAAGTTGAAAATTATGCTGCTGCTGCTTCCTGTTTACAATAACCTTTGATAAATAGCCCAATATCAAAACACCATTTTGAAATGTCCAAATCAAAACAGTTTATGAGATATTGAAATGTACTACTTACACATACTGTACATGTGCCACAATTGAGTATTTTTTTAAACGAGCACCTGCATATGCACCAAAACCCTGTTGACAAGTGGCATTGAATCACTCATATTGATCAAGCTGTTGAAACTAACACAACTCAAAACCCACATGGAAACTGGAAATATTATTTGCATCACGTGTTAGAGGACAACCTACTGAAGACAACCAGCTACATTTTGGAGTGTTGCATTTTGATTTGGTGGTCGCCAAAACGGAAAGAAAAATGCAACACTTACAGTACCAGTCAAAAGTTTGGACACACCTACTTATTTTTATTTATTTTACTATTTTCTACATTGAAGAATGACAGTGAAGACATCAAATCTATGAAATAACACATATGGAATCATGTAGAAACCAAGAAAAGTGTTAAACATATCAAAATATATTTTCTTTTTGAGATTCTCCAAAGTAGCCACCCTTTGCCTTGATGACAGCTTTACACACTCTTGGCATTCTCTCAACCAGATTCACGAGGAATGCTTTTTCAACAGTCTTGAAGGTGTTCCCATATATGCTGAACACTTGTTGGCTGCTATTCTTTCACTCAACCATCTCAATTGAGTTGAGGTTGGGTGATTGTGGAGGCCAGGCCATCTGATGCAACACTCCATCACTCTCCTTGGTCAAATAGCCCTTATACAGCCTGGAGGTGTGTTTGGGTCATTGTCCTGTTGAAAAACAAATTATTGTCCAACTAAGCTCAAACCAGATGGGATGGAGTATCGCTGCAGAATGCTGTGGTAGCCATGCTGGTTAAGTGTGCTTTGAATTCTAAATAAATCACTGACAGTGTCACCATCAAATCACCCCCACACCTCCTCCTCCATGCTTCGCGGTGGGAACCACACATGCAGATAACATCCATTCATCTACTCTGCGTCTCACAAAGACATGGCGGTTGATACCAAAAATCTCAAATTTGGACTCATCAGACCAAAGGACAGATTTCCACCGGTCTAATGTCAATTGCTCGTGTTTTTGGCCCAAGCAAGTCTCTTCTTATTATTGGTGTCCTTTAGTTGTGGTTTCTTTGTAGCAATTTGACCATGAAGGCCTGATTCACGCAGTCTCCTTTGAACAGTTGATGTTGAGATGTGTCTGTTACTTGAACTCTGTGAAGCATTTATTTGAGCTGCAATCTGAGGTGCAGTTAACTCTAATGAACTTATCCTCTGCAGCAGAGGTAACTCTGGGTCTTCCTTTCCTCATGAGAGCCAGTTTCATCATAGCGCTTGATGGTTTTTGCGACTGCACTTTAAGAAACTTTCAAAGTTCTTGAAATTTTCCGGATTGACTGACCTTCATGTCTTAAAGTAATGATGGACTATCGTTTCTCTTTGCTTATTTGAGCTGTTCTGGCCATACTATGGACTTGGTATTTTACCAAATAGGGCTATCTTCTGTATACCATCCCTTCATTGTCACAACACAACTGTGTCACTTTCGTCGTATACATAATGAGCGGACCAAGGCGCAGCGTGAGTAGAGTTCCACATATTTATTAAAGTGAACCTTCAAAAAACAACAAAGAATAAACTAACGTGCAGTTCGTAGTGCACATAGCACTAAACCAAAACAAAACCCCACAAATGGAGGTGGGAAAAGGACCACACTAAGAATGATCCACAATTAGAGGCAGCGATCATCAGCTGCCTCTAATTGGGAACAATACTCACACCAATATAGAAATTCAAGACTAGAACACCCCTAGTCACGCTCTGACTATTGCACCATAGGGCACCATATGGTCAGGGTGTGACAGTACACCCCCCCCCCCCTAAAGGTGCGGACTCTGACCGCAAAACCTGAACCTGGATGGGGAGGGTTAGGGTGGGCAACTAGAGTCGGTGGTGGCTCCGGTGCGGGACGTAGCCCTCGTCCAGACCGCAGATCTGACCCTGAAGCCTGGCTGAACGCCGTGCCCGGACTGGGCACCGGCACAGAGGAAGGCTCTGGGCCATGGAGCGGGACTGGACGCCGTGCCTGGACTGGGCACCGGCGCAGAGGAAGGCTCCGGCCATGGAGTGGGACTCGACGCCGTGCCTGGACACCGGCGCAGAGGAAGGCTCCGGCCATGGCATCGGCGCGGGAAGCTCCGGACCGTTGATCGTCGCTGGAAGTTCCGGACTGTACGCTCTGGTGGACGAGTGCGGGGAGCCGGCACAGGACGTACCGGGCTGGGGAGGCGCACTGGAGGCCTGGTGCGTGGAGCCGGCACAGGTGGCACCGGACTGATTACACGGTCTTCAGGGCGAATGCCATGCAGAATGCACCTAACCAACATCTCTCTCCGATCTCCATCGACTCCCCGACGGTCTCTGGCTCTCTCCTCGGCTCGACCCGCAGCCCCTTGTACCCCACCCCCAAAAATGATTGGGGTTTCTGTGGCCACGGACCCCGGCGTCGTCGCTGTCCTCCTATACTCATTGGCGACTCCCGCCAAGGAAGGGTCTCGCATCCACCCATTATTTCCTCCCATGTCCAGCTCTTTTTTACCTCCATGGTATGCTGCTTGGTCCTGTAGTGGTAGGATATTCTGTCACGTTCGTCGTATACATAATGAGCAGACCAAGGCGCAGCGTGAGTAAAGTGAACCTTAAAAAACAACAAAGAATAAACGAACGTGCAGTTCGTAGCGCACATGACACTGAGCCAAAACAAAACAATATCCCACAAACGTAGGTGGGAAAAGGACCACACTAAGTATGATCCCCAATTAGAGGCAGCGATCATCAGCTGCCTCCAATTGGGAACCATACTCACACCAATATAGAAATTCAAGACTAGAACACCCCCTAGTCACGCTCTGACCTATTGCATCATAGAGAACCCCAAGGGCTCTCTATGGTCAGGACGTGACTGTACCCCCCTCCTCAAAGGTTCTATTGACCCCTCCCTTTTGTAACAAGCCATCATATCTTGTCAGTCCACTAGGGACTTTTATCGCATGTAAGTGTTTGTGTGTGTGTATTCTGTGTTATTATTTAGGTAGTTAGTATATAAATAATTAAGACAATTGGTGTATTGCTGATTCATCAATAAGGTTAGGGTTCTTGCAGATATCAAGGAGTATGTGACGTTCAGAATGAGACTGATATGAAGTAATGATTTAATAAGTGACTGTTACTGATGTAAGAGATATCTATATATCTTTACAGTTTAAGTCGGGAGATAATAACTCATTAAACAACATTTTCCCGTGGTGCCCCAAATTCCTAATGAGTTAATTGTTATATGATTCATTTAATTGAGTAACAATTAAACATAGTTGATAAAATAAATAAGTCACCAGATTAATGATGTCAAGTCAAGACAGTGTTGTTTCATAGATTTGATGTCTTCACTATTATTATTCTTCAATGTCAAAAATTGTAAAATAAATAAAAACACTTGAAGAAGTAGGTGTGTCCAAACTTTTGACTGGTACTGTAAGTGTTGCCTTTTTCTTTCCGTTTCAGCGACCACCAAATCAAAATGCATCCCTTCAAAATGTAGCTGGAATCAGTAGAATGAGACGGGAGAGTCGGATTACACGTCCTGTTCAAACTAACCACACGGAATCTGGGAATAACAGTCCAATAGAACCGTGTCCAAAATCTGATATGGTTTTTCTACTGGATTCTTGTATTGGAATCCTATAGGATAAAATCCTATACGATAGGTTCCAAAATCTGATAGTATTTTCTCTTGGATTTTTTAAAAACTTTCCCAGTTTAGACAGTGGAGGAATCATGCATGAGAGAATAGCCTACATCTCGACAAACTCAACTCTTAACCTTGAAGTCAGTTCCACTGCTTTTTTTAATTGTTCCCCTCTAATCAGGGACTGATTGAGACCTGGGACACCAGATGGGTGTAATTCACTATCAGGTAGAACAGACAACCAGCAGGCTCTGAACTTCGTAGGGTAAGAGTTGAATAGTCCTGGCCAACATCAATGGTAAGAGCCTAAATCAAACTTAAATTAACTCTAAAAAATAATGAGAAAAAATGACAATAGAAAAAACATGCATTATGACTTGTATTTATTGAGACATTTTGTTTTAGTTGCTTATAATTTGTTCCAGTGTAACAAAGAACTTGTGTTGGTACAAAACTGATGAAAATATGGCATCACATGAACAGTTTGCTCTAAGGTAGTTTCACCTATATATTATATTATAAAAATAATTAATGTAGTTAAAAATACTGTAATTAGACCTATATAAAACAATTACACAATGAATACCTTATCCTCTCCTATAATCCATGCTCACAGTTGGAATTAGAAGGAATGCAGCTATTCAAGTAATTATACATTGATTTACTGCAACACAAAGGATATAAAAATAATGATGATGGAGAGAAAAGGATAAGACAAAGACACCCTCAAAATGTGACAGAATGTGTGTTGGGAAAGGACAAATACAACAAAATGAAAGACAACAGCAAAATGTAGCACTGACATAATCCAATTTTGAAAATAATACAGTGTGGAACAGCAGTTGGCACATATATTTAGAATACTAGAATGGCCATGAACCTTATGATGGGATATAGGTCAGCCATTTTTGTCAGGAAGTTGGTCAACCATGGTTTGCCAGTGAAGTGATAAGACAGTGTAAAAAAAAAAATATATGGAAGAATTTATCTGCACTGTGTTTGTTAGCTAGCTAGCCAGACAGTTTTAGCGGAATGATTTCCCCCCTCAAATTAACTGCCAATATGCCAACATCCCACAGCCATACACTGGCTGAAATCAGTTGATGATAGGACTTAGACAAGTTGTAAATGCAACAAGTAGTCTACTGATATTGTATCATATAATAGAACTCACAGCTTCCCAAGGAGGCATTTATGGTCTGTTTACATATATTTTAGAGGCTATTTATACAGAAAGTGTGTGGGAAACCTGTATAAACAGAATTTATAATTATGACAATATTTTAGGTTGACAATAATTCTATCACACAATTTCTTATGTCATATACCTTACTTTTAGGATTGTACCTCTAATGCAATTCATTCCAGTTAGACTGGGTTGGATTTCTCCCTGACCAATATGGCTGCCATTTCTGGAAGTTTGACAGTTTATGACAGAGATCCTATTAAATTACTAGAAGGGCTATGAGTTAGCACTTGGTGGTGGAATGTGAAATGTAATGTTATGTTCATAGGCTATATAAAAATATACACTTTTAGATTAAAAAAAAATATGTATATATATATATTCTGAGTAATTACTTACAAATACATTGATGTTAAAAGCTATGCCTAAATGCTTGGTGGCGTATTTACAGACGTTCTGAATCTTAGCATTTTCTAAAATCAACAGTGTTAGCCCTACCAAGTGAAGTTAACAAACAACTGCAGTGTGTACTTTAGTCAATTGCTGTGTGCAGCCACACAAACATCCCATCTGATCCCATTCATGTATGTGTAGTAATAAAGCTCACCAGCTTGTAGTCCCCAAAAAACAGAAATGAGTTATCTTTAGTTCATTCAGCCATTCCTATAAGGGAAATTAATGGGGAAAGAATGGGGTTTTGGGATAAACACCAGAAATAAAGTCGGAGGTTAACACAGGCTTAGAAGATCTTACACATTTTGTTCTATGAGATAACCAGAGTTGGGGTCAATTCCATTTCAATTCCAGTCAACTCAAAAAGTACAATGAAATCCTCACGCCAATTCTCTTCCAATGCTTTTCAATTCGGAAAATTTTGAGTGGAAATTGGAATTTATGTGCTTGATTTGATTTCATTAATGTTTCAAATTAACCAAAATTGACATCAGCTGATGAAGACGATCTAATAGAACAAAACCTATAAGATCTCCTAAACCTGTGTTTACCACAGACCTCATTTTCGGCGTTGAGACAAAAAAAACATTAATTTCCCCATAGGCTTTGACCAACGAGCTATGGCGGAGTTAGTGATATCAAAAAGATGCAATTACTATTGCCCTCAATAGTAACCAGGTTTCCATCCAACCTTTTCATGCGAGTAAAGTCCACGCCATATAACGCAATTTTTGTGTGTGAGAATACCATCAGTAGAGTTTAAAATGCAATGGAAACCCATTTAACTTTCTTTTTTAAAATTACAAAAATTCTGTACATCGGAATTTAACCGCAAAAGTCATTTAAGCCCCAACAAGTCAATTTGACGGAAACATCTTTGGCGGGAAAATGTGCATATTAGAATATTCTTATGTTTTGGCAATTGGATGGAAACCTAGCTTACAACACCCATGACTTCAATTCACTCTTGCTTGTGGTTGTCATTGTTCTGAGCAGTGCCATCCTGTGGCAAAGAGAAGAGCCGCAGTTTGCTATGCAGCTGGACACTGAGGTAGGCACAGTCCTGTGTATCCAGAGAGTGAGCCAGGGCCAGGTAGGCCGACAGACTCCCCGCCAGCAGCAGCCTGTCCAGGGGCAGGGCAGGGAGGAGCCACAGCACCACAGCCAGCTCCACACACACGGGGTGACGCAGGTGGGCGAAGAGACGCTGAGCCCGGGGGGACTTGAGAGCCAGAGGATCTCCCAAACCAAGGCACTCATAATAAACCTGAGAGGGATGGAAGAGGGAGGATGGAGGGAGACCAGGAGAAAGGGATAAATTACTTATTGCAGACATTATACCAGTTATTTACATTTCATCAGAAGGATATTCTTAAGCATTCTATTGCTGACTAATTACAGCTTTGGCATCACATCAGACAGAATTTATGCAGATTATTAAAATTGTAGGCCTATTACAGTAGTACTTGTACATTTACAAGTGCGTGGGAGAGGGACAATGATCAAATGTGATGCATGAAAATGCTTTGGTGTAACCAGTGTGAAAGTGAACAGTATCACTTCCTCCACTGTCCCTGTCCCCTTACTGGACTCAAACTAGTGGTCCTCTGATCGCAATCACGTGACTGCAATCTTTCTCTGTTACAGCTGCATGGGTTTACTTCACCTGCTTGATGCCCAGTAGTTCAGGATAGTCAAAGATCAGCAGTATACTGCAGATGATGGACCAGCAGAGGAAGTGCAGGGTGAAACAGAGCAGGGGGAACCAGGTATTCCATGGGGCATTACGTACTGACCACAGACAGGGAGCCTCCGTCACAGGCTGCCAGTAATGCATCAATATCTAGAACAGGGACAAGACAGTGAATTAGGACAGCAAAAGGGGTATTTAAATGTTGAATTGTCTCATTTTTTTAAGACCATAAGATTTTATAAATGAAAGTGTGTGTGTTACCTGGAGAGCCAGAGCAGTGGTGGAGCAGTACATGGCCCGGTTCAGTACCCCCAGGACAGACTGACAGGCCTGCTTGACTGGAGCCCAGGCCAATAGGCTGTGCTGGACAATAAAAAGAGCCAGAAGCCCCAGATCCACAACCACAGACTTGAGAACAGAGCTGTCCCGCAAAGCTACAGACCATGGTACAGAGTCTATATAAAGTATAGAAATATGGACAGAGGGATACGATAAGTATATGGTGTGGTAGGTTAGGTGTTGGTGATTATCAGTACAAGACAACAACAAAGTCTTGGAGCAAAGTATAATGATGAATTCCCATTGTTGAAGTGATCTTGTTAGTCAGAGGGTACCAGTCTTGGCCCTGTTTCCCAAAAGCATTGGTTCTAACGATGATCATGTCCTTATATTTTTATTTTATTTAACTAGGCAAGTCAGTAAAGAACAAATTCTTATTTTCAATGACGGCCTAGGAACAGTGGGTTAACTGCCTTGTTCATGGGCAGAACGACAGATTTGTACCTTGTCACCTTTCGGTTACTAGTCCAACACTCTAACCACTAGGCTACCCTGCCGCTCCATTTATTTATTGAGATACCGGGACGCTTTTTTGCTAACGTGCGCTAATGTGACTAGAATGACGTTGTAAGTAACAGCAAACTTCCCAGGACATAGACATATCTTATATGGGCAGAAAGATTAACAAGAATTTAAGCTAACTGCACTATCCAATTAAACTATCCAAGTATCTATTACAGTGAAAAAATACCATGCTATTGTTTGAGGAGAGTTCACAAAAACAAAAAAAACGTTTATCACGGCAACTGGTTTGATACATTCACCTCCGAAGGTAAATTATGTACTTACATTCAGTAATCTTGCTCCGATTTGTCATCCCGAGGGTCCCAGGGATAAAATGTAGCATAGTTTTGTTTGATAAAATCTATTGTTATAGTCAAATGTAGGAACTGGGTTCTACAGTTTGAACCCCTGTTGTCTCTTGCTCCACACCCACCCCGCCCGGCCATCTAGATGTGTGAAAGTTAGTGTATGAGCTAATGATCCAGCTAATGAGCCACATTCCTGGTAGTGTGTAAACTTACAAAAATGATATGGTAATACAAAATGTATGTTCTCTATAGTTATGTACTTGAAAATGTATCAATTGACCAATTAGGCACAGTCGGGTAGACTTCATAGAAAATATTGTGCAGTATTGCAATGCTTCACTGAATCAATCTGAAACTTTGCACACACACTGCTGCCATCTAGTGGCCACAATCTAAATTGTGCCTAGACTCCAATATTATATTATCAGCATGTTTAATTGTTTGCATTATCTTTTACCAGATCTAAATGTTTTATATTATCCTACATTCATTTCTAAAAACGTCTAAGTGTTTCCTTTCAAATGGGATCAAGAATATGCATATCCATGCTTCAGGTCCTGAGCTACAGCCAGTTAGATTTGGGTATGTCATTTTAGGTGAAAATTGAAGACAAAAGAAAAAGTCTGATCCTTAAGTTAAGATGCTTTTGGGAAACCGGGCCATGTTCAGCTAACATTGTTTTGCACAGGCACATTAACGTTACATCACAGCGTTCGATTTCGACTGCAGTACTTGTTTCTACGGTCTCGGTTCCAGGTCCAAAATTATTGTCATGAAGCAGGCAGGGAGCAGGCCTTCTAGCCCGAGGTCCGGCGCGCTATCGACTGTGCCGCAAAAGCATGCTCGTGCAGCAGGGTCGATTTCCGCGCTTATAAACGCAAGATCGTTACACTACTCCCTCCTTCAAAGAGCGCGTCCTCGCGCTAGCTTGCGACTCTACGTCTTACAGGAACGCGCACCGTCCAAGCACACGCACTGTCGTGGATGCAAGGTCCGATCACTTCTGACACCAATGTAATGAAACAGCAGGGAGCAGGTCTCGAACTCTCGACCCCGAGGTCCGGCGCGCTATCGACTGTGCCGCAAAAGCATGCTCGTTGCGCTTATAAACCCAGGTTCGTTACACTATTTATTGAGATGAATGAACCATTCAAATAAAAACATTCTAACTTGCTACTGAAACAATACATCTGGAAGTTGCAACAGCTGTGAACCGTTTGTATAGTTTGAGACTAGAATGTGCTACTTTTCCTGATGAACACACAACCCTTTGCCAAAGAGCCAGGAAACATACCTTGACACAGTGGCGACTCTCCAGTGATGTTATGATATATCGCTCGAAATGAGATGAAACGAACAAAGTCTGCACCGGTTATAAAAACGAAGACAAAGTTTAACAGCGCCAAGATGCAAAGGGTCATACCACGAGCAGTGACTGACGCCATTTCAATATGGACTTTTTCCTGATTTAGGCAGAAAGAACGAGAGGCGTCGCCTCTTCCTCTCTGATCGGTGCTATGCGGGATCCTTGGGACGTAGTTTAACCGTAGCCATAGCGTTTACCTATCCGTTCCAAGGATCCCAGATAGCACTGACCCTGCTGCTTTAGCAAAAATGTTCGCTACTGTCGGTAGTTTCTTCCGGGAGGTGAGCGGTGGGGACAAATATTAACGCTCGATGTCGCTGTTAACCTGAGTGAGACTTGACGAGTAGAGACCTGGGTTCGGAATCCCTGGGTTCGGAATCCCACTTTACATCCGTAAAGAACTTTAATTTGACTTACTCAATGCTGATGTAGTACCTAACTGTCCAATAAATGAGACACCTTCTTACTTTGAGCTTTTTTTATATATATTATTATACACATAAAAGCCTCACAAATTGGACAGAAAAATCAATACATGATTCATTTTGCACATCACAATATCAAATGTATATAAAAGAAAGCCCAGCTCAGCATCTCGTTGTACACCACTCTGATTATCATGTGTAGGTTAATCTCCCAATCAAACCTCAAATCAATATCACAGTGATAGCACTCCACATGGTAATGTCTGTCGAAGGCCACTACCTAAATGGATTCTCTTGAGCCCTAAGGGAAGACAGATATACAAACAGAGGTCCAGATCCTTCTCTGGACAGACAACTCATTATTAACACATGCACCATTTAGCAAAATAGCCTTATATCATAGCCTGTGTCCCAGTCTGTTTAGATCTGCTCAGAAACAACTGGCACCCAGGCTATTATGCCATGCTTTTAGTTAGAACCTGCTCAAACATTCAAAAGCAAGATATCATAGCTAACCTCAGATGGCAGAATTGTCTGGCCACAAGTCGCACAGCAAGGTGCCACAAGTCTGAGAATAAAAGGACAAGATGTAAATGAAATACAGAAATGTGATTGACTCAATTGTGGTAATAGTTTAATCATTATTGCTATGCTGTATAAAGGTGTGTCTGTAACAGGGTGTTGATGTTGATTTAAGGGTGTGTGATGGTCTTGCTCATTGTGTTGGAGTAGTAATGCAGTCAAACTCACCTGTGGTAGTCTCTGACACAGTAAACCTTTTATTTTATTAAATATCCACAGGCATTACAGAATTCTGGAGTACTTTCAAAGTAATTGAAAAATAGCATATATTTAATACAATTCTCATAACAAGAGACAGTACTTGATTAACTAATTGAATACGTTTGAATATACTGAATGTTTTTGCATAAAAATTAAGAAGCAGAACCACACCCTTAACTGATATCTGATTTAAAGACATTGAGATGCTTACCAGGAAGTCATCTTCACAAAATATTATTTTTGACATGTAGTAAAATGGCCTGCCTTTTAGTGTTTGACCTAAACATGAAAGAGAGTTCAAATGAGGGATAGTGAGAGAGTGTGGGGTGGGATAAAAACTATTCCAGTCGGAATAGTCACAACTATAACCAAAACACAGCTGAATTAAAACAGGGAAGGCTGTTAATGAAATTACATTTGTTTTTTTGTGTGCATGTTTGTGTGTAGAATAGATGCATGACATGTACTGCAAGCACTGCAGGTGAAACAGGTGTCATGGTATAGCTTTCCCATTGCCTGGCAAGCCCGGCCAATACCATATACTGCTTCACTGCATCTTACACAGCTCCCTGATATTGTCAGACCACACACACACAATACACACAAACTACACACTGTAACTACGTTTCTTTCAGTATCCCTCGATCATCCAGCAAGAGCGGCACGGTCAACTGAAATACTCTGACATCTGATCCTTTCCCCAATCACAAATGCAAGCAGCCTAGCACACAATCACACACTGCAGAGCTATTTAGATCTGTTAAATACCAGAGTAGAGCACCCCAACATAAAACAGGTATGCTGCTGTCTTGCTACAGTATAGAAGAGAACCTAACGTTCGACCAAAGCTGTGGTTTTGATATCTGCCTTACCAAAGTAGATGTCAGTACTGGTCTGGGAGTCCATCTCCACTTCCAGAAGCCTCTCTATGTGAGCTTCTAATTTTAGGATATAAATGATGCTGTGTTCATAACCTAGTGGGAAGTGGAAATGAACCATGCACAACTGGGGAAAATCCACTTGAACGGCCCTCCAACTGGTGTTTACTAGTGGGAATCTCGTCTATCATCCTGAGCTCCCACGTGTTGATTTAACCATGATTTAACTGTGCAAGTCAGTTTAAAAGTAACTGTCCAGTAAAAATCTCACCTTTAAAAGTTCATATTTTGTTAACTCATACCCAAAAAGTAATTATAGGTAATATTTAATAGAAATCTGGAAACACTGGGCAGTTACTTTAATCAGTGACCATTAGTTCTGTGTTGCTGCCCTCACGTGGTCTTCCTAGGGTTCCAATCTTGTGCCCCGGGCTCCATCTCAGGAATGCTAGCCATATGGCATTAGGCATGTGGAGGCAGGAGGATGTCTCAATACTGCAGTGAGAGAAAAGCCCAAAAGTTGACATCTGCATGGGTCCACACAAAAAAAACTGATACATGATGACACTGTGGCAGATACGGTTGTTTATGAAGTCTTTCATAAACAAATAACACAGGTTAGCCTATATTGAAATATGTCATAAGCATTCTGTCAAATAAAAAACTATAGCCTAAACTACACCTTCTTAATTGTCTTTGGAAAACACAAATCTCCCTTTCCTAGTGTACTAAAATATTGATGTTACAGAAAATAAATAATACATAACCCTAGAATTGGACCTGTCCTCTGCAATATAATCAACACAACACACAATTAGGGACCCAAAGAATGCTGCACACTTATAAAACGTAGTCTTCTAACAATTAATGAAATATTGTTATTCATTGTAGGGCATCAATAAAGCTAAAACAGAGAGGGAGGGTGTCAAGGCTTCAACGGCAACCTGGACTCAGGGGTAGACGTAACATAGATGCGGTAAAGGAGTCAATGGAACATAGACGTTCCATTGACCAGATTAGCACTCCTCCAACAAATCTGATCAAACAAAGTAAATATTTGTCAAATCTGTCATGATTTTTGTATTGTAACTGGCCCACAATGTGGTTACTGATTTGGATATATTTGGCTGTTTTCACTGAATAAGTTGTCCCTTTTCAGGTTTAGAAGAAGTACTTTCTAAATACTAACTCCCGTTCATATAAACTGGTTAGCATGGCTAGCATACAGAAATCGGTGGTGGTAGTCAAATTCATTTCTAACTGTAATGCAGTTGATTGGTAACGGTGACATGAATATGTGTTGGGGTTGACATCAGTGGAGGTTCCTCAGAGGAGGAAGGGAAGGATCATCTTTCTCAGTGAATTTCATACAAATAAAATAGTAAAACATTAAAAAAGTTATCCTTTTTCGATAAAACTATACTGAATATAATCATGTCATCAAATAATTTATTAAAACACATTATTTTGCAAAGAAGGTCTGCAGTAGCCTCAACAGCACTCTGTAGGGTAGCACCATGGTGTAGCTGGAGAACAGCTAGCTTCTGTCCTCCTCTGGATACATTGACTTCAATACAAAACCTAGGAGGCTCATGGTTCTAACCCCCTTCAATAGACTTACACAGTAATTATGACACCTTCTGAAGGACGTTCTTCAATGTATCAGACCTCTTGCAGCATGAACTGACATGTTGTCCACCCAATCAAAGGATCAGAGAATGAATCTAGTACTGAAAGCATAAGCTACAGCTAGCTAGCACTGCAGTGTATAACATGTGGTGAGTAGTTCAAAAATGAAGGAGAAGCAAGAAAGAAATAGAGATGAGATTTCGTTAAAGAAAAATCACTTTAACTTACTTAGCTTGCAAATGCAGCTAGCTAGTTTAGCCTTCTGAAACACCCTGCTCAAACAGACAAATGCTATGTTAGCTAGCTGGCTATGACATTCCAACACAACACTGGAACTCTTCCAAGCCAAGGTAAGCTTTTGATTTGACTAATTTATTGCCACCGGGGCCCGCCGGTGTATTTGCTTACTGTACACTGTAACGTTATTGCATGATTTTAGCGGGTTTACTAACGAATTAGTTCTATTAGCTATGTTGACTATCACGTTACTTTAGCTAATGTGGTGACAACGATGTAGGGTGTGTGTAGTGGTTTGGCTTGGAAAGGTTTTTTCGCCTGGTCACATTCAGCTGAAGTGTTGTGCATTGAAGTCGAGAGGCGAAGGGAAGATGTGAGAGGAGAGGAGATGCGAGAAGGAATACATAGTGGCTGCTCTGAAAGAGAACTGTGTTTATGTGTGATCGGGGTGGATTCTGTTGAAAAACATTTCTTAAACGAAGCAAACAGAACAAAACGAGGATAAACATACCTGATTTTGTCCAATAGAAACTCTCACTGGACAAATGATGGACAACTGTTGGACAAATTATTACACCCTGTATCAGCTAAATGCAGGTAGAGGTGTGCAAGGCGGTATTGAATGTGACTGTCTGTCACCTCAAATTTGTCTCTCGACCTGTGTGCACATATGTTGTAAACTTTCATTCATAGGCTAAGTTGTAGCAACCTCATGATGGATATAGGGAAAATGTAAGTATCATGTAGTAGCCTAAACCTATAATTGTTACATTGAACTGGGTGAATGGAATATGAATAAGAGACATCCAATATGCTTCAATAGAAATAAGGCCATGCTGATGAATTTTGTTTTTGTCCTCCCTCATCTTAAAAGGCACTGACCGGCAGTGGTTGACATCCACACAAGCATTATACTCCGATTTCTACCTCAACATAGTGTGAAATACACATATAAACAATAGCCTAAATGTGGGCTAATCTTGCTGGGAGAGACTCGGGATCTTTCCCTCACGCCCTTCCCTCCATGCATTTCCATGGCAGTTCCATTGTTTTGGTCCAGTTCAATTGACCTCTTTACCACATCTATAGTAGACAAAAGTCCGGAAACACTAAAATTGGTATGATATGATATGTAACATGGTGTGGTATGTATTCATTTGTGGATGTCCGTCATCCATTTCGTATATGTTACGAATTACAATTTGTATGATATGTTAACAATTACAATTCATATGATACATTACAAACTGCAATTTGTACAATGTTACGAATTTGCAGAACATATGATACGTTACAAATTCCAATTTGTTGTGGCTAATGTTAGCTAGGTGGCTAATGCTAAAGTTAGCTAGGTGGATAATGTTAGCTAGGCTATGGGTTAAGGTTAGGAGTTAGGTTAAAGGGAAGGGTTGGCTAATGCAACAGTTTAGACTTTACATCCGTCCCCTTGCCCCGACCTGGGCGCGAACCAGGGATGCTCTGCACACGTCAACAGTCACCCTCGAAGCATCGTTACCCATCTTTCCACAAAAGCCGCGGCCCTTGCAGAGCAAGGGGAACCTCTACTTCAAGGTCTCAGAGGGAGTGACGTCACCAATTGAAACACTACCAGCGCGCACCACCTAGCCATTTCGCATCGGCTACACTCACCCATCTTTTGACCTCCTCATTTTCCGCAGCAACCAGTGATCCGGGTCACAGCACCAATGTAACAGTATAGACTTTACGTCCGTCCCCTCGCCCCGACCTGGGCACGAACCAGGTACGCTCTGCACACGTCAACAGTCACCCACGAAGCATCGTTACCCATCGCTCCACAAAAGCCGCAGAGCAAGGGGAATCACTACTTCAAGGTCTCAGAGCGAGTGACGTCACCGATTGAAACGCTACCAGCGCGCACCACCGCTAACTAGCTAGCCATTTCGCATCGGCTACACTAACATGCTAAATAGTTGCAAAGTAGCTAAAATGTAGTAAGTAATAGTGAGTAACAAGTTAGTTGCAAAGTTGCTAATTAGCTAAAATGCTAATGTTGTCCGTGTTGAGTTTCAAACTAGCAACTTTTGGGTTACACATGACCAACCACCTTCCTTAAATGATGGCCTTTATTAACTTTCTGCCTTATGTAACCATAGCAAACATAACACACTAATTTGAGTGGCCCGGATTTTCGTATACTATGTTACGTTTTGTCCAAGAGACCAGCCTGTCAACGGCTAAAATTCTTCCGTCAAGTTTCGACAGACCAATTTACGTTAGCCTACACGTCGCCCTGAGTGAAACAGGTAATGTAAATCAGGAAGCTACTGGTTGGTCACCGCCATTAAAAATATTTTAACCTGGGATTTAAAAAAGGCAAATATCGTGGTTTTGGTAACAACATTTATCCAGAAATATTTAAGGTACATATTTTTGTCGTTTTATCAGGGGACATGCGGCTCACTACAATTTGCGCTGGAGTACTCCTGGGAATTGTGATTTTGTTACGCCTCGACCTGTCAGGTGAGAGAACATTCAAAACAACCTTTCAAACAAAGCAAGCAGACGTTAACAATAAGTTATAAATCATGTACTGAGTGTGGCCTTTACATATTCTCAATGTTGCAGAATATGATGTCGATAAACGTAAGCATTGTATTGTACTTCAGTGTTACAAGTTTTTAGTTTTGTATATTTGCGAGCATTTAAAATATATATTATACATTAAATAGTTTCACAATCATGTAACGTTAATCTGTAACATCGTTCTGCATATTCTTGATCCACTGCAATTGGAAATAGTTTCCAAATGGGTATGACATTTTGCCCACATGACATTTTAACGTTAGACAGGTAGGACAGACTGAGAAGTGAAAAGCTTAAAACGACGTCTTTATACGGAAGTTAATTTCAATAGAACACACAAGGTTGAATTTAAACTGCACTTAGGCACAATTTGTACTAAAATAGTCCGACACCTTTCTCCAATTTGTGTCAGATCTATCATGTTGATTGAGTTGACACTGTGAAATTAGCGGCCTAACACATAACATGCAAGCAACATACCTTGCTACAGTTTCAACACCAGATAATGTGATGTGAATAACCAAAGGTTTGTGTTGTCCATTAATGGACGTTACATGTTCGCCTATACAAAACGGCATAGATTTTTCAACTAGCCTGGGATTGGCGATACTCTCTTTGTTCTCAATTCAGGAAATCTTATAATTAGTGATGGGGGGATTGATACAGTTACATATCGGTATATTATTTTGGATGATACATAGTTTTGTATTGTTTTAACAATATCGCAATATAATCGTTGCGATAGTTGATTGTACCTGCACCAAAACTCCAGTATTTTTCATTCATAGCTTCTTCTATATCTACTTTTTTAAATAGGAAGCCAATTTGTTTTCAGCACTTCTTTCCATGGCTGATCAAAACTAGTCCTCTCATGGCTCTCTTGTCCCTCTGCAGCAGGCATATGGTGAGCAATATGTTTGGAACATGAAATCCCAATAAAATCACAGTATCGAATCACAATACATATAGAATCGTGAGAATCGTTTATACATATTGTATCGGCACCTAAATATCATGATAATATCGAATCGTGAAGTCGATGGCATTTTACAGATGTGTAAAGTGTGTGTGTGTGTGTTTATTGTATTGTATTGCTTTATTTAACCAGGTAGGCCAGTTGAGAACAAGTTCTCATTTACAACGGCGACCTGGCCAAGATAAAGCAAAGCAGTGCGACAAAAACAACAACAGTTACACATAAACAAACATATAGTCAATAACACAATAGAAAAATTTAGAAGATTAGAGAGGCAATAAATAGGCCATAGAGGCAAAAATAATTACAATTTATCAGTAACATTGGAGTGATAGATGTGCAGATGATGATGTGCAAGTAGAGATACTGGGGTGCAAAAGAGCAAGAAGATAAATAACAATATGGGGATGAGGTAGTTGGGTGTGCAATTTACAGATTGGGTGTGTACAGGTACAGTGATCGGTAAGCTTCTCTGACAGCTGATGCTTAAAGCTAGTGAGGGAGATATGCGTCTCCAGCTTCAGTGATTTTTGCAATTCGTTCCAGTCATTGGTAGCAGAGAACTGGAAGGAAAGGCGGCCAAAGTAAGTCTTGGCTTTTGGGATGACCAGTGATATATACCTGCTGGAGCGCGTGCTACGGGTGGGTGTTGCTATGGTGACTAGGGAGCTGAAAAGGCGGGGCTTTACCTAGCAAAGACTTATAGATGACCTGTAGCCAGTGGGGTTTGGTGACAAATATGTAACGAGGGCCAGCCAACGAGAGCATACAGGTCGCAGTGGTGGGTAGTACATGGGGCTTTGGTGACAAAACAGATGTCACTGTGATAGACTGCATCCAATTTGCTGAGTAGAGTGTTGGAGGCTATTTTGTAAATGACATCGCCGAAGTCAAGGATCGGTAGAATGGTCAGTTTTCCGAGTGTATGTATGACAGCATGTCAAGGAGGCTTTGTTGTGGAATAGGAAGCCGATTGGAGATGGTTAATGTGAGTCTGGAAGGAGAGTTTACAGTCTAACCAGACACCTAGGTATTTGTAGTTGTCCACATATTCTAAGTCAGAGCCATCCATATAAACAAAAGGATGTAGAATAATTTGATATTGAGGGGACCTAAAGATAAAGGGTAAAAGATATAGCAGACAGGCCAGGGTTATACTGAGCTGAGGTTATGTTGTCGCTACAGTTTTTACGCCAGATAATGTGATATAACCAAAGCTTGTTGGTGTCTGTTAGTGGACGTTACAGGTTTGCCCATACAGACTGCCACCGTAGATTCTTCAACTAAGTCGGTATTGGCGATACTCTCTTCGTTCTTGATTCTGGAAAACCGTTATCTTATAAATGTCTGTGTCCAGATGCAGGGCACGGCCACGTGTAGAAGTAGATGACAAAGATCGAAACAAAGATCTACACACATGTAAGAGGCATATCTCACTTGATACAGAACATGGATTTACTGTTTACTACTATTTACTTGCTTGTTCCTGACACACCTCTTATTTACATTCATGTTCTCACAGTCTGAGGTCATTGTGAGCTGAGCCTCCACAGGACATATGGGTGATTCCTCACTTAACTACGAGAAAAAAAAGCTGTCATCAAGGCAAAGAGTCGCTACTTTGAAGAATCTCAAATATAAAATTAATATTTGTTAACTTTTTGGGTTTCTACTTGATTTCATATGCGTTATTTCATAGTTTTGATGTCTTCCGTATTATTCTACAATGTAGAAAATAGTCTAATTAAAGAAACCCTGGAATGAGTAGGTGTGTCAACTTTTGACTGGTACTGTATACAGTGCATTTGGAAAGTATACTTTACGAATGCACTGTACACTACATGGCAAAAAGTATGTGGACACTGCTTGTCGAACGTCTTATTCCAAAATCATGGGCATTAATATGGAGTTTGTCCCCCCTTTGCTGCTATAACAGCCTCCACTCTTCTGGGAAGGCTTTCCACTAGATGTTGGAACATTGCTGTGGGAACCTGCTTCCATTCAGCCACTAGAGCATTAGTTAGGTCGAGCACTGATGTTGGGCGATTAGGCCTGGCGTGCAGTCGGCATTCCAATTCATCCCCAAGGTCTTTGATGGGGTTGAGGTCAGGGCTCTGTGCAGGCCAGTCAAGTTCTTCCACACCGATCTCGACAAACCATTTTTGTATGGACCTCGCTTTGTGCCCAGGTGCATTGTCATGCTGAAACAAGAATGGCCTTCCCCAAACTGTTGCCACAAAGTTGGAAGCACAGAATCGTCTTGAATGTCATTGAATGCTGTAGCATTAAGATTTCCCTTCACTGGAACTAAGGGGCCTAGTCCGAACCATGAACAACAGCCCCAGAACATTATTCCTCCTCCACCAAAGTTTACAGTTGGCACTATACATCCGGGCAGGTAGCATTCTCCTGGCACCTGTCAAACCCAGAGTCTTCTGTCAGACTGCCACATGGTGAATCGGCCTCACGGCCTTCGTCAGAGCTTTTGTGAGTTAAAAAAAAAAATTGCACCCTTATGTAGACCTAGCCCCACCCACATCCGCTCCACAAATCGAAAGGGTTTGGAGGCAAAGGAAAAACAAGTAAGTGCTACCAAATATAACAATATGCATTTCATAATTATTCAAATAAAGTGTGTACATAAAATGTATTAAAAATTTCTGTAAAACCACAATGAGGACATTGACCTACCAAGCAAGTTTTAATAAATCATTGGGTACAGCGTAATAAAAACATCAGAGTAATCTGAAATAGGGGCATAATTCATGTTCAATTTTACCACATAACATGCATAGGCATTTCATCATTAAGACCTTTAGGAAATAATGTCTGGACCCCATTCGATGCGTGGAACGGATATGGGTGGGGCTAGGTCTACATAAGGGTGCTAATTTAAAAAACTCACAAAAGCTCTGACGAAGGCCGTGAGGACAATATGTTAAGCTTATTAGAGATCAGTGATTCTATCAAGAGCAGTGTGCGGGTTCCTCTTTTCTCATCTTATCTGACTGTTCATGATAAAAACGTTTTTTATTACTCTGCCATTTTTTAAAGTCTTGCACCGCTCCGTCCTTGACTTTTCCTAAATAAGTTTATATAACACACTGCCGTTGTTAGAATCTTAATGTCACAAACAGAACTGGAGTTTTAACCAGTTTTAGGAGGGCGTGTCATTTTTTTAAAGGGTTTTTCCCCCGTTGCCCCTCGTTCTCCCAAAAGTAGGGCCTGCTCCGCTCCTTCTTCAGAGAGTTGAGAGTGCAGTGCCCATCTGATAGTGACCCTGATAATTGCCTCTCAACTGAACCTAAACTATACCGAAACTACACTGCACAAAAATATAAATGCAACGTAAAGTGTTGGTCCCATGTTTTATGAGCTGAAATATAAGATCCCAGAAATGTCCATATCCACAAAAAGTGTATTACTCTAAAATGTTGTCCACAAATTTGTTTAGATCCATGTTAGTGAGCATTTCTCCTTTGCCAAGTTAATCCATCCACCTGGCAGGTGTGGCATATCAAGAAGCTGATTAAACAGCATGATCATTATACAGAACAATAAAAGGTTACTCTAAAATGTGCTGTTTTGTCACAGAACACAATGCCACAGATGTCTCAAGTTTAGAGGGAGCGTGCAATTGGAATGCTGACTGCATTCCACACACACACTGACCAAAAAGTTATTTTCTTGGCATTTACATATGTCCCCATTACCAGTAAAACATCATCAAAACCTATTTCTTTCACTTACTTGCTATGCTCTTTCGTTGTTCAGTCGTTTCATTCTCAACCAGAATTTCATCATATATGTCAAGCTGTAAAGTTTCAGCTCTGTTTCAGCTCTCACACTCTTAAAGGGAGTGCTCCTAATCTCAGTTTGTTACCTGTATAAAAGACACGTGTCCACAGAAACAATCAATCAAATAGATTCCAAACTCTCCACCATGGCCAAGACCAAAGAGCTCTCCAAGGATGTCAGGGACAAGATTGTAGACCTACACAAGGCTGGAATGGGCTACAAGACCATCGCCAAGCAGCTTGGTGAGAAGGTGACAACAGTTGGCGTAGTTATTCGTCAATGGAAGAAACACAAAATAACTGTCAATCTCCCTCGGCCTGGGGCTCCATGCAAGATCTCACCTTGTGGAGTTGCAATGATCATGAGAACGGTGAGGAATCAGCCCAAAACTACACTGGAGGATCTTGTCAATGATCTCAAGGCAGCTGGGGCCATAGTCACCAAGAAAACAATTGGTAACACACTACGCAGTGAAGGACTAAAATCCTGCAGCGCCCACAAGGTCTGCCTGCTCAAGAAAGCACATATACATGCCTGTCTGAAGTTTGCCAATGAACATCTGAATGATTCAGCGGACAACTGGGTGAAAGTGTTGTGGTCAGATGAGACCAAAATGGAGCTCTTTGACATCAACTCAACTCGCTGTGTTTTGAGGAGGAGGAATGCTGCCTATGACCCCAAGAACACCATCCCCACCGTCAAACATGGAGGTGGAAACATTATGCTTTGGGGGTGTTTTTCTGCTAAGGGGACAGGACAGCTTCACCGCATCAAAGGGACGATGGACGGGGCCATGTACCGTCAAATCTTTTACACCTCCTCCTTCCCTCAGCCAGGGCATTGAAAATGGGTCGTGGATGGGTATTCCAGCATGACAATGACCCAAAACACACGGCCAAGACAACAAAGGAGTGGCTCAAGAAGAAGCACATTAAGGTCCTGGAGTGGCCTAGCCAGTCTCCAGACCTTAATCCCATAGAAAATCTGTGGAGGGAGCTGAAGGTTCGAGTTGCCAAACGTCAGCCTCGAAACCTTAATGACTTGGAGAAGATCTGCAAAGAGGAGTGGGACAAAATCCCTCCTGAGATGTGTGCAAACCTGGTGGTCAACTACAAGAAACATCTGACCTCTGTGATTGCAAGGGTTTTGCCAAGTACTAAGTCATGTTTTGCAGAGGGGTCAAATACTTATTTCCTTCATTAAAATGCAAATACATTTCTAACATTTTTGACATGCATTTTTCTGGATTTGTTTGTTTGTTATTCTGTCTCTCACTGTTCAAATAAACCTAACAATACAATTATAGACGGATCATTTCTTTGTCAGTGGGCAAAAGTACAAAATCAGCAGGGGATCAAATATATTTACGTATGCTCATTTACAGTGCTAGCATATTATACTTTTGAAAATTGATATTTATGAAATTGTTTTTATTTTGTATATAATTTGGTTGAAATGACACTACTCCATGTCGGTATCTATGAAAATGATTTGCTTTCAGTTTAGATTCTCCCCCTCTGTTTGAATGTGCCTATTCCAATTGTTGGGAGGGACAAAGGTCTTAGATGCACCAAAGATGGTGGATAAATTTAAGATGAATGACTGAAGCCGTTTAACGTTGGTCGCGTTCCCCTGCTCCGACATTGCGTGCAGCGTATTTATGCATGCAACGTCTGAGCAGGGAAACGTGATCAATATCTGGCATGCTCATGTGGGAGAGGGAACAGCTTGCTCTGTCCTACTTATTGGTCGCAATCCCCTACTCAGACGTCGTCATTGACTGACAGATTGCTAATAAATATGTGGTTAGCTGATACATAAACTACATATCCAGGTGTTGTAAGATCTGGCATGTGTCAGCAACGTGAGCAGAGGAACGTGCCCATTGTCCCCTGCCTGCTTGCCTTGAGCTAGTGCAATATCTCGCTCTGGGACACCACCTCCACGGGGTGGAGGCAATAAGCAAACCAGAGCGGCCCTACCCTTATCAGGAAAAAATGAGGGAGCCGGAGGTCTCGCTTTTTCTTCAGTCTCTGTATACATTCCACCTCATTTAAGCATATTTCTGACCAGGTCTTCTACAGGCTTTCATACTGAAGTTAAGGTGAAAGCCTGGCATAGGCTACTCTGGGAATGCTTAAATTGGATTCTAACTCTAAAAGTAGCAGAGATCCTACTTTGGAACTTTGATATGCCGTATATTTCAGACAGAAAACCATTTAATAGAAAATACATTTCATTAGGTCTTGGGTTTAGGCTCTGCTCTTCCAGGGCATCTCACTACCAGGGCAAGCCTCTATCATTTAAGATAAAAAAATAACTACAGACAGTGTGCTCAATATGCTATATCAATCACCCTGAAATAAAACGGAAGCACAGCCAAAGAGATGGAGGCTGGGGGTGGTGGTGGGCTAGCAAAATCATGTCAAATATATGTCAACAACCCTTCCCCCAAAGGACCCCTTTTTTTAGATGAAATGTCATAAAAATCCCCCCCAAATTCTAGTTTTGTGAGGAATCACCCTTTGGCAACACTTTTTACCATACTGTGTGATGTGAATTCTGTCATTGTTCTGGGCTTGCTTCAAGTCTCTGCAAGTTTAGGTGATGAACATTTCCTGCATGTTCTTGTAGGTGCACTACAATAGTACTTTTCTCACAGAGAACAGCCTATGGAAAGTATTGAGTTAACCATACCAAACTTCCATCTTAACACCATAAGATGTACACCATGTAACCATTAGACTTTACTCAAAATATTTAGGTTTTCAAATAAAGGATGAGTTTCTCAAACAATATGAGAGTACAGTACTTATTCTTTGAACACCCTTGTTAGATCACCTACATAACTGTAACAAGGGCTTTGATAAGACTTCAGTCTGAGTACTGACTTAATTGTGGGTGCTACTTTACAGTCGAGTACACAGTGGCCGGTGTGCTTCGTACCACGCTGTTTGCAGAAGCATCAACACTAGTCACATTTTTTGATTGTTATTCAAGTAGAATTTTTTTATATGTTGATATGCTATTCAAAGACAAAAGAGCTTCCGCCGTGGTTGGTTTAGACACAGACCAGTCATCTGACACTGGACTTTATTCAGGCTACTTTCTGTCAATTTGAATGTCACAGAGAACCTAAATTCATATTTTCCTCTTAGAGAAAATGTAACCGAGTGTTCTGGAAGGATGTGTATTTGTGCAATAACCAGTGCAGCCTCGAGTCCAGACATGCAAATAGGCTACCTATCTAGCCTACTCCCAATGTTCAGTGAAACTGAAATGCTATGTCACTGTTTTATAATCTTTTTCTCTCATGTATTTGTTGTTACCTTCACCTCAGAAATCTTAGCCTGTTCATTGTTTCAAACAACAGTTTTACCCCTCAATACAACGATATAGTAGTAGATTAGCCTTTTCTGTTTGGACTGCGAAATATGATAAATAACCTTTGTTCTGTTCCCTCAGAATGTCTGCACATGAATGTCCACCCTGACAAAGATGCCGCTGTGACTGTGTCGTCCTCACTGTTCCTTCCATTGGAACAGTGTTCCGTGTGCACAGTCCGTGGCGGTGAGAATGACACCCAGACGGCCTGTCACTCATCTCTGGCCCTGGTCCCAGATGAGAACATCACCTTGCTCTTCAACTGTACTGAACTGCCACAGAGGGCCTTTGCCATCCAGATCCACAGGAAAATCGGTGAGTCTAGAGAAACGTTGTTGTATTGGGTTTCCCTTTAGGCTGCCACCTTAATTCGATCAAACCAGTCAAAAAGACGTACCCCACAGACAGCTGCTTCAGAATTTGATATGCATGCTGTGGGTGGTAGTTGTGTCAACAAGGATACTGCATAAAAACTAGAGGTCGACCGATTTAATCGGAATGGCCGATTAATTAGGGCCGATTTTCAAGTTTTCATAACAATCGGAAATCGGTATTTTTGGGCGCCCATTTGCCTGTTTTATTTTTATTTTTTTACACATTTAATCTTTATTTAACTAGGCAAGTCAGTTAACACATTCTTATTTTCAATGACGGCCTAGGAACGGTGGGTTAACTGCCTCGTTCAGGGGCAGAAAGACAGATTTTCATCTTGTCAGCTCGGGGGATCCAATCTTGCAACTTTACAGTTAACTAGTCCAACGCAATAACGACCTGCCTCTCTCTCGTTGCACTCCACAAGGAGACTGCCTGTTACGCAAATGCAGTAAGCCAAGGAAAGTTGCTAGCTAGCATTAAACTTATCTTATAAAAAAAAAATCAATCATAATCACTAGTTAACTACACATGGTTGATATTACTAGATATTATCTAGCGTGTCCTGCGTTGCATATAATCTGACTGAGCATACAAACATACAAGTATCTAAGTATCTGACTGAGCGGTAGCAGGCGTGAAAAACATTCATTCAAACAGCACTTTCGTGCTTTTTGCCAGCAGCACTTCGTTGTGCGTCCAAGCATTGCGCTGTTTATGACTTCAAACCTATAAACTCCCAAGATGAGGCTGGTGTGACCGAAGTGAAATGGCTGGCTAGTTAGCGCTAATAGTGTTTCAAACTTCACTCGCTCTGAGCCTTGGGGTGGTTGTTTCCCTTGCTCTGCATGGGTAACGCTGCTTCGGTGGTGGCTGTTGTCGTTGTGTTGCTGGTTCAAGCCCAGGGAAGGAGCGAGGAGAGGGACAGAAGCTATACTGTTACATTGGCAATACTAAAGTGCCTATAAAAACATCCAATAGTCAAAGGTTAATGAAATACAAATGGTATAGAGGGAAATAGTCCTATAATAACTACAACCTAAAACTTCTTACCTGGGAATATTGAAGACTCATGTTAAAAGGAACCACAAACTTTCATATGTTCTCATGTTCTGAGCAAGGAACTGAAAAGTTAGCTTTCTTACATAGCACATATTGCACTTTTACGTTCTTCTCCAACACTTTGTTTTTGCATTATTTAAACCAAATTGAACATGTTTCATTATCTACTTGAGGCTAAATTGATTTTATTGATGTATTATATTAAGTTAAAATAAGTGTTAATTCAGTATTGTTGTAATTGTCATTATTACAAATACATTTTTTTTAATCGGCCAATTAATCGGTATCGGCTTTTTTGGTCCTCCCAATAATCGGTATCGGCGTTGAAAATTCATAATCGGTCGACCTCTAATAAAAACAGCTAAGGCCACCTTTCAAATCTAGCACTACGGGTGAACTGTTTTAAGCAGGTTTTGTTTGTGTTTCTTCTCCTCTTCCCTGTTATGTAATTTTCTTTTAGATTGCACCAAGGACTCTTGCAGCCCTGCCACAGGTGCAGCTCAGCCTTCCCTCTTCCCAGAGTTCATTAGAACCCTTGTCTGGCACCTAAATGTGCCAGAGATGACCGTTTTGAGTTTGGACTTCCCTAGTGACAGGCTGAAGGAGATGACTGAAGCAGAGATCTGTCAAGATGGCTACCAGTACGCTGTAACCAGGACCAGCACTGAAGGAGAGGTCAAAACTCAGACATACTGCAGGAATGGCCTTGTGGCTCACTTAGATATACTGAGCAACGCCACGGTGTCTTTGCAAGTTCAGAACGGCGGGGAGGTGAATTCCTCTATATTCACGGCCACTGCCAAACCAATGAAGAAACGTAAGCTCTTTCAACTCTTCTGTTCATGCCTCACAATAATGTGAACCATAGTTTTGTTTATATAGTGTCTATGTGGAGACCCCTTCATATTAGTGGATTCGGCTATTTAAGCCACACCCGTTGCTGACAGGTGTATATTCAATCTCCTTAGACAAACATTGGTAGTAGAATGGCCTTACTGAAGAGCTCAGTGACTTTCAACGTGGCACCGTCATATTATGCCTCCGTTCCAACCGGTCCACATACTTTTGGTTATGTAGTTTATGTACACTAAATTATATTTTGTTGAAGACAGAACAATGAATTATACTGAATTAAAATATAAACCCAACATGAGACAATTTCAAAGATGTTACAGTTCATATAAGGAAATCAGGCCCTAATCTATGGATTTCACATGACTGGGAATGCAGATATGCACTACAAAGTATGTGGACACCTGCAGTCAGCGTTCCAAGTTCATCCGAAAGGTCTTCGATGTGGTTGAGGTGAGGGCTCTGTGCAGGCCAGTCAAGTTCTTCCACACTGATCTTGACAAACCGTTTCTGTATGGACCTCGCTTTGTGCCCTGGGGCATTGTCATTCTGAAACGGGAAAGGCCTTCCCCAAACTGTTGCCACAAAGTTGGAAGCACAGAATCGTCTAGAATGTCATTGTATGCTGTAGCATTAAGATATCCCTTCACTGGAACTAAAGGACCTAGCCCGAACCATGAAAAACTGCCCCAGACCATGATTCCTCCTCCACCAAAGTTTACAGTTGGCACTATGCATTGGGGTAGGTAGCGTTCTCCTGGCATCCGCCAAACCCTGATTTCTGTTGGACCGCCAGATTGTGAAGCTTGATTCATCACTCTAAGAGAAGTGAGTGTAGTGAGTGTTGCAACCGGGGACAGACGATTTTTACGTGCTATGCGCTTCAGCACTCGCCGGTCCCGTTCTTGGAGCTTGTGTGATCTACTACTTCTCGGCTGAGCTGTTGTTGCTCCTAGACGTTTCCACTTCACAATAACAGCACAGTTGACGGGGGCAGCTCTAACAGGTCAGAACTTTGACAAACAGACTTGTTTGAAAGGTGGCATCCTATGATGGTGCCTAAATTGAAAGTCACTGAGTTCTTCAGTACAGGCCATTCTACTGCCATTGTTTGTCTTTGGAGATTGTATGGCTGTGTGCTTGATTTTATACACCCGTCAGCAATGGGTGTGGCTGAAATTTTTATTTTCCCCAGCACAAGGTGCACCTGTGTAATGATCATACTGTTTAATCAGCTTCTTGGTATGCCATACCTGTCAGGTGGATGGATTATCTTGACAAAGAAGAAATGCTCACTAACAGGGATGTAAACACATTTGAGAGAAATAAGCTTTTTGTGCATATGGAACATTTCTGGGACCTTTTTTATTTCATCTTCTGAAACATGAGACCAGCACTTGTTGCATTTATATTTTTGTTCAGTGTAGTTTGAGTGCTTATGTTTCCAATCTTCCTCAGAGAGCCGAATGATGTCAGTGACCCCAGAGCCAGACACTATCGTCACCATCAGCAGAGACACCAAAGCCAAAGAGTGCAGTGTGTGTGTTGGGGAGGGGCCTACCTGTAACTCCAAAGAACTCGTCCTGAAAGACGCCCACAACATCTCTGTGACGTTCACCTGCCCACAGCCACAAAATCTCTTCAGTGTGCAGATCAACAGGGATATTGGTAAGACGCCTCTGACCCATTTTCCTCGCCTCAACAGGGCACTGACCAAACCTGATACTTTCTAGTATCACTTGA
This sequence comes from Oncorhynchus mykiss, assembly GCF_013265735.2. Lineage (NCBI taxonomy): Eukaryota > Metazoa > Chordata > Actinopteri > Salmoniformes > Salmonidae > Oncorhynchus > Oncorhynchus mykiss. The sequence continues at coordinate 33,402,360 of NC_048582.1, read as the reverse complement.
GTGAGCTTTCCTGGCACAAGGGACCCAATAGGAGTCTTAAAAGTGTAAACCCTTGCTCATCGGTTAGCTTCACTAACCATGATTCCATCCACATAGTCATACCCCATAAAAACTAAATCTTTAAAGCTGGGATGGAAACTACAGGAGGCTTCGTTACAATTTTATAAATGCTCACAGATCATTTGTTCATAAGACATGTTGGGATCTTTTTGTCTGTAAAATTAATTATGCGCAAATATTTAAAAAATAATCATCATATCGAATTAAACTTGGAGTCAGGTTATGATATGGTGTGTGGTCCTCCCACTACGACTTGGGAAACCATGCAGGTTATTAGGATACAGATTAAATAAATGATGATGAACTTCACAGCATGATACACAGTGATGAGCTTGATGCTCCTTTCCAATAAATATTGAGGGTCTTATTCTGGGGACATAGTGGTCGATGCTTGACTGCTGTTTGACAGATAAAAATATTCTCTCATCCATAATAGTCTAATCATGTAGAGTAGCCTACCCGCACAGCCTACCCACATTGTATCTGAGCGGTAGGCTAGAGCACATGTGCCAAGACCAGAGTGGGCACATTTGCTATTTAACAGTTTTTGTGACCAAACCTTTGGCAGAGTTGAAAATGCGATGGAGACACATTGAGCTTTTAGATTTTTATTCAGTACATTAAAATGTAGGTGAAAAAGTACATTTTGTGAGCATATTTTCAGATTTTAGAATATTCGCATGAAAATCTGTCGCCAATTAGATGTTTTTCCTCCTCCAGATTGCACAGAGATCGCCTGCAGCGGGAACATTGTCCAGGCGGAGTCCTCCCTCTTCCCAGACTTCAACAGAACCTTCACCTGGGACCTGAAAGTTCCACCTGGCCTTTCCTTCCAGCTGGACTTCCCATCACCGGGAATGAGACAGATCCCACCCTCTGAGTCCTGTCCTGACGAGCATACCTACACCATCATCACTTACCAGCGCACCGGGCCCGCCACCATCGGCATGTTCTGCCCAGATGGCACCATCACCACGGTCCAGGTGCTGTACAAGGGCCGAGTGTCCCTGCAGGTCCCTGGGGACAGGAAGCTGGAGCCGCTGGACTTCAAGGTCACTGTTGGGCCGGAGATTAAAAGTGAGTGTCTGGCAGCTATTGGAGGAGCCACAGGAAATCAATGCCTGCTGAGGTCATCCCTTTTAGCCTATAAATATTCGGTATCCCTCTAATGACAGAATTACTCATGTCATTATACCTTATTTAACCCTCTTCCTTCCAGTGCTGGCTGTGGTAAAAGTCAACCTACCTCGTGGGGTGTCCGATACAAACTTTCTCTCAGCCAACTACCCTAGAGGTTTCTCTGACAATGACCTGATGAGGTGGGACTTCATGGTGCCCGGCATGCATAACTACACAGTTAACTTCCTGAATTACACGGCGCCTCTCTGCCGGAAGAAGAAAGTGATGGTGATTTATGACAAGGAGGGAGAGGTGGGCATCCAGAAGACCCTGGTGGACCCCCAGCCAACACACAGGCAGGGCAGCTTCACCATGACTATGTTTAACTGTGAGACTGACAAGACCAAACAGGGCCTGTCCCTACATTTCAGGCTCTCGGTAATGAGGAGCGGCCATCCAGGTACAAAGACTATTGACGATCATAAATTGTTATATGACATGATTGTGCTGTAAGCAATCACAAATAAGATCCAAAGATGCTTATTTATTCTGTGCATGCAATCTGTTAAACCAACACTAGACTTTTCAAAACTAATACACCACTAATATTTCCATTATAAACTTGTGGCCTAAAATTAGCCTGATCATTCAATCAAATGAATTGAGTGGTGATCAGTGACCTATTTCTCAGGATGATTGTGCATGTTTGTCTTGTATTCCCTGGTCAGTTCTCTGCACTGTAAATCTGTCAGAGGAGGAAGGGCCATTCCTCCACATTGAGAAGATGGGCTCTGACTCCCACTGTGAGATGAGGAAGGACTCTGTGGTCCAGGAGAAGATCACAGTTCCCTCAGGGACCAAAGCAAGTCTTTCTTTCCTGGACTGTCCAAGTGAAGACCTACGTCTGACAGCCACGAAAACCATAGGTACTGTAACAATACATACAGTAGGATTGCATGTATTGCCTCCAAAATAACTACACTTGAACATAGGAACTATAGTACTATGGACAGTATCTATACCATTCTCATTTAAGCTTGTTAGAGTATCTTCGTGAGAAAGGTAGAACAGATGGTCTTTGTAGTATTCAAATCTAAGGATGTGCACCAATAATATTCATGTACAGTGCCTTCAGAAATGATTCACATCCCTAGACTTTTTCACATGTTGTTACAGCCTGAATTTAAAATGGATTCAATTGAGATTTTATTTTCACTGGCCTACACACAATACCCCATAATGTCAAAGTGGAATGATTATTATTTTTTTTAAATGTGTGAATTTTTACAAATTAATAAAAAAAGGAATAGTTGAAATGTCATGAGACAATAAGTATTCAACCCATTTGTTATGGCAAGCCTAAATAAATTCAGGAGTAAAGATTTGCTTAACAGGTCACATAATAAGTTCCATGAACTCACTCTGTGTGCAATAATGGTGTTTAACATGATTTTTGAATGATTGCCTCATCTCTGTACCCAACACTTGCAGATAATTGTAAGGTCCCTCAGTCAAGCAGTGAATTTCAAACACAGATTCAACAACAACAGGAGGTTTTCCAATGAAAAGAAGGGCATCTGTTGTTAGATGTAGCTGAATATCCCTTTGAGCATGGTGAAGTTATTAATTTCCAGTGGTGTAAAGTCCTTACTTGAAAGTACTAAAAAAATACTTGAAAGTACTAAAGTATTTTTTTTTGGGGGGGGGGGGGGGGTGTCTACTTTACTTGACCATTTATATGTTTGACTTTTAATTCACTACATTCCCCCCAAAAAATTTACTTTTTACTCCATACACTGTCCCTGACACCCAAAATAACATTTTGAATACTTAGCAGGACAGGAAAATTGTGTAATTCACACACTTATCAAGAGAACATCCCTGGTCAACGCTACTGCCTCTGATCTGACAAACTCACTAAACACATGCTTCATTTGTAAATTATGTCTGAGTGTTGAAGCGTGCCCCTGGCTTTCCGTAAATGAAAAAGATAATAACATTTTGCTGTCTGGTTTGCTTAATATAAGGAATTTGAAATTATTCATACTTTTACTTTTGATACTCAAGTATATTTTAGCAATTATGTTTTCTTTTCATACTGAAGTATATTTAAAACCAAATCATTTTAGACTTTTACTAACCTAATTGCCAGAGTGAAAAGAAGGAAGCATAAAATATTTTTTTAAATTGCATCATGTTTGCAACAGGGCACAAAAGTAGTACTGTACAAAATTTGGCCTGAATAGCCTGTTATGTTTGGGGCAAATACAACACATTACCAAGTACCACTCGCTATATTTTCAAACACAGTGATGGCTGTATCATGTTATGGGCATTCTTGTAATCGTTAAGGACAGTTTTTCAGGATAAAAAATAAATGGAATGGAGCTAAGCACTGGCAAAATCCTAGAGGAAAACCTGGTTCAGTCTGCTTTCCACCAGACCCTGGGAGATTAATTCACCTTTCAGCAGGACGATAACCTAAAACACAAAGCCAAATCTACATTGGAGTTGCTTACCAAGAACACTGTGAATGTCGAGAGTTTTGACTTAAATCTGCTTGAAAATCAATGGCGACCTGAAAAATGGTTCTCTAGCAATGATCAACAATGAATTTGACAGAGCTTGACATTTTTTAAAGAATAATGGGCAAATGTTGCACAGTCCAGGTGTGGAAAGCTCTTAGAGACTTACCCAGAAAGACTCACAGCTGTAATCGCTGCCGAAGGTGATTCTAACATGTATTGACTCCGGGGGTTGCATATATTAGTGTTTTATTTTTCTTGATTGTTTTGACATGTTAGAATTTTTTTCCCACTTTGACATTGGAGTATTTTGTGTAGATCATTGACAAAAAATGCAGAATCCATTTTATTCCCCCTTTGTAACACGACAAGATGTGGAAAAAGTAGAGGGGTGTGAATACTCTGAAAGCACTCTGTGTAAACCATTATAATCTCTCAAGCCTCTGTGGATCTATTCCAGGATGCCAGAGTTTGGACTCATGCTCTGTGAGCGGGACTCTTCTCACGGTCCCCAAAATTCCGATGTGCCTCCCTACGCTACTACAAAGCTTCACCTGGCACCTCAACATCCCAGTATATGGCACTGTGGATCTACTGTCCCCCACAGGAAACCTCAGGCAGTCCCTGCCAGGACAGGAATGCAATGGGAGTGTCTCCCTTCACATAGCTGAGGGTGATGGGTCCTCCATTGGCTACTTCTGCTCCGAAGGCATCATTCGCAAAGTCCAAGTGCACTCCAACGTCTCTGTCACTGCCACAGCCAAGGACCTTAGCCTGAATCAAGGGCCTTTCCTCAATGTGTCCTTCAGTGATGAAATCTCAGGTATGCTAACTAACCGGATTTGCAGTCTTTTTTTTCACGTTTTTTAAACGTTTTAATCTTTTAAAGTAACTGTCCAGTGAAAATCTCATTTTAACTCATACCCAAATTGACTCATCCTATATCCCCATTTGTGGCCAAAGCATAAATTCACTTCAAAAAACTTGTATCTCAAACAGACCGTTTAAAAAATATTTGCTATTTCTTCATAGAGCATGATGTCATACTTCTGAGGAGGAGGAGCTGGCCAATCAGCAGTCTATTTTTAATGACTGGTATACACTCACACCATTCTGTTGTTGGGGTATGCCTAGAACTGTTACAGTGACCATATTACCGCCATGCGGTCGCGAGTCATGAAGGCAGTCAAATTCCACGTGGCAGTTTAGTCACGGTAATTAGGCTTCTCCAAGCTCATGCTGCTGCCTGCCAAACTTGCTAACTGCCTGGTACTCAGCATTCTATTGTCCATATAATCACTCTGACATTAATGCAAATGTCAGCTAAAATCTAATCAAACACTTAATGAGAGCCCATGTTCTCATGTTGGGCAACAGTTCTATATGATATGCAATTGCGTGCGAGAACTGAGTGATGGCCTTTATTAAAAAGATGAGGATCCCATCAGCTTTCTATAGGCTAGATCTACTATATTTATTTATCAACCTTCCTAAAAGTAAGCACATTGTTTATCTTTACAACAGAAGTATAGCCTACCTGGCTGGCATGAAAATTAACCACAGGAAAAGCGTCCTACATTTGCTATTTAAGGGCATAGATTACGTGTATTTTTTTCCCCCTGCCCCTGGTTTGAGACAGGTGCATGATAATGGTCGGTTCTAAATCAGAACTAATTTCACACACACATTATTTAGTATATGTAAATACAGCATTAAATCAAGAATAGTCAGATGGGTGACAATATTAGCCTATCACTTGTGAATGATGTATTGCCACTTATTACCACTTGTGAATGTTTTTTGTTGCTAGTGGTTGTATTAATTTGGGATCTATCGCATCCCACAACTGTCCCAGACTATGTTTGGAATATTTATTTCTCACACAGAATAGAATATGTAAACTTTTGTACTATGAGGAATAGTAGATTGACATAGGCTAGTGCTTTTGCTGTTCATTTAGCCTACTCATCTTGTTGGCTGACAAAAAGTAAATGTGGACCGTTCTTCCAATATCTTTAATATGCACCTTGGAATTGGATAAGGGTGCGCATAGTTGCGTCCCCAATGTCAGTCTTCACTTGTAGCCTGTAAGAAAGACCCGCTCACGTGATGGAGAGCCATCTGAGTGAGCGGTGCTTCGTAGCACTCAGGGAGAGGAGAATTATAATATTTAGCCCAAGGGCTCAACGGCCACTGGCCGCAAAAGGCATGGATTTCTTTTAAGGAGCATTACAGCCACACAAAGGGGATGCCGCCGGGAAATCGAGGCATTATCAAGTGCTTGTCAAATTGTGAGTGAGAGACTGATGAAGTGTGTACAGCCTGCGCAACAAACAAAGTAGAGCTCATGCATTTCAAGTGACTTTTTTCAAATCATCATTAGTCGCGTCATGCAGCCTTACAATGTATAAAAAATCTAAACTTATAGAGCAACGTTGGTAGAACTGAAGTTACATGAATAACTCTAAATGAAGCATGTATAGAAGTACCTATTTCTTTTGTTAACTGTTCAACACAGCCACATATGTGCACTCCCTCAAATTGTTGGGAGAAAATATTATTTTGTTTTATTCAGCTTTGTTCAATTGTATTCTTCATACTATAAAATAATATAAAATTATGCTACAAAATTCTAAGCAAATCTTGTCTGCTTAATGAACTAGTGTAGCCCACTGCCATATGGCATAGCCAGATCAGGACCTAACATAAGGACAACTCAGAGTATGTTATGCTGTTCTTCTGAAATAGACCACATTTTCTTCATATCATGTTTCTTTAGACCTGTCTACAATAAATAATGGATTTATTGTGATGGTGTAGGCTATATTAAAGGGATTTATTAGACTATTTAAAATGTAGATGTTCCAAAGTTCAGCACCAGTGGCTTGTAGGCTGTGTGTGGAAGCCAGGAGATGCTACATGTGTTTTGTTAATTAACGGTCAATTACCGTGAGACTGACCGTTATTTGCTTGACAATCATCGGCTGACAAAATGTTGTCCACCACAGCCCTAGGTACGCCTACACCATTCTAACACAAAGCTTATTTCTGTCCTACTTAGTTTTCCTTCCAAAAAAGTGTAATTATTTCACTCGTATTTTAATGAATTATAGGTCACATTTCATAGAAATCTGGAAACACTGGACAGTTACTTTAATACTCTCTTCACGTACCTTTTTATGATTCATTGTGTAACATCCACAAGAGAGCACTGAAATACAGCAATAGCAAGGGGATTTGTTTTAACAATGGATTCAGTGGAAAATTCCATTCTCCCTCCCTCTCAACCACTGTGTTCAAACTGTATTGAAAATGATTGTTCCTCATCAATGACTTTTTCTCTATCAGAGAGCATCATATATACTGTCCAGCCCAGAATGGGTTCCCCTGCCCTCCTGGCCACCCCAAACTGGCCCAACGGTATGAAGCCGTACTCCACCGTGTCCTGGATCGTCAATCTGCCAGGCCACCTCCAGGCCAACCTGCTGTTCACTAACATCAGCCAGCCCAAGTGTGGCCAGGGGCACACGTGCATCAAGGTGCAGACCCTGGACTCTCCAGAGGAGCTATTGAGTCAAAGGGAGGATGAGGCGGCAGAGGACAAGCTGATGGTCCCTGAGAGCTTCTACCTCAACATGTCCAACTGTTTGCCGGAGGACAGACACTTCAGTGTGCTCAGCAAGGTCACCCTACAGAATACTAGCAGTAAGGACCTGTTTGTAATGTTATTATGGAGTTGTGACTGAATTATGGTTGTGATAAGATATCTGCATAATTCTAGAATTTTTCTCTCAAGACCTTTTCTGGTTATTTCAATAACTCTTTGAGATCTTAAATTTGAGGGAAAATGAAAACAATTTATATTTCAATTTTAATGTATATTTCTTAAATTACATCAATACACGTAGGGCACTTATTAGGGATACATGGTGGTCTCATAATCATCAACACTGTATTTAGGGGTGCTGGCAGTGAAGCTTGATTCAACTCAAAATATATGTTCATCCCTCTACTAAGTATGAAAAAAGCTCAGCGATATGTCAAAAGATGGAAGAGAAAACCGCAACTTTCTACAAAATAAAATTGCGCTCTCATTCAAACCCAAATTCAACTTTTCTTTGCTCTATCAACTTGAAACTGATTGATGTTCTTGAGGGTAGGAAGGTGTATGCCAAAGCAAGTGTTGATACAAAAAATAAAGTATAAATTAACAGCATGCAATTCAGTTGTGAACCTTAACTCGCGTATTACTGTCTCTAGTATGATTTGAGAAAATCTAAGCAATCCGTCAAAAGATGAGAAAATGGAACCTTTGTAAAACATTATTTACATCCTAAATGAAACCCTTCACTTCTCTTTGCTCTTTGCTCAATCAACTTGAAACTTGCCATAGTCTTTTGAATTGTTACATGGGAGTAGATTTGTTACAAGGGAGGATGTACAGTATAATGCTTCCATGCAACTGTCTTTCAGCCTTCTCATAAACCAGCACCCCATTTCATTGCTACAGTACATGCTGCTATATTTGTCTAATTCTTATCATATCTAATCATGATTATCTTCTTGTGTGTGTCTCTATAGTGCTGCTCCAGAGCTCCATTCTGTGGGCTGTGGGAGCAGTGCTGCTCCTTATGCTCCTTGTGCTGACAGTCGTCTGCTTGGTGATAAGGTGAGAACACCTGCCTCACCAAAACAATCTGTATAGCTTTGATGTTAAGGTCAATCCATGACTTGGCTGTTTCCCCCACTGTAGTTTGTCTGACTCAAAACCATTTGTATTCCTCTTTCGTGCTTTACAGGAAGAAGAAAAGAACGATGGTCAATGAGGCTTCCATCTTCGTAAGGAAAGGGAATATCTTCATCCCAGGCGACGGCATGTTCCCCAAAACCCGGTCGGACAATGAGTCTCATGTCTACGCCTCCATCGAAGACACCATGGTGTATGGCCACCTGCTCCGCGAGCCCAGCTATGTGGGCACCATCCAGGCCCACTTCCAAGGACAGCCGGTCGACACCTACCGGACATTCATGCCGCTCCAGGACGGAGTGCCAGAGATCACAGAGACTGCTGCAGACCACGAGCCTGAACTGGTGCCTGAGAAAGACATGCACAGACCTTTCCTGGACCCGTCAGAATCCTTCATGCCATCAAGACCTCGCACGCCCATAAACCGTCACAACAGCATGGGCTTCATGGACCGCAGGATGGTGGACAATGAGCTGTGCACGTTCAAGAGCACTGGGGATATAAATACGATTCGACTGTCGGGTGCAGACCAAATCCTAGAACCGGAGATCTTCATCGGCTCGGATGGGGAGGAATCCATTTAGCATACTGTGAGATGGACTACTGTTAATTATTTCACATTGTTGCAAGTTCACTGCAGTGTAGAAATGGAGCGGAAATGTGCCTTTGCATAACAATCAGGGCGTCTGTATTAGTGGTGTGTTGTCTACTGCATAGGACCATCAGACAACACTGGTACTACATTTCATTCGAGCCTCTGAGTCTACGCTTCCTTACAGCACATGGTGCTGCTCTTCTGATTTTACAATACTGGTGGACTTGGTTTTTGTGTATATTTCTTGATTGTATTTTATCTTTGTTTTATATGCTAGTATGTACTTAATAGAATGAATGTTGCCCTGGGCCACTGGTGTGCCATGGATTTAGAAGCAGGGTTGCATCTAATGAGTAACCTTGAGTTACTTTTAGCTTTTTTGCATTGTTGATGTTGTTTGCCAAAGGTTTTTCTCTGTAAATGTATTTTTAGACATTACCAAACTTTTTCTCTGCCAATTATTTTAATTCATTAATTAGACATTTTGAGTGGTCTGTGAAAGTGTACAGTGTGATATTGTGAGTAATACAGTTTTTTTTTTAGGATAGACAAGGTAATCAATCCAAAACACTAAAACTTACAAAGAAAAGACAAGGCTTCCTTGTTGTTATGGGGAAAAGTGACATTATTAATCCTTTGGCTAAAACCTGTGACCTTTTTAAATCCCATTTTGTAGCTTGTTATAACCTTGAACCACGGAAGACCGATTGTTTGGAAGGTTGGAGTGGTTACCATTGAGTATTTGTTGAGGGACTTTTACAGGAAACAACCAAACCTTTAGCCAGAAGCCAAGGGTCATCAGATTGTGGCAATAAACTTTGGTTTAAATCTTGTCTTCAGTACGAAAATATTATAATCACTTTTTTTTAAATATACACTGCTCAAAAAAAATAAAGGGAACACTTAAACAACACAATGTAACTCCAAGTCAATCACACTTCTGTGAAATCAAACTGTCCACTTAGGAAGCAACACTGATTGACAATAAATTTCACATGCTGTTGTGCAAATGGAATATACAACAGGTGGAAATTATAGGCAATTAGCAAGACACCCCCAATAAAGGAGTGGTTCTGCAGGTGGTGACCACAGACCACTTCTCGGTTCCTATGCTTCCGGGCTGATGTTTTGGTCACTTTTGAATGCTGGCGGTGCTTTCACTCTAGTGGTAGCATGAAACGGAGTCTACAACCCACACAAGTGGCTCAGGTAGTGCAGCTCATCCAGGATGGCACATCAATGTGAGCTGTGGCAAGGTTTGCTGTGTCTGTCAGCGTAGTGTCCAGAGCATGGAGGCGCTACCAGGAGACAAGCCAGTATATCAGGAGATGTGGAGGAGGGCAACAACCCAGCAGCAGGACCGCTACCTCTGCCTTTGTGCAAGAAGGAGCAGGAGGAGCACTGCCAGAGCCCTGCAAAATGACCTCCAGCAGTCCACAAATGTGCATGTGTCTGCTCAAATGGTCAGAAACAGACTCCATGAGGGTGGTATGAGGGAGTGACGTCCACATGTGGGTGTTGTGCTTACAGCCCAACACCGTGCAGGACGTTTGGCATTTGCCAGAGAACACCAAGATTGGCAAATTCGCCACTGGCGCCCTGTGCTCTTCACAGATGAAAGCAGGTTCACACTGAGCACATGTGACAGAGTCTGGAGACGCCGTGGAGAAAGTTCTGCTGCCTGCAACATCCTCCAGCATGACCGGTTTGGCGGTGGGTCAGTCATGGTGTGGCATTTCTTTGGGGGGCCTCACAGCCCTCCATGTGCTCGCCAGAGGTAGCCTGACTGCCATTAGGTACCGAGATGAGATCCTCAGACCCTGTGTGAGACCATATGCTGGTGCTGTTGGCTCTGGGTTCCTCCTAATGCAAGACAATGCTAGACCTCATGTGGCTGGAGTGTGTCAGCAGTTCCTGCAAGAGGAAGGCATTGATGCTATGGAGTGGCCCGCCCGTTCCCCTGAATCTAATTGAGCACATCTGGGACATCATGTCTCGCTCCACAGACTGTCCAGAAGTTGGCGGATGCTTTAGTCCAGGTCTGGGAGGAGATCCCTCAGGAGACCATCCGCCACCTCATCAGGAGCATGCCCAGGCATTGTAGGGAGGTCATACAGGCACGTGGAGGCCACACACACTACTGAGCCTCATTTTGACTTGTTTTAGGACATTACATCAAAGTTGGATCAGCCTGTAGTGTGGTTTTCCACTTTAATTTTGAGTGTGACTCCAAATCCAGACCTCCATGGGTTGATAAATTTGATTTCCATTGATGATAATTTTTTTGTGATTTTGTCGTCAGCACATTGAACTATGTAAAGAAAAAAATATTTAATAAGAATATTTCATTCATTCAGATCTAGGATGTGTTATTTTAGTGTTCCCTTTATTTTTTTGAGCAGTGTATATTAACCACTGTTCAATGAACATTCCCTAAAACATTTTTTGTTCAGTAGTGTAGTTCGGTTTTCATATTTTTCAGTAAATATCAGTCTAGACATTGTGATAAAACAAATAATTATTCAAAGGCTAGCTCTCTGAAATAATAATTGTAAATTAGATAGGAATTTACAAAAAAGATTTCATACATGTACAAAACAATATGTAAATTCACATGAAAATGTGTCATTGAGGCAGTGTCCTGGATAATCCTTAATCTGTGTCCAGGAAACCACTCCATTATATTTTACAAAGAATTCTCCATGTACCAGTGTTTCACCTGTTCTTTTTGTCTGGCTCTAGAAAAGGTCCAAAATTCAGGGGTTTAAAGCAATGTGTTTTTTTTGGTAGGCAACAAAAAATATAATTCAAGCAGGGGAAATGCAGATAAAAGAAATGGCACTCGTAGACAGAGGCCTTCTCAGCCATGACAGGTCTTGTCCAACCATTTCCCACCAATGGTCTCAGAGGATGGCACAGTTCTGGGAACTATTTAACTTTGGGGATCTGGAATCAGAGTTCCAGTTCTTGTAGAGGATGCTGTTGCCGTCCTGGTCCATCCATTTGCCTTCAGTCACAATGTCGCTGATGTCCAGCCAGATTAGCTCATATGGGCCAATGTGCTGTACTGATTACACCCAAGGGCAATGCAGTTGAAGGCTGTGTGGTAGCTCTTCCACAGAGGTTCAGGCAGCGCAGACGCCCCAGGCCAGGGTTCTTACGCAGTGGAAATGGTCAAGTCTCACATCTCTTTCAGCTGTGCACTTTGTGCTTTTCTGATGACACTAACACATGGCAAGGACAGTAGGACTTTGAGTTGTATCTACTCAATTACAGAAAAACATTCCGTTTAAAAGATATACAGTAGAAGCACTTTTGATATTAACTTCACTTAATGCTGAACATTTGTGAAATCCTGGCCAACCTAGAAGACTCAAAAGGTAAGGGGCTTTAGTTTTTATTGGAGCCATTTGAATGCCAGGAAGACCTTGTTCAAAATACTCATACACAATTTGTATTGGTGATTCAGAATTTCCCTGCTTTGACATGTAAGGAAGACATTGCATGAGTCTTTAAATAAATACCCTTCATACTTTTCTCTGAAAACAGACAAGGAAAAAGACTGTACAAATAAAATGCTTTATTAGAATAGTAAACATTTACAAAAACAGTGATGCTAACCAAGAAAGCCCACTTTCTGTCTCTTCTTTCCCAGACTCTCCTCCTCCTGCAGAAGCGCCATGAGGGGGGCGTGGAGGGCTTTCCCTACCCGTTTCCCTGTCTGTAGAGACACACAACAGAGCATCAGAATATGTTTGTGTTGGATAGATATACACATACAAGGGTTTTCTTTATAAAAAAGAAAACATTGTAGAATAGTGAAGACATCAAAACTATGAAATTACACATATAGAATCATGTAGTAACCAAAGTGTTAAAAATATCAAAATATATTTTGAATGAGATTCTTCAAAGCAGCCACCCTTTGCCTTGATGACAACTTTACACACTCTTGGCATTCTCTCAACCAGCTTCATGAGGTAGTCACCTGGAATGCATTTCAATGAACATGTGCTCCTTAACTACATTTGTGGAATTTCTTTCCTTAATGTGTTTGAGCCAATCAGTTGTGTTGTGACCAGGTAGGGGGTATACGGAAGATGGACTTTTACCAAATAGGGCTAAGTCCATATTATGGCAAGAATAACTCAAATAAGCAAAGAGAAACGACAGTCCATTACTTTAAGACATGAAGGTCAGTCAAACCAGAAAATGTCAAGAACTTTAAGTTTCTTCAAGTGCAGTTACAAAAACCATCAAGCGCTATGATGAAACTGGCTCTCATGAGGACCGCCACAGGAATGGAAGACCCAGAGTTACCTCTGCTGCAGAGGATAAGTTCATTAGGAGTTACCAGCCTCAGAAATTTCAGCCCATAAAAATGCTTCAGAGTTCAAGTAACAGACATCTCAACATCAACTGTTCAGAGGAGACTGCGTGAAAATCAGGCCTTCATGGTCAAACTGCTGCAAAGAAACCACCACTAAGAAGAAGAGACTTGCTTGGGCCAAGAAACACAAGCAATTGACATTAAACCAGTGGAAATCTATCCTTTGGTCTGAGGAGTCCAAATTTGAGATTTTTGGTGCCAACCGCGGTGTCTTTGTGGAGGCAGAGTAGGTGAGCGGACATCCACATGTGTGGTTCCCACCGTAAAGCAAGGAGGAGGAGGTGTGATGGTGCTTTACTGTTGACACTGTTAGTGATTAATTTAGAATTCAAGGCAGACTTAACCAGCATGGCTACCACAGCATTCTGCAGCAATATGCCATCCCATCTGATTTGCGTTATCATTTGTTTTTCAACAGGACAATGACCAAACACACCTCCAGGCTGTGTAATGGCTATTTGAACAAGGAGAGTGATGAGTGCTGCATCAGATGTCCTGGCCTCCACGATCACCTGACCTCAACCCAATTGAGATGGTTTGGGATGAGTTGGAGAACTCCTTCAAGACAGTTGGAAAAACATTCCAGGTAAAGCTGGTTGAGAGAATGCAAAGGGTGGCTACTTTGACAAAACTCAAATACAAAATATATTTTGATTTGTTTAACACTTTTTTGGTTACTACATGATTCTATACGTGTTATTTCAAAGTTTTGATGTCTTCAATATTACTCTACAAAAATTTTGAAAAATAAAGAAAAACCCTGGAATGAGTTGGTGTGTCCAAACCTTTGACTGGTACCGTTTGTTCAAAAGTTTGCGGTCACTTAGAAATTATTGTTTTTGTCCATTAAAATAACATCAAATTGATCAGAAATAGTGTAGACATTGTTAATGTTGTAAATGACTGGCGGCTTCATTAAATAGTACCCGCAAAACACCAGTCTCAACATCAACAGTGAAGAGGCGACTCCGGGATGCTGGCCTTCTAGGCAGAGTTCCTCAGTCCAGTGTTTGTGTTCATTTGCCCATCTTAATCTTTTATTTTTATTGGCTAGTCTGAGATATGGCTTTTTATTTGCAACTCTGCCTAGAAGGCCAGCATCCCGGAGTCGCCTCTTCACTGTTGACGTTGAGACTGGTGTTTTGCGGGTACAATTTAATGAAACTGCCAGTTGACTTGGGAGGCATCTGTTTCTCAAACTAGACACTAATGTACTTGTCCTCTTGCTCAGTTGTGCACCGGGGCCTCCCACTCTTTATATTCTGTTTAGAGCCAGTTTGCACTGTTCTGTGAAGGGAGTAGTACACAGCGTTGTATGAGATCTACAGTTATTTGGCAATTTCCCGCATGGAATAGCCTTTCTCAGAACAAGAAATAGACTGACAAGTTTCAGAAGAAAGTTATTCGTTTCTGGCCATTTTGAGCCTATAATCGAACGCACAAATGCTGATGATCCAGATACTGAACTAGTCTAAAGAAGGCCAGTTTTATTGCTTCTTTAATCATTTTTCAGCTGTGCTAACAATCAGAAAAGCGTTATGCTAATGATTTTTTTAAATTATAAACTTGGATTAGCTAACAACGTGCCATTGGAACACAGGAATGATGGTTGATGATAATGGGCTTCTGTACGTAGATATTTTTAAAAAATTATAAAAAAAAAAAAAGCTGTTTCCAGCTACAATAGTCATTTACAACATTAACAATGTCTACACTGTATTTCGGATCAATTTGATGTTATTTTAAAACGGACAAAAAAAGTAATTTTCTTCCAAAAACAAGGACATTTCAAAGTGACCCCAAACTTTTGAATGGTAGTGTGTGTGTGTATGCACGCATAAATCTTTAGTATATAAAACTTTTTTTTAAATGAAATATCATATTTACATAAGTATTCAGACCCTTTACTCAGTACTTTGTTGAAGCACCTTTAGCAGCCTCGAGTATAATTGGATATGACGATACAAGCTTGGCACACCAGTATTTGGGGTGTTTCTCCCATTCTGATCTTCAGATCCTCTCAAGCTCTGTCAGGTTGGATGGGGAACGTCGCTGAACCGCTATTTTCACGTCTCTCCAGAGATGTTAGATCAAGTTCAAGTCCGGGTTATGACTAGGCCACTCAAAGACATTCAGAGACTTGTCCGGAAGCCACTCCTGCGTTGTCTTGGCTGTGTGCTTATGGTCGTTGTCCTGTTGGAAAGTGAACAGTTGCCCCAGTCTGAGGTCCTGAGCACTCTGGAGCAGGTTTTCATCAAGGATCTCTGTACTTTGCTCCGTTAATCTTTCCCTCAATCCTGACTAGTCCCAGAGTCCCTGCCGCTGAAAAACATCCCCACGGCATGATGCTGCAACCACGCTTCACCATAGGGATGGTGCCAGGTTTCCTCCAGACGTGACGCTTGGCATTCAGGCCAAAGAGTTCACTATTGGATTCATGAGACCAGAGAATCTTGTTTCTCATGATCTGAGAGTCTTTATGTGCCTTTTGTCAAACTCTAAGTGGGCTGTCATGTGCCTTTTACTGAGGAGAGGTTCCATCTGGCCACTCTAACATAAAGGCCTGATTGGTGGAGTGCTACAGAAATGGTTGTCCTTCTGGAAGGTTCTCCCATCTCCACAGAGGAACTCTGGAGCTCTGTCAGAGTGACCATCAGGTTCTTGGTCACCTCCCTGACCAAGGCCCTTCTCCCCCGATTGCTCAGTTTGGCCGGGTGCCCACGTCTAGGAAGAGTCTTGGTGGTTCCAAACTTCCTCCATTTAAGAATAATGGAGGCCACTGTGTTCTTGGCGACCTTCAATGCTGCAGAAATGTTTTGGTACCCTTCCCCAGATCTGTGCATCAACACAATCCTGTCTCTGAGATCTACTGACAATTCCTTTGACATCATGGCTTGGTTTTTTGCTCTGACATGCACTGTCAACTGTGGGACCTTATATGGACAGGTGTGTGCCTTTCCAAATCATGTCCAATCAAGTTGTAGAAACATCTCAAGGATGATCAATGGATGCACCTGGGCTCAATTTCAGTGCTCAAAGCAAAGGATCTTAATAATTATGTGAACAAGCAAGGGGCTGAATACTTGTCTTATTTATTTTAATTTTTTGCAAGAATGTCTAAAAACCTGTTTTCTCTTTGTCATTATGGAGTACTGTGTGTAGATTGCTGATTTAAAAAAAAATATATTTTAGAATAAGGCTGTAACGTAACAAAATGTGGAAAAACAGAAGGGGTCCGAATACTTTCCGAATGCACCGTGCATTCACAAACAAAATAAACCGTACATTCACACACTTAATGAATTTCCTCTACACAAAAGGTGTAATTGTGTAACCAACTTTGTGATGTGCTGATAAGGTTCAAATTTGATACAACTGAACATTCTATGCTAATAAGTTTGCCTGGGTGAGGACAGATGGTATGAAAAAGAGCACAGGCATCCTATTTCACCTCTGTCATCTCAAAGATGCTCTCTGGGTCCAGGCTTCCCCCCCCCACCTTCCTGACACAGGTGACCGTCCCCTTGTGTGTGACAGAGATGATCAGGCTGGCCACTGAACACGCCTTCTCCTGCAGCGTGGCGTCCACCACGTGCCTATGGCCCACCTGGAGTGAGACGAGGACACACAAATAATATGTGAATAACCATCATTTGTGGACAAAACCATCCAGCTTTACTATCCATTGTCTAAACTAAACTCATGTAAATGATGTGATTTGATACACTAATACCATCTCAGCAGGTGTTGCCATGTGAATGACCGAACCCACCTTGCACAAGGTCACGATGCAGGGAACGTTCTCCACATTGAGTCGCATGCAGTCATAGGGGTCGTCTGACAGCTCTATTTCCTTCCCTCCTTCCTCATCCTCAGAGATGTGCACTTTGGGAATTCTGTTGGGAGAGGGAAGGTGAAGAAAGTGTTTGACTCAGGACTAGATGTTCTATTGTTTGAGCTCTGTAGGACAGACTATGAAATCACAGCATCTATTTATTGCAATTTAATGAGCAAAGTGGTAACTGAAGCTTAGCACCTTACTTTGTATTGAAGAGAGCTGCTTTAATTGCAACAGAGATGGCATCAAAAAGATTTCCATCACACTGCAGGAGCTGAGAAACAAAATAAAAAGTGATGACTTCACATACACAAATAAAAGAGACCAATTACACTTTGCAAGGGGAACTGTCCCTCCCTACCTTCAGGCTATGCGCAAACCCTACATCCCAACCCGAACACTGGGACCTCTGGTCTCTTGGCCCACCCAGCCCTACGGAGGGCAGCTCCCGCTCAGCTTAGTCAAAGCTCTTCGCTTTCCTGTTTTGTGGACTTCACTAGACAGAGGTCGCTCTCCAGGTTTTGTGATGAAACAAAGGTATGGTTGAATGTATTCTGCCACTGTCTTTTTAGGCCTATATATATCACGGTCACAAGGTACAGTATATGAACTAACAGGTTATAGAGCAAACAATGCAATTATCATAACACATATTGTAATATGCCTTTACATTTTCTGGCTCGACTTCCCCAGTGACTTTACCCACGCACCGCTACTCAAGTAGACCTGTTGTAAAATAAATATCATTAGCCTTTTGCTGTCATTTGCAGTAGGCCTACAGTGGGAACTCGCCTGTTGGTAATTGCTGCAATATAGGCCTAGCATGTTCAAAACTTTTGTGAAGGTTTAAACCAGGTCTTTAACTATGCAATAGGTGTTTTTATTTCATTCTGAGACATTTTCTTCAGCCTAATTAAGTTCCAACTGTAATGCTGTATTTGTAGCAATAAAAATATAATTACTGGTAGGCCTGTTATAGGGGCTACTCGCACTCAAACCATGAATAGGAAAAACCTTGCGTAACACTTTTTTGGTTACTACATGATTCCATGTGTTATTTCATAGTTAAAGTCTTCACTATTAATCTATAATGTAGAAAACAGTCAAAATAAAAGAAAAACCCTTAAATTAGTAGGTGTCCAAACTTTTGACTGCTGCATTATATATAATTTATCCGCTTGGTGGACCCCCATGCTCCTCGAGACAATAAATAACCAAAACAATCACACTCAAAATCTGTCTGTTAAAAGCTAGAGAGTTTGTTTCATTTTTACATGGGCTGCACTTCAATCCACCGCATCTGCTGATGTCGGCATTCCACATCTGCAGCGGAAGGTGGCAGAACTACATCTCGAAATTCAGTCTTGTCATGAAAACGTCTGTAGTGTCCACTACTTAAGCAATAAGGCCTGAGGGGCTATGGTATATGGCCAATATACCACGGCTAAGGGCTGTTCTTAAGCACAACGCAACGTGGAGTGCCTGGATACAGCCCTTAGCCATGGTATATTGGCCATATACCACAAACTCCCGAGGTGCCCTACTGCTATTATAAACTGGTTACATTTTTCCCATATCTCTCTCAGATATAGGATAGACACTTCAAAACATTCTTCCTTTTGATGAAATTTGTGATTGTCCCCCCCCCATGTATGAATATGTTATTCAATGTACTTCTATGGGCTAATGGCAGTTAGGCCAAATTCAATGTTTCCTTAAAAAAAAAGTATACCTACAGGAGTCCTAAAATTCTAAATCAGATAGTCAACTTATCCTTGATATGAACATCTTAAAACAATTCCATATTTTAGCTTAGTAGAAGCGTCGCGTTGCAATACCTCCAAAATCTCATCGCTGTCACGCCTCCGTTGGGAGGTCTGTAGAATTGCAAAAACGGTTTGAATGGTCCGTTGGCTCCCAGCAGCAAGATTTTGATTGGATGTTACATTTTAAACCCCCCCCCCTCCCACATGCCTGTTTGTGCTACGTGTTAGGTTCGACACTGTTTTCAGACCGGGAGGGACATTTTGCAGAGTTATTCAGTATGCTAGTTTGCAACATTGCAGAAAATGAAAGAACACACAGAGGAAAAATCTAAATCTGTCTTGTCAGAAGTGGAAATCGACATAAGGCAACATTTGCTGAGGTTTTAAATCAGCGATTTCCCATCATAGAGTGTAAAAAATAATCTGCGCACACTGTTGCACCCACGACACTAATCTAGTGAGCACTATTGGAGCTCCGCCCAAGCAAGGCATTTCATTGGTTTGACATGTAGCAGGGGGGGGGGGGGGGGGGTGTCTCTGATTTACACTGCGTCTCCACCCTTTTTAGCAATTTTTCTGCCATAAACCTCCCCAGGCTTACCCGTATTAAGGAAGCCTGGTTGTCAAAGAGGCTAGCTTAGGAGAAACCCAGCCCCGGGCCCTTAGACTCTAAGGGTATACAATACACATTTATTTTGTAAAAAGACAGGTGCTGCTGATAATAGTGCCACCATCAT
This sequence comes from Oncorhynchus mykiss, assembly GCF_013265735.2. Taxonomy (NCBI): domain Eukaryota; kingdom Metazoa; phylum Chordata; class Actinopteri; order Salmoniformes; family Salmonidae; genus Oncorhynchus; species Oncorhynchus mykiss. Next base: position 33,382,583 of record NC_048582.1, on the reverse strand, counting down.
CAAGGCAAATGACAAGCATGTGTAGCCCATGTATCGATGCTGTCTGGCCAAAAAGAAGGGCGCCGTTTCGCTCGCTCAGGTGCTTTCTCCGGTGAGATACAGTAGTTTCAGCCACTTGCGATTTGAAGAGAAGCTGGCAGGTGCACAGTGCACTGTTCGGATGCTGGAATTATTTTGGATGAACATGTAAAGGTGACCTATTTTTTTGAAGTGATTTGTTGGACAATCAGACTGGCCCTCGCCTGGGGCCTCCAAATCACTAAGTCCGCCCCAGGCACCAGAGCTTCAATTGACACCTGCTGTTGAACTTGCAGTGAGGAAGAATATTTTAGGCCTACCAGAGTTCCCCCTTTATTCATCGAACAATGTAATCCTTATCTTTATAAAAATTTTAAAAAACATAACAATCTGATTGAAAATTAACTAATTTTGCCTCCTTCTGTACACCTTTATCTGTATAGCAGTAGTAGCCTGTCTGACAAGGATAAATAATGCAGTGGTGTTGGGAACACGGAGCCGGTTTCTCTCCATCGGTCTCTCTAAGGCCAAAGCTTCTCTTTCATATTTTTTTAATTAAAAAAATATATATCAATATCCTAAATGCAAGCAATGCCCTAAAGCATCTGAACCGTGAGGTCGCCAATTATTGTTTTAGGAAAGTAAAAACCAATAAAACAACAGGCTATGAAGTTTTGAATATGCTACACGTCGAAACAAATAGTTTTTTGGTCATTTGTTATAGGCAGTTAAGGACATGTAACTGTGGATCATTTGGCCAATACCGTTCTTTTGTTGAGGGTGATGGTAGCACCAGGTCGGAGGTTTCTTTCTCTCCCTTTCTACTCAGATCTGGGTGTGTTTTGTACACAGGCCTTTTCGGAACGGGTCTGACTGTCCTTGGGTCCAATGTTTTGTTTTATAATTCATTGATGCATATCACGTCGGGTGGGAAAGCCACAGATCCATTTGAGAACCTGTTAAGACCTCTACTTTGAGGCCCCGTTGCCGTGTCAGTCACTCACCAGCACGTCCACATAGAGCACCCAGCAGTGTTCCCCTGGGCTGATGCAGAGGCTTTTCAGGTCCACACTGTATCTGTTGTTGAACACTTTGTACAGGGTGTTGCTCAACTCCATGCCCAGCTCATCACCACCCCGACCCTCAAATTCTGGTGTGGCATTGGCAGAGCTAGGAGGGGTACAAGAAGAGGGCGATTCATCATAAATGACTTGTTACAACACTACCACCAGTGTCCGACATATCAGAATTATACTGTACTCCAAGCAAAACAACAATGCACTCACCAATCAACAAAAAACTCCAGGTAGCCTTCATCTGGGACCATGGGCCTTGGCTTTCCCATTTCAGCTTTGACTCCCACTAGCACGTCTGTATGCCCCTGCAAGAGACAAGACATATATTGAATGCAGGGATATGATACATGGATCTCACTGTCTGACATGTCAGATCCCACTGTGTTAGCTTTTTGATGTGCAACATTGTTTTGCAAGGAGCATTGAAATTACCAGTGTAACTTTGGCTGAGCCATCTGTATTTGACACCATGTCTGTCTCAATCTCCATGTGTCTGTAGTCCTCGCATCCTCGTCCATCAACCCGTAAGTCATCCTGGTGAGAATTTTTTTTTTTTACCATAGAACATAAGAACAACATCTTGTCACATTCTGGCATTAACGTTAGCTTGTTAGCTAGCTATGCCAAGAGGATGCCTTTCGCTGTGGTAAAGAAAGACAGCTAGCCATAAAACAATGAATTCACGCAAAAAGGTCAACTGAACAAGAGCATGTAGCGATATCTTTCAGAATACCACCTACCCGTACACCATGCAAAATATACACCTTTTCAGCCTCACTGACTTGTACAGTAGCCATGATGCGTTGCACTAAAATACCACATGTGTTCTTCCGCTGTTTACGTCATCAAAGAGCGGCAAAAAGGCACAGATAAAACTCAGCTTCTTATTGTACCTCAGTGGCAGAAACTATCCAGATTGTTGCTGGATCAGTGTACAAATCAATACAGATCTACCATTCGATTCAAATGCCCGGAATGTTGTGTGTTTTTGGACTGTTTGAATTTGTACTTTATTGCCTTTGAGATAACATGTCAATGATTTAGCTTGTTATGCATTCAAACTCAGACAATTTTAAGATCGATTTGATTACTGCTATGTTTTAACAAATAGCTATAGTTATTACATAAAAGTAGGCAAGGGATGATATTTAGCAAAAGACTACTTTGTAGTGCAGTTGGAGTTTAAAGTGAGTTAGATGCATAGCCCAAAGGCCAGCAGATGGCGATATTGAGTCATTTCATCTTACTGTCCAAAGGGAGTCCATGTAGCAGGCTACAGTTGTATTCCCCCCCCCCCCCCCCCCCCCCCCCGTTCAAACATAAAACATTCTCCATTCAGATTGCAACAGCGTCGATTTCCTCCTCAACTCGATTTAATGGTGAGAAAAAAACAGGGGAAATTGGCGTCATTTCCTTATGAAACACCACTTTCCATAACCATGCTAGAGCGGCTAATGCCCATGAAAGCTAGTCCTGGGGTGTATAATCATTATGCTGATTCTGTTGCAAACCGTTTACTTCAAACAGAAAACGCAAACAAGAGTTTCTATTGAACAAATTCAGGTAGATCCCGCCCCGTTTCGTTCTGTTTTCTCTGTTTGGTTCTTAAATGGTAAATGTTTCTGTCATGAATACAACCCTGGGTGTATGATGTTCAGCCAATCAAGTAACAGCAGTCTGCTGTTTACCCCTGGTTGAAAGTGTGGCACATCATCAGGAAGTACCATTAGCCACTCTTACATGGTGGTGGAAAATGTGTTTCATAAAGAAAGTACCCATATTTTCCACATTCTCATCATTAAAACATTCTCCATTCAGACTCGATTTATGTATAAACTGGTCCATGGAGGATATAAGTGTTATACGCTAAATAGCCAGCTGCATACATTCGCTTTGGACGGTACACTAAAATGACTCAATATCACCATCTGCCGGGTTTTGGGCCATTAGCTACACTAATATCCTACATCGGTTTTTAGATGCAGTTCTTTGGGATTGAGTTTGGGATTGGGTAGGCAAATCTGTTCCTAGATCTGCTTGCAGAGGCAACAAATATACTGGGGCATCTTCAGGTGCTTGGAACGCCAGATAACCTTTGGAGCGCACTGAAGTCTTGCGCATGGAAGGCAGGGCACTTCCTGTTTTTCCTCAGATCTTTTCTTGCTTGCCAGAGAGCGCTTTCTATATTGAGTAATGGGGAAACAGGCATCCACCTACCGAACTAGTAACGTTAGGTCTGCATTTATGGACATTTCCAAATGAATCACAGGAAATATTGAAACGAAGTGGTTTTGTAGTTTAACGATGGACTCGATACGTCAAGCGTGAATAGTGAGACCCAACAAGGGGTACTGCTAACTACCTCCACGCTAGCAAGGATAACCAGCTAGTGAACGTAAGCTAGCTAACTTGGTACAATTAGCTACGATTTACTGTTGTGAATGGTGAAACGTTACCTAGCTGACGTTTGCGTGCCAGACTGTCAAACCGAGTAACGTTTCTCTTCTCTGAAAGGTATTTCCTCAACCAGGAAAGAGGTGAGTTGAAATCAGCATGGTTGTTTCTACCGTTGCCTAGCTAAACTAACCAAATTGGCTAACTAACTAAGTAAGTAAAGTCATAAAACCGATGAAACCATGCTAATCATTGGAGCTACCAAGCTAGCTCGCAATATATTCTGAATCTGACAGCAGAATCGAGATTTGTTGCATTAGCTAATGAACCATATTATTCTAGCTCAATAACAGTGATTGTGACTTAGAGGGTCAACTGATCAAAAGACCAGTTTCATTCCATTTGTCATCTTACTATTACACTCAGTGTAAGGTGTTTGTTAGGAAATTTCTAAATAAATAGATAGTGTTAGGACTATCAATACCAGATCAATATCGCCATCTGCCGGCCTTTCGGCTAGGTTAGCAGTATCTTTTCAGCTGCCAGCAGTATCTCATGTCACAGACAGCGACTGCCAGCAGAGGTTATAAACGGAAGTCTCATCAGCCTGTTAACTGCTATTTCGTCCTATTGAGACACATCTCCACTCCCATCCTCCCGTGGCCTCTTCCTCTGTGTCTGCCATCATTCCTCAGTTGTACTGTTTGGAGGCATCCAAGCAGCAGCTCGTCCTGCATCCCTATAAATCATGCATTAAACGGATGTCTCATTCAGCGGTATAGCGCTCATACAGTGATCACCCTCCAGTCTTCTGTAAATGGTCCATTGAAGTCATCTGTTAGACATTATATGCCGTTATGTTTATTAATGGTTGAGTTCCATAGGGCGGTGAACAATTGGCCCAGCGTCGTCCGGGTTTGGCCGGGGTAGTCCCTCATTGTAAATAATAATTTGTTCTTAACTGACTTGCCTAGTTAAATAAATACAATTTTAAAAACTATTGCTGCTTCGAACGGCAGAATAGAATGGCAGTTTTGTAAAAGTACTTTCTGCTGTAAGACAAAGATGATACTAAAGTCAAATCAGTTCATTCAGAGTAACAGCAGCATGTCATTCAGTGAAAGAGTAGTTTATTCACTCCCCCTTCCAGTCAACCACAAAAGAGCATTGATTTAGCAGATAATATATAATCGACGCTTGCTTGGAAGTGTTTTTCTTGACAGTGCTTTGGCTTATGTGTACAAATGCCATAGTAGCTATAGTGACTTCATTAGTAGCATCGTCCTTGGTAACAGATTGTGTCACTGGATTTATGAAGCTTTAAGAGATGATATAGTGCAACGTTTCTGTGACGTTCCTGACTTATTGTTTCCTATGAAACAGTATTTGTGATGTTGTACAAGAGATACTGTTAGCTTTGTTCACTCTGAGAGTGACGCTCAGTCATCTCTCAACATGGATTCACCTATGGGTTGTTCCACCTCAAAAAGCACAAGAAAGAGGATTTCAACACCCACCGGGTGATTCTCAGAAACCAGTTAACCATAGCAGTAGTAAATTGAATTAGAAAACCATTATCCATCTGCAACAATCAACTATCATTCTGAATACTAAGATGCCTAGTTTATGGCACAGTCTCATTTTAAATACATTTGAAAGACTTGAGAAATTACTTTGTCTAAAAATAGGTTTTTTTTTTACGCTTAAGTCCACTTTTGACATTTGATAATACATACACAATTACAGTACTTATGATAAAATAAGGGATATTTTAGTCAATTGCATTAAGATCAGATTTTGTTTTATGCAAATAATTTGGGATTAACAAGTGACACAGTTTGATGATGTATTGGGTTACTCAATCTCTAATAGAGCTCAGTACAGTTTTTCAATGGCAAACTGAAACACTCATTACCGAAACCTGCTTATCATTACCGTAATGCACCAATATTTAGGAAATACTAATTTCCCCCTGTTCAGAGAAATGAGTGATTAAAGTTGTTAGGTTTGTGTCCCATCCTGCGTCCTGATATTACCCGGTTCTGACCACTAGATGGTCCTCTTCCATCTAGTGGTCAGAACCTTGTAATATCAGTATGCATGACGGGACATAAACCTAACCACTTCAATTTCTTTGAACATGGGGGAAACATCACCAAATTCACTGAGAATACATAAAATAAGACGAGGAAACAATACTCAGAGACACAGCTCCATACTACTTGTCAGACATGGAGAACTGATACTGTATACTCGTTGGGGTGGGATTGGCGCGGTGGGTGGATTTTGACTTTATTTGGATTCCTCATGTCTTACTCATTGTTAAATGTTTTGGTCTAAATCAGATGTTAAGTACTATATTTATTGAATGTTTTGAATCCTATAAGTTAAAATGGCCAATTTGGGGGCAATCAATCTACTTAATTTAATCTACATAATCATTATATTTCAGCAAAATAATGTTTCAGGAATGCTAATCTTACATGTTTCTGACCACAGAAATGATTTCAGAACAAGGAGATGGTGGGTGTCATGGCTTGCTGAAATGACTTGGAACAACCCCTGGGAGATATTAGCATTCCACTTCCTTTGTCTAAAGCAAGTTCTACCAGAAATGACTCAAACTGAATATTTCATTTGATGGATAACAGCAAAGGCCTTCCATTTGTTGGCTGTTTGACAAAACAAATTATATGCATCATGATTTTATGATTAACTAGGCGAACACAAACATTCCACACCTGCGCTTATCAAATCCACAGAGGGATCCTTGCATTCTGGCTATTAGCTACGCCCAATTTGCAGGATGGGAGTGTTGTAGTTTGTGTGTGTGTGTGTCTGTGAGAGAGAGAGAGTGACACACTGACCCGGTGAATTAGCTAGATGCCGTTACTGCGGCATTCAGGCTATCAGCAGCAGATGGTACTGTCTGGGCTGAGTGGGGAAAGTGATAGCCATGGCCAGACTGGACATCACGCCCACTAACACAGCAGGTGGGCTCTAAGCCTGTTGTCTGTAGGCAGACTGTCCAGAGTCTGTCGCTAGGCACTACCCAGGCTACAATACTGTAGTGTATATTGGAGACAACCAGAGGATGGGGAGGAGGGCACTGTGTAGGCTTGTGCATTTGTGTGTGCAGTAATGTGTTTATCTCAGGTTGATTGTCACTATGAGGCTACTTACTCACTGGCCTATATCCCTGGCTGTTAGGGATGCTTGAATAGTGGGCTTTTACAAACATGATATGAAAACAGTTTTGGCAGGAATGTCAGTTGGACCAGGGTTCCCCTCAAAGCCGATAGGCTAAAGCTCAATTAAGCTAGTGTGGCTAATCATAAAAGTGAGATTGAATTGGCCACATCAATGGATGTAATTCTGATCTCTTGTAGGCCAGATTTCAGAGGGGGGAGTTTTTCCTAGCCACTGTGCTTCTACATCTGCATTGCTTGCTCTTTGGGGATTTATGTTGGGTATCTTTCTGCATAAGCACCTTGAAGCAGCTGCTTTTGTAAAAATGTCTTTTATAAAATACGTTTGATTGATAAATAAATTTGAAAAGGCAGTGAATACTCCGCTTTTGTGAACTTTTCTTCGTATGTTTTGACATATATGGCTATATTTAGTACCCTGACATTCTGTTTCTACTAAACGTGGGCCAAAAATGACCACAGAGACATTTTGACCAGGGTAATTGACTTGCTTTAGAATCCTTAAAACAGACTAACAGGAACTTCAAACGCTCATGCGCCGTCTCCTCTCACTCCCTTTGTCCGTTACTGTCTGTTTGCACAGATGATTGAATTGCATGTCAACGTTGCTCCATCACCATAGTTCAGATAAATTTAGATTATGCAACACACAGGTCTCTAGCCTTTTCAGTCAAACATTTGTTTTCAGGCTACAACGCCACGTTCCAACAAATAACAGAAACGGACCACATTCCAACAACAGTGTCTGTACAGTCAATGCAACATTGACACTTCACTTCCTAATCACTTCTGTATACACCTGTAGTGTAAATGAGAAACTACAACAACTGCGCATTCCAACAACATAGAAAATGCATTGCAACATTGGCACCTCAGATATCACTTCGTTGACACCTACAGCTGTAGCCTATTCCTAACCATCCAAACCCTTCTCTCAGCAGCATGCGGAGAGAGCTGCATCCGCTCTAGAATGAAGAAGAGCCCGGCGCACCGCTGCAGGGACATCGAGAGGCAAGCCGGTTACCTGCAGCCCGAGCACTGCGCCCCTCCCCCGACCCGCCCCAGTTCCGACGCCATGTGGTTCATCCGCGACTGCTGCGGCATCGCGTGCGGCGTCATCACCTGGTGCCTGGTGTTCTACGCCGAGTTCGTGGTGCTCTTCGTCATGCTGCTGCCCGCCAAGAACCTGCTCTATAGTCTAATCAACGGGGCACTGTTCAGTACCCTCGCCTTCCTCGCTCTGGCTTCGCACGCCCGGGCCATGTGCACAGACCCGGTTAGTCTGGCTGGCTTTGTCTGTCTGTCTCAGTGATTCTGTGGCTTTGTTCCATTTAGCCCCCCCCCCCCCCCCCCCCCAAGTATGCACATGATCATTTTCCTTCACTGATTTGAAAGGAAATGACTGGAATCAAAAATATGGTGGATATTCTTACTAGCCCATGCCTCCACCAATCCAATGCTATTAGATTTGTGGGCAGTGGTGAATGAGTACACACTTCAGGAGAAAGGAGATACTATTGGGACGCACCCAGTGAGTCAGTGACTGGACTCTCAGGCTAAACTGTCGAATGCAGTGCTTTCAGTCTAGAAATAAGTTGTCTTCACTAGAAAACCTGCTTGTAGAGAACTCTTGTTTTCAGATGGGTTTCAGATATGAATGAATGCCCCTGTCCTAACCCGTGCCTCTCTCCCAGGGTGCGGTGCCTAAAGGGAACGCGACCAAGGAGTTTATCGAGAGCCTGCAGCTCAAGCCCGGTCAGGTGGTCTACAAATGTCCCAAGTGCTGCAGTATAAAGCCTGACAGAGCTCACCACTGCAGGTACAGTACAGGACTGCTGCAGTATAAAGCCTGACAGAGCTCACCACTGCAGGTACAGTACAGGACTGCTGCAGTATAAAGCCTGACAGAGCTCACCACTGCAGGTACAGTACAGGACTGCTGCAGTATAAAGCCTGACAGAGCTCACCACTGCAGGTACAGTACAGGACTGCTGCAGTATAAAGCCTGACAGAGCTCACCACTGCAGGTACAGTACAGGACTGCTGCAGTATAAAGCCTGACAGAGCTCACCACTGCAGGTACAGTACAGGACTGCTGCAGTATAAAGCCTGACAGAGCTCACCACTGCAGGTACAGTACAGGACTGCTGCAGTATAAAGCCTGACAGAGCTCACCACTGCAGGTACAGTACAGGACTGCTGCAGTATAAAGCCTGACAGAGCTCACCACTGCAGGTACAGTACAGGACTGCTGCAGTATAAAGCCTGACAGAGCTCACCACTGCAGGTACAGTACAGGACTGCTGCAGTATAAAGCCTGACAGAGCTCACCACTGCAGGTACAGTACAGGACTGCTGCAGTATAAAGCCTGACAGAGCTCACCACTGCAGGTACAGTACAGGACTGCTGCAGTATAAAGCCTGACAGAGCTCACCACTGCAGGTACAGTACAGGACTGCTGCAGTATAAAGCCTGACAGAGCTCACCACTGCAGGTACAGTACAGGACTGCTGCAGTCTAGTCTGTCCCGTTCCACTTATTTTCTTCTAATGTTCTCTCCTGACAATGTTGTTTAGCCTCAGCCTTGCTGCATTACTTATACCCACTGGTACTTACTGGATGGCTAAGGAGTTGTTCCCCGGACTTGTGCTTTAACATAGTTTCAAGGGGACGGAAATGGCTAAAACAAAAAGGGATTAGTTGAAGTAGGAATTGGAAAAAAGTACATAGCAACAAAAAATGTGAATTGATGTGACCATATAGTATAAATATCATGACACCATACTGTAACACTTGTTCCACCTTCAGAGAATACCATGGTATCAGAACACCTCTAAAGCATATAGTATAAATATCATGACACCATACTGTAACACTTGTTCCACCTTCAGAGAATACCATGGTATCAGAACACCTCTGAGCATATTGCAGATCCATATGGCAGATAGTTGAGTTGTCAGTCTGCTACCCTCTTCCTTAAATAATATGTCTCCGCTGTGACCCCCCTGTGTGATGGGAGAGTCCAGTTCAGCTGGTTATTCCCATCGCTCATCTCCATAAATGTCAACATGTTGTTTGTCCCAAATGTGACCTTATTCCCTATATAGTGCAGACATGCAGCTGAAGGTGGCTAGAAGGAGTGGAGTATCTCTCCACTCACTCTGCTGTGTTGGTGTGCGTGTTCTGAATTGCCGGATTTAATTAACTAGGCGTTGTGGCTGGTCTTCATGCTTCCAGAAGGAGCAGCTTGTGTAGGTCACGGTTTGGCTCATATTTCTAGGCCTCTTTCTCTGTGGCTGTTCCATGCTGTCATGTCCTTGTGTGTGCCCCTCTCAGTGTGTGTAAACGCTGTATCAAGAAGATGGACCACCATTGCCCATGGGTAAACAACTGCGTAGGAGAGAAGAACCAGAAATTCTTTGTGCTTTTCACAGTGAGTGTTTTTAGCCTCGAGCTACTCAGCTATTACGCAAACATACATTCACAACAAGCTGTTATTGACTCCCTCATATGAGATGTTGCTACTTGTCTCAGCAATCATACCTTTCAGTTATTGCTGACTAATGTGTTCCTACCTTACAGTTAATGCTGACTAATGTCCTCCTACCTTAGTTAATGCTGACTAATGTCCTCCTACAGACCTGCAAACTCTCGCCCACATTCATCAAGACAACACATTATTCCATTATGGATGTTACGAACCCCTTTGGCCCTGCAGTCTAGGGGGAGATGGAAACGAGACCCGTAACATATCTCATTCAAATCATAACAGTGAAAAGGAGCAGGGAGAACTAATAACAACAGACAATTTAAATCTACCGTCAAACACACGGTAATGGGGTGGAAAAGGGCTGAGCTGGACCCAAGGAAAGAACTAATAAATATCTAAAAACCCCTAATCTAGTCTTTACCTTCCTCAAGCACAGCTAGCTAACTGACCAATGAAATACAGTGGGTGGTCCGCCCAGTTCTAACCAGGGTTCTTAGACAAGGTTTTCCTACGGGTAATGTATGCCCACGGGCGACTTGTCTTGGTATCCCCTTTTCCCACCAACAAAAAAACAGTCATACACAATATTACAATTCCAATACATAATAACGGGCAAATGTGACATGTAGATGCAAAAACAAAAGAGAGATGATCTCTATCCGGAGGGAGAGACGGGCAGAGAGTGTTTGGGAAAACCATGGGGATGTGATTGGGTAAGGGAAAAGGAGCAGGCGTGTCTTCTGATTGGCGACTGATGAGTGAAACCTGTGACTAGGGCTGAAGGAGAGAAAACAAATACACATAGGATACCTGTATCCATAACGATGTACACAATCTTGACAGAATTCTGATAAATACTTTTTCAAAATAAGAGCACTGCGTGGTTAACTGATGTAGTGTTACTACTGTGTTAGCTGATGTAGTGTTACTACTGTGTTAGCTGATGTAGTGTTACTACTGTGCTAGCTGATGTAGTGTTACTACTGTGTTAGCTGATGTAGTGTTACTACTGTGTTAGCTGATGTAGTGTTACTACTGTGTTAGCTGATGTAGTGTTACTACTGTGTTAGTTGATGTAGTGTTACTACTGTGTTAGCTGATGTAGTGTTAATACTGTGTTAGCTGATGTAGTGTTAATACTGTGTTAGCTGATGTAGTGTTACTACTGTGTTAGCTGATGTAGTGTTACTACTGTGTTAACTGATGTAGTGTTAGTACTGTGTTAGCTGATGTAGTGTTAGTACTGTGTTAGCTGATGTAGTGCTACTACTGTGTTAGCTGATGTAGTGCTACTACTGTGTTAGCTGATGTAGTGTTACTACTGTGTTAGCTGATGTAGTGCTACTACTGTGTTAGCTGATGTAGTGCTACTACTGTGTTAGCTGATGTAGTGCTACTACTGTGTTAGCTGATGTAGTGTTACTACTGTGTTAGCTAATGTAGTGTTACTACTGTGTTAGCTGATATAGTGTTACTACTGTGTTAGCTGATGTAGTGTTACTACTGTGTTAGCTGATGTAGTGTTACTACTGTGTTAGCTGATGTAGTGTTACTACTGTGTTAGCTGATGTAGTGTTACTACTGTGTTAGCTGATGTAGTGTTACTACTGTGTTAGCTGATGCGATGTAATATTTGTCTCCCTTCAGATGTACATTGCACTGATATCCCTCCATGCCCTGGTCATGGTTGCCTTCCATTTTATCTTCTGCTTCGAGTCAGACTGGACGAGTGAGTTCAGCTATGTTAGCCTTCCCTGTCAAATCCACCATACTGTTTTTAACTTTGCGTGGTTCTTCCGCAACAGAGAAAAACATTTCATGGATTTGGTGTTGTGGTTTCCATTTGCAATTATTTATTTCCACTACTTCATAAGTATCATGTTGTTTTCCTTTCCAGTACCCTGATTGTTCTCCTTTGACTCTCTCTTTGTTAAAGCATGACTTAATTGGTCAATGCCACATACAGGATATCAACCTTTGTCTCTCCTTTCCTGCCCCCTAAGATAATACTTACCTGATGAGAAGGAACCCAGCACCCCTCTCCTCAGCTTCCAGACTATCAGTGCCCTCCAGTTTAAACCTCTTCTCTCCCTTCTCCTCTCTTCCCTCGGCCCTCCCCAGAGTGCAGTACATTCTCTCCTCCTGCGACCGTCATCCTCCTCATCTTCCTCTGCTTTGAGGGACTCCTCTTCCTCATTTTCACCTCAGTGATGTTTGGGACCCAGGTCCATTCCATCTGTACCGATGAGACGGTAAGTGAACAGAACACGCCACCAGCTCCCATTTACTCCCCAACTCAATGCTCCTCTCTTCCTTCTTAACCATCGCTGCTCAGCAGGTTTGGGGTTGATTCCATTTGAACATTTAGGAAGTCAACTGGAATTCCAATTCCATTTTTTGTCATAGAAAAGTGTTGAGGACAATTGGAATTAGAATTCCAGTTTGCTTCCTGAATTGAAACGGAATTGGCCCCAACCATGCTGCTTAGTTACTAGATCCAGATTGCACATAGCTTTATTCAGGTTCTGGATGGAACCGTCCCCAAGATGTATAAGTAGCCAGGATTATTTTGAGACACATGGTCTCCTGCTGATGTTTTGCCTGTTGGATCTTATCAACAGGGCATAGAGCAGTTGAAAAAGGAGGAGAGAAGATGGGTTAAAAGGACAAAGTGGATGAACATGAGGGTGGTATTTGGCCATCCGTTCTCCATAGCCTGGCTAAGTCCCTTTGCAACCCCCGACCACGGGAAGGCAGACTATTACCAGTACGTTGTCTGAGAAGAAGAAGCCAAGCTCCAGCACCCGTGCTACCAGCCTGTCTTTCAGGGTGCGGACTGATGATGCGTACAGGCGAAGGTGTTCCCACCGCCTGACTTCACTGAGCATTAACTCTTGACACTTCTTCTCCTTTTCTGTTTTTGATCATTTTTAAATTTCAGGGTCTTCTTCGTGAAAAACCTCTTTCTGCCTGTTTTTAATACTTGTCACTTATTTTAGTTTTCTTTGCCTGGTGCTGATTTTGATACCTGTATGAAAAACAAGTTATTTCCCCTTCTGTTCACAATCACAGCCAAGCCCTGCAAAACCATCAACTGTAAAATTAGTCTCTGCTTCTCTCACGTTTAACATGAAAGAGAGCACTTACTGATGTAACCTAGCCAGAGACTGAATCTGACGTGGCTATAAACTAGGCTCTACCTTCGGGATAGAAAGGGTAGACACTCTTAAACCCAACGTACAGTATTTCCTGTATTTGTTCATGTCCCGTTTTGAGGACTAGGCCTAAACAAAGCAAACGCATGACCTGAACTCAGATGGGCTTTTCAGTGGACAAAAACAATCAGTTCCAATAGGCATATTTTCTCTTCCAATGTTGCAGTACCTCAGCCTTTCCATAAAGTATCCTTTATGGGTATAAGCTATAGCCTTTGGTGCCAGCGCCACGCTGTTGATGTACTACCGACCCACAAGGCATTACATTTGCTGTTTAGAACAGCCAAATCTGTTGCTGCAAGCTGCAGAGTCTTTGCCTTATAGGCATGCGTGGCTGCTCACCTCCTGCAGGACTGCCGCACAGAAGAAATGCCAGGCCGCGCAGACTCCAGAGGTTGAACTTCACCGAGTTCACCCCATTAGGTTGCACTACATAGATCAACGTTTTTTCTGTGATCCAATCAACATTATAAACTGGGATGTTCGAGCCCTGAATGCTGATTAGCTGACAGCTATATCAGACTGTATACCACGGGTTTGACAAAACATGTATTTTTACTGCTCTAATTACATTGGTAACCAGTTTATAATAGAAATAAGGCACCACAGGGGTTTGTGGTATATGACCAATACACCACCGCTAAGGGCTGTATCCAGGCACTCCACGTTGCGTCGTGCATAAAAACAGCCCGTAGCCGTGGTATATTGGCCATATACCACACCCCCTCGCGCCTTATTGCTTAATTATATCAGCCCCTTTAAGCTGGTTTTGAAAAACTAGTCAGGTAAAAAGCATGTGTGTTTTAATTAAAGGGGCAGTGTTGTATTTTGAGACGGCCTTGAATATGGAAATGAGCCAATAGGCAGAGGGGTAGTCTTCATTGTCTAATTCTCTGAATGATAATAATTAATTATTTGAAAAGTGGTTTCTTGCATCATACAATGCAATGTACCTATTTGGCCCATGGTGTTACAGACCAAGTAAAAAGTCATTAATTAATGTCAAACCCTTCATAATGTAAAAATGTTTAAAGGTATCATGCAATGTAGGCCTGCATTGAACACCACATACTGTAGGCTATATCATAGAAATTGCTTTTGATTTCTATCTGAAAATGTTATGGGATTTGCTCCATTGGTTTTGTTGGTAGGACTACATTATGCTCAAATAGCCACAATAGCCTATTGGTTACTGTCTAAAACTAAGGGTTCCACCTCAGTTTTCACTGTAATCGCGTGTCGGAACTTGCACAGAATTCTCACAACGTTCAAGTTTCCGCTCACAACACCTCAAATTTGCTCAGCCCCGTACCCCCCCCCCCCCCCCCCCCTACTTATAGGACAGTACACAATGGCAGTTGGGTAAAGATATTTTTGTAGCTCTGTAACCTTAAGTTTCAGTTGAATAGGGTATCTGCTTCCTCTCACAAGCTGTCAGTCATGTCCATGTGCAGGATGGGTCCCCTCCGAAGGCTGGTGACAGTGGTGGATGGTTGTCTGTTGTAAGCATGATATGTCTTACTGGCTGGTGTATGTGACAACTGTTTCTATAGAAAAAGTACTGTAATGCCCTCTGAGATTTTCATTTGATCACTGAATCACTGAATACAACTGGTAAATCAAATGTACATAATATTTAACGTTTTGGAACAGAAGCCTGCAGCTATGTGTAATTCCCCTGTGTTCACTAAATGGAATTTGTTAAATGTCATATCAAAACAGGCTATCGGCTTGACATTTGTGGGTATGAATCTGACCGAGCTAAGCTTTGCGGGACAAACATTGGTGATGACATTTAGGCCACTGAAACGTGCACTGAAACCCGAAAGAACATTGTGGACCATGCTAACTAGTTCACACATTATGTAAAGGCACAGACCGGTCTCCTAGAGACAGTCTAGATTGGCTCTAGGCCAATTGCAAACAAACAAGCTTAATATTCAAAGCAGATACTTCAGTGAAAATGCCTTTGTCTGTGAGAAAATGATCACACAATCAATCGTGTGTTCAGAAGCCTTACTATAGAAAGAGTATTTGCTGTTGGTGATGAACGGAATGGCTACATCCCAAATGGGGCTCTTCCCACAGGGCTCTAGTCAAAAGTTGTGTAGGGAATAGAGTGCCATTTGGGGCACAGCCTAACTCATGTAGAATATTTTTGGTGCCATATGTTCTGGTTTATGAATGAGGAATCTCTGAACTCTTTCACCCTCCCTGCATATCATTTTGTACAGCTTATGGTAGAATGTACCATTGAGGCCACAGGGGAAACTTTCAGAAACATACGCCTTTTATGAAAATGCATTTTTACAGACTGTCAAAGCCATGCTGAATGAACACAATGGTTATGTATTCATCAAACAAAAATGTTTCTCTCTTAATTGAGAATGCAGAGTGCATTTGCACGGCATGGGTGTCATTTGAAATGTGTATGGACCACATTTTATAGATTTTAAAAAATGTATTATGAAGAATAAAATCAACTTTGAAGTCACTAAAGCAGCATGACACTATCACGACAGTCACCTTTTTCTGTTGGTTTTTACCCCTTTTTCTCCCCAATTGGTAGTTAGTCTTGTCCCATCGCTGCAACTCCCGTACTGACTCGGGAGAGGAGAAGGGAGAGAGCGACACGTCCTCCGAAACACGACCCTGCCAAGCAGCACTGCTTCTTGACACACTGCACGCTTAACTCGGAAGCCAGCCACACCAATGTGGTGGAGGAAACGCCATACAATTGGCGACCGAAGTCAGTGTGCAGGCGCCCGGCCCGCCACAGGAATCGCTGGAGCGCGATGGGACAAGGAAATTCTGGCCGGCCAAACCCTCCCCCAACCCAGACGATGCTGGGCCAATTGTGCGCCGCCTCATGGATCTCCCAGACAGCTGTGTCACAGCCCGGGATCGAACCCGGATCTGTAGTGATGCCTCAAGTACTGCGATGCTCCACTCGAGAGGCCGGACAGTCACTTTTTCTAAGCAGTTAATATTTTTTTTTAATAGGTGACTTTAAAGTTAAAGATGCTTCAATCAAATCTACTAACGTAAACTCACCCCATTCCGTACAAATGTGCGCAACCACAACATTCAAACGAGGCTACAAAGAAAACTAATGGCACTGTAGCGACTGTGTTGACGGCAAAATCGGGTGTGTGAACTAGGTTTCTATTCAAGCGTTGATCGACATGGTAATGGCTCTATAGTATTGGAGAAAAGTTTAAAAAGCGGACCCTCCTTTACATCGTGAAGTGTAATGCCGTAACGTACAGCACGCATAAAGCAACTATTTCTGTCTTACAATCTCTCTTCACCAGGTGTAGCACTTCTCTCATCGTTTAAAAACAAGAAATGGACAGTGACGGGGGTAAGGGGTTGATACCTAGTCATTTTTTGCGTCATCATTCTCAAAGCCGCTGTTTACTTCTAAGATCACTTTAGCACCGCCCTAAAAACCCGATTCTAATTCGACACAAACCTTCAAATAGGTATGTAATGACACATTATATAAACTCTTTATAGTGTTTTATTTACATTCTAGAGGCGATAGGTTGGACAGATCGAGTGAAAAAAAACAATTTTCCCACACATCTCTCCTCACTACCATTCATGAGTTTAGCTTCCCCACCCGCCATTTTTTAAAGACCCGACGGAGCTCATTGCCTTGTTGAATTATGCAGAAACGGGCAGCGTTCAGGTCATGTAATTGATTTTGTTGGAAAGGGGAGAGCTTTACAATGGTATTGACATTACAGTTGATCTGGAAGTATTACGTTTTTGGGCAATTGGCGATGTACGAGTTCACGTTACCATATCTTTCTGATTTGGTGCACCTTTTTTCTTTTAAAGCAGAACGCTCAATACTGCCATCTCCTACTTGAACTGATGGACCCTTATAAGCTCTGTAGTGACTCATATAACTGGGTCATTCTATGAAAATTGTGGCTTTTTGAACAGCAAACTTTTGCAATTTAAAAAAAAAAAAAAATTTAATCAAAAAATATATTGTCAGATAATAGTTAACCCCTTAATGTTATAAATCAACATAAATGACAGCTTAACATATTTTTAATATTTTTACTACTTTACATAAACAAAAATGCTTGTGCTGCCTTTTTGTCACTGGTATTACCTATATTCAGGCTTTCTAGAACGTAATTTCAGTCTTTATGTGATTACAATATTGAAACAGTAATAAAATGCTAATAAGCATTTTATATATATATATATATATATATATATAATTGTTGAGGGTTTTATAAAACATTACGTTGAGAAAAAAGTTTGGTGTTATTGATTGTCACTGGCGTTACCAGCAAGAACAGTAACACCAGTGTCGATAACAACAGTGACAAATCTGCAGACAAAATGGAATATCTAAGACAGCAGCCACTGTAGCTCAAACCACACTTTTTAAATTGTAAATAAATCACTTAATCGTGGAATTTTATCAATCATTTTAATCCAATTTCCTTTCCCCTTACTATAAACTGTGTGACATCTTGAGTCCTCGCATGAAATTACCAAGTTAATAATCAAATTGTTAACATATGAAGAGAGAGTGCACACTCACCATGTGCTTTTCAAAACAGTCCCGTCTCCAATGAACTTTTGACCCAGGAAAAAGTTGGCAACGATGTTGCATTTTTTTCAAAGTGGTGCTTTTTATACATTTTCACACCAGTGATATGAATTGAGGAGCAGCTATTACTTGTAAATTATTTGTAATATTTATTTGATATTTTAGTTTTTAAGTAGTCCACTAAATAACTATAATACTTGTCTTTGTATTATGGCATTTAAAGAGGGAGAAAAACTCATTATGTCACTAAACCATGACTCCTGAAACAATATTTTTTGTGTCATTATTTCACACTTTTAAGTGTTTTTCCTGGTGAATAAGGCCGGGACAGGAAACCCACCATTTTCGTAGAATGACCCAACTATCAAATACTGTGACTAAAGTTGACTATCATATCAGACTAAATGCTCTCCAAAAATGAATTATCTATTTTATCTTTAAAAGGTGCTTCCTGTTCCAACTCATTCCAGTTTGACCTTTAACCAAATAACTTCAACTAATTATCTGCTCATCATGTACACGCCTCACAGGCATGTATTAATTCTTTGTAGATGTAGAAGTTCCTGAATCTGATTTAATGTCTGTCTGTGTCAGTCACTTAGAGGAGAGACATCAGAAGTAATGGGGTATGAGGTTCCTTAGAAAGAGGCTGGTTCAAGGCTCATGTTACCCCCTTTCAGTACATTAATGGTCGACTCAGCTACATGACGTACAATGACTTCAGAAAGTATTCACACCCCTTGACTTTTTCCACATTTTGTTGTGTTACAGTTTTTTTTTATCACTGGTCTTCACACAATACCACATAAAATTAAAGTGGAAAATGTTTACAAATTAATTCAAAATGAAAAGCTGAAATATCTTAAGTCAATAAGTCTTCAACCCCTTTTTGTTATGGCAAGCCTACATAAGTTCAGGAGTAAAAGTGTGCTTAACGAGTCAGATAAGTTGCATGGACTCGGTGTGCAATGATTTTTGAATGACTACCCTATCTCTGTACACCACACATACAATTATCTGTTAGGGCCCTCAGTTGACCAGTGAATTTCAACCACAAACACCAGGGAGGTTTTCCAATGCCTTGCAAAGAAGGGCACCTATTGGTAAATGGATAAAAAATAAAAAAGCAGACATTGAATATCCCTTTGAGCATGGTGAAGCTATTAATTACACTATGGATGGCGTATCAATACAGCCAATTACTACAAAGATACAGTACAGGCATCCTTCCTAACTCAGTTGCCATGAGTTTAATGGCTGTAATAAGATAAAATTGAGATCAACAACATTGTAGTTACTCCACATTTCTAACTTGAAAAGAAAGTATAAGTATAACAAATATTCCAAAACATGCATCCAGTTTACAACAAGGCACAAACAATACTGCAAAAACAGTTTGGCAAAGCAATTCACTTTTTGTCCTGAATATAAAGTGTTATGTTTGGGGCAAATTCAATACAACACATTACTGAGTAGCACTCCATATTTTCAAGCATAGTGGTGGCTGCATCATGTTATGGGCATATTTGGACTGGGGAGTTTTTCTGGATAAAAAATTCAAGTAATGGAGCTAGGCAAAATCCTAGAGGGAAACCTGGTTCAGTCAGTCTGCTTTCCACCAGACACTGGGAGATGAATACATTTTCAGCAGGACAGTAGGCTAAAACACAAGGCCAAATCTACACTGGTGTAGTATTAAACAAATCAATATATTTGTTATATTTTATATTCTTTAAAGTAGCCACCCTTTGCCTTGATGACAGCTTTGCACACTCTTGGCATTCTCTCAACCAGCTTCACCTGGAATGCTTTTCCAACAGTCTTGAAGGAGTTCCCACATATGCTGAGCACTTGTTGGCTTCTTTTCCTTCACTCTGCAGTCCAACTCATCCCAAACCATCTCAATTGGGTTGAGGTCGGGTGATTGTGGAGGCCAGGTCATCTGATGCAGCACTCCATCTCTCCTTCTTGGTCAAATAGCCCTTACACAGCCTGGAGGTGAGTTGGGTCATTGTCGAGTTGAAAAACAGATGATAGTCCCACTGAGCGCAAACCAGATGGGATGGCGAATCGCTGCAGAATGCTGTGGTAGCCATACTGGTTAAGTGTACCTTGAATTCTAAATAAATCACAGCCCATGTCAACAGCAAAGAACCCCCACACTATCATACCTCCTCCTCCATGCTTCACTGTATGCTTCACTCTGTGTCTCGCAAAGACATGGCGGTTGGAACCAAAAATATCTAATTTGGACTCCAAACCAAAGGACAGATTTCTACCCGTCTAACGTCCATTGCTCATGTTTCTTTGCCCAAGCAAGTCCCTTCTTATTATTGGTGTCCTTTAGTAGTGGTTTCTTTGCAGCAATTTGACCATAAAGGCCTGATTTCACGCAGTCTCTTCTGAACAGTTGATGTTGAGATGTGTCTGTTACTTGAACTCTGAATTATTTCATTGGGATACACTTTCTGAGGCTGGTAACTCTAATGAACTTATCCTCTGCAGCAGAGGTAACTCTGGGTCTTCCTTTCCTGTGGCGGTCCTCATGTGAGCCAGTTTCATCATAACACTTGATGGTTTTTGCAACTGCACTTGAAGAAACTTACAAAGTTCTTGAAATGTTCTGCATTGATTTACCATAATGTCTTAAAACAATGATGGACTGTCATTTGTCTTTGCTTATTTGAGCTGTTCTTGCCATTATATGGACCTGGACTTTTATCAAATAGTGCTATCTTCTGTATACCACCCCATACCTTGTCATAACACAACTGATTGGCTAAAACGCATTAAGAAGGAAAGGAATTCCACAAATTAACTTTTAACAAGGCACACTTCTTAAATAAAATGTGTTTCAGGGGACTACCTCATAAAGCTGGTTTAGAGAATGCCAAGAGTGTGCAAAGCTGTCGTCAAGACAAAGTGTGGCTACTTTGAAGAATCTCACATTTTTTTACACTTTTTTTAGTTACTACATGATTCCATATGTGTTATTTCATAGTGTTGATGTCTTCACTATTATTCTACAATGTAGAAAATAGTCAAAATAAAGACAAACCCTTGAATGAGTAGGTGTGTCTAAACTTTTGACTGGTACTGTAAGTATTCAGACCCTTTGCTATGAGAATCAAAATTGAGCTCAGGTGCATCCTGTTTCAATTGATCATCCTTGAGAAGTTTCTCCAACTTGATTGGAGTTCACCTGTGGTAAATTCAATTGTTTGGACATGATTTGGAAAGGCACACACCTGTCTATATGAGGTTCCACAGTTGACAGTGCATGTTAGAAAAAAAAAACAAGCCACGAGGTCATAGGATTTGAATGTAGAGCTCCGAAACAGCATTGTGTCGAGGCACAGATCTGAGGAATGGTACCAAAACATGTCTGCATCATTGAAGGTCCCCAAGAACACAGGGGCCTCCATCATTCTTAAATGGAAGAAGTTTGGAACCACAAAGACTCTTCCTAGAGCTGGCTGCCCACCAAACTGAGCAATCGGGGGAGAAGGGCCTTAGTCAGGGAGGTGACCAAGAATCAGATGGTCACTCTGACAGAGTTCCAGAGTTCATCTGTGGAGATGGGAGAGCCTTTCAGAAGGACAACCATCTCTGCAGCTCTCCACCAATCAGACCTTTATGGTAGAGTGGCCAGACGGAAGCCACTCCTTTGTAAAAGCTATATGACAGCCCGCTTGGAGTTTGCCAAAAGGCACCAAAAAGACTCTCTCTTTGGCTTGAATGCCAAGCGTCACATCTGGAGGAAACCTGACACCATCCCTATGGTGAAGCATGGTTGTGGCAGCATCATGCTGTGGGATGTTTTTCAGCAGCAGAGAGTGGAAGACTAAGTCAGGTTCGAAGGAAAGATGAAAGGAGCAAAGTATAGAGAGATCCTTGATGAAAACCTGCTCCAGAGCGCTCAGGACCTCAGAATGGGGTGAAGGTTCACCTTCCAAAGTACAGAGAGATCCTTGATGAAAACCTGCTCCAGAGCGCTCAGGACCTCAGACTGGGGTGGAAGTTCACCTTCCAACAGGACAACGACCCTAAGCACACAGCCAAGATAACGCAAAAATGGCTTCGGGACAAGTCTATGAATGTCCTTTAGTGGCCCAGCCAGAGCCTGGACTTGAACCCGATCAAACATCTCTGAAGAGACCTTAAAATAGCTGTGCAGCGATGCTCACTATCCAACCTGACAGAGCTTGAAAGGATCTGCAGAGAAGAATGGGAGAAACTCCCCAAATACAGGTGTGCCAAGCTTGTAGTGTCATGCCCAATTAGACTCAGGGCTGTAATCGTTCCCAAAGGCGTTTCAACAAAATACTAAGTTAAAGGGTCTTATGTTAATATAATATTTCTGGAGGTTTTTGCAAAAAGAAAAAAAAACAACAACCTGTTTTTGCTTTGTCATTATGGGGTGTTGTGTGTAAATTGATGAATAAAAAAGTTTTTTAAATTTTTTTATCACTTTTAGAATAAGGCTGTAACATGACAAAATGTGGAGAAAAGTCAAGGGGTCTGAATACTTTCCGAATGCACTGTAAATGCAAACGGATGTGGACACCCCTTCAAATTTGTGGATTTGGTTATTTCGGTCACACCCTTTGCTGACAGGTGTATAAAATCGTGCACACTGCCATGCAATCTCCGTTGTCAGTTAGCGTCCAACAAGTCAGTTAGTCAAATTGTTGTCCTGATAGAGCTGCCCCGGTCAACTGTACTTGCTCATATGGTGAAGTGAAAACGTCTAGGAGCAACAACGGCTCAGCTGCGAAGTGGTAGGCCACACAAACTCACAGAACGGGACCACCGAGTGCTAAAGCACGTAACGTGTAAAAATTGTCTGTCCTCAGTTGCAAAACTCACTACTGAGATCCAAACTACCTCTGGAAGTAATGTCAGCACAAAAACTGTTCGTCTGAAGCTTCATGAAATTAGTTTCCATGGCCTAGCAGCCGCACACAAGCCTAAGATCTCCATGCGCAATGCCAAGCATCGGCTGGAGTGGTGTCAAGCACGCCAACATTAGACTCTGGAGCAGTGGAAACGCATTCTCTGGAGTGATGAATCACACTTCACCATCTGGCAGTCCGACAGACAAATCTAGTTTTAGCAAAAGTTGTCAGTGGTGGAAAAAATACCCAATTGTCATACTTGAGTAAAAGTAAAGATACCTTAATAGAAAATGACTCAAGTAAAAGTTAAAGTCACCCAGTAAAATACTACTTGAGTAAAAGTCTAAAAGTATTTGGATTTAAATATAATTAAGTAGGTATCAAAAGTAAATGTAATTGCTAAAATATACTTAAGTATCAAAAGTGTAAATAATTTCAAATTCATTATATTAAGCAAACCAGACGCCACCGTTTTCTTGTTTTTTACATGTACAGATAGCCAGGAGCACACTCCAACACTCAGACGCAATTTACAAACGAAGCATGTATGTTTAGTGGGTTGGCCAGATCAGAGGCAGTAGGGATGACCAGGGATGTTCTCTTTATGTGTATGAATTAGACCATTTTCCTGACCTGCTAAGCATTCAAAATGTAACGAGTACTTTTGGGTGTTAGGGAAAATGTATGGAGTAAAAAGTTTTTTTTTTCTTGAGAAATGTAGTGAATTAAAATTAAAATAGTAAAGTAAAGATACCCCAAATAACTACTTCAGTAGTACTTTAAAGCATGTTTACTTACGTTTTTTACGCCATTGGACAAAGGGACTAGTATTCTTTCATATCTGTCTCTTTATACATTTTTCAAACACACCGCTATAAATAAATGTTTCACAAAGTGCTTCTCTTTCAATGTTTATCCGAATGCAAAAGTTTAAGTTACTGGAGTTATATGGAAATTAATGACAATAAATGTATTGTTTTTTTTAAATGGTCGTCCGTCTGTCAACATTTTTGTCTTATTAAAGGGATTGTTCACTCAAAAACGTATTTAAATAGATAGTTAGTTTTTCAATGAACTATCCCTTTAAGATTATTTCCAGGTAGACAATATACTGTACCCGTGGAATAGTTAATGTAGTGGTGCATTCTGAATGACCATCATGTTTTCATGTACAGTTTCAATTTATCATATGCCTTAATTGTTATGTTAATAGCACACTGGACTTTGTCTGAAAGGAGGGCCGAACACGCCCCCATTCACATCGATAGGGCTGTAGAGGAGCGGGTCGAGAGTTTCAAATTCCTTGGTGCCCACATCACCAACAAACTATCATGGTCCAAACACACCAAGACAGTCGTGAAGAGGGCACGACAGCACCTTTTCCCCTCAGGAGACTGAAAAGATTGGGCATGGGTCCCGAGATCCTCAAAAAGTTCTACAGCTGCACCATCGAGGACATCCTGACCAGTTGCATCAATGCCTGGTACGGCAACTACTCGGCCCCCCGACCGTAAGGAGCTATAAAGGGTAGTGCGTACGGCCCAGTACATCACTGGGGCCAAGCTTCCTGCCATTCAGGACCTATATTGTAGGCGGTGCCAGAGGAAGGCCCAAAAATTGTCAAAGACTCCAGTCACCCAAGTCATAGACTGTTCTCTCTGCTACCACACGGCAAGCGGTACCGGATCGCCAAGTCTAGGTCCAAAAGGCTCCTTAACAGCTTCTAACCCCAAGACATAACACTGCTGACCAATTAATCAAATGGCCACTCGGACTATTTATATTAACCCCCCCCCTCCTTGTTTTTACACTGCTGCTACTCGCTGTTTATTATCTATGCATAGTCACTTTACCCCTACCTACATGTACAAATTACCTAGACTAACCTGTACCCCCACACATTGACTCGTTACCGGTACCCCCTGTATATAGCCTCATTTTTGTTATTTTATTGTGTTACTTTTTTTATTTAGTAAATATTTTCTTGACTCTATCACTTGAACAGCATGGTTGGTTAAGGGCTTGTAAGTCAGCATTTCACGATAAGGTACCTGTGGTATTCGGCACATGTGACAAATACAATTTGATTTGACAATCATTTAATTAGGTAATCTGAGAAATGTTCTGGACTTGTAACCTTGTAAATTCTGCCTGTATGTGCATCTCATTCCATTGACGATAGTTAATTAGTCTCTTGGAGTTTTAGATGAGTCATTTAGAATGAATGTGTCACACACTGATCTGTTTCACCTGTCTTTGTGATTGTCTCCACCCCCTCCAGGTGTCACCCATCTTCCCCATTATCCCATTTATTTATACTTGTGTTCCCTGTCTGTTGCCAGATCGTTTGTTTGTTCAAACGTACCAGCGCCTGTCTTTGCTATAGTCCCTGTTTTCTAGTTTCCGGGTTTTGACCATTCCTGCCTTCCCTGAGCCTGCCTGTCGTCCTGTACTTTTGCCACACTGCTCTGGATTTCCGACCTCTGCCTGACCTGACTCCGCCTGCTGTTCCGGTGTCTTACACCCTCTCTGGATTTTTGACCCCTGCCTGCCTTGACCTGTCGTTTGACTGCCCGTTTTAACGAATAAACATTTGTTCCTTCTACACTGACTGCACCTGGGTCATACCTTAACGTGATAGAATGAACAAATAACAGTTCACTTTCCTAGATGAGGTTTATTTCACATTGTGCACCATCTCATATTTGGATGAGTGGTTACACATGTCCATAATATTTTCTGTAAATAGAAAATATTTACACTTAAATGTTAGTTTAATATAAGTTATATTAGACTAGATATGAATGGTTCATATTTCTTACCAGTGCAGACAGTTTGCAGTCTGCACAAACACCTTTTTTCTCTCATCTTTTTCCAAGAAGTGATGACTAACAGTTTGACAGACACAGCATCAGTATGTGCAATCAGATTATATTCGCTAACAGACATTTTCTGAGACTTCCTCCCTTATCATACAACATTTACTAAGAGCCAAGCAACATATTAAAAGGATGGGGAGGTGTCTTGTCCAAGTAAGGACTCTTTTAATAATGCATTTTTGTTTATAATACATTGCCTTTCCTTATCCCCCTAGTAGGGCCCCAGTGCTGCACTAATCTGGAGCACACATCTTAACAGGTCAGTCATATGCACCTCCCAAACTAATATCTACAGTTTATAACATGATATCCATATCTACAGTATAATGGTTACAACAAACATGTCCCAGTCAGGTGCTGGCTATAAATCAAACATTTCATGAAACCACTGCACTAATGCATTGATTTCTCTTGCCCTTAGTAACAGTGGCTTCACAGGTAAATGTTTATCCTCAGTTTAGACTGAAGAACACAGGAGAAATGTCAGCACCAATGTCTCCCATCCTGATTCAATAGCATAGATAGTCACATTGCAAGGGGAGTAGATTACATTACATACAAAACCTGCAGTCTGTAATGTACTGCAACTGGATGGAGAACCGATTTCATAGTGTGCATTCCTCTGCATTTATACAGACATATCATTGTCTAATAGATACAGTCAGAATACAGGTAGCTACCGTTGGTTGTTGCATGCATATGATACGTATAAAAAAAAAACAGCAAAGTGTGATCGTATAGTAAAGTTGTCAAGTCAAACTCCAGTCTATGGTAACGTTGTCAGTATTACGCAAAAAGCCCATTTCCACAATAGCACATCACAGTGTTAAGGAATATCAGGGAAGTACACCGTTGGAGGACAAGCATGCTAGTAATAAACACTACTTTCAGTAGTTGGGTTAGAAACCCCACAGCAACATTTGACCTTTTGGGAGTCTTGGAAGATGCAGAGGGAGGGACTGTGCTACCGGATGCCTCTCTTACCCCAAGGATAACCTCAAACTGATTTTAATTGCATTGGAAAACTAGGATAGACATTGTTGATGAGACAGGCCTACAGCTGGAAGACAAACAGCTGGTGACACTCAATTAAAAGGCCAGACATTGGAGTAACTGTTGTTTAGACACCCCATTAGGTCAGCATTAAATGAGTCTCTTCTGCCAAAGGAAATAAGGGATAGTTCACTCCAAAATTTTAGTTGAGGTCAGATGTGGGCTAATGTCAAGAGGTCCAGACTGTCTGCTGTGTAGATCCAGCTCTGTGCCTCATCTCCAAATGAATTGGAAAGACAGGCACCCTCTAAAGAAGATGAAATTAGACTGTGCCTATCCTTTCCATTCATTGGAGTTTGTCTCATCTCGACATTAGGCCACTTTTGAGGTTTGAATATGTCTGACAAACTTAGATTTTTGAGTGAACTAGACAGTATCACTTTACAGGCAGTTGAGGTCACTACGATTTATTTTGGGCCACTTAGCAGTTTGACTTCACAATGCATTGACAGAGCCACTGCTGTGGTTAGTGGGTAAAAGGCAGGATCAACATATTTGGGTACTTTGGTTTGACTTAATTGGGTTTAGACCTTGTGAGGAACTTTCTATTAGACATTTGCTATAAAGGCAGGCAAGGCCAAACCTCCTCAGAATTCACAAAACATGTCAAAACTCTAAGGGTCAAGTCCTCAAGATATGAGGCTATATACATGATTCCATTCACACATCACCTTGAACATGCAATAATGCAATGTTGGTGTGGAAGTTTACAGTGAGTGTCATCTTAGGATATGTGAGCAAAACAGCTTTTGTGTTCTCAAGTATTGATGTCATGCACACATTGCTGATGATGTCAAAGTGTTTAAAACAAAACAAAAATCACTATATATTCCTTACATGGTATGTTTTGACAGTGCTTTACCTTCCAAAGTTGCCATTCACCCAAGAAATGCTATTGTTTGTCACAGATAGTAGGCTATACGTTGCATTACTGGTTTCTTTCTATATCAGTTAATTAGTTGTGCCTTCCGACAGGTTGTCATTCATCCTTCCTGGCTCGGTCGTTGGGGGCTGCCCTCTGAAGTACCAGGAGGCCAGAGAACGTGAGGGAGATTCCCACCCACCACAATGCAATCTGGGCCTCCCCGAAGATAAGCTGCCCCAAAAAGGCCTGTGGCAAAATACAGGTATTTAAATTTAGTGCACCAGTCATTACACTTTTCTCTCTGACAACACTCAAAACGGAAAATCTGTGTCATGTATTAATTCAAACCATGCACTTTTAGTCTTATACATTATTTATAAATAAGTATTTTCCACAGGGAAACATGTACTTACGGAAGATATGAAGTTGGAAGCGGTGGTGGTCACAGTGGTTCGGGTGGAGGAGGAAGAGTACCTGAGAGCCTTAGCGAGGAATGTCCACATCACAGCATTACAAGTGAAGAGCAGCCCCCCACAAAGCAGCCTCAGGGGGATGTGTAGCTGAAACAAACACACAAACACAATAGATACCTTTCGGTGTTTGCAAACATTGCTCCACGACGTGCACAAGTTGGTGGGAGAACAAGGGGGAACAAGGGTAAAAAAAAGCCTCTATTTACATGTTGCTTATAAGTGCATTGCGCACTACTTTTGGATTATAATCATATTTTAAGGCTAGTATGTATGTCCTGCTTAATATAATGTTTGTGTCATCATCGCAAATCAACTGCATTGTACTTTTTTTTAAAACAGTCTATTTCAATGAGCCTTAGAATTCTAGCTAACAACGGCTGAATCCAAAATAGTTATTTTGCAAAGATAACCAAATATAATCTTTGTGACCATTCAAGCAAGAGTCTAAACATCATTGTAAGCATAGGAGAACCCCAAAAAGTGACGTTGTTTATAAGTAATAAAAACGTAAATCTAGGCTATGTTGAACGGGCATAGATGGTGATGGCTTTTTACTGCTGCCAATAGTAGCACGCATTTGTGCGTGACGTCAGTGTGTCGTGTACTGGAATGTGGTCTATATGAATGAAAACAATGTTATGTGGCAATTGAGTCACATCAAATAGTTGAGCTCCATTTCAGGGATTTGGAGCCTATTTTAGTTATGTGTCTTGATATGTAAATGTATGTAAAATAAATATCTGACGGCTTTATAAATAAATAATATAGATGATAACTCAAACGTAAAATCATAACACCACATTATGAAGGTCGTTTCAAGCAGCCCAATTACAATTTGGTATTGACATTGAATGGACAATTGCCCATATGTTAAACTAGGATCACATTCGGCCACTAGAATAAAATGATACTCAACATAAGCAAATATCTTGCTTTAACACAAAAATAAACGATGTAATACTGCACTACTGTAGGTCGCACGAGCTGCAATGTCGTTCAAGCACGCGGGTACGACAGAAGCTTGATACACAGCATCGCCTGTCCAGCTGAGCGAACCTCCGATGATGCTGCCGATGGTGCTGGTGCTGATGCTGAGCGCACGAGCTGGAATCCGGAGCCTTAAACTCATCACTGGAAAACCCCAATTTCCCTTCTCGCGGACGTATTGCTATGCTAACACATTGACATTTACATTATTCAAAGCCACCCGAATCCCATCGCGTTAATAATTCAGGCACTTAAACGGGGGCGATTCCTCACCCAGTCACACGCGGTAGTTTCATCCGGTTGTCTAAATTTCCGCTGCTCTCCCCATGTTCGTAGCCCCGTTTCACATACACCTTTAAGGTAATCGGCTCCAAGTGACAGCTTTGCAGATGAAGATGCGACAGCCCCGAGAAACCCCGCCAGGAGCGCATAGAAAACGCCGGGGAACATGTTGACAACCAAGGCACATATTTTTCTAATCCATCACATTCCTACGGCGGTATTGAGTTGAATGTGTGAGTAAAATCTAATCTACAGGCTACTTCCTAACAATAACCGCCCGGAGATAGCCACACCAATCAAAATACTTGCTCAGCGGGTAGGTGCAGAAAGTGGTTCGAACTCCACGGCTGTGTAGCATTGTGGGATGAGTAGTTTCTTCAGCGGCATCACGTGTTCAGGAATTCGGTGGATATTGGATAAGAATTTATTTCAGGAATCAATAGGTTTATGAGTGAGTTCTAGTCTCTCAAAGGCAAGACCCAATTAATGAATCATAATAGGCCTTTAATTAGTCTAATTCATATTTATAATATTAAATTAATAGCCAGACGTTCTATTTTAATCACAAAAAATAATCATACATTAGGCAATGGGCGAAGTTAGTCTTATAGCCTACTACTTTGTTAATCTGCTCTATATTAAAGTTGCAATATGTAACTTTTGAGAAACCTGACCAAATGTACATAGAAATGTGAGTTATAGATCTGTCATTCTCATCGAAAGCAAGTCTAAGAAGCAGTAAAGCAGCTACCCTATAGAGTGCTGTTGAAGCTACTGTAGACCTTCATTGCAAAACATTGTGTTTTAATCTATTATTTGGTGACATTAATATATTTAGTATAGTTTTATCTAAAAAGCATACATTTTTAATGTTTCAATATTTTTCTTTCTTCTGAAATTCACTGAGGAGGATGGTCCTCCCCTTCCTCCTCTGAGGAGCCTCCACTGCTACCCTCCCTCCCCTCAGACTCACCATCAGATGCAGACCATCAGTCCATAATAAAAAATAATAAAAGCTATTTATTATGCTCACTCAGCTGTGCCTCACAAGTAATACAACAAATCTGTTGCCAGAATGATCATATACCTACATTTTTTAAATATAATTTCTAACTGGCCTGAGAAGAACAACATTTGCAGGGCAATTCAAGCATAGCCAATATGTAGTGATAATATTGGGCCTATAGTCGTGTTTTGAAAACAATCGGAGTGGTAGATCTTGGCTTGCATTTTGACTTCGAAAGTGATCTTGAATCAGAAAAGGTTGGTGACCACTGGACTAAGGCATCTCTTCTCTATCAGTTGAAGCAGCAGACTCAAATGAATGTTGAAAAATAACCAAGCTTGTGAACAAAACAATGTAAATACAACAATGGGATATAGGATATGTATTTCTTTGTTCAATTAGCAGCTATGAAACAAAACAGCATAAATACTTTGAAAACAGCTTACTGATGTATTTTTCTAACACAAACTCACACATTCTCATACTTGAATTTAGACTATTTATATTCGCAAATGTAATGCTCGCACCGTAGAGCCCTGCAAACGGATCACCCGCCAACGTGGCAGGTGAAATAGACATTTCTACCTGCCAATACCTAAATCTACCAGCATTTGGTGGGTGGCGGGTGTTAATTTCATATCCTGGATGCTAATGTGATGTCTTTGAGTGGGGCAAGGCAGGACTACTCTCACACTAGCCCCAATCCTGATCCAGACAGTGGGTCCCTCAGATTGGGGCCCGGGGCCCTCAGAATAAATGTCCCCTTCACCATACTGATGAGCTGGATCATATAGGTTCATTACCTAAAAACAAATGGCATCTTCTTGAATATATAGTGCTTTTTTTTTTTTACCAGATCCTTATTGGCTCTGGTCAAAATAAGTGCACTATGTAGGGAATAATGTGCCGTTTGGGATGCATCCCCCATCTCCTCAACAAGTGGAGGGGAGAAAATGGTACCTTAGTTCAGCCATATCTCTGTCCTTCAGAGACAAGACTTGAAATCCTCATTATTTGCACACAGAGAGGAAATAAAGCGAGGGAACTTGTCTGTTACTATTAGAGTTTCCCTAAAAAAGAGGACACTGTATAAAAAACAATAAAAAACAATAATATAAGAATATTATCTGTATTACAGATTTGAGACTGTAAGATATCGATCTAAGATACCCCCTCAAAAACATTAACCTAACAATACTATGGATGCACCAATCTTTAAGTTATGGCTCCAGGCACCATGAGAATAACACTGGGCCACTGTTTTCCTCAGCTGTGGCAAGTAGTTTACTTTTGTATGTGTTTTACGGATTTTTGCACAATGCCTATTTAATGAATAATTCAAGGTCATAAAATGTTACAGGCCCAAGCTGAAACAAACATTATCCGTCCATTCCCATTATTCAACAGATCCAAATTTTGGCCAGTAGATGTCTCTAATGTTCTTCAAGCAACAGCATATCTACAGAAATCAAACAGTTTTGAGTTTTGAATGCAGACAATTTCCTAAAATGTACACAAGTAATCATGTAAACCTATAATCTGTGATGCACTTCAGAAATTACTGCTTGGATGAACTGAAAAATATCCAGAAAATACTTCTGGAATAATTTTAAATTGGATTATTGTTATTATCAGACATGTATCATTAAAAATATTACCTCAAATAAATGTGATTATAAACTACTGGTGGTTTGACTACTTCAGGTCTTTTACCTAAAAAAATCTACCTATTTTACCTGTAATATCTATGATCTCATCATTAGGATATTTGTGACCAGTCACATCAAAGCTCTCCTCTCGTTAGGCCATTAGGCTACTGTTCAGTCTCCATCATCATGTCTCGCCATCCAGTCATTAGCAAGTCATCATCGCCACCCTCAGAAAATAATAACTTTCATATCAAGGGGCCAATTAAATGTAATCTTCACATTTGAAGGTGCATGCTTGTGGAAGTGTATGTTTGCGTCCCAAATGGCACCATATTCCCTATATACAGCATGGGCCCTGGTCAAATGTAGTGCACTATATAGGGAAAAGGGTGCCATTTGGGACACAGATTATGACTCACTAAGGTATTGAGATAAATTTCTAATTGGGGTCCTGTTCGTGTTTATTGGGAGATAAGAGTCCACAGAGAACAAACGAACACTCGCAAATGAGTACCTGTCATGGAGCTTCCCATCTATGGCTGAAAAGGCAGCCATGTTTTCCATTTACAATCCTAACTTTACAGGATGGGCTAACTAGACTGACCTCAAGGTGAAGGGACCAAGATCATTAGCTACTACAACTTTGACCTTTGTCTCAGTATATCGGGCCATCTTAAATTAAATCTTAAATGTGGCGACCTAGGCAGATAACATCATTTTCTCCTAATTTTCTCCAAATGTTTGTTATCTCTGCCAAAGAGACCATAAAAAGATAGAGCAAACAGCCCACAGACTCCATCTAATCTGTTATCTTGATGTTGGAATATTTAGGCATGAATACCCCCCATGGAGTGTGGGTGGTAGGGGAAGTATGATCTCATAGATATTCACTTACTGACAGTTGTGGCTGCTTCGCGTGATGTATTGTTGTCTCTACCTTCTTGCCCTTTGTTCTTAAGTCTGTGTCCAATAATGTTTGTACCATGTTTTGTGCTGCTACCATGTTGTGTTGCTACCATGTTGTTATCATGTTGTGTTGCTACCATGCTGTGTTTTCATGTGTTGCTGTCATGCTATGTTGTTGTCTTAGGTCTCTCTTCATGTAGTGTTGTGGTGTCTTTATTGCCAATCAATCAATCAAATGTATTTATAAAGCCCTTCTTACATCAGCTGATGTCACAAAGTACTGTACAAAAACCCAGCCTAAAACCCCAAACAGCAAGCAATGCAGGTGTAGAAGCACGGTGGCTAGGAAAAACTCCCTAGAAAGGCCAGAACCTAGGAAGAAACGTAGAGCGGAACCAGGCTATGAGGGGTGGCCAGTCCTCTTCTGGCTGTGCCGGGTGGAGATTATAACAGAACTTGGCCAAGATGTTCAAATGTTCATAGATGACCAGTAGGGTCAAATAATAATAATCACAGTGGTTGTAGCGGGTGCAACATGTCAGCACCTCAGGAGTAAATGTCAGTTGGCATTTCATAGCAGATCATTCTGAGTATCTCTACCACTCCTGCTGTCTCTAGAGAGTTGAAAACAGCAGGTCTGGGACAGGTAGCACATGCGGTGAACAGGTCAGGGTTCCATAGCCGCAGGCTGAAGAGTTGAAACTGGAGCAGCAGCACGACCAGGGGGACTGGGGACAGCAAGGAGTCATCAGGCCAGGTAGTCCTGAGGCATGGTCCTAGGGCTCAGGTCCTCCGAGAGAGAGAAATAAATAAATAGAGAAAAAGAGAAAGAGAATTAGAGAGAGCATACTTACATTCACATAGGACACAGGATAAGACAGGAGAAACACTCCAGATATAACACACTGACCCTAGCCCCCGACACATAAACTATTGCAGCATAAATACTGGAGGCTGAGACAGGAGGGGTCCGGAGACACTGTGGCCCCGTCCGACGATACCCCCAGACTGGGCCAAACAGGCAGGATATATCCCCACCCACTTTGCCAAAGCACAAACCCCACACCACTAGAGGGATATCTTCAACCACCAACTTACCATCCTGAGACATGGCTGAGTATAGCCCACAAACATCTCCCCCACAGCACAACCCAAGGGGGGCTGTATCCAGGTACCCGGAAAGTAGAGCATTGCAGTAGTCTAACCTAGAAGTGACAAAAGCATGGATTAATTGTTCTGCTTAATTTTTGGACAGAAAGTTTCTGATTTTTGCAATGTTACGTAGATGGAAAAACGTTGTCCTTGAAACAGTCTTGATATGTTCGTCAAAAGAGAGATCAGGGTCCAGAGTAACGCCGAGTCCCTTCACAGTTTTATTTGAGACGACTGTACAACCATCAAGATTAATTGTCAGATTCAACAGAAGATCTCTTTGTTTCGTGGGACCTAGAACAAGCATCTCTGTTTTGTCCCGAGTTTAAAAGTAGAACATTTGCCATTGTTTTGTGTCCTATATTTTTATTTAGTTTTTTCATTTTTAATCCCAGCCCCTGTCGCCGCAGGAGGCATTTGCCTCCTGGCAGGCCGTCATTGTAAATAAGAATTTGTTCTTAACTGACTTGCCTAGTTAAATTAATGTTAAATCACTTTTAAAAAATAATTCAGTAAGTGGTGAAGGCCTATTGTTGATTTACAGGGCATACATATCCATGCTGTGTTTCAAATGTCACCCTACTATCACGTTTCAGGGAAGACCCAGATGGAGACAGTGTCGAAGTAACAAAAGTTTATTACTAGAACAGGGGCAGGAAAAACGACAGGTCAAGAGCAGGCAGAGGTCAGTAATTCAGATCAGAGTCCATAAGGTACAGAATGGCAGGCAGTCTCAGGGTCAGCACAGGTAGAGTTCAATAATCCAGGGTGATGTGACAAGGTACAGAACGGCAGGCAGGCTCAGGGCAAGCAGAATGGTCAAAACTGGGAAAAATAGAAAACAGGAACTAGAAACAGACGAAGGGAAAAAGAAGCGAAGGGAAAAACGCCGGTAGGCTTGACGAACAAAACAAACTGGCAACAGACAAACAGAACACAGGTATAAATACACTGGAGATAATGGGGAAGATGGGCAACACTTGGAGGGGGGTGGAGACAAGCACAAAGACAGGGGAAACAGATCAGGGTGTGGCACCTATTCCCTATATGGTGCACTACTTTTGACAAGAGCCCCATGGGCCTTGGTCAAAAGTAGTGCACTATATAGGGAATAGGGTGCCATTTGGGACACAGATCCAGTCTCCCTGTGGAAGATGCAGTGGCATGCTGGCCTTCAGACCTTTGATTTACCGTGGGTTCCTGACACAAGAGGACTGGGTACATGAATTGCTCTGTCTCCCTGTCCATACCCTGCATTCATGAAACCCTTCATTCGTCTTCTAGCAGTTGTAATCTATATGCATGGTTCCATCCTTCACCCGTATAGGCATGCATACATGGAGGCAGGAAGTACACACACATCAGGCACACACACATATTGTCGTGGAAATTTGAATCAATAATGAGGAGAGACAAGTTCAATCACCAATCAGGATATTACTTTATTCAAAATGTATTAATAACATCGATTAATTATTGCAATAATGAAGCTGGTCGATGACCCACCCGTAGGTGATTAGTTGAGAGCCCAACGAGGGATTTGAGCCACAGAGTTTTATAGCAAAGTACATCTCCCTGAATGTTCATGAAAAACAACAGATGTATGGAATGGGTCACAAGGTTAGGATTTGTATGAAAGATACTAACAATTCACAGCAGACAGTATCTGCTGTAAAGACTGTTCTCATTGTGTAGAAACCAGGGTCTGGCCCCCAAAACAAAGTTCCCCTCATCATTATCCATACCGGAGCCATCTCCACCCTGGTACCTCCCAGTACACTAACACCAACTCATTCTATGGAATGCGGTCTCCGAGAGAGGACAAGACCATCATAAATTAGTTGCTAGAGTTAAATCTCAGAAGCTCCTCTCAGTTCACACAGACACAGTAGATTTCTAAGAACCCTATTATGTTACATAAAACAACCACTTGATGCAATAACAGTATTATTAACATAATCTTATAATTTCTCCACGATAATATGCACACACATGCACACAATACACATACACCTTGTGAGTATGCCTGGTCAACAGCCCCCTCTAGCCTATTGAGTGCAAACATCCATAAGCTCTGGCAGGCCTCCGATGACCAGATGTCATGTCTT
This sequence comes from Oncorhynchus mykiss, assembly GCF_013265735.2. Taxonomy (NCBI): domain Eukaryota; kingdom Metazoa; phylum Chordata; class Actinopteri; order Salmoniformes; family Salmonidae; genus Oncorhynchus; species Oncorhynchus mykiss. The sequence continues at coordinate 33,346,343 of NC_048582.1, read as the reverse complement.
TCTGTGAGCTGCATAACCCAGAGAATAACAAATGAACAACCATGCTTCCATTTGCCACATTAAAATGATTATCAATGATTAAATCACAGTATTACATTAGCTGTGGTCTGGATTTCATGTTCTATTTACCCCAACAATTGGGAATATTGATAGAGGAACCTCTTACCCTGCTTAGGAAAAGTCATTATTCAAATTATAGAAATTTTTGCAGCAAAACAGACTGATAAAAATGCACCCCAAAAAAACAAACTGTAGATTATCTCTGACATCAATGCCAAAAGCAATTAGATCAGGTGACATGCTAATCTGATCCTACTGTCCTCTGCAAATGGCAATGTCATAGGCACCGAGCAGAGGACAAGGTTAGTTGTCTTTTTGTTTAATGAACTGGCACTGTGTTCCGACCATCTGTCTGTTCCCACTAGTCAGAGAGAGAGAGCGAGAGAGAGATTTCTCAAGCAGCGAACATACCTATCAGGCAGACAAGGACAGGGACAGCATCAGCAAGGTGTCTGAAATGTGATCACATTGACTGGGATTCTGTTAAATGACTTTCACAGGAGTTCATATAAACTTCATGAAGCTACATTCCTGGATATGTGCGGAACACTTGCTGAGCCTTATAAATGTTATCCTTGTTCCTTTTCTATTTGGCTGTTGTATACAGAAAATTTATTGATGTTGTTAAGAAATGGAAATACAATGAAGAGTACTTACATGGCACTTTTGCAGGTTTGCAAACCAGCAGAGACCTTGAGGTTGTCTCAGTTGCTGCCGGTGTCAGGACACCATATAACTTCTTTATTAGAACAGACCTTGCCAACAAACAAGAGACCTTCCAGTCACTGAAATGGAATGTTCAGACAGTAGATGCCACTCCAGAATGGCCCATATATTCCATGGCCAGAGGGCCAAATGTAACATATTTGTCCACTTTGGGGTGGCAAAGTCTATTATTATTTTAATTAAGGTCCATGTCTGTGGGTTATATTTAGGTATAAGAGGTAGCTAAATGTGGTTATCTCTGGCATTAATATGACCCCTATGTGGTTAGTTGGGCCAAAAGGATTAAGGGTATGAAATGTAATTTTTCTTGTCAGGAAACAATCTTCTAAAACTAATGAAATGTATTCTATATATGTATTTAGCCAAACATGCTGTCCGAATTGTTGAGTTTTGTAGCCGTTTCAAATATATTACATTAAAACACTTAGGAAATGTCAGAGAAGCATTCACTGATGTCTACTGATTAAAATGATATGCAATATGATTCTATAAATTGTGTGAACATTAAGAAATGTGACGTGAAACCTGTCCCGTACATTGCACACTAAATGAAATCCCATAGGAATGATTGCGTCCAACAAAGAGGTACATACCCATTATCGCAAAATGCCATCGTAATGCAAAAAGGTAGGGAAAGTCTAAACAATGATGCCTAGCTATTAAGGATTTAACCATTTTCCAGTATGGATGCCAACCAGCTTCTTTGGTTTAAATGGGATTGGTCTGACATGGCCACAACTCTTTCAATTATAGGTGGAATATGTGGCACGCCCTGACCATAGAGATCCTTTAAATTCTCTATTTGGTAGGTCAGGGTGTGACTAGGGTGGGAAATCTATGTTTATATTTCTTTGTTGATTGGTTCCCAATCAGAGGCAGCTGTCTATCGTTGTCTCTGATTGGGGATCATACTTAGGCAGCCCTTTTTCCCACCTTCTGTTGTGGGATCTTGTCTTTGTGTGTTGCATGTGGTGCACTCCTAGCTTTACCTTCGTTGAGTTGTTTATTGTTTTTTGGTGGAACATTCAATATTAAAGAAAATGTATGCGTACCACGCTGCACCTTGGTCTTCATTTAACGACAGACGTTACAATATGCCTAATGATAACTCAAAATTGATTATAGTTGTGGAGATATCACTACCAATTTAGCCCGGTTTGCAAAATATATCATCTTTGTAAAATATTAGCATAATTGTTTTTTTTTTACCAAAAACTCAATTTCATATAATTGTTTATGTTCAGTAGGCTATTTGTATCTCTAATTGCTACATTTTATTTTCAAACAATACAATTGAACTAGGGCCTTGCGAGTGTGGACAGCACTCTAAGGCACTGCATCGCAGTGTTGAAGCTTCACTACAGCCTGGGGTTCGATCCCGGGCTGTGTCACAACCGGCCATGACTGGTAGTCCCATAAGGCGGCGCTCAATTGGACCAGTGCCGTCCGGGTTAGGGGATGGTTTGGCCCGGGGTGCTTTCCTTGGCTCATCGTGCTCTAGCAACTCCTTGTAGCGGGCAGGGCACCTGCAAGCTGACTTCAGTCATCAGTTGAATGGTGTTTCCTCTGACACATTGGTGCGGCTGGCTTCCAGGTTAAACGAGTGGGTGTTAAGAAGCAGCACGGCGGGTCATGTTTTGGAAGACGCATGACTCGACCTTCGCCTCTCCCGAGCACGCTGGGGAGTTGCAGCGATGAGACAAGATCGCAATTGGATATCACAAAATTACAAATAAATAAAATACCTATAATATTCCGAAAGGGATTTTTCACTGGTTAATAGTGATTATAATGATATACAATATTATGCCATATTGTTAAATATTAAATCTATGTTTAGAATCAACCTGGAATCAGGGTTAGACCTAACATAGTAAATGTAAATCCAGGACACTCCAATTAGTATGACACATTTCATATGGAATGTATTAATTTGTGGATGTACATCATCCATTTCGTATCCTATGTTACGAATTACAATTTGTATGATATGTTACAAATTGCAATTCATACAATATGTTAGGGTCAGCTAACATGCTAGTATTGCAAAGTAGCTAAAAAGGAGTAAGTAGGTGCAAAGTTGCTAATTAACTAAAATGCTAAAGTTTTCACGTGATGAGATTCGTACACTCAACCTTTGTGTTGCTAGATGTTCGCTTATACGCCTACCAATCCACCCCGACCAACCATCTTACTTTTGTTATTGCCTTATTAAGTAACATTCTGTCGTATGTAACCATACCAAACGTAACATATCATACTAATTTTAGTGTTCCGGTTTTACATGTATTATGTTACAGCTAGTCATGAGACCAGGCTGATTGAATCCTGTCAACACTTCATTCCAACATAACATTCAAACAAACCGCCTGATGATGAGAGCATCAATGTACATAGCTGGTGAAGTATTAAAGCATTAGGTTATGGAAAAATAAGTTATGGAAAAATAGTATATTGAAGTATATTGGCCTATTGAACTATACATTGGTTGATGGCTGTTGAGGGGTTTCAGCACTGGTCCAATTGCTAAAAGGCTGGATTTTTTCTAATCACCCATTACATAATTTGTAAACCAGACACTGAACTAATGGCTACAAAATGATAAGGTAACGTATTTAATTAAATAAATTGTAAGGTTGAAGGTTAGAGATCATCATTTTATGATCATGTTGTTCAGAGACAGAAGACCTTTCAATCACCAATGTTCCTTTTTAGAGATCATTTGTGTCGACCTAAGTGTTTGTAACTCAACTAATGGCAGATCACTCCTTTCATCTTAGCATGTTGAGTATTGCTATACAATAGACAATATTACAGGTGGCAACTATAAATCCAGTTACCAGATTTGGATCTCTTGGACTTTATTTCCCAGTATGACTAATTTCCATAAAACAAATATGCATACTTAGCAAAAAAAAGCTTATTTATCTCAAATTTTGTGCACAAATTTCTTTACATTCCTGTTAGTGAGTATTTCTCCTTTGCCAAGATAACCCATCCACCTGACAGGTGTGGCATATCAAGAAGCTGATTATACAGCATGATCATTACACAGGTGCACCTTGTTCTGGGGACAATAAAAGGCCACAAAAAGTGCAGTTTTGTCACAACACAATGCCACAGATGTCTCAAGTTTTGCAGGAGCATGCAATTTGCATGCTGACTGCAGAAATGTCCACCAGAGAATTCTATGTTAATTTCTCCACCATAAGCCGCCTACAACGTCATTTTAGAGAATTCGGCAGTACGTCCAACCGGCCTCACAAGCTCAGACCACGTGTAGCCACGCCAGCCCAGGACCTCCACATCTGGCTTCTTCACCTGCTGAATCGTCTGAGACCAGCCACCGGGCAGCTGATGAAACTGTGGGTTTGTACAACCAAAGAATTTCTGCACAAATGGTCAGAAACCGTGTCAGAGAAGCTCATCTGCGTGCTCGTCATCCTCACCTGGGTCTTGACCTGACTGCAGTTTGGCGTCGTAACTGACTTAAGTGGGCAAATGCTCACCTTCGATGGCCACTGGCACGCTTGAGAAGTGTGCTTTTCACGGACGACAGTGTGGCAGAAAGCTTGTATGGAGTTGTGTGGGCGAGTGGTTTGCTGATGTCAATGTTGTAAACAGAGTGCCCCATGGTGGCAGCGGGGTTATGGTATGGGCAGGCATAAGCTACGGACATCAAACACGGTTGCATTTTATTGATGGTGATTTGAATGCACAGAGATACCTGGAAGAGATCCTGAGGCCCATTGTTGTGCCATTCATCCGCCGACATTACCTCATGTTTCAGCATGATAATGCACGGCCTATTGTCGCAAGGATCTGTACACAATTCTTGGAAGCTAAAATGGCCCCCTTTTTTCAATGCCTTGCACACTCACCAGACATGTCACCCATTAAGCATGTTTGGGATGCTCTGGATCGATGTGTACCCCAGCGTGTTCCAGTTCATGCCAATATCCAGCAACTTCGCACAGCCATTGAAGAGGAGTGAGAAAAAATTCCACAGGCCACAATCAACAGCCTGTTCAACTCTATGCGACTGTCATGACGTTGGCCTGGGGGGTTGGTTTATGGCAGTCATAAATACCCCTTCCGCCATTTTTCCTCTCTCTAACCTACTGAGGTTACATTTAAAAAACCCTTGGTTAACATAGAGATTCTGGGAACATCAGTATGTGGGGGAATATCAGATTCACATGGAATTGTTGTTAAATTGAAATGTTTGAATATGGAATTATTTGTGATGGGATGAAATGTGATTTTGGCTTCTAAAATGTGAGATGTGGGTTTTCATAAGTTAGGGCTGCCCACGTGAAGAGACAGAGGTTGTAAATTATGACACACACCCCTCTTCTTCCTTCCTATTTAAAGCCTTGACGACAACATAACTAACTATCTGTTCCAATGAGGTAGGATGACGATCCTATGTCAGAATGGTTCAGATAAAACTACAGAACGAAGCCAACATCAGCATGAGCTTTGGTTGCGAATGGTATGAACTTTAAACTCTTATTCACGACAGAAGTGATACCTCCTAGCCGTTGAGTTAGCGACCGCAGCTGCAAATGCAGGTTAGGAAGGAACAGACAGAGTATCCCGTCTACCACACAACGACGTTCCTACAACTTATCCACGTGACTACCAGAGACATTCTTCAAAGGGTTTGGCAACACAGTCTTCCATCTACCACCAACCTACTGAAGCGCAGCTCAGAGTAAACATTTATTGCATTTTCCCTTTCCAAATGGGCGGTAATTTAGAATGCATAAGATACTGTATTTACGATAGCACAGCTTCGCCTTTGTTCCAGTCTCCCGCTCTTTTATTCAACCCAGCCCTTTTCCTTTGTGTAACAAGCTGTCATATCTGTTCCGCCCACTAGGGACGTTTTCCTATGACGTAAAGAATTATCCAGGTATAATTCATTCTTTGTATATGTAATTCTGTGTGATTAGTTAGGTATTTAGTAAATAAATAATTAAACACAATGTTGTATTGCTGATTCAACTTGTTAGCCAGGATTCTTGCAGATAACCAAGAATTTACAACTGAAGTAAGATGACGATAAATGTTGACTGCTATTGATGTAAAATATTACTAAATCTTTAAGAGTTTATTCGGAAGATAACAGCTCTATAAATATTATTTTGTGGTGCCCGACTCTCTAGTTAATTACATTTACATGATTAGCTCAATCAGGTGATATTAATTACGGATAAATTATTTTATAGAATAGCATGTTATAGAAATTAATCCGGCATAGCCAAAGACACGACATGAAGGAGATGAGTCACACTGCATGAGGCAAATGGTGGTCTCACCAGATACTGACTGGATTTCTGATCCACGCCCTTACCTTTTAAAAAAAAGGTATCTGTGACCAACAGAGATGCATGTCTGTATTCCAAGTCATGCGGAATCCATAGACTAGGGCCTAAGGAAAGTATTTCAATTGACTGGTTTACTTACGAACTGTAACTAAGTAAATTCTTTGAAATGATTGCATGTTGCATTTATATATTTTTTTCAGTGTAGTTCTGCTATTTGTAACATTGTTGTTTCAATGATGAGTCAGTCAGTCTAGGTAAATCATTTGATCTGATGGCAAAAATGTACCAAATATCATGTTTTTTAAGATGAGGTCCACCCAATAGAATGTTCCATTGTTTGATACAATAATTTTAAATGAGAATATGAACATTCCAACGTGTCATAACAGTTCATGCTACTCCCATACAACAACACATTTAAAGGTATGAAAAAAAATAGAAAGCACGTATTTTGGAGACATTTTATCAGGGGCTTGTGGGGAACAATTGAATACCATCAAACCTTTGCCACCCGTTGCAGCCAGCCGCGCCCGGGAGGTCCATGAGGCGACGCACAATTGGCCTAGCGTCGTCTGGGTTAGGGAGGTTTTGGCCGGTAGGGATATCGTTGTCTCATCGCGCACTAGCGACTCCCGTGGCGGGCCGGGCGCAGTGCGCGTGTGGCTGGGCTTCCGGGTTGGATGCGTGCTGTGTTAAGAAGCAGTGCGGCTTGGTTGGGTTGTGTTTCAGAGGACGCATGGCTCTCGGCCTTCGTCTCTCCCGAGCCCTTACGGGAGTTGTAGCGATGAGACGAGATAGTAACTACTAACAATTGGATACCATGAAATTGGGGAGAAAAAGGGGGTGGGGGGGGAAAGAAAAAAGAAAAACCTTTGCCACCCCAAAGTGGACACATTTTCCTGCTGGCCTATGGACTAATACAGTGAGCTCCAACAGTATTGAGACAGTTACACATTTCTGTTTTGGCTGGACTCCAGGACTTTTGATTTGAAATTATACAATGACTATGAGGTTAAAGTCAGCTTTAATTTAAGGCTATTTTCATCCATATCGGATGAAATGTTTAGAAATTACAGCATTTTCTGTAGATTTTAGAGGACCAAATGTACTGGGCCAAATTCACTTATACTGTATGTGTATTAAAGTAGTAAAAAGTAAAGTATTTGGTCCCATATTCATAGCATGCATCGAGCTTGTGACTGTAAATTTGTTGGATGCATTTGCTGTTTGTTATTGTAATGGTGAGATGTTAGCATTTCTTGTGGGTATGATATTTGTGCGTCTGTAACTTTCTTACTCATTATTATTCACGATTCATTCAGGACTATCCGTAATCATGGTAGAATCCACATTAAGTGTTTAAAAACATATTCTATTCTTATTTACAATAAAAGTGATTCCAATATGACACAATACATTATTTACCATTCATTTCCATTGGACACAAAATAATCTGAAACACAACCAAAACTAACAGCAAATGCATCCAACAAGTTTGTAGCGTCACAATCTTCATGTAATCATTGTGTGCTAGGAATATGGGACCGAATACTAAACGTTTGACTACTTTAATACACATAAGTGAATTTGTCTCAATAATTTTCATCCCCTAAAATGGGGGACTATGTACAAAAAGTGCTGTAATTTCTTAACGGTTCACTCAATATGGATGATACCCTTAAATACCCTTCAAATAAGGCTGACAGTCTGCACGTTAAACTCATTGTATCAGTTCAAATCCAAAGCGCTGGACTACAGGGCCGAAACAAACAAACAAAATTCCCTGTCCCAATACTTTTGGAGCTTACTGTAGGTGTTTACTGATACTCTAAGAGGAGTAGACAGTAGAAGACAGGGCTCTGATGAATTCTCTCTCTACCTCTCTACCTCTGATCGATGGCCAATTTCTCTGAGAGAACTTCAGATGTACTGCCTCCAAAATGTCATATCGGAAGTAGCATATTAGACTTTGCATATAAAATTATGTTTTTCATATACAGTTTACATAGGGAAGTAAGGATTCACTATATGTATCATTCGGTAAATGCTTAGTTGGCCATTAGAGCTATAAATAAATAATTCACATGTAAAATGGGTTGCTAAGGAAGGTCTTCAGATCTCTTTTTCTTCCATGAAGAGACTAGGGCCGTTTCTCAATTAGATTTGCTCAACTCCTGCGTCCTCCCTACTCCATATTTTCTCACCTCCTTTTGAAAAAGGTCAAAGGTAATCGAGGAGAGGTGGCAAATGAAACTAAAAGCTCCTCTCCACTCCTTCTCTTCTTGGCCAATCTTTGTGTAAATAAATAAAACACTTGAAGAAAATCATCGTACCAATAATTGCTTCCAATACAACAGATGTATGTCCTTGAGCCGATTATTTTTTAATCGCACACAGAAGAAGTTATAAGGATCATTTAGATGCTAATGGTACCATGGTCGGCCTTCAAGTTGAGTTACTCAATAAGAGGGGGAAGCACTGAGCTAGTGATTCCCCACTTCCCGAGTAGCTTTGATATTACTACTTTGAGGAAAATGTGCTTACTATGCCTGTGATATGTGGTTGTCACACCTAGCTATCTTAAGATGAATGCACTAACTGCAAGTCACTGTGGATTAGAGCGTCTGCTAAATTACTAAAATGTCAAATGTTTAATGTACTGTATAGGTTGTATCTGATAATGTGACTTGCTGCCAAATCCTTGCTTCCTCTGCCCTAAGGATCTAAAGAGGGGCATTAGATCCTCTCCTCCAAAGTGCTTTGACAGGTATTGAAGAAACTAGGATGGAGGAAGCAGGGATTTGAACAGCTAGTGATATTTTCAGACTAGTTTAGGGCATAAACAGCAGGCTTTCAGGAGGATATTTAGGAGAGCCCAGCCCCTGCCCTCATTACTTGTGATACATCTGCTCTCCAGACCGATGTACTGTGGCCTCTGACAGTAAGTGCATAGCGTTGGGCTGCAATAAATCTGAACCGACACTGGGCTTAATCGAATGGATTGGCGTTATGTTAGTGGGGAAGGAGTATCGCCTGAGGGAAACATGTAGCACAAAAGCATGTGAAGATCCTGGAATCTACTGGCTCAAGGGAATGTGTATGACCTTTAAAGTTTTACATGGTGGACACATTAGTCACATTGTATACTGCTGGGATGCGTCATAGAACCACGTGCTACTTTGGTAGTGACTGAGAATGATGATTGCGACGACATGCCTTTAGACAGAGAAGACCAGTCACCAGCAGGCTATGAAAACATACAGTGCCTTCAGAAAGTATTCATACCCCTTGACTTATTCCACATTTTGTAGTGTTACAGCCTGAATTCAAAATGGATTAAAAAAAAAAAATAATCTCTCACGTACTGTCTCTACTCATAATACCCAATAATAACAGTGGAAACATGTTTTAAGACATTTTAGAAAATATATTGAAAATGAAACACATAAATATAGCATTTTTGACAAAAATATTCACACCCCTGAGTCAATACATGTTATATTCATCTTTGGCAGTGATTACATCTGTGAGTCTGTCTGGGTAAGTCCCTAAGAGCTTTGCGCACCTGGATTGTACATTCTTTAAAAAAGACAGCCATTGTCAAGTCTTAACATAGATTTTCAAGACGATTGAAGTCAAAACTGTAACTAGGCCACTCAGGAACATTCAATGTCGTCTTGATAAGCAACACCAGTGTATATTTGGCCTTTGTTTTCGGTTATTGTCCTAGTGAAAGGGGAATTTGTCTCCCAGAATCTGTTGGAAAGCAGACTGAACCAGGTTTTTCTCTAAGATTTTGCTTTAATAAATACATTTGCTCTATTCCATTAGTTTTTATCCTAAAAACTCCCTAGTCCTTGCCGATGACAAGTATACCCATAACATGATGCAGCTCCCACCATGCTTGACAATATGAAGTGTGGTACTCAGTAATGTGTGATGTTGGATTTGGCCCAAATATAATGCTTTGTATTCAGGACATAAAGTTAACTTCTTTGCCACATTTTTGCAGTTTTACTTTAGTGTCTCATTGCAAACAGGATCCATGTTTTGGAAAATATTTATTCTGTACAGACTTCCTTCTTTTCACTCTGTCATTTAGATTAGTATTGTGGCAACACTACAATATTGTCCTCAGTCTTCTCCTATCACAGCCATTAAACTCTGTAACTATTTTAAAGGCACCATTGGCATCATGGTTAAATCCCTGAGCAGTTTAGTGACTGGGTGTATTGATACACCATCCAAAGTGTAATTAATAACTTCACCATCCTCAAAGGGATATTCAATGTCTGTTTCTTTATCCATCTATCAATCGCGCAATATCTGTACTACCATGTTTTTCTATAATCTTAGAAAAATTTGTGTATAAGAGGATGTTGAAACATTTAAATCAACACTGTATTCTATAAGAACACCAATATGGTTTTCATAAAAACTAATACACAGCTCTTTTGCAACTTTACAGCCCTGAACAACAATGAATATGCTCTTGGCATCTTTTTAGATTTATCCAAATCGTTTGAGACGGTTGATCATGAAATATTACTTTCTAAATTGCAGCAAAGACTGTATTGCCCGTGATGGCCCCGGAGGGTAGGGCTGCCGTCTCATCGGCTCTCAACCAATCATTGCGTTGTTCCTAACTTGTTTTGTACATAATGTTGCTCCTACCATCTCTTATGACCGAAAATAGCTTCTGAACATCAGAACTGGGATTATTCACTTCAAATTGGACAAGGAATTCTTCAATGAGCCGGCCGCGAGGATATACTGCAGACACCCGACCAGGCCCTGAACCCCATGATTTGCTGGAGAAGGAAACTGAGATTTCGAGGCAAAAGATCTGGGTGCTTTGCGAGGACCAGGCGACGAGTGGCTAATCTGCCCTTGCCTTCCATTCTGCTAGCTAATGTTCAATCGTTGGAAAATAAATGGGACGAACTGACAGCACATATATCATATCAACGGAACATTAAAAACTGTAATAAAGTTTCACGAGTCGTGACTGATTGACGACATTAAGAACATACAGCTGGCGGGTTATACACTCTATTGGCAAGACAGAACAGCAGCCTCTGGTAAGACACGCGACGGGGCCTATGCATTTATGTAAACAACAGCTAGTGCACGATATCTAAAGAAGTCTCAAAGTTTTGCTCGCCTGAGGTAGAGTATTTTATGATAAGCTATAGACCACACTATCTACCTAGAGAGTTTTCATCTGTATTTTTCATAGCTGTCTACATACCACTACAGAGCGAAGTTGGCACTAAAACCACAATCAACGAGCTGTATTCCGCCATAAGCAAACAGGAAAATGCTCACCAAGAGGTGGCGCTCCTGGTGGCCGGTGACCTTAATGCAGGGAAACTTAAATCAGTTCTACCGAATTTCTATCAACATGTTAAATGTGCAACCAGAAGGAAAAAATTACTCCACACACAGAGACGCGTACAAAGCTCTCCCTCGACCTCCATTTGGCAAATCTGACCATAACTCTATCCTCCTGATTCCTGCTTACAAGCAAAAATTAAAGCAGGAAGCACCAGTGACTACAAAAAGGTGGTCAGATGAAGCAGATGCTAAACTACAGGACTGTTTTGCTAGCACAGACTGGAATATGTTCCGTAATTTTTCCAATGGCATTGAGGAGTACAGTCGCTGGCTTTATCAATAAGTGCAGTGAGGGCGTCGCCCCCACAGTGACTGTATATACATACCCCAACCAGAAGCCATGGATTACAGGCAACATTTGCACCAAGTTAAACGGCAGAGCTGCCGCTTTCAAGGAGCGGGACTCTAACCCAGAAGCTTATAGCAAATTCCACTATGCCCTCTGACGAACCATCAAACAGCCAAAGCGTCAATACAGGACTAAGATCAAATTGTACTACACCGGCTCCGACGCTCGTCGGAGAAGCACAACCGAGAGCTGCCCAGTAACACGAGCCTACCAGACGAGCTAAATAACTTATATTCTCACTTCAGGCAAGTAACACTGAAACATGCATGAGAGCATCAGCTGTTCCGGATGACTGTGTGATCCCACTCTCCACAGCCGTTGTGAGTAAGACCTTTAAACAGGTCAACAGCCACAAGGCCGCGGGGCCAGATGGATAACCAGGACGTGTACTCTGAGCATGCACTGACCAACTGGCAAGTGTCTTCACTGACATTTTCAACCTCTCCCTGTCTGAGTCTGTAATACATCAACAATATGGCTGCTTGTTAAAGAAGAGATGGAGAGGGAGCGAGAGAGGGACAGAGACACGTAACATTGGTACATTCAGGAACTACTTTCACCTACAGTAACCATATACTTTGCACACAAATCGCCACCCGCTTAGAGTAAGTGTTACGAGAATTATGTTCTCAAGGTTCATAACCCAACTCAATAATACTACTCAGTCTGCAACTTAAACCTATAATTTGTAAGATCCTGGTCGAATGAAACAGACGAAGGCCCAGCTAAATAGACAAAACAGTTTATTCACGAGAGCGCTGGTTAGTGGTACAAAACCATTCATTTTATACTGGCGTCTTACGCACATACTTTCACCCCACAAACATTAGGTCCTACGCACACACACAAATATTTAGGTATCCTACGCCCACAATGTCCTGCTACCCAGCCGACAAAGATTAGGGGAATTCGTGAGAATCACTCCCCTTTCTCCCTCAAGATAGGGAGGCCCTGGGAAGTACTCTCAGTGGCCCCCAGCCAAGGTCGGCACCGAATCTTGCTCAGACAGTCTGGTTCTAAGATATTATTATAGACACATCGTACAGATATATTGTTATACTCTAGTTCATAACCCAATTCAATAATACTACTCAGTAATTCTGACTAAAAACTACACTCGCGGATATTATAATTCTACTGACTAAAACCGCACACATCATGATTCTAATCAATTTCATCAGGATTCTAATCAATTTCATACAATCATATGGTTTCAGAGTGTAATATTCTAATCATTCATATGAACATACAAATCCCATTACAAATCCACCCTTAATGACTAAATAATACACCCTGATACATAAATTGTATACAAGGATAATACAAACCAATACATGTATGTACATTCGATGTTCATCAATGACTGTTATAGGCCTACATCCCATCATAACGCTTCATGTTGGAATTTCTATTACAATCTTCATAAAAAAACAGTCTTAAACATCAAAAACAATCTCATCCAACATTGGCTCCTCGTAGTTAAAAGAAACGGAGCCATCTCCTAGGCCTGGAGGCCCGTATTCGTCATCCCACCAGCCGGAGCTCGGAATCGGTCCATACCTCACCCTCTGTTGCGTCATTGACCTCTCCAGAGTCCTGGTGATCAAACCTCTCATACACGAAATCAAACAACATCCACACAGAACCAACACACTCATACAGGTGAAAGTCTCCACAACACAGTGATGACATTTTTCCATTTCCCAAAATACTGTCAAACGAATTTGTAAGAGAATTATCCACCCCAGAGTTCTCTGCTAATTCGTGAGCTAATGTGGTTAAACTGGCCAGGTTCTTGGTCACTGATCCGTCTGGAGCTGTGCTATTAAAAAATAAACGTACAGCAATGAACCCCAAGCATTCTACATACCCCACCGTTTTCTGCCAATAACATATCGAGAGTCAGTCTATTTTACCAGATCATGAGGGAGGTGGCGGATAATTGGTCAGAGAACCCCTTTACTGCATCCCCAGTATCATTCACAAATCTCTTGATTATAATAGATGTCATTAATCCAATCCACATTTTTATTTATTGTCAAACACCAAAAGAACGTAGTGGTAAAGTCTTCACCTATTTGATTCATAGCTTTGTATTAATCTGTAACTTCCCTGAGGATGCCAATAGCCTTAGAAAGGGGGTTGGGCCTTTTCACAGCACACTTGTAAGGCTCTGATTGTCCGAAATTGTTCCAACATGTCTTCGACTCTTGTCCTTCTTTGTTGTTGTCCGGTATCCGGTGACTTGTAGTGTAATCCTGAACAGAATTACAGAGTTGATTTTCCTTCCGTTTGCTCTTGAAGATGCTTCTTTTAAGATAGGCTACCCAGCTGTATCAATGGTTTCCCAGTGGGGTTATGAGAGTTACGTAATACAATGGTTTGAACTGAGTACCAGGATGGTCCTACTTACAGTGCCTTGCGAAAGTATTCGGCCCCCTTGAACTTTGCAACCTTTTGCCACATTTCAGGCTTCAAACATAAAGATATAAAACGGTATTTTTTTGTGAAGAATCAACAAGTGGGACACAATCATGAAGTGGAACGACATTTATTGGATATTTCAAACTTTTTTAACAAATCAAAAACTGAAAAATTGGGAGTGCAAAATTATTCAGCCCCTTTACTTTCAGTGCAGCAAACTCTCTCCAGAAGTTCAGTGAGGAGCTCTGAATGATCCAATGTTGACCTAAATGACTAATGATGATAAATACAATCCACCTGTGTGTAATCAAGTCTCCGTATAAATGCACCTGCACTGTGATAGTCTCAGAGGTCCGTTAAAAGCGCAGAGAGCATCATGAAGAACAAGGAACACACCAGGCAGGTCCGAGATACTGTTGTGAAGAAGTTTAAAGCCGGATTTGGATACAAAAAGATTTCCCAAGCTTTAAACATCCCAAGGAGCACTGTGCAAGCGATAATATTGAAATGGAAGGAGTATCAGACCACTGCAAATCTACCAAGACCTGGCCGTCCCTCTAAACTTTCAGCTCATACAAGGAGAAGACTGATCAGAGATGCAGCCAAGAGGCCCATGATCACTCTGGATGAACTGCCGAGATCTACAGCTGAGGTGGGAGACTCTGTCCATAGGACAACAATCAGTCGTATATTGCACAAATCTGGCCTTTATTTAAGAGTGGCAAGAAGAAAGCCATTTCTTAAAGATATCCATAAAAAGTGTCGTTTAAAGTTTGCCACAAGCCACCTGGGAGACACACCAAACATGTGGAAGAAGGTGCTCTGGTCAGATGAAACCAAAATTGAACTTTTTGGCAACAATGCAAAACGTTATGTTTGGCGTAAAAGCAACACAGCTCATCACCCTGAACACACCATCCCCACTGTCAAACATGGTGGTGGCAGCATCATGGTTTGGGCCTGCTTTTCTTCAGCAGGGACAGGGAAGATGGTTAAAATTGATGGGAAGATGGATGGAGCCAAATACAGGACCATTCTGGAAGAAAACCTGATGGAGTCTGCAAAAGACCTGAGACTGGGACGGAGATTTGTCTTCCAACAAGACAATGATCCAAAACATAAAGCAAAATCTACAATGGAATGGTTCAAAAATAAACATATCCAGGTGTTAGAATGGCCAAGTCAAAGTCCAGACCTGAATCCAATCGAGAATCTGTGGAAAGAACTGAAAACTGCTGTTCACAAATGCTCTCCATCCAACCTCACTGAGCTCGAGCTGTTTTGCAAGGAGGAATGGGAAAAAAATTCAGTCTCTCGATGTGCAAAACTGATAGAGACATACGCCAAGCGACTTACAGCTGTAATCGCAGCAAAAGGTGACGCTACAAAGTATTAACTTAAGGGGGCTGAATAATTTTGCACGCCCAATTTTTCAGTTTTTGATTTGTTAAAAAAGTTTGAAATATCCAATAAATGTCATTCCACTTCATGATTGTGTCCCACTTGTTGTTGATTCTTCACAAAAAAATACAGTTTTATATCTTTATGTTTGAAGCCTGAAATGTGGCAAAAGGTCGCAAAGTTCAAGGGGGCCGAATACTTTCGCAAGGCACTGTAAATGATCTTTTGAAGATACTTTACTTAGGACAGCTAATCAACCATACCAGTGATTGTCCGGGAGGTGAGTTTGTCTTCTCCACCTCGTTTTTACATTCAAAGTTCAAACCATCTTAAAAACTTCTTAGGGATAGGGGGCAGTATTCGGAAGTTCGGAAGTTCGGAGGACTGACATGCCCAAGGTATACTGCCTGAAGTTTCTACAACTGTTAAAATAATGTATGTGAGTATAACAGAACTGATATGGCAGGTGAAAACCCGAGGAGAATCCAACCGGAACTTTTTTTTTTTTGATGTGGGACCTGTCTATGGGGAAATCAAAGGAAATCCTCCCAGATTGCAGTTCCTATGGCTTCCACTAGATGTCAACAGTCTTTAGAAAGGGTTTCAGGCTTGTTTTTTGAAAAATGAGCTAGAATGTCGTTTTTCAAGGTGGCTCTCATTTTGACTGGTGTTGTGGCACGCGTGGATGAGGGCGCGCACTTCGTTATTTATCTCCGGTGGTGAACACACTATTCTCCGTCTTAAATTTGATTGTTTATTTACATATTAGAGTACCTGAGGATTGATTAGAAACGTTGTTTGACTTGTTTGGACAAAGTTTATTTACTTTTGGGATTCCTTTGAATGCATGTTGAACTAGTGGAACGGGTGGATTACTGAATCAAACGTGCCAACTAAACTGACATATATTGGGATATAAAGAAGGACTTTATCGAACAAAACAACCATTTGTTATGTAGCTGGGACCCTTGGAATTGCAAACAGAGGAAGATCTTCAAAGTTAAGTGATTTATTTTATCGCTATTTCTGACTTTTGTGACGCCTCTGCTGGTTTGGAAAATGTTTTTAATGCTTTTGTACGCGGGGCGCTGTCCTCAGATAATCGCATGGTATGCTTTCGCCATAAAGCCTTTTTGAAATCTGACAAAGCGGCTGGATTAACAAGAAGTTAAGCTTTTAAATGATGTATGACATTTTCATGTACGTTTAATAGTACGATTTTTGTATTTTGAATTTCGCGCTCTGCAATTTCACCAGATGTTGTCGAGGTGGGTCACTGGCGCCCCACCTTTCCCAAAGAGGTTTGTAAACGTGCAGCTGCAGCTTCATGCTTTTCTGGTCTAATGTTTTTTTCTTAACCCATCATTTATACGTTTTGCTCGAAAGAGGCAGTTCCGGCAGGCTGACACGCTCTCTGACCTCACTTCGGGGCGGTGACTACTCACAGTGCAAAATTATGGATGGTGTGGATTGTCGTGACAGTCCCCCTTTGGTGGTTCAACCTGATTTCTGCAAGCTGCAGACCACCACAAGTATGGCCATGGGATATCCTGGTTGTGGATCGTCGTTCGTGACCCGTCGTCCAGTTGTACAGGCTGGTGGATGTAGGTAACCTAGGCAGATGTAATAATGCACAATACTCATGCAATACATCATTACATTTCTTTCCCAAATGGGCAGTGTTGTGGCACTCATTGTTGTTTGTATGGGGAACTTCTTTGTGGCAGTATCACTTCCTAAGTGCCAAAGAAAATTAAATAGGAATAAAAACACATACAAAAAGATATACAAAATATAGTTACCACACCTTAATCATCTAATTGGACTCTATTCTATATACGTCCAGTCTTGGCTAAATGACTACATCATGGCATTTTGTCATATCTAGGGCGATCCTACTTGGTGGTGTGTTGCTTAGGGCACTATCCAAAGTGAAGGTTTATGATTGGGGAATGGGGATACATTTTTATGATGGGAAATGATAATACACACCCTAATACACACACGCACACAACTCACTTGTTTGTACTCATGGTATAGCCAACACTTGACTTTTGTATGAATAATTTTTTATTAAATATTTGTATCTAGTCATGTATTCTTTATCTTTAACTGGTTAAATGTTTGTAGTTTTTGCATGTTTCAATAATGATTAACATGGCTAAATAGTCGTAAATAGTGGCATAGGAAAGTCTGAAATTAATTAAATACCCTAACCCTAAAACTATGTTCAATGTCAGCAGCAATTTCCAGTGAGAAATGCTCAGTCTGAAGCCATTCGGCTGTGGGTTTCACAGCCCTATAATAATGACGATGAAGTTATATCACCTTAGAAGGGGTTTATTTACAACTTCTGGGGTATAACATGTTGGGCAAAGTGGTATAGGAGTGTCTAACATATGACCCCTAACTTGAGTTCAGTCTTCGTCAATGAGAATCAAGACGGGGCCCATCTTCATCAGGGATGACTGGGAAAGGCCTTGATTCTAGGTTGTTAGGGTTCGTTCCTTACGTCCTTCTTTGTCAATCATTGGTTCATTGGTGAAATTAGCATTATGACAATATCCTTAATTAAATAATTCAAAAACCTTTATTAATGCAATTGCAGACAGAAGTTGACAAACAGGAACATAGCACGCATGTTTCTGAGTAAGTTCTGCCCCCAACAAAAGGTCTCCAGTTGTTTTATTAAACCCTAAGTCGCGCCCTGGTGATGTCACTGCCTATATCATCACTACTCTACTCCTGGGACCAAAACCACCCTACAAAGCTGTATAAACAGGGCCTTTATTGTTAGCTAAACACTTAGCAGTAAATGTCCCCTTCTCACAAAGTAGATTTATTGTGGAATGATTACCTAGTCTTATCTCCTTCACTCCCCTGCAGAGTTCTGTCTAAGGGCCTCTTTATTAATGAGGCAGAAAAAGAGAGAGATTAAACTAAAATACAAATGTAGAACAATACTAAACTTCTACAATGAATATATCTATTGTTAATCAGTAGTCTAAAGCCCTGTAAATGTAAGGAGCGAGGGGTCTTTTAACCCCTCCCCTTCTAATAATAAAACATAAGCATCAAACATTTTTTTTTAAATACATTAAACATTTGGGTACAACCCTTTTTATGACCCCTAGGTGAACCCGACAAAGTAGAAAATCCTACATCCATCTCATTAGATCAGAACAGGACGGATCAACAGTGATTCATATTACTGGTGTAACACTGGTGTGTTTGTTTTGGGTCCACACTGATAAGATTTTCTTCTGAATAACTGGTCGGGGCATAATACTTTCCAGTCAGCTTCAGGCAACTTTGATGTAAGGCTTGATCACACCTGTAGTGACTACTTCTAGCCGTCACACCCATGGTTGCTTATCCATTGTTCACTAGATATATCAACGCAATTACACCCAACACAAAAACAGAATGATTCCCACCACTAGATCACATAACGAGACGTGAGCTGGACGTGATTCCAACTCTGCCACCAATGTTGTGGAAGAAAGTGAAAGCTGCAACAGGAACTCTAACCAGGGCTCACATGTGGCGAAGTGAGCTCAAACAGCCGTTGTCATGAAAGCCTAGTAGGCCTCTGTGCAGAGGCAGTAGGCCTAAAATGCTGGCATATACCTTGTTACAATAGCCTAAGTGTATTACATGATTGACACGACCGTAATAATCATCATGAAGCAGCCTTGGAAGTGCCATAAGTGTAAGCCAACTAAATTCATAATTATTAGTATTATTTTTTTTTTACCCCCTTTTCATGGTATCCAATTTGAAGTTACAGACTTGTCTCATTGCTGCAACTCCCATACAGACTCAGGAGAGGCAAAGGTCAAGAGTCGTGCATCCTCCGAAACACAACCCAACCAAGCCGCACAGCTTCTTGACACAATGCCACACTTAACCCGGAAGCAAGCCGCACCAATGTGTCGGAGGAAACACATGCACCTGGTGACCGTGCCCGCCACAGGATTCGCTAGGGCGTGATGGGGCAAGGGCATCACTGCCAGCCAAACCCTCGAACCCAGAATCTCTAGTGGTACAGCTAGCACTGTGCTGCAGTGCCTCAGATCACTGCGCCACTCGGGGGGGCCATAATTCATTATTTTACATGAACCTGTTCAACTGCATTGATATGGCTTAGTTCATCATGGTCCAGACGCATTATAGTTATAGTAGTTTTTAGTAACAAATGAACAACTCCTACAAATAAAATGCAAATACATAACTTTTGATTGTCTTTATTAAGACATCCTCTATATCAAATTTCAGCCAGACCACCCAGCCAGCCAGCCCGAGCCGCCTGCACGCCAGACCCCCACCAGTCTAATAACTCAACTCTCCCCAACACAATTTCCTTCCCATCTTTTTTTTATGTCTCAAGGGGAATGTTTTGAAAACAAAAAACACCACACACACTTACGTATAAACACACAGAAACAGTACATCTTCCATATAGGAATAGTTGCAGGTAGCCTAGTGGCTAGAGCGTTGGGCTGGTAACCGAAAGGTTGCTGGATCGAATCCCGAGCCGACAAGGTAAAAATCAGTTGTTCTGCCCGAGCAAGGCAGTTAACCCACTGTTCCCCGGGTGCTGAAGCTATGGATGTCAATTAAGGCAGCCCCACACACCTTGATACAGTTTGGAAATAAACTTTAGAGGTTGTCAGAGTGCCTTAAAATAGTTTCAGTCTTTGAAGTTTCTTACTTGTCCAGTATTTGCTGCACAGAGAGAACAAAGTATTGTATCTCCAAGAATTCACCTCACCTCCGTCACAGACTGGTCTTCCCTGGCTGCCTGACCCTGTTGAGACCCCTGTCACCACACCATCTGAGCCCCTTAAAATGAGGCATGACAAAGAATGACCTTGGTGTACATTTATACATTATATTATCCATGCATGGAATCAATGGTTCAATAATTGAAATTACCATAATTCCCAGATCCTAGACTGTAGCCTACCCATCAACTCAAGATGGAACTTTGCATCTATTGCATCTATAGCTGTCTGACCCTTCAGGGACACCTGTCACCATCTGATCCTGCTAAGACATGATGAGCATAGTGTTGTGTACTGTCTGCGCACCATGACAGTGAAGCCTGTAGAGCTGTTTATACCGTGTCAGTGTGAAAAGTAGGGAATTAGCTAGGGAAACTGACAGATCAATAACATTACATTGCTATACTGACTAATAAAAACTCACATTGCGCTGACAAAAATGTCAGAATATCGATCTTCAATCGTTTGGCCGCTGGTTTAATAATTTAAATCAGGTAGTGTGATTGAGGCAAAAATAATAGCTAAAGTTAGGCAGCTAGCTAGCTAACGTTAACCAACTTTTGGCTAACTCTAGCTAATGGTACATCATCAAATGTACTTAATTAACAAAGGCTACAAAACATTTCCATACAAACAACAGCTGTTAGATACCGCTACCTGACAGGTAGCTGGAGGCTAGCTAGAGCTGAACTGGCTTTGGTAGCTACCAGCTAGCCAACTAGCTGCTAGTAGTTTATTCACTCCAGTCGAGAGGGGATGAAACATTAGTTAACTTTACATGTCAGTTACACTACTAGCTCAGCACTGGGAATAAATGTTTTTTCTTTCTTCTGTCAAACAGCAGTTACCTTGTCAACTACTTCAGTAGCCAGTTCCTGCCCTGCTTGCCTTTACAACTTGGTGAAAAAGCGCAACACACCCAGACAGCATCTCTCCCATGCTGGTCCTATACGCTAGCCTTTCAGCAGCTTTGCCTTCACACAGCCTGTCCGCACACTCAGTGGTGTCTATGCATCCTAAATCCAGCCAACTGAAACCGCAAAACAGCCTCCCCAACCGCTCTTTTTTATTGTGTGATTCATATTTTGTTTAAGATACGTTATAAGTAGGCCTATTTCTGTGATTTGTTGGGTAGGGGAGGCATCTGCCTTTGTTGATAATTGCTGCAATATAGCCTGCTCAGAACTTTTGTGAAGGTTTAAACCATATTTCATTCTGTTGAGCCATTTTCTTTGGCCAAATTAAGTTCCAACTGCAATATAATAGCCTGCTCCTATATTCCCTGTGGGTTGACTTACTTTAGATATTACCCTAATCAAGTTTGGAAACTTTTGTGAAGGTTTGGTGTGGCTATTATTAAGCTTTAGCTACTGCAAGCCTATGATATAAAGGCAGTGTGCACCAGCACTCCAACTGACTCCAACAGTTGAACTTTTTATATTGTGTTATTGACTGTACGTTTGTTTATCCCATGTGTAACTGTGTTGTTGTTTTGTCGCACTGCTTTGCTTTATCTTGGCCAGGTCGCAGTTGTAAATGAGAACTTGTTCTCAACTGGCCTACCTGGTTAAATAAAGGTGAAATAAATAAAAAACGTTAAGGGGCAAACCTGTAAAGTCACAAATTAATTTGAAATCCAAATATGCAATCGATAAACAAAAACACAATAATTATTGACATCAACTATACCAATCAAAAGACCCCCCCCCCCTTACAGATAAAACTGATATGTTTAGATAAATATTTCACAGGTCAATAATAAAACTAAAAAGGCATGTAGAGACACTAACAAATCATTAGCACAACAAATAACAGCTTTCTAAGTGGTTTCTAATTTGAGTAATTTGGGCTGTTACAACTCACCATGTGTTACTTTATGCTCTGGGAGACCATATCACTCTTTGCAGCAAAAAGTTTGCCATTCAACATTTGTTGGTAATTTACCCCCCTCATCAACTCCCACAACACATTTCTGAATGCACAGCATAGTGCTTTTCACTGATGCTGCATACTAAATATCGAAAAGGATATAGACCCCCATTGACACTCCCAATCCCATGGAGATGTCCTCAGGCTCTTCAGTGAGTAGCTCCTCTCCATCAAGGAAGACTTTGATGCAGAAGGGATTCCCATCTATTCTTATTGAAGGTGATGGGAACTTTACACATTGTAAGAAGTAAAAAAAATGTAAAAAGATTAAGGTTACTCAAGTCATATTTCAAACAGTAAGTTAACAACTGAGCACACCTTACACAGTAGTACTAACTTTGCATGTATTTATTTGTCTGCTTGGAAATACATACCATGTCTGTGACCTACAGTCCATTTGGATCTTCTTTCAGGAGGTAGAGGAGGAGCAAAATGGCTGCAGTGTCCTCAAGACCATAAGGGTGGGTAATAGAAAGGCTGGATTAGAATCAATAGAATTTGAACAGCTGCATCCTGTATAGGGTACATTAGAAATGTCATGACGGATTATTGGGACGGATTATTGGGACCGAGGTCAGAGGAGCAGACTTAGTCAAATACATAACTAGCGATTGTCTCGTTATGGTGCTGGCCCTAGCCCTCACCCTCCGATCCAACAGCCGGCCTGAGGAGAGACACATGGAACGAGGGGTTAATACGGCAATCGGGGGGAAGCTGTAACCTATAACAAACCTTGTTCACTCTCCTCAGGACTTTAAATGGCCCCACAAACCGCGGACCCAGCTTCCGGCATGACAGGTGGAGGGGCAGGTTTCGGGTCGAGAGCCAGACCCGGCACCGGGGCCTCACCGCGGTGACGGTCTGCATTCTCTTTTTGGCGCAGAACAGCCAGCTTCCCATGTCTCCTCCGCGCGTCTGAAACAGTCGACCACCACAGGAGCCTCGGTCTGACTCGGATGCCAAGGCTCCAGAATGGGCTGGTACCCCAGTACGCACTGGAAGGGAGAGAGGTTAGTGGATGAGTGGCGAAGCGAGTTCTGTGTCATCTCGGCCCAGGGCACGAACGCCGCCCACTCCCCCGGCCAGTCCTGGCAATAAGACCGCAGAAACCTGCCCACATCCTGGTTCACTCTCTCCACCTGCCCATTACTCTCAGGGTGGAAACCCGAAGTAAGGCTGATCGAGAACCCTAGATGTTCCATAAACGCCTTCCAGACCCTAGACGTGAACTGGGGACATTCGTCATACACTATATCCTCAGGCACCCTGTAAGGCCTGAAGACATGCGTAAACAAGGCCTCCGCAGTCTGTAGGGCCATAGGGAGACCGGGCAGAGGGAGGAGACAGGACTTAGAGAACCGATCCACAACGACCACGATCGCGGTGTTACCCTGTGAGGGGTAAGAAAATCCACCGACAGGTGCGACCAAGGCCGTTGTGGAACGGGTAAGGGGTGTAACTTCACTCTGGGCAGGTGCCTAGGAGCCTTGCACTGGGCACACACCGAGCAGGAGGAAACATAAACCCTTACGTCCAGGGATTTGGAGACATGTTTCCATAGTCGCCGTCTCCGCCTGTGACAGAGGATACACGTGACTCCTGGGAAGTGCAGCGTCTACCAGAAGATTTATCGCACAATCGCCCCGTCGATGGGGTGGTAATTGAGTCGCCTTCTTTTTGGAGAAGGCGAGAGCCAAATCGGCATATTCAAGGGGAATGGGCACGGTGGAGACCTGGTCTGGACTTTCCAACATAGTAGCACCAACGGAAACCCCTAAACACCTCCCTGAGCACTCTCGCGACCACCACGTGAGAGCCCTCTGTTGCCAATAAATCATGACAAGCTAACCAGGGTAGGCCTAGCACCACAGGAAACGCAGGAGAGTCAATAAGGAAGAAACTAATTCTCTCCTCGTGACCTCCCTGCGTCACCATGCCCAGAGGAGCGGTGGCCTCCCTAATCAACCCTGACCCTAATGGTCGACTATCTAAGGCGTGAACGGGGAAAGACACAGCCACGGAAACTATGGGCGAACAATCTATCTATAAAATTCCCAGCCGCGCCTGAATCGACGAGCATCTTATTCTGAGAATGCGGGGAAAACTTAGGAAAAGTGACATACAAAAACATACGTGCAACAGAGGGCACTGGTTGAGAATGGTGACGACTCACCTGGGGTGACGCCAGAGCACCCTGCCTGCTGCCTCGATACCCAGAGGAACCAACCCGGCACCGACCGGCAGTGTGACCTCTGCGGCCACAGATGGTGCACGAACTGGAACCTCCTCCGGTCTCCCTGCGCACCGCCCCTCTCAGCTCCATGGGTATCGGAGAGGGGGTGCGGGGGGATGGAACCACCAGACCCCGATCTGAACATCCACAGGTAGCCAGCAGGTTATCCAGCCGGATGGATAGGTCCACCAGCTGGTCGAATGTGAGGGTGGTGTCTCTGCAGGCCAACTCCCGATGGACGTCCTCGTGCAGACTGCAGCGATAATGATCGATCAGGGCCCTGCTCCATCCCGCGCCGGCAGCCAGGGTCTGAAACTCCAGGGCGAACTCCTGGGCGCTCCTCGTCCCCTGCCTCAGATGGAAGAGGCGTTCACCTGCCGCTCTACCCTCGGGCGGGTGGTTGAAGACCGCCCGGAAACAGGTGAACTCCTCAAACTGGTCCAACGCCGCATCTCCCTCTCTCCACACGGCATTGGCCCACTCTAGGGCTTTCCCGGTGAGGCACCCTCTCACGGCCCGAAGGAGCTGGGTGGACGGTTGCCAGGTATAGGGCTAGCTGCAACAGGACCCCCTGGCAGTTCGCAACCGTCCCATCGTATTCCTGGGGAAGGAAGAGACTAATCCCACTGGGACCAGGAGAAGGAGTAGTGGAGACCCCGGATGTGCTGGTGGAGGCAATGGGAGAACTCCCTGTCTCTCCCAGCGGTCCATGGCGGTGCCAAGATGGTGAAGCATTGCTGCGTGCTCCCGGACGCGCTCCTCCACCCCTATACCCGGGGTCCCTGCTCCTGCTGACTCCATAAGTTTGATCCGGAATTCTGTAAGGGGTGCGTACTGGCGGCAGAGAAGTCAGGCGCAGGAGAGCAGTTTAATAATAAAAATCACCATAAACAGAACAATCAATACAATGGGTACAAAACCCGTCGCACACTAGAAATAACGTGCACAAGCACTTACAATAAACAATACCGGAAGGGGGACATGGGGGGAACAGAGGATTAAATACACAACACGTAATCTCAAAGTTAGACCTTAAGCTCCAAATTACTCCCTTTGAGTAAAAAATAGCAGTTTAAACCTAAATCTTTGACTTCTTAAGCAATTTCAACTCATTGTAAGCTTCGATCAAATTATTTTTAAGACATCCTTCTCCATCTGGTTTCACCTAAATAAAAAGGCTGTGGAGAAAAAGAAAATAGGGTTTTAACAAATTTGCTTTGAGTAAAGAATAGCCTGCCTAACCCAAAATGAATCAGCAGTCTTGACACAAACTAATAGACCTGAGATCAGGTTATACACATTCAAACTCTAAAATAAATAAATAAAACCCCATTTTGTCCATTTACAGTACTATTAATTCTGCTGTATTTTGAAGTTAAAGTCTTATCTTTCATAATTCTACATGTTATTGTACAGTATTTATAGTAAAAAATTACTAAGCAACTGTCATGTTCTGACCTTAGTTCCTTTGTTTTGTCTTTTGTTTCAGTATGGTCTATGTTAGTTTTTCTATGATTTTCTATTTCTGTGTTTGGCCTGATATGGTTCTCAATCAGAGGCAGCTGTCAATCGTTGTCCCTGATTGAGAACCATATTTGGGTAGCCTGTTTTCCTTTGTGTTTTGTGGGTGGTTTTGAGTCTTTGTGTGTCTGCACCAGACAGAACTGTTTCGGTTTTCACTTTGTTGTTTTGTATTTTGAAGTGTTCTTTTTTTAATTAAATTAGATGAACACTTACCACGCTGCGCTTTGGTCCTCTGCTCCTTCCACCTACACCGAGAATCGTTACAGCAACTTACTGCAAATGGCAGACACTTGGGCACAGCTGTTTCTTTGCCTCCTGGTCCCGGAATCCATTACATTTTATTCCTGTCAATGAAGAGACGTCCATCCCCTCTCAGGGAAACAGAGCAGTCATGAGCTCAGAAATGCACTTTGATGGTTCTTTGCTCAGTCGAGTGATAATGTTTGCCTGGAGTTTAACACCATCTGCCAGTTCCACCTGTAAAACATCATAAAACAATATATATATTGTAATTACTTAGCCACCATGGCCTATTTATTGCCATACCTCTCTTATCCTACCTCATTTGCACATGTTGTATATACAGTGCCTTGCGAAAGTATTCGGCCCCCTTGAACTTTGCGACCTTTTGCCACATTTCAGGCTTCAAACATAAAGATATAAAACTGTATTTTTTTGTGAAGAATCAACAACAAGTGGGACACAATCATGAAGTGGAACGACATTTATTGGATATTTCAAACTTTTTTAACAAATCAAAAACTGAAAAATTGGGCGTGCAAAATTATTCAGCCCCCTTAAGTTAATACTTTGTAGCGCCACCTTTTGCTGCGATTACAGCTGTAAGTCGCTTGGGGTATGTCTCTATCAGTTTTGCACATCGAGAGACTGACATTTTTTCCCATTCCTCCTTGCAAAACAGCTCGAGCTCAGTGAGGTTGGATGGAGAGCATTTGTGAACAGCAGTTTTCAGTTCTTTCCACAGATTCTCGATTGGATTCAGGTCTGGACTTTGACTTGGCCATTCTAACACCTGGATATGTTTATTTTTGAACCATTCCATTGTAGATTTTGCTTTATGTTTTGGTCATTGTCTTGTTGGAAGACAAATCTCCATCCCAGTCTCAAGTCTTTTGCAGACTCCATCAGGTTTTCTTCCAGAATGGTCCTGTATTTGGCTCCATCCATCTTCCCATCAATTTTAACCATCTTCCCTGTCCCTGCTGAAGAAAAGCAGGCCCAAACCATGATGCTGCCACCACCATGTTTGACAGTGGGGATGGTGTGTTCAGCTGTGTTGCTTTTACGCCAAACATAACGTTTTGCATTGTTGCCAAAAAGTTCAATTTGGGTTTAATCTGACCAGAGCACCTTCTTCCACACGTTTGGTGTGTCTCCCAGGTGGCTTGTGGCAAACTTTAAACTACACTTTTTATGGATATCTTTAAGAAATGGCTTTCTTCTTGCCACTCTTCCATAAAGGCCAGATTTGTGCAATATACAACTGATTGTTGTCCTATGGACAGAGTCTCCCACCTCAGCTGTAGATCTCTGCAGTTCATCCAGAGTGATCATGGGCCTCTTGGCTGCATCTCTGATCAGTCTTCTCCTTGTATGAGCTGAAAGTTTAGAGGGACGGCCAGGTCTTGGTAGATTTGCAGTGGTCTGATACTCCTTCCATTTCAATATTATCGCTTGCACAGTGCTCCTTGGGATGTTTAAAGCTTGGAAAATCTTTTTGTATCCAAATCCGGCTTTAAACTTCTTCACAACAGTATCTCGGACCTGCCTGGTGTGTTCCTTGTTCTTCATGATGCTCTCTGCGCTTTTAACGGACCTCTGAGACTATCACAGTGCAGGTGCATTTATACGGAGACTTGATTACACACAGGTGGATTGTATTTATCATCATTAGTCATTTAGGTCAACATTGGATCATTCAGAGATCCTCACTGAACTTCTGGAGAGAGTTTGCTGCACTGAAAGTAAAAGGGCTGAATAATTTTGCACGCCCAATTTTTCAGTTTTTGATTTGTTAAAAAAGTTTGAAATATCCAATAAATGTCGTTCCACTTCATGATTGTGTCCCACTTGTTGTTGATTCTTCACAAAAAAATACAGTTTTATATCTTTATGTTTGAAGCCTGAAATGTGGCAAAAGGTCGCAAAGTTCAAGGGGGCCGAATACTTTCGTAAGGCACTGTAGATGTTTCTACTGTATTATTGATTGTATGTTTGTTTATTCCATGTGTTTTTTTTATTTGACCTTTATTTATACAGTTTTTTTCTCATTGAGATAATATCTGTTTTCCAAGAGAGGCCTGGTCCAATAGCAGCAGGGGGAACAACGTTTCAGACAAAACAACTTACATACACTAACACAACATTAAACAAAACTATAAACACACATACAGTACAACAATTACATATTACATTAAAAACACAAACATCTTGACTAAAAACAGCTGGCCATGTGTAACTCTGTGTTGTTATATGTGTCGAACTGCTTTGCTTTATCTTGACCAGGTCGCAGTTGCAAATGAGAACTTGTTCTCAACTAGCCAATCTGGTTAAATAAAGGTGAAAAAAAATAAGAATGTTTATCAAGTAATGTTATGTTAAAGGGGTGGTTCATCGAAAAATAAGTTTAATCTCACTAGAACATTTTCCTAGGGCATTAGCCTTCACCAAAGACAGTTTTTAGGTTGGTTGGATCAGTATTTAGTTTTCCACATGATGCGGGTTCTTTCTGTTGTCCCTCATTCCTCTGTCACGCCCTGACCTTAGAGAGCCTTTTTATTTCTCTATTTGGTTAGGTCGGGGTGTGATTTGGGTGGGCATTCTAGTTTTTCTATTTCTTTGTTGGCCGGGTATGGTTCCCAATCAGAGGCAGCTGTCTATCGTTGTCTCTGATTGGGGATCATGCATAGGCAGCATTTTTTCCACCTTTAGTTGTGGGATCTTGACTATGTTTGTGTGTAGTTGCTTTCTGCACTGCATGTAGCTTTATGGTCGTTTTTGTATTTTGTTGTTTTTTCGGTGTCATTTAAAATAAAGGAAAAATGTACGCCTACCATGCTGAAGTGTGACATCCTCTCCCTTTCTTCTCTTGCACATTCTGACCTGGTCCTTAAAAAAAATATCTACTAGTCTTTTGCGATATTCTACAAAGTAAAAATGAGCATTATTAGCTCGGTGACAGCTATGAGCGGCTCACATCACTCACCATGTTCCATACCCCCACACCCCATAATATCATAAACTGTGTTTGCAACTTAGATTACAAACTAGCTATATATTTTATTTTATTTTACCAGTGAAGTCAGTTAAGAACACATTCTTATTTACAACAATGGCCTGGCAATCAGCCCAGTTAGTATGTGTTAGCTAGCTTTCGTGCTAACCAGCAGCTAGTAAGCTGGTGGATCGACCTGCCAAACAGCTAACTAGCCAGTGGTTAGTATGCTACCTACACATAATAGTGAACTTAAGTGATATAACTAGCTCCTTAGCTAGCTAACGTTAGCTACATTAGTTATTGTTATAGCCAATGTCTTGGCTGTATTAATTGTTTATAACTAAGTTTAACAATTGATAACAATAACCATATATTGTTAGCTACCTACGTTATACTGTCTCCTTATCTGGGTAACATTAGCTAGCTAATTAGCTGACCATCCAGAGCTATGATGTAGGCAGGATATCTCGTCCCCCTGTGCGCTGCCAATTAACACTACATTCTTTCAAATTGTTGCACGTCCCATCACACTCTTCAATATTTTAAACTGGAACAATTTCTGATGTCCCTGCTTCAAAAGAATCCACAAATGCATACATGTTTGGTGATATTTTGCTTCTGCTGCAAAAGTGCAAACTAAGGGAAAACCGTTATTTTCTTTGCTCGCCTAGTTTTTTGAATTTCGGCCATGCACGCGATTTAGTTACGTAGAGCTCGGCACCTTTTATGCTTTGCCCCCCAAGTTTTTATAGCTAGCTACGGATTCAGTTTCATTAGTGATGTGATGCCAGCAGTTTTCAACAATTAGCTCATTTGCTTACCCTTGTAAGAAATGCCTCCAGTCCGAGTGACAAGGGGACCATATAAAAATGGATGCGTGATGAATACTTTCCTTTTCGTCGACAGACCAGGTCAAGCAGGAATATTAAGGTATTGTTGTTGTTATATTGCCTTAGCTAGGTGTGAGCTCTAGAAAACTAGATTCATTTTTTAATGTAGCTACAACCATATTACTGCTTGGGGTGTTCAATTGCTTATGCTATGCTGTTACTAGTATGTATTAGAGGTCGACCGATTATGATTTTTCAACACCGGTTGAAAATTGCAGATTATTGGAGGACAATTTTTATATATATATTTGAAATAATGACAATTACAATAATACTGAATGAACAATGAACACTTATTTTGATAATGAAACATGCTCAATTTCGTTTAAATAATGCAAAAACACCGTGTTGGAGAATAAAATAAAAGTGCAGTGTGTGCCATGTAAAAAAGCTAATGTTTAAATTCTCTGCTCAGAACATATGAAAGCTGGTGGTTCAATATTCCCAGTTCTTCAATATTCCAAGTAAAGAAATATTAGGTTGCAGTTATTATGACACATTGACTAGTTCTCTCTATACCATTTGTATTTCATATACCTTTGACTATTGGATGTTCTAATAGGCACTTTAGTATTGCCAGCCTAATCTCAGGAGTTGATCAGCTTGAAATCATAAACAGCGCTGTGATCAAGCATTGCTAGGAGCTGCTGGCAAACGCAGTAAAGTTTGAATGAATGCTTTACGAGCCTGCTGCTGCCTACCACCGCTCAGTCAGACTGCTCTATCAAATATCAAATCATAGACTTAATTATAATATAATAAACACAGAAATACGAGCCTTTGGTCATTAATATGGTCAAATCCGGAAACTATCATTTCGAAAACAAAAAGTTTATTCTTTCAGTGAAATACGGGTGGCAACCCTAAGTCTAAATATTGCTGTTACATTGCACAACCTTCAATGTTATGTCATAATTATGTAAAATTCTGTCAAATTACTTCGCAACGAGCCAGGCGGCCCAAACTGCTGCATATACCCTGACTCTGC
This sequence comes from Oncorhynchus mykiss, assembly GCF_013265735.2. NCBI lineage: Eukaryota > Metazoa > Chordata > Actinopteri > Salmoniformes > Salmonidae > Oncorhynchus > Oncorhynchus mykiss. The sequence continues at coordinate 33,315,064 of NC_048582.1, read as the reverse complement.
ATGCAATGAACGCAAGAGAAGTGACACAATTTCCCTAGTTAATATTGCCTGCTAACATTAATTTAAAAAAACTAAATATGCAGGTTTCAAAAAATATACTTCTGTGTATTGATTTTAAGAAAGGCATTGTTGTTTATGGTTAGGTACATTCGTGCAACGATTGTGCTTTTTTCACGAATGTGCTTTTGTTAAATCATCACCTGTTTGGCAAAGTAGGCTGTTATTCGATTGTAAATTAACAGGCAGCGCATTGATTATATGCAACGCAGGACAAGCTAGTTAACCTAGTAATATCATCAACTATGTGAAGATTGATAGTTTTTTATAAGATAGCTTTAGTGCAAGCTAGCAACTTACCTTGGTTCCTTGCTGCACTTGCATAACAGGTGGTCAGCCTGCCACAGTTTCCTCGTGGAGTGCAATGTAATTGGCCATTATCGTTGTTTAAAAATGCCAATTACCGATTGTTATGAAAACTTGAAATCGGCCCTAATTAATCGGCCAACCTCTAGTATATGTGCACTAGCTGCAAGCTAGATACAGTAGCTTGTTAACTTGTTAGCTAGATGGTACATTGTCAGTGTTTGTATTCAGCATCTAGTTTCTAGCTAGCTACTTTCAAACCACAATCAACATGGCTCTGATTATTTAGAGCTTAATGAGGATTTAATTGTGTGTCAGGTACACACAGACCCCACACCCACACACAGAAAGCCTCACCCATGTGAAGTCAGTGTCATGTATTCTAGCTAATATTTTCATGAGATAATGTTCTGTGTTGGTTTTTTCTGTATTTTTTTAGGACCCTCTAACACACCCCAATCAACCTGGCTCTGATGGTTTAGACCGTGATGATGCCCCTGAGATTGTTAGTGTCAGGTGCACAAACACACACAACTCTCAGGCCTTAGCAATCTGTCCTACCTTTGCAGATTTATTATACATTTCCTTCTCGCTTAAACAAATGTCTAAATATACCTTGCATCTAACTCTTTTCAGAATTAAGAAATGTTCTACCCTGGGGCATCAGTAATAAAGGGGCAATACCTTATGGCAATAATGCTCTATGTTCTGCGTCATCGCCTGACTGGAACTGCCCTGATAGACCTACTTGCCTTGCTGAATTTGCTTGTCCCCAACTTGGTTCCAACATCTAAATATCTCTTCAAAAATGTTTTGGGTAATCCAGCCTTGACAGCTGTCTTTCATTTATTTTGTGATGAATGCCAAAACTACTTAGGAAAGCAACCCGAAGACACAAATTGCTCACATTGTGGAACGTCCTTCATCAGAGAAACAAAATGTTTATTTTTGTCAATACCTTTGAGGGACCTTCTGCGAGATACACTGGAGAACCATGGAATAGATATTTTGAGGAAAACAGTGAAGGAAGGAGAATATGAAATCGAGGATGTCATGGATGGAAAGATGTACCAAACATTACTGAAAGAGAAGAGGCTATCTGCTGATTATTTAACATTAACCTGGACCTGTAAAGGAGTACCCATTTTTAACTCCTCAAATTACTCAGTTTGGCTCCTTCAATTTACCATGAATGAACTGCCTTACATACATTGGAAAGAAAATGTGATGGTTGCAGGACTTTGGTTTGGCCCAGAAAAACCCAGAATGGATACCTTATTAAAACCTTTTATTGATGAATGTTGCAATTTAGTCCAAAACCCATTACTTTGGAGCGATAACAGTGGGATTCTGAAGAGGACAAAGGTATTCTCCTTGATTTGTTCCTCAGATGCAATTGCCAGGCCAATCCTTCGTTACTGTAAGCAATTCAATGGTGAATATGGTTGTGACTGGTGCTTGCACCCTGGTAAAGTTGTCCCCAAAGGCAGAGGATATGTATGATTCTATTCTTACTGTCAACAACTGCAAAATGAAAGATCACACAATCAAATTAAGGATAATGCATTTCACACTGCTCGCACGGACATTCCGCAAAATGGTGTAAAGGGGTTGTCAACACTGTTTTTGCTTCCATTGTTCAACATTGTGTTTGGTTTTGTGCCTGACTACATGCATTCTGTTCTCCTCGGCATAACTCGACAGCTTCTGTCTCTTTGGTTGGACACGTGCAACTGTTTGAATCCATGGTGCATAGGTTGACAAATTACAGAATTAGACTCTCGACTGCTAAATCTCAAGCCGCCAAAGGAAATGACAAGAATACCGCGATCACTGCATATAAGAACATTTTGGAAAGCATCTCCTGTTTTATTCAATCACTGTTCTGCCTGGCATCCTTCCGGGTTCCATTTCCACAAAAAAAAATCTACTTACATTCAGCATGCATATTTTGCTTCAAGGATTTATTTCACAGCGTGACCTTAGATTAGCTCACATTTCTTTAGTCCTCTTTGTCAAGAAAATGGAAGAATTATATGGACAAGAAATGTTTTATTTCAATTGTCATCAACTAATCCACCTTACTGATAGTGTACTGAACTGGGGCCTATCTGGGCAACGTCATCTTTTACATTTGAGGATAACAATGGAGGGTTGAAATCTCTTTTCCATGGGACGCAGTGTGTTCCACAACAAATTTGCCAGATTTTCCTTCTTTGGCGAGACATTCCCAAACGTCTTAGTGTTTTAGGATTTCACCCAGAGTCAGAGTCCGGTATATTCCTAACAAAGCTTGCAGACAGGAGACTGAAAAGAGAAAAAATCTCAGGCTCCCTCAAAACTCATGGAAAATCTGTACCTCTTCACCTCACAGCTTATGTATAACTAATAACTGGCTCTGTCCCATCCCAGCCTGTGGAGTCATACGGTCGATTCATTTATGAACAGATTGTTTATCACACAACTAACTGCAAAATCGCAGAAAAGGGGATAATACTTCAGTTGTGTTAAAAAATGGATGTTGTTACAACTGCAGTTATTTTTCTTTGTTAGACTGAATTGCATTTGTCAAACAACATGCTGATGTCAACATATTCCCCGTTGTTGTGGTTCAACCAGATGTAATTCAAGCTGACAGTTTGTTCATCAACTGCAATCTAGGCATCTCATCAAAAATAATGTGTGTAATAGTTGAGAGGTCGAGACTTAAAAAAGCTTTTTCTTTGGAAGATATAAAGTACACATTTATTTATTTGGATGGCTGGCTTGTCCCTCTGCCAAACACTTATGAAAGAGATTCGTTATGGGTGTTTTTTTAGAGACCTGGTTGATGTTATTTATCTGATTGATAATGAGAGCTGATTCTCATTTGCAACGGTGACCTGGCCAAGAAAAGCATCAACATACTTTAATTCAGGTCCAGTGTGAGGAAATGTTAGGGACGTGCAGCTTCCAATTAAAACGCATGCATTTAGTTTCCCTGGAATTGAGCAATAGTTGGAGATCACAGAATCTGTGTGATTCTAATAGTATCACTCATTGATCATTTATCAGGGACATACACCAGTGATGCAAGGACCATCACTTATATTATTGCATTGTACACGTTCAGTGGAATAGATGTATTTTTTAATTAAAATCAATTAACATTAATATTACTTGTCTGATTTTACTAAGATGTAACATATTTTTAATTGATTTAATGTTTTGAAAGTATCCATCCCAAACATTCACACTACTTTAAAAGTAACCTGGCTATACCCATGTTGGCATATAAAATAAATATGGTTTGGCTTTCTTTTTTTGCTTGCAGGAAATGTTTTGTCTTGGATAATTTTCATCACTTCAATTAGAATACTATAACAAACCGGACAGGAATAGCCTATAGGAATGCTTTCATCACTTCAATTAGAATACTATAACAAACCGGACAGGAATAGCCTATAGGAATGCGTTCAATAACTTCAGGGGAATAGTATAGAAAATAATCCATGAACACTATTTAAATTAATGAGAATACTATACAGATACTGCATAATATTTATACTATTGAAATCTTATTGTGTTGTTTGAAGTTATAGGTCAAAAATACGTACTATAGACACTCCTATAATTAATCTATAGTATTTTAATAGCAAAATAATATATTTTAGCATACTATTAGATAACTATAGGGTATTATAAAAAACGTAGTTGCTTATAGGAATGCTATAGTGCTTTTTCGTAAGGGCAGGACCGCTTTGCGTGGCTGATTGTGCTGCACCAGGACGAGACGACAAACCGACGACCGGTGCACCCAGCACCCAAAGATGTTCTCATCTATCTGTGCTGCACCGGTGTTGTGCTTCCTCCTAGGTATCATTCATTTTAGGTAGCAAAATTGTATTTCAAGTAGGATAGCAGCCACCACAAGAAATAACTAATATTGATAACCATCTAGATGTCACCTTGATACATACTGTACATACCGTCAACTACTCAATGGGAAGGGCATGAATGTCAACAACACGTGGACACCTTTCGCTCCCACTTGACAAGCACTACTGTTTGGTAAAGGTGTGGGAAGTAGCTGCCTAGGAGCCAATATCAGGGTGACAGTTACAGTAAGCACACGCATACAACGCATAGAGGAACAGTACACACATCATCTATACTTCTAATAAACAAGTCTATACTTTTCACAAAATCTGTTTTATAAGTGAAAATGTACAATTCTTAAGAAAAAAAACTGCGGAATCAAAACCTTCTAGCAGAGCGCTTTTGCCGCAACCACTGCTTTCCACACGCCCACTACTTGCCTTTCGACACACCTACCAGTCCTTACTTCGGTCACGGTACTGGGATGCAGCTTATCCCTTCTAGTCTGTGTAAGCTGCCTTTCACAGTAGTAAACCCCCACCCAGCAGGTGGCGCTGATGTGCAATTCTATGCTCACCACCCACTAGAACCAAGAAAGAAAAAAATCCTTGACTAGAACATGGAAACAGGATTGGAGATTACTTTGTTTTTTATTTCAAACATTATTTGTCTGGAGTAAAGAAATAAATAATGACTTACACAACACATTCACAACTCTCATTCGACCAAAAATGTCCATTCATCCATATTCCATAATGTCCTATATATTTGAATGAATTCCTTCATCCATTAGGTCTTTCATCCTGTGTTCTAACTTTATTTATCTATTCATTCATTTATATATTTATATATTTAATGATCTACCCATCCAGTCCTAACTTTTTTATAGCAGCTTTATCATTTGATTAAGAAATAAATGTATGGTTGAATTGAGGTTACTATACCTAAAACCTCTAATTCCTTATGAGTAATTATTACAGCTTGCATATACTGTGGTTTTCTAGTAGAAGAGTGTGTAAAAGTGTACTAGTCTTATTTGTTACGAATTATGTGATGGAACTGCCACAAACTCCAGAGTAATACGTCGTTTATCAAAGTAATCAGACCAGATATTTTTATATATTTAACTTTGACTATATTTCACCGCTTCATTTAAGCAAAACGTTTTAAACTTCTACCACTACTACAAAAATACTTTCAAAGAGCTGAAGCATGTCACATATTTTTTCTTCATGGACAATTACCATCTAGTTCACCCCATTTGTCACATCTGTCTGATACCCCTAATTTAATGTAATTTAATTGGCCTACATCATGTGGATGAATACTACGTGAATGGGTTTTATAGCTGATTGGGATTACTATTTTTTTTTTAGATAATTCTGTTTTGGGTGGGTGGGGGGGGGGGGGTGATGGTGATTCGTAAATTTGGGGGGTTTCTGTAGCTGTGTTCTTGGCTATGATGATGTGTAATAAGATTGGATTGTTATATCCGGGGGTTGGTCGAGTGAGTCAGGAGAGGGAGTGTCTGCACTGTGATTTCTCAACAACACGAAAACGTTAGAGCAACTGTGCTTCTATCGCCTCAGAAAGGGAACTACAGCAGTGTTCTTCATACAACTGCTGGGAATTATGCTTGGTTTCTTGGGCAGAGGGACGCTCAAATCACCAGCGAAACATGGATATTACATATTTAATGCTTTCGATTTAGGTCAGTAGACATACAATTTACCACGATTTTCCTGCTCGACTCCGTTTATCGCGTCGTCAGTATGGAGAAGATGCTCTGCAGTCCGCATCCTGGGACAAATAAAACAAACTCTGCTTCACTGCCGTCGGACAAGGGGAATTCGGCGAGACAGATCGGACGAGCTGGTTCTCATAGCCCCGGCTCGGCTTCACTTGGGAGCGGGGCCGGTGGAGGAGTGAGTCGGGGAGGTTTATTAGGAAACAGTATGAATTTTCAGCAAGCGTGTAAGCGTCAGTTAGAAGGAGTGTTGAGCAAATACACAAACTTAATTCAAGGATGGCAGAACAGGTAAGCAGAACTTTCAATCATGAGGTTCTTACCCACAGGGCAAAAACGAGTTGAATCAACGTTGGTTCCACGTTATTATTTTTATTTTTTTATACATGTGATGACATTGAATTGACGTGAAACTAAGGGAATTTCGTTTTTTTATTTTTTTTATTTATTTTTAACCTAAATCCAATTACATGGTGATATTTCTTTGTCGATTTCACATTGAATTCAGTGCATCTCAGTGCTAGAGGCTTCACTACAGACCCTGGTTCGATTCCAGGCTGTATCCCAACCGGCCGTGATTGGGAGGCCCATAGGGTGGTGCACAATTGGCCCAGCGTCATCCTGGTTAGGGTTTGGCCGGGGTAGGCCATCATTGTAAATAAGAATTTGTTATTAACTGACTAGGTCAGTATTGTGTGGATTGATAATGTGTCACAACTGCTTTAAAGGGTACAGGTTGCAGCCCAGTTAGCCTACTTAAGTAGGTGGCAGGGATAACTGCCTAATGGATGGAGCGTTGGACTAGTAACCGAAAGGTTGCAAGTTCAAATCCCAGAGCTGACAAGGTACAAATCTGTTGTTCTGCCCCTGAACAAGGCAGTTATCCCACTGTTCCTAGGCTGTCATTGTAAATAAGAATTTGTTCTTAACTGCCTAGTTAAATAAAAAGTGAGCAGAAGGAACTGCTATTTAGATCCCAGCCATAGCCTAGAAAATGGAAACATTGTAATTTTGACAACTACAGAGCCTGTGCATATTGGATAACAATGCTCATGCATGATTTAGCATTTTTCGTCCTTCCCTTGTTACAGTATCTGTGCGCATCATCGACATCTCTAACGCACAGATACTGTCCCAACAACCTAGTCTATTTGTTTAACCTGGTCTCAGAGCATTTTGTATTATTCTGTTTGTAAGTCTGAGACACTTCATTTTAGTATGATATGTAAGGTTTGGTATGGTTACATAAGACCGATGGTTACTTCCCAGGTAACACAGACGTCTGGCCTGATTCCGGCATACCAGATCTAAAACTGCTGGCCCGGTCTGGCAGCCGGATCCGGACCGAGTCCGAAATTAGTGACTGTACAGACTAGGCCCGAGTCATTTGGGCCAGATCTGGCAGCCTGAACTGAGCCAAAGCTGCCATTTTAGGGCCAGAATCAGCCCAGCAATGGCCAAAATCCACTAAATTCTGATGTTATTCTATCTGCAGAGTTTACGTGACTATGTTAGCCGTAGTTGGCTAGCTAGCAAGTAAGGGATAAGAACATTGCCAGCCTGCATAGTAATCAAACAAATAGAATGAACAACAAATCTGCTTCTCTAACAACCTAACAGTTTTAACGAACAACCAGGTTTAGTGAAAGGATGAAATAGTATGAATTTACATATCAAAATCTCAATGAAAGCATGTACATTTTACCAGTAAATGTGTGCTTGTTTTCTTTGGCAACAGTGGTATAAGCGGGATAAACGCCTCCGCTCTACATTATATGAAAGTAATAAACACGGGTTGTACCAAGTTGTCCATTATTTCCAGATAATGTATAAAGCATCAGTGTTCATCTCTTACATGCATGTCTCTCTGGGTCTATCTGCCCTTTCCTTGCTGTCCATCTGTAGCCTTGGATGTGAAAGTGTTTCTCCTGACAGCACCTTTTTGAATAACAGGGGAAGAAAAGAGCAAAAGAAGTAGTTCCAACAATTAGTCAGATTTTGACACCACACAGAAATCCTAGGAATCACAGTCCAGACCTCAAATGGGAAGCAAATCAACACAACACAGTAACCACAGAGGTTTTCACTTTCAACAAATCAAAATATATATGTGCCTGTTGTAGCGCCACCGGGTGGTCAATCTGAATGTGTTGAGTCTTGACAGGGTATGTGTACCAAGAGTGGTTACAATACAAATATCTGTCTGATGTATATGCATTTGTGCCAGACCACACTGACATTAATGTTTATTGGTCAGTTGTTTGACATACTAGTCTGGAAAATATTGCTTTGAAAGACCTTGGTGCCTAGATGCCATATATCAAGTTTCATCCAGATCGGCCCTGTGGTTCCGGAAGAGATGGCATTTTAAGTGTTTTTAAAAAATTCCAAATGGCGGAAAATCCATCATGGCAGACCTTGTGGGTCCTTGAGGCAAATTTGTTCTTTGTGAGAAGAGGCACCTATGCACAGAATTTCAAGACTCTAGGTCAGGGATGGGCAACTGGCGGCCTGTGGGATTTGGTTATGTGTAAGGGTTATGGTTTAGGATAGGGATATCCTAAGGATCCCAGATAGCACTGACCATAAACATATAGAAGCTATGGATGCAAGAACTGGCCATCCGTTATATAAAAACTATAGTTTTGAGGCTATACAGTGTTTGTTTTCAGTTAATCCTATGTTTGGTTCTGATGGGGAAGAACAGTTGACCTAAGCTCAACAAGCATTTATAACATATTTTCTTTGAGAAGCAATAGGTATACAGTGACTAGTGAAAGTCTACACACCCTTGAACAGTTTTCACATTTGAGATTGACTCTTTTACTGTCCAGCCACACCATCTCAGGCTCAGGGTGCCATCCTTCAGATTCACATTTTGAGTATTTGTTGCACGGTGGTGGAGACAGTCCATCAGAGAGGCTGAGGGTGGAGACAGTCCATCAGAGAGGCTGAGGGTGGAGACAGTCCATCAGAGAGGCTGAGGGTGGAGAGACAAACAAGAACACGTGTATTGTCAAGCAAATCACTTTACACAGGGTTCAAGTGAGGAATGGGATCAGCTGGGAACACTAATTCAACCAATAGAATGTTTAACATTATACTTATAGTTTTTTTTTATAGTTTTTTTATAGATTTACTTTTCAATGAAAGAAGACAGCAGCTGATTGACTTATTTTATTTCACCTTTATTTAACCAGGTAAGCAAGTTGAGAACAAGTTCTCATTTACAATTGCGACCTGGCCAAGATAAAGCAAAGCAGTTCGACACATACAACGACACAGAGTTACACATGGAGTAAAACAAACATACAGTCAATAATACAGTATAAACAGTCTATATACGATTTGAGCAAATGAGGTGAAATAAGGGAGGTAAAGGCAAAAAAAGGCCATGGTGGCAAAGTAAATACAATATAGCAAGTAAAACACTAGAATTGTAGATTTGCAGTGGAAGAATGTGCAAAGAAAAATAATGGGGTGCAAAGGAGCAAAATAAATAAATACAGTAGGGAAAGAGGTAGTTGTTTGGGCTAAATTATAGGTGGGCTATGTACAGGTGCAGTAATCTGTGAGCTGCTCTGACAGTTGGTGCTTAAAGCTAGTGAGGGAGATAAGTGTTTCCAGTTTCAGAGATTTTTGTAGTTCGTTCCAGTCATTGGCAGCAGAGAACTGGAAGGAGAGGCGGCCAAAGAAAGAATTGGTTTTGGGGGTGACCAGAGAGATATACCTGCTGGAGCGCGTGCTATGTGCTACATGCTGGAGAGCATGCTACATGACTGTATAGGGTCAACCATTTTGTTGTTGTTGTAATTTGAAAGAAATTGAACCTTTTTAACTAGGGAAGTCAGTTAAGAACAAATACTTATTTACAATGACGGCCTACATCAGCCAAACCCGGACAGAGCTGGGTTAATTGTGCACCACCCTATGGGACTCTCAATCACGGCCAGGAGATAAAGACTGCATTCGAACCAGGGTGTCTGTTGTGATGCCTCAAGCACTGAGATGCAGTGCCTTAGAACGCTGCGCCACTTGGGAAACCAAACCATGAATAGTTTTTCAAAACAATGTATTTTTTTGTGATTGACCACTAGCTAGATTCAAATGATTAAAGTAGCTAACGTTACAAATAACCACTGGGACTATATAATAAATATATATATTATGTATATGTGTGTTACTGTAATTCAGCGTTTAGCTGCCATAGTACACATGAAGCTAAATAAACCATTATTATCATCATTATGAACTTAAACCTTGTCTATGTTCAGGTTCAGCAAAACTTTGGCATGCAACCTTGGGTTATGACAAAGAAACACTATGGCTAAGTAACACAGCTGGTGATACAATTCATAATTTACCTGGTTTAGATACGCAGTTTTATTTTCTTCTGGCATCTCAGAATGCGCAGGCATATCTACTGTCAAAGGTTCCATACAGAAAATAAATGTTTGATGTCTCACAAATATAAGGTGTGTAAAAATAAGAAATGTGGCATTTAAGCAGATGCTTTTATCCAAAGTGACAGTATATATGCATACATTTATTTTCTGTTCGTGGCCCCGGGAATCGAACCCACAATATTTTGAGCGCCAGGATTTTTTCCATTGACTGTCATGGTCGTTATTTATTTATCTATTTTAATAGGCTATAGACTACATTTGTAACCGTTTAATAGGTTACTGCAATAATTCAACATGCATGGTTGTAGGCTGCTTCACTCCTTCAGCATAGGTTGCAGATGATCAAATGGAAGATCTAGGCCTACATTTTCAGAAAATACAATTATTCTACGCCATAGGCTACAACAACAGTGCAATGAGGAATGTATTATTGTTAGGACACAATTATTGTCTAGGCTGTAAACTGCCCGTGATGTAGGCTAATTTGAATAACCGCTCAAACGTCATTTTGTGTTTCATGCCAAAATAAAGGTATTTTAAAATACAACCATTTGGATCAGTTATGGGTTTATTTTCGACAGGTCCAGAAAATTACATTAGGCCACTCATATGGTGTATTTTGGCAGGATGTATGGGCGTTTACAGATAGGCCTACCATAGACAAATAGGCTATAGCCTATGATCCTGAGATGTGCTGTCGGTCGTGGATCATGTATCCCAAGTCGTCCTATAATTAACGTGGCCACCAGCGTATGCCTAAAAATCAATAATGCCATTATATTAAGACAGGATTGGCCGAAGGACTGAAATTAATAGAATTAGTGAGTGGGGTTCCAAAAAAATCTGTACTCAAATCAAATTCCTTTATAGCATAAATTCTTTAGGGTCCTGCTCCATCTAAAAGCCTAATGGGAAGAATTTTAGCTTGCAAATGACTTAGCAAATTCGAGGTGAAATTATTACATTAATTAGTTGTTTTATTTTTGCATCACCTGCCAAAAGAACCTCATGGCTCTACTTCTGAAAAGGTTAATCAGGCCAGATATGCTGAAGTGGACTTGGCCCGAGTACCATTAGCCGGAAACCAAGAGTAATATTTTTCTGCCTGACTCGGGAAGTGCTCGGCCCGTATGAAGCCCCCTGAGTCCGAGTCGATTCCGAGTCCCCCAAGTCTAAAACGGATTAGGCCCCAAACCCACCTTGTTGACTGGGTTAAGGCAAAAACGAAAGTAATGTGATTGGTCGGGATGGATGGGTGGACACCCAAAGGTTGCGAGTTCGAATCTCATCAAGGACAACTTTAGCATTTTATCTAATTAGCAACTTTTCAACTACTTAGCATGTTAGCTAACCCTTCCCCTAGCCTTAACCATTTTAGCTAAACTTAACTCTAACCCTTAGCCTAGCTAACATTAGCGAGCTAGCTAGAATTCGTAACATATCATACGTTTTGAAAAATTGCATACAGCATATGTATACAGTCGTGGCCAAAAGTTTTGAGAATGCAACAAATATTACTTTTCACAAAGTCTGCTGCCTCAGTTTGTATGATGGCAATTTGCATATACTCCAGAATGTTATGAAGAGTGATCAGATGAATTGCAGTTCATTGCAAAGTCCCTCTTTGCCATGCACATTAACTGAATCCCCCCAAAAACATTTCCACTGCATTTCAGCCCTGCCACAAAAGGACCAGCTGACATCATGTCTGTGAGTCTCTCGTTAACACGTGTGAGTGTTGATGAGGACAAGGCTGGAGATCACTCCGTCATGCTGATTGAGTCCGAATAACAGACTGGAAGATTCAAAAGGAGGGTGGCGCTTGGAATCATTGTTCTTCCTCTGTCAACCATGGTTACCTAAAAGGAAACACGTGCCGTCATCATTGCTTTGCACAAAAAGGGCTTCACAGGCAAGGATATTGCTGCCAGTAAGATTGCACCTAAATCAACCATTTATCGGATCATCAAGAACTTCAAGGAGAGCGGTTCAATTGTTGTGAAGAAGGCTTCAGGGCGCCCAAGAAAGTGCAGCAAGCGCCAGGACCGTCTCCTAAAGTTGTTTCAGCTGCAGGATCGGAGCACCACCAGTACAGAACTTGCTCAGGAATGGCAGCAGGCAGGTGTGAGTGCATCTGCACGCACAGTGAGGTGAAGACTTTTGGAGGATGGCCTGGTGTCAAGAAGGGCAGCAAAGAAGCCACTTATCTCCAGGAAAAACATCAAGGACAGACTAATATTCTGCAAAAGGAACAGGGATTGGACTGCTGAGGACTGGGGTAAAGTCATTTTCTCTGATGAATCCGCTTTCCGATTGTTCCGGAAAAAAGTTTGTACGGAGAAGACAAAGGTGAGCTGTACCATCAGTCCTGTGTCATGCCAACAGTAAAGCATCCTGAGACCATTCATGTGTGGGGTTGCTTCTCAGCCAAGGGAGTGGGCTCACTCACAATTGTGCCTAAGAATACAACAATGAATAAAGAATGGCACCAACACAGCCTCTGAGAGCATCTTCTCCCAACCATCCAGGAACAGTTTGGTGACGAACAATGCCTTTTCCAGCATGATGGAGCACCTTGCCATAAGGCAAAAGTGATAACTAAGTGGCTTGGGGAACAAAACATCGATATTTTGGGTCCATGGCCAGGAAACTCCCCAGACCTTAATCCCATTGAGAACTTGTGATCAATCCTCAAGAGGCGGGTGGACAAACAAAAACCCACAACTCCAAGCATTGATTATGCAAGAATGGGCTGCCATCAGTGTGGCCCAGAAGTTAATTGATAGTATGCCAGGGCAGATTGCAGAGGTCTTGAAAAAGAAGGGTCAACACTGCAAATATTGACTCTTTGCATCAACTTCATGTAATTGTCAATAAAAGCCTTTGACACCTATGAAATGCTTGTAATTATACTTCAGTATTCCACAGTAACATCTGACAAAAAATATCTAAAGACACTGAGGCAGCAGACTTTGTGAACATTTATATTTGTGTCATTCTCAACTTTTGGCCATGACTTCATTTAGCAAATTCAAATCATTATGTATTATATGTAATACATGTTTTTTTTATGGTAACATCATAGTAAATGGAGTGTCTTAGATTTACGTACAGAATAATATGAAATGATCTGAGACCAGGTTGATTTATTTCCCTTGAGGTCAGTGGCTTATTTGAAAACCACTGAACACTTGTCAGAATTGTGAAATTATGCGTGTGAAGGTTTAGACAGTGACCGATCATGAGGAAACTGGATGTATGGCAGGTTGTTTTGTATGGGCTCCTCAAACTGAGTTTATTTCTTTTGGACACAGAACTTGAGGAAAGAGAGAGTTGGCCACTTGAAAACACTTCTTGATACAATTGTTGAATAGCATGTTAGCTATGTGTGCCTTTTTTAAACTGGAACAGTTGAGGCATACATCAAATTCACAAAAAATGACAAATGGACAGTTTTTTAAATTTCCTGTGGGAGTTTACACACCCAGGAAAAAGCTGGTAGTATTCATGGTGAAACGTCACTGTATCTATATAGGACTGCAGAGATGAGCTAAAGGACAGCAGTGTGCTAGAGCATATATCCGCTCTACTTAGACCCCTTTCTGTGTTTGCAAACATTGCCGCAATAGGACGATGTACGCAAGTTGTCTAATTTATGTTGCTTATACAGTGCCTTGCGAAAGTATTCGGCCCCCTTGAACTTTGCGACCTTTTGCCACATTTCAGGCTTCAAACATAAAGATATAAAACTGTATTTTTTTGTGAAGAATCAACAACAAGTGGGACACAATCGTGAAGTGGAAAGACATTTACTGGATATTTCAAACTTTTTTAACAAATCAAAAACTGAAAAATTGGGCGTGCAAAATTATTCAGCCCCCTTAAGTTAATACTTTGTAGCGCCACCTTTTGCTGCGATTACAGCTGTAAGTCGCTTGGGGTATGTCTCTATCAGTTTTGCACATCGAGAGACTGAATTATTTTCCCATTCCTCCTTGCAAAACAGCTCGAGATCAGTGAGGTTGGATGGAGAGCATTTGTGAACAGCAGTTTTCAGTTCTTTCCACAGATTCTCGATTGGATTCAGGTCTGGACTTTGACTTGGCCATTCTAACACCTGGATATGTTTATTTTTGAACCATTCCATTGTAGATTTTGCTTTATGTTTTGGATCATTGTCTTGTTGGAAGACAAATCTCTGTCCCAGTTTCAGGTCTTTTGCAGAATCCATCAGGTTTTCTTCCAGAATGGTCCTGTATTTGGCTCCATCCATCTTCCCATCAATTTTAACCATCTTCCCTGTCCCTGCTGAAGAAAAGCAGGCCCAAACCATGATGCTGCCACCACCATGTTTGACAGTGGGGATGGTGTGTTCAGGGTGATGAGCTGTGTTGCTTTTACCTCAGCTGTAGATCTCTGCAGTTCATCCAGAGTGATCATGGGCCTCTTGGCTGCATCTCTGATCAGTCTTCTCCTTGTATGAGCTGAAAGTTTAGAGGGACGGCCAGGTCTTGGTAGATTTGCAGTGGTCTGATACTCCTTCCATTTCAATATTATCGCTTGCACAGTGCTCCTTGGGATGTTTAAAGCTTGGGAAATCTTTTTGTATCCAAATCCGGCTTTAAACTTCTTCACAACAGTATCTCGGACCTGCCTGGTGTGTTCCTTGTTCTTCATGATGCTCTCTGCGCTTTTAACGGACCTCTGAGACTATCACAGTGCAGGTGCATTTATACGGATACTTGATTACACACAGGTGGATTGTATTTATCATCATTAGTCATTTAGGTTTGGATCAATGGATCATTGGATCATTCAGAGATCCTCACTGAACTTCTGGAGAAAGTTTGCTGCACTGAAAGTAAAGGGGCTGAATAATTTTGCACGCCCAATTTTTCAGTTTTTGATTTGTTAAAAAAGTTTGAAATATCCAATAAATGTCGTTCCACTTCATGATTGTGTCCCACTTGTTGTTGATTCTTCACAAAAAAATACAGTTTTATATCTTTATGTTTGAAGCCTGAAATGTGGCAAAAGGTCGCAAAGTTCAATGGGGCCGAATACTTTCGCAAGGCACTGTAAGTGCATTTCACACTACTTTTGGATTATAATTGGATTTTAAGGCTCATATGAATGTCCTGCTTAATATGTTTATGTCATCATCGCAAATCAACTGCATTATACTTTAAAAAACGAATGGCTCTTTTGGCTAGCTTTTTCTACAGCCTATATCAATGAGCGTTAGCATTCTAGCTACAACTGCTACATCCAAAATAGATATTTTGCAAAGATCCCAACCAGATAAACTCAGTGAAAGAAAATAAATGTCCCTTTTTCAGGACCCTATCTTTCAAAGATAATTCAAAAAAATCCGGACAGCTACAGAGAGACTATGTGTAGCAACACCTGCACAGGATCGGTACAGCCGAACATCACACCTGCGGGACAGGTACAGGATGGCAACAACTGCCTGAGTTACACCAGTGCTCAGACTGTCCGCAATAGGCTGAGAGGCTGGACTGAGGGCTTGTAGACCTGTTGTAAGGCAGGTCCTCACCAGTCATCACCGGCAACAACGTCGCCTATTGGCACAAACTAGAGGTCGACCGATTAATCGGAATGGCTGATTTAATTAGTGCCGATTTCAAGTTTTCATAACAATCGGAAATCTGTATTTTTGGGCGCCGATTTACCTTTTTTTTATACCTTTATTTAACTAGACAAGTCAGTTAAGAACACATTATTTTCAATGACTGCCTAGGAACGGTGGGTTAACTGCCTTGTTCAGGGGCAGAACGACAGATTTTCACCTTGTCAGCTCGGGGGACCCAATCTTGCAACCTTACAGTTAACGAGTCCAACGCAATAATGACCTGCCTCTCTCTTGTTGCACTCTACAAGGAGACTGCCTGTTACGCGAATGCAGTAAGCCAAGGTAAGTTGCTAGGTAGCATTAAACTTACCTTTATAAAAAACAATCAATCATAATCACTAGATAACTACACATGGTTGATGATATTACTAGATATTATCTGGCGTGTCCTGCGTTGCATATAATCTGACTGATCATACAAGTATCTGACTGAGCGGTGGTAGGCAGAAGCAGGCGTGTAAACATTCATTCAAACAGCACTTTCGTGCGTTTTGACAGCAGCTCTTCATTGTGCGTCAAGCATTGTGCTGTTTATGACCTCAAGCTTATCAACTCCCGAGATGAGGCTCGTGTAACCGAAGTGAAATGGCTAGCTAGTTAGCGCGCGCTAATTGTCGTTGTGTTGCTGGTTCGAGCCCAGGGAGGAGCGAGGAGAGGGACAGAAGCTATACTGTTACACTGGCAATACTAAAGTGCCTATAAAAACATCCAATAGTCAAAGGTTAATGAAATACAAATGGTATAGAGGGAAATAGTCCTATAATTCCTATAATAACTACAACCTAAAACTTCTTACCTGGGAATATTGAAGACTCATGTTAAAAGGAACCACCAGCTTTCATATGTTCTCATGTTCTGAGCAAGGAACTGAAACGTTAGCTTTCTTACATAGCACATATTGCACTTTTACTTTCTTCTCCAACACTTTGTTTTTGCATTATTTAAACCAAATTGAACATGTTTAATTATTTACTTGAGGCTAAATTGATTTTATTGATGTATTATATTAAGTTCAAATAAGTGTTCATTCAGTATTGTTGTAATTGTCATTATTACAAATACATTTTGAAAAATCGGCCGATTTTAATCGGGATCGACTTCTTTGGTCCTCCAATAATCGGTATCGGCGTTGAAAAATCATAATCGGTCGACCTCTAGCACAAACCCGCTGTCGCTGGACCAGACGGGACTGGCAAATTTTTTTATTTTACTGATGAGTCGCGGTTCTGTCTCACCAGTGGGATGATGGTCGGATTCGCGTTTATCGTCAAAGGAATGAGCGTTACACCGAGGCCTGTACTCTGGAGCGGGATCGATTTGGAGGTGGGTCCGTCATGGTCTGGAGCGGTGTTTCACAGCGTCATCAGATTGAGCAATCTTAATGCTGTGTGTTACAGGGAAGACATCCTCCTCCCTCATGTGGTACCCTTTCTGCAGGCTCATCCTGACATGACCCTCCAGCATGATAATGCCACCAGCCGTACTGCTCGTTCTGTGCGTGATTTCCTGCAAGACAGGAATGTCAGTGTTCTGCCATTGCCAGCGAAGAGCCCGGATCTCAATCCCATTGAGCACGTCTGGGACCTGTTGAATCGGAGGGTGAGGGCTAGGGCCATTCCCCCGCAGAAATGTCCGGGAATTTGCAGGTGCCTTGGTGGGGTAACATCTCACAGCAAGAACTGGCAAATCTAGTGCAGTCCACGAGGAGGAGATTCACTGTAGTACTTAATGCAGCTGGTGGCCACACCAGATACTGACGGTTAATTTTGACCCCCCTTTGTTCAGGGACACATTATTCCATTTCTGTTAGTCACATGTCTGTGGAACTTGTTCAGTTTGTCTCAGTTGTTGAATCTTGTTATGTTCATACAAATATTTACACATATTAAGTTTGCTGAAAATAAACGCAGTTGACAGTGCGAGGACATTTCTTTTTTTGCTGAGTTTATAATCTTGGCGACTGTTCAAGCAATAATCCAAACATCATTTTAAGCCTATAGCACAAAGATTTTGTTTAGAAGTGGTGCAGTGTATGATGACTGCCAGGTACCTGGTTATTGATTCAAAACCAAAAGTGTTTTTCGAAGGAGATGTGACCTTTCTCACCACAACCTGAGTGAATGCATATACACACACGCTCTACCTCTTTTCAAAAGGTTAGCTCGTAGTATACTTCAAGCAGATGTATAGTTGACAAATATGTCTGTGTAAAACTCCACAAGGAATTGGGTTTCGAGATGATTCTTCCACAAGAACAAAATACTTCTGTATTTCTAAATTACTTTTTATGTATTGGAGGCAAATTTGGTTATTTGGAGTTTAAGGTAACTGTTCCATATTCAATTTAAAAAGTGATTAAGGGGCCTCCCGAGTGACGCAGCGGTCTAATGCACTGCATCTCAGTGCTAGAGGCGTGTCTAAACACCCAGGTTCAATCCAGGGGTCTACCACAACCAGCCGTGGCCGGGAGTCCGATAGGACATCTGGGTTTAGGGAGTGTTTGGCCGGAGGGGATTTACTTGGCTCATCGCCCCCTCAGTCACCAGCTGAACAGCGTTTCCATTGGTGCGGCTGGCTTCCGGCGGGTCATGTTTCGGAGGACGCATGACTCCACCATTGCCTCTCCCCAGCCCGTTGGGAGTGATGAGACAAGATCCGAGGAAACATGGAAACAAGACGGCTAAGCTACACTGAGCACCGGCTGAAGTTAATATGAAATCGCATTCCAAATCTCAGATTCACATTTTGGTCATTCAGCAGACGCTCTTATCCAGAGCGACTTACACTAGTAGTAAGTGCGTACTTTCATGCTTTTTGTTGTTGTACTGGTCCCCCATGGGAACCGAACTCCACAACCCTGGCGTTGCAAGCGCCAGACTCTACCAACTGAGCCACACAGGACCATTCACTGGAGCATGTTGTTTTCTTCTGTCAAAGTAAAATAATGCTAGCCTATTGAAACTACCTGAATCATCGCAGTAGTGTGCCTACCTGCCTTCTACTTGAAAATAATGAGAGCATCCAAGTTGAAAGCTTTTCTTTGGGTTACTGTACTATTATGTTATGGTGTGTGCCACTTTTCAATGCTTTTCTGCTAGTATAGCCCACTTCTTCTTGACATTTGATGTGTCAATGGGCCAAGTAAAGCCTACTGTACCAGTACATGTAACACTGTCTATAAGCTGGAAAAGCCAACAATATATTTTCCCTTCACCACAGATCTCATGGCCTTAAATTGCAGTTCTAACATAGTTCTAACATTGGACATAGTTTGTGTGACATTTGGGTTCACGTACAGGATTTCCAGACGTACTTTCAGTCGAGACTGATTTTCATCTAGCGGCCAAGGATGGCACATTTTCACATATTTGGGAAGCTGAAAAATGAATGTCAGAAAGTATGCCATAAAAAAAAAATGTCCTTTTGACATGTTTTCCACCAGCAAGTCGTATTTTGTCATGCACAACAGATGTGATAGTTCGGAAAAGCCTCCCATGCCTAAGAGTTCAAAAATGGCAAGGAATGCACAAGAGGCAGTCTGTCAGTGGGAGACTGTGTTGGTGTACTTACTAGATCTGCCACTCACATCCCTGTGTCTAAGAGCATACACATTGTAGGCTATGTACAGTATGTACCTGGCTATGCTGTGTTCTTGTGAGCATCTCTGAGAGCGGGTCTGTGCCAAGTTTGCACTGTGTTTGGGTGATCATGTCAATGTCAATTGCTATATTGTAGGTGTGTGAATGTGCACGAGTATTGTACTGAATGCTTAGTTTTCATGTTTGTCTCACACGTATGCACATATCTGGGTGTCTATCTAGGTCCTCCAATTGTGCACCACACCATCACCCTGAGAGAGGGCCTTACATGTGCTTTAGGATGAATGGGTTGCCCCTCTATTATGGCTCCCCAGTCTATAAGGTCCCAATGCTCAGAGTGCAGCTTTCAGAGAAACTGGGCTGTTATACAGACAGACACTGTGAAATTACCTTCCACGTCACATGCGCCTCATTACTTGCACGATTAATGTATCACAAGGCCTCTGGGTCAAACCAAATGCAAAGACTCCGGGAGGTACCATGGCCAATTTCCAAGCCAGCCAATACGCGTCTGATACTGCCATTGGGTCCAATTGGGAAGCTGGATGGTTGTAACATTCGGGGGGCCATCTACTAAAGGTGCAGTTATCAAATGTATACTGTGGGCTGGATGCTAAGCTGTTGAGTCTGACTTAAGTATGCTCTTTGTAATGTGTGGTAAGCCAAGCTTTTTCAGGGTTACTGTTTTACCACAACTCAAAATGTTTTCTTCTTTGAACTAGAACGAGTCCTCAGTGTGCCGGAGCTTAAGGCTGGTTTCCATGGGGATGGTACAGAGCTCAGGAGAAACCATTTAAAAACAACTGGATGAACAAATGTTTTCCGTTGCATAAGATGCTGCACTTTTCATTTGAACTGTTTTCATATGCTTCACATTCTTATTTCAAATACAGTGCATTCGGAAAGTATTCAGACCCATATTTTGTTGCGTTACAGCCTTATTCTAAAATTGATTATAAATGTTTTTTTCCCCATCAATCTACACACAATACCCCTTAATGACAAAGAAAAAACAGTTATTTTGAAATGTTTGCAAATGTATAAAGAAAATATCACATTTACATAAGTATTCAGACCCTTTACTCTGTACTTTGTTGAAGCACCAGTGATTACAGTCTTCTTGGGTATGATGCTACAAGTTTGGCACATCTGTATTTGGGGAGTTTCTCCCATTTTCTTCTCTGCAGATCCTCTCAAGCTCTGTCAGGTTGGATGGAGAGTGCCGCTGCACAGCTATTTTCAGGTCTCTCCAGAGATATTCGTTCAGGTTCAAGTCCGGCCTCTGGCTGGGCCACTCAAGGACATTTAGAGACTTGTCCCAAAGCCACTCCTGCATTTTCTTGGCTGTGTGCTTATGGTTGCTGTCCTGTTGGAAGGTGAACCTTTGTCCCAGTCTGAGGTCCTGAGTGCCCTAGAGTAGGTTTTCATCAAGGATCTCTCTGTATTTTGCTCTGTTCATCTTGGTTAGCAGATGTTAATGCATGTGTAGCGAAATGCTTGTGCTTCTAGTTTCGACAGTGCAGTAATATCTAACAAGTAATCTTACAATTCTCCCAGAACTACCTAATACACACAAATCTAAAGGGGTGAATGAGAATATGTACATATAAATATATGGATGAGCGATGGCCAAGCGGCATAGGCAAGGTGCAATAGATGGTATAAAATACATTATATACATATGATATGAATAATGTAAGATATGTAAAGTAGCATTGTTTAAAGTGACTCGTGATCCATTTATTAAAGTGTCCAGTGATTGTGTCTCAATGTGGGCAGCAGCCTCTCTAAGTTAGTGATTGCTGTTTAGCAGTCTGATGGCCTTGCGATAGAAGCTGTTTTTCAGTCTCCCGGTCCCAGCTTTAATGCACCTGTACTGACCTCGCCTTCTGGATAGTAGCGGTTTGAACAGGCAGTGGTTCAGGTGGTTGTTGTCCTTGACGATCTTTTTGGCCTTCCTGTGACATCGGGTGCTGTAGGTGTCATGTAGGGCAGGTAGTGATGCGTTGTGCAGACTCTGGAGAGCCTTGCGGTTGAGGCCGGTGCAGTTGCCGTACAGGATGCTCTCGATTGTGCATCTGTAAAAGTTGGTCAGGATTTTGGATGACAAGCCAAATTTCTTCAGCCTTCTGAGGTTGAAGAGGTGCTGTTGCTGCTCCTTCACCACACTGTCTGTGTGGGTGGACCATTTCAGTTTGTCAGTGATGTGTACGCAGAGGAACTTAACTTTCCACCTTCTCCACTGCTGTCCCATTGATGTGGATAGAGGGGTGCACCCTCTGCTGTTTCCTGAAGTCCACGATCATCTCCTTTTGTTTTGTTGACGTTGAGTGAGAGGTTATTTTCCTGACACCACACTCCAAGTGCCCTCAGCTCCTCGCTGTAGGTTCTCTCGTCGTTGTTGGTAATCAAGCCCACTACTGTTGTGTCATCTGCAAACTTGATGATTTGAGTTGGATGCGTACATGGCCACGCAGTCATGTGCCTTTTTACTGAGGAGTGGCTTCCGTCTGGCCACTCTACCATAAAGGCTTGATTGGTGGAGTGCTGTAGAGATGGTTGTTCTTCTGGAAGGTTCTCCCATTTCCACAGAGGAGCTCTGGAGCTCTTTCAGAGCGACCATCGAGTTCTTGGTCACCTCCCTGACCAAGGCCCTTCTCCCCCGATTGCTCAGTTTTGCCGGGCGGCCAGCTCTAGGAGGAGTCTTAGTGGTTCCAAACTACCTCCATTTAAGAATGATGGAGGCCACTATGTTCTTGGGGACCTTCAATGCTGCAGAAATGTTTTGGTACCCTTCCCCAGATTTGTGTGTAGATTGAGGATGTTTATTTATTTGAGTGCACTTATGTTGGGCGATTTAGGCCTGGCTCGCAGTCTGCATTCCAATTCATCCCAAAAATGTTCAATGGGGTTGAGGTCAGGGCTCTGTGCAGGCCAGTCAAGTTCTTCCACACCAATCTCGACAAACCATTTCTGTATGGACCTCGCTTTGTGCACGTGGGCATTGTCATGCTGAAACAGGAAAGTGCCTTCCCCTAACCAAAGTGTTGCCACAAAATTGGAAGCACAGAATTGTCTAGAATGCTCTAGCGTTAAGATTTCCGTTACCTGGATCTAAGGGGCTGAGTCTAAACCATGAAAAACATCCCCAGACCATTATTACTTTACAGTTGGCACTAGCATCCACCGAACCCGGATTCGTCTGTCAGTTTGGCATTGCGCATTGTCTGTCCTCGGTTGCAACATTTACTACCGAGTTCCAAACTGCCTCTGGAAGCAACGTCACCACAAGAACCGTTCATCTGGAGCTTCCTGAAATGGATGTGCCATTGTGTGCGGCTGCTCGGCCATGAAAACCCATTTCAGGAAGCTCCAGATGAACGGTTCTTGTGGTGACGTTGCTTCCAGAGGCAGTTTGGAACTCGGTAGTAAATGTTGCAACCGAGGACAGACAATTTTTACCCGCTTCAGCACTCGGTGGTCCCGTTCTGTGAGCTTGTGTGGCCTACCATTTCGCGGCTGAGCCGTTCTTGCCCCTATATGTTTCCACTTCACAATAACAGCACTTACAGATGACCTGGGCAGCTCTAGCAGAGCATAAATTTGATGAACTGACTTGTTGGAAAGGTGGCATCCTATTCTACTGCCAATGTTTGTCTATGGAGATGGCTGTGTGCTCGATTTTATACACCTGTCAGCAATGGGTATTGCTGAAATAGCCAAATCCATTTATTTGAAGGGGTGTCCATACATTTGTATATACAGTACCAGTCAAAAGTTTGGACACATTGTCATTCAAGGGTTTTTCTTTATTTTTTACTGTTTTCTACATTGTAGAATAATAGTGAAGACATCACAACTATGAAGTCATACATATGGAATCATGTAGTAACCATAAAATGGTATTTTAGATTCTTCAAAGTAGCCACCCTTTGCCTTGATGACAGCTTTGCACACTCTTGGCATTCTCTCAACCAGCTTCATGAGGTATTCACCTGGAATGCGTTTCAGTTAACAGATGTGCCTAGTGGAATCTCTTTCCTTCTTTAATGCGTTTGAGCCAATTAGTTGTGTTGTGACAAGGTAGGGGGTGGTATACAGAAGGTGGACCTATTCGGTAAAAGACCAAGTCCATATTAAGGCAAGAACAGCTCAAATAAGGAAAGACAAACGACAGTCCATTACTTTGACTGATCTTCATGTCTTAGTGTGTAAAATGTTAAGTTCGAAAGTTTATTCAAGTGCAGTCACAAAAACCATCAAGCGCTATGATGAAACTGGCTCTCATGAGGACGCCACAGGAAAGGAAGACCCAGAGTTACCTCTGCTGCAGGGGATAAGTTCATTAAAGTTACCAGGCTCAGAAAGTGTATCCCAATGAAATACTTCAGAGTTCAAGTAACAGACACATCTCAACATCAACTGTTCAGAGGAGACTGCGTGTATCAGGCCTTCCTGGTTGAATGGCTGCAAAAAAAACAACCTACTTAAGGACATTAATAAGCAGAAGAGACTTGCTTGGGCCAAGAAGCACGAGCAATGGACATTAGACCGGTGGAAATCTGTCCTTTGGTCTGAGGAGTCCAAATGTTTGATTTTTGGTTTCAACCGCCGTGTCTTTGTGAGACGCGGAGTAGTTGAACGGATGATCTCTGCATGTGTGGTTCCCACCGTGAAGAATGGAGGTGTGATGGTGCTTTGCTGGTGACACTGTCAGTGATTTATTTAGAATTCAAGGCACAGTTAACCAGCATGGCTACCTTAGCATTCTGCAGCGATATGCCAGTCCCACTAAGCGCAAACCAAATGGGATATAATTTTGTTTTTCAACTCGACAATGACCCAACACACCTCCAGGCTGTGGAAGTGCTATTTTACCAAGAACGAGAGTGATGGAGTGCTGCATCAGATGACCTGGCCTCCACAATCACCCGACCTCAACCCAATTGAGATGGTTTGGGATGAGTTGGACCCCAGAGTGAAGGAAAAGCAGCCAACAAGTGCTCAGCATACAGTATGTGGGAACTCCTTCAAGACTGTTGGAAAAGCATTCCTCATGAAGCTGATTGAGAAAATGCCAAGAGTGTGAAAAGCTGTCCTCAAGGCAAAGGGTGGTTACTTTAAAGAATCTGAAATATAAAACCTTGTAAATAAAAGTTATTAAGCTGCTCTCAGTTATGTTAGGCTATACAGTCTGCCAGCTGTTTGTGTTAGTCTCCCCTCATGTTGTCTATCCTCCGGTATCCCCATCCATCAGTTTCCTCAATGCTGTTTGTGTTAGTTTCCCCTCATGTTGTCTATCCTCCGGTATCCCCATCCTTCAGTTTCCTCTGTTTGTGTTAGTCTCCCCTCATGTTGTCTATCCTCCGGTATCCCCATCCTTCAGTTTCCTCTGTTTGTGTTAGTCTCTTCTCATGTTGTCTATCCTCCAGTATCCCCATCCATCAGTTTCCTCATGCTGTTTGCGTATTCATGCAAGAGCTCTGGAGGAGACCCAGAATGTGCTGATATGCATTTCCCTTTAGCAAAGTCAATGTTAATATCGTTAGGAAATGCCTGGCTGTCTGTGTATGTGAAAGAATGTGCAACAGTAAGCACTTTTAAGTGTATTATCATGGTGGAGAATAATTAGTTTAATTCCAGTAGTATTCCCTATTGAAATGCTATTTTGGGAGTGCTGGGTGTAGTACCACTGCTCACCACTATGATTGAACAATACCTGACGACTCAAACTGATCCCCCCCCCCCCCCCCTCTAGGTTTGCTACATACTTCAGTCTGAGACTGCTATTGTTGAAGTTGTTTTTGATGAAATCAAAATTAGTGGTGTTGTGCAAAACAGTCATGCGATTGGATCATCTCTAACTAATCAGAGTATCGCTGCTTTGAATTACCCATGTATGTTCTGGCTCTGGGCCAACCCATCAGGTTCTGGTTCCAATCAGGATGGTTAGAAATTGTTTTGTTCTAGATATCATTGAGGAGGTACTCAGATCCAGACTTATTGCGGCAAAAAAACTAACGTCCATGGGCCTAGCGTCTGGCCGAAGCAAGGTGTTTGGGTAGCCAGGAAAGATCGCACCCACCTCGACTTTGGTGTTCCGCTTCTTCCGCCCCCATAGAGTGGTGCTATGACTGATAGTCTTGAGTTGGGACTGTTGGACATCAGGCCCTCAGGAGAATGGAGCTCAATTGAAAGTATCTGTTTCATTGGGTTATCAATCATTGTTCAACATAGTTCTGTCCAGTGTGGGTACCTTGTGCCTCCTGGTAATTGGTGTCCGCAGTAGGATGTCCTTTTGGGCTATTGGAGTTGAACCAGGAGTCGTGTGAGAGGGATGTCTCGGAAGTATGAGGATAGTTTCCCCATGGTTTGTTACAGTTTCTAGTGTGCTACTTAGCCATGAATTTGATTTCACCTGGGGACAGTGTGCTGCAGTGTTGTCATGGTATTGTACTGAAACAACTGGCTGTTTAGTAAGGAGTAAGGTTACACCATCCATCACTTTTAACACCATTACCATTTGTTTTCCACTGACGGGGCCAGGACTATATCTGGGGTCAATTATAAATCCTGCTCTTTGCTGACTGTGTCAGGGTTGAAATACTGACCCAGGCACAAAGATCCCCGTTGCACACATTAATCACATTCTCTTGGGATGGAGCGGGAGGTCGTGGGTGTGGGATCCATTTCCAGATGGCACTACACTTTATGGAAATCCTGAGGATTAATGGGAAAATGGCTAATGTGAAGGACCCAGCTATCATTGCCCACATTTAGAGTCTGATGCACTGCATACATTCAAGTTAAGGTAATGCACATTTGTGGACTGTTAAGGTCTCGTAAAGTTGACAATTTTATCACCAGCTTAAGTCAGAACAACATTCCCTTTTGGGAAGTATGCAATGTTCACGCACACGAAATGTATTGAACACCAGAGATTTAGTTCAAGCTGTCTTGAGTGTTAATGCAAAGGGGCCGGTGAAATATGACCATTATCACGGATACATCTTCTGCTGCAAGATACAAATTGCCCTAATGAAACAACGTATGAATAGATTAAAATAGGCTGGTATGCTAAATGAGCCTCTAGAACAAAGCAACAAGCTCCAAGACCAGCTGATGCAAGCTTGGAATCCAGTAAAATTAATTACATTTGCCAAAATGAGAGAGCTAAGTACTCGTGCCGATACAGAAATAAATTAAATCATTCAAAATACTACACCAGAGAGCATGATTTGGCCACAGAGGATAATTAACTTTTTTTTTAAAAAATGAGCTGTGTGTTTTGTTTTAAGCGTGCAGTTAGGGAAATGCGCATGGCAAATAGCTTAATAGCTTAGATGTATAAAATCTTCCCTCATGTGGCACTTTGGGGTGGACCCACCTGTCTCAATCAATGAAAGAAATGGACAAGATGGCGGTGAACACATTGTTGGATTGCTTCATTGAGCAAAAATTGATTTATTTTAATACAAGTAAATTTTTTTCAAACAAACCACCTGCAACTGGACAGAGACATTTTAGAACATCCATGTTTGACCCGAAATCAAGAACGAAGATCGTATCGGCAGGTTAAGGTTGGCCAAATGCTCTGTCCTACGCCAAACATAGCCAGCCGATCTGACCCTCTTGCTTACAGCTGCAATAGGGTTGGACAGCATTCCTATGTCGATTAAGACACCACAGAACCGGTGCGAGATATGACTCGGAAAACATACCTCAATCCAGGGTTGAGAAATGCGTAACACTCCATCCAAATTGTCCAATTATCCCAACTGTTACACCTAGTGCAGCTTGTAAGCAAGCGGGTCGGATCTGTTGGCTATGCCAAACAGTACCTATCCTGTAACGGCTAATGGAACATAACATTAGCCAGTTACATGGCATTAGCCATATGCAAGCTAAGTTACTGCTAGTTAATAAAGCTAACAACATGTCTTCATCAAGTAAGGTTAGCCTATCAAAAATGAACAAATACTCCTCCAACACATATAAATGTACAGTAGGCCTACCTTACAACATTACAACAAACCATGTTTCATTTGAATAAATATCATGCAAATCATTAGGCTACATGGGGTATAAGAAAATTGCCATTGAAAATGTGGGTATAATTCACCGGGAAGTTAAGATGAGCTGTTTGATATGGAAGCCCATTCCCGCCACCCAAGAATAAAATGCATATATTCATAAAGTATTCAGAACCAATGACTTTTTCCACATTTTGTTATGTTAAAGCCTTATTCTAAAATTGATTTAAATTAAAGTTTTTCCTCTCCAATCTACACACAATACCCCAAAATGACAAAGCGAAAACAGGTTTTTAGACATTTTGGCCAATTTATTAACAAAACAGAACTACCTTTACACAAGTATTCAGACCATTTGCTATGAGACTCAATTGAGCTCAGACGCATCCTGTTTCCATTGATCATCCTTGACGTTTCTACAACCTGATTGGAGTCTAGCTGTGGTAAATTCGATTGATTGGGCATGATTTGGAAAGGCACACACCTGTCTATATAAGGTCCCACAGTTGACAGTGCATGTCAGAGCAAAAACCAAGCCATGAGGTTGAAGTAATTCTTTGTAGAGCTCAGAGACGACAGGATTGTGTTGAGGCACAGATCTGGGGAAGGGTACCAAACATTTCTGTAACATTGAAGGTCCCCAAGAACACCGTGACCTCGATCATTCTTAAATGGAAAAAGTTTGGAACCACCAAGACTATTTCTAGAGCTGGCCGCCCGGCCAAACGGAGCAATCGGTGAGAAGGGCCTTAGTCAGGGAGGTGACCAAGAACCTGATGGTCACTCTGACAGAGCTCTAGAGTTCCTCTGTGGAGATGGGAGAGCCTTCCAGAAGGACAACCATCTCTGCAGCACTCAACCAATCAGGCCTTTATGGTAGAGTGGCCAGACGGAAGCCACTCCTCAGTAAAAGGCACATGAACGCCCTCTTGGAGTTTGCCAAAAGGCACCTAAATACCCTGACAAAGAGAAACAAGATTCTCTGGTCTGATGAAACCAAGATTGAACTCTTTGGCCAAGCGTCACGTCTGGAGGAAACGGGCACCATCCATACAGTGAAGCATGGTGGTGGCAGCATCATGCTGTGAGGACGTTTTTCAGCAGCAGGGACTGAGAGACTAGTCAGGATTGAGGGAAAGCTGAACGGAGCAAAGAGAGAGAGAGAGCGAGAGATCCTTGATGAAAACCTGCTCCAGCAGTCAGATCCTGAGCGCTCTGAAGGTTCATCTTCCAACAGGACAACGAACCTAAGCACACAGCCAACACAACACAGGAGTGGCTTCAGGACAAGTCTCTGAATGTCCTTGAGTGGCCCAGCCAGAGCCTGGACTTGAACCTGATCAGACATCTCTGGAGAGACCTGAAAATAGCTGTGCAGTGACTCTTCCATCTAACCTGACAGAACTTGAGAGGATCTGCAAAGAAGAATGGGAGAAACTCCCCAAATACAGGTGTGCCAAGCTTGTAGTGTTACACCCAAGAAGACTCAAGGCTGTAATTGCTGCCAAAGGTGCTTCAACAAAGTAGTAAAGGGTCTGAATACTTACGTTAATGTGATGTTTTAGGTTATTTAAACATCTCTTTTTGCTTTGTCATTATGGGGTTGTGTGTGTGTAGATTGAGGAGAAAAAAAAAACAATTTAATACATTTTAGAATAAGGCTGTAACGCAACAAAATGTGAAAGAGGTCCAAGGGTCTATTTCTTCCGAATGCACTGTAGATCATGCATGGGTTATGTTTCTTCATTTGTAGCATTGTGTGGCAATTTCCATCAATCCACATTGTAGAAATCAGCACAGCAGGGCTGCCCGTAAATGTGTGGGGAGTTGACATTTGCCCCAGCACTTTTGAGTTGGTTTAATAAAAATAGACAAG
This sequence comes from Oncorhynchus mykiss, assembly GCF_013265735.2. NCBI lineage: Eukaryota > Metazoa > Chordata > Actinopteri > Salmoniformes > Salmonidae > Oncorhynchus > Oncorhynchus mykiss. The sequence continues at coordinate 33,285,529 of NC_048582.1, read as the reverse complement.
ACAGCATTAAGAGGGACAAAGTACTGTTGTTTAGACTGATTTGCCTCATAATTTGTTTGACAGGACTTTGTTTTCGTCCTCCCTAGGGCCAGGAGTTTATTTATGACCTGATTAGAAAAATGCTGGTCCCATCGTAGTCTATTTTTTACAGTTGATTTATTACTATGTCATCCCATACAACTAGGGTCTGAAGTTTACCCGGTCAGGTTAGCCTACCAGATCAGGAAAAACTCCGGGCCCCAGGAAAACAATTTCCCCCCCCCACCACCACCACACATTGTGGTGCCACCTCTGAAATCACCACACGTTACAAATGAAAAACTGATGATCTACTATCTAAAAATGGATTTACATATCTTGTTTTTTTTTAAATACTGTAGTACCAACATTTAAAAAAACTGTGCCCGGGAATGGGCTTCAATGGTTTTATGTGGCTCATTACAGCCAGCAGCTACTGCGACAATTTCAGAATGTGACAGGCTGCAATTTCAGTAAAAACTAAATAAAGCAAGCCTCAAATATAACGAACATGTCTATACATTTATACTGTAGGAGTTTTGAGCTCAACAAGAACATTTTGTTTACACTGCTCTGCTCAAAGGGGGGGCATTTTTTTTTTGGGGGGGGGGGTGAGTAACTTGCAAAGTAAGAATTTTGCACGTTTAGACAATAGTAATGTCTCTCGAGAATCTCTCCAGTGTCCATCGTCAATGTGAAAACGGTCTATGATGATGCTCTCTGTTCTGGTTGTAGCAGTGTGGAGGTTTTTGTCTGTGGGTGCTGTTGACCTGTAAGTACTCGCTCGGCTTGTTCCAAAGCCTGGTCAATAGAGGTGCTTCTCTAATCGCACTTTGGAAAGAGACGATTGATCGGCTGTAAGGGAATCTCCAGGTAATAACACTTCAGGGTCTAGATGGCCATACAATGAAAGGCCAACCAAACAGGGTAACACACTGTCTATGTCATGAATGCTTTGTTGGGACAAGTCAGCCTAATAGGTGACAAACTGGTACTGTCCCATAGCCAGGACTGGAGTGGGTGTGTCCTTTACTTGCTCTGTGTATGTCATGTTGCAGGCTCTGACTGAAATTAAATTAGGCCTAAGCTTGGGGCCATTCAATAATCAAAGGTAACAAACCTGTCTGATTCCGTTTAATTTTCACTTGGCGAGCTGTGAGCTCCAGCCTCTCCACTCAAGGTACCTATACACTCTAATGCCTTCTTGGGTCATTTGGGATAGCTAGTGGGTAGGTGTTGAAGTCACTTCTTAATGAGCCCAGTAATATGGCTGAAGCTTCTATAATGAAGAGCCCCTGTGAAATATCTATTTTGGCATGAAAGGTGAGAGGAATTTGAGTGGTGGAAACATTGAGGAGGATGGGAGACCCACGGTATCGGCACGGAATGCATGGAACGACAAAGTGTGTTTCAGAAATCTACTATTTTAACCTAAAGCATTTTATAAAGACCTTTTATTTATAATACAATGTTATGGGGAATGTGAATGAGAGGGCTACTTACTGTGTTGGGAAAGGATCACCACAGTGATTGAATGAGGGTATGAGGCATGAGTTGAGCTGTTCAGAGCCTTGACTTCAGTGCTGGACAGGATTTGACTGGGTAGATAAACAATAACACAAACACAGACAAAAGAGCTAAGAATGATTTAGTCCAAGTAAGGAGTAAAATCATTGATGTGTAATAATGTGATTGTGTATGTGATTGACTCTACATATAGTAATGAGAGAAAATTGATAGGGGTACTCACAGTGCTTGGAGAGGAAACATTCAATGTGTCAGTGGATGAGAGGGCACATGAGACGTGGCTTCGGTTCATGTCAGGAGAGAGTTGGCAATGGTTGTGGAATGGTCATGTCTTAATCAGGGCACTTAGCTGTAAATACAAATAGCAGATACATTCCATTACAGCTGCACCATCGTAGGTTTGGACAATGAGTTTCTCTATGAACTCAAACATCTCAAAATTCACAAAGTCAAACACAGACTGCGCATCTTGCCCACTTGACACATCAAAGTAGCCAAAGAAACGTTCCTGAATAAAGCCCTGATCATCCACATACCCGACGATAACTGACAACTGCAAGCAGACTGCTGGCACCATTAGGTCCCAGAGTGGTGGGGCAATTTTTACCCCCTGGGGCCCAGAGTTTTCCCTTATCTATTAACCTAACCAGGAAACCTTAGGGTCCAGAGCTATGGCAGTGATTAATCAGTTGTAAAAAGGTTTTATAAGGACTTTGATGGGACCAGTTTTTCCTAATCAGGTCACATGTTTGTTTTTTTAACTCCTGGACCTGGGGGGATGAAAACCCTTTCAAACTGCAGCAACCTTATACTTGTTCATATGAATTATATTTAGACTAGATTAGGAGGGGTATTTCCCCTTCACAGAGACAACTGCTAGACAGTAGAACTCACTGGGCTGAGCTTGCTTTATGCATGTTTGCATCATGCACGCTTATGCAACTGTGCCTTATAAAAAATGAACTCATCTGTCATCACTATGTTGTATTGATTATTTCCAGTGAATCATTTTGGGTTGAAAACGTATAGGCAGCCTAGCCAGCCCAATTTTGAATATAAGACTAATTTCATCACATTCACATTTTCTCCTGACATACATACAAATTGACCATTAAAAACAACGTGACCAATTAGTTTACCCTGAAAAAATGGACAGGGCACATAGGCTGTATGCTATGGAACGCCGTTTGGGTCTTTGCATGTCAAAAAAGATACACGTTTTAATAACGTTTGCGCTCATGAACGTTTTACGTAGTTACTACACATTGATTACACTATCCCTCGTATTTCAGATGTCACAATGATTCATCGATACGTATGCTATGATGCTGATAAAGTGGTCTCACGCACCTACAGTGCTGGTCATTTAAAAAAGCTAGCTAGCTCATGGATGCAAACAATGTTCTTCCCCAAAAACATAGCAAAACGACAATCTGTTTCAGTAGCTATATAGTTAGCTAGCTAACTATATAGCTAGGTGTCATCTAAAATAACCCTAATTCATAAGACCGTTCTTATTTGATTGATGGTTGTCAGACCAATCTATGTGAAGCTAGCCACAATAAGGATTAGCCACAATAGTGAACTTTGTTTCACCTTCAAAATAAGTGTCATGCTAAACAAGTTTGAAATGTTATATAAAATCAACAAAAGACAATAATTTGTTAATTTGACAAATCTGTTGAAACCACACTGGATGTATTAGACTTTAGAATTGCATTGGGGCATACTTATTTAACTGTACAGCCTTACCCCTTGTCATTGATCCACAATCCATAGGTATCAGTCTACTCAGTGGCACCCAGAGAACATTAGTTTCATAGCTCTTATTGTGGGACTCTAAAACTGTGAATTGAGCTACATTTGTTGTCATCCTATGTGTATTGAACACTATTCCAGAGGAAAAACAATATTGCATGGATGTTTGAGTCTGAAAACTCTGAGGAGGACATTGGGGAAAAATATATTGGGTATTGAGTAGACTGTTACCCCATTTCATTGATCCCCAATCCTTAGGTAAAACTGTACAGTGCCATATGAATGTCAATACACACAATATGCTGACTGGGAAGGGGTTTCACACAGTCACAGTCCTGCGATAAGAGCTACAATGCTAGTATTTTCGTAAACTCTTCACAGTTGTGTTCTGTGGGTATCACAGAGTAGACTGATACCCCATTTCATTGCTTCACATTCCAACCTTGTTTGACATTATCTGTTCTAAATATGGCATGATTCCACCAATTGTAACGTTCTGCATCACTTTCAAGAGGTACTTTTGAAGACAAACAGCAAATTCCAATATTGTGCCTAATCCTTATTGTGGCTAGCTTCACAACACATAACCCAGTCCGGTCGAGCCTCATGAAGCTTGCTGGCTGCTTATAATGTTAGCTTTGGGCAACAGGGTTTAGTAGCTGGCTAGCTATTTATTTTCACGAACTGAAGTTCAATTTCAACAGGCGAACAAGTGGCTACCTAGCTAATACCAGAAGTTTCGGTCCAGCACAACATTCTACAATTAAACTGTGTTATTTGACGTGTCAAATACAGCTGTTCCTAGTAACGTAGTAGCCTAGAGTTGATCAGACTGAAAAATCATCTCGTTTTCATCCCATCCAGCATGTCAGAGCTCTGTTTAGGTGAAGCCAAGGTTGCTACCCCATTTATGTAATGAGTTTTTGCTTGTGTCTGTCTGGAGTGATTATGTGTTATCATCTTTGCTAAATAAATACCGGAGGAAAGTGGAAAGCTTACTTGAGCGGGTGAAAAACATTATCTGCATCAACCTCTCTCTCTTTTTAATCTAACTTTTAATGAATGATGCGATGGAAGCTATCAAATCATTCTGAATTGATTTCGACATCCCAGTAAATGTGCAATTACCTCTGCAACCTCCTTGTAGTTGCCCTTGTTAGCGGGAACTTTCCCTTTCGTCGTGTCCTCTAAAAGCCAGTTCTTGCATGTCCAAAAACGCAGTGGTGTTGATAAGCCACTTGAAAACATCCCTGTTTCAAATCAAATTGTATTGGTCACATACACATGGTTAGCAGATGTTAATGCGAGTGTAGCGAAATGCTTGTTTTCTTACTTCCTCATAGTGTTGCACAGTTTGAATACACAGACCTTCGCCATGATCGATGCAGCTTTTTCCCAGAAGGCTAAATCTGATGTGGACATTTAATATGCTCCCTGCATTTGTTTTGCCGTTTTAGCTGAACGATCAATGTTCTTCAGGTCACTGTACCCTCCTTTCGCCCATGGCTCACACTTTCCAAAAACCAGGCGAGGTCACCAATACAGGCGGCTTGATGAAAGGCTAACCAGCTAACATACAGTGCCTTGCGAAAGTATTCGGCCCCCTTGAACTTTGCGACCTTTTGCCACATTTCAGGCTTCAAACATAAAGATATAAAACTGTATTATTTTGTGAAGAATCAACAACAAGTGGGACACAATCATGAAGTGGAACGACATTTATTGGATATTTCAAACTTTTTTAACAAATCAAAAACTGAAAAATTGGGCGTGCAAAATTATTCAGCCCCCTTAAGTTAATACTTTGTAGCGCCACCTTTTGCTGCGATTACAGCTGTAAGTCGCTTGGGGTATGTCTCTATCAGTTTTGCACATCGAGAGACTGAAACATTTTTCCCATTCCTCCTTGCAAAACAGCTCGAGCTCAGTGAGGTTGGATGGAGAGCATTTGTGAACAGCAGTTCTCAGTTCTTTCCACAGATTCTCGATTGGATTCAGGTCTGGACTTTGACTTGGCCATTCTAACACCTGGATATGTTTATTTTTGAACCATTCCATTGTAGATTTTGCTTTATGTTTTGGATCATTGTCTTGTTGGAAGACAAATCTCTGTCCCAGTCTCAGGTCTTTTGACAGTGGGGATGGTGTGTTCAGCTGTGTTGCTTTTACGCCAAACATAACGTTTTGCATTGTTGCCAAAAAGTTCCATTTTGGTTTCATCTGACCAGAGCACCTTCTTCCACATGTTTGGTGTGTCTCCCAGGTGGCTTGTGGCAAACTTTAAACAACACTTTTTATGGATATCTTTAAGAAATGGCTTTCTTCTTGCCACTCTTCCATAAAGGCCAGATTTGTGCAATATACGACTGATTGTTGTCCTATGGACAGAGTCTCCCACCTCAGCTGTAGATCTCTGCAGTTCATCCAGAGTGATCATGGGCCTCTTGGCTGCATCTCTGATCAGTCTTCTCCTTGTATGAGCTGAAAGTTTAGAGGGACGGCCAGGTCTTGGTAGATTTGCAGTGGTCTGATACTCCTTCCATTTCAATATTATCGCTTGCACAGTGCTCCTTGGGATGTTTAAAGCTTGGGAAATCTTTTTGTATCCAAATCCGGCTTTAAACTTCTTCACAACAGTATCTCGGACCTGCCTGGTGTGTTCCTTGTTCTTCATGATGCTCTCTGCGCTTTTAACGGACCTCTGAGACTATCACAGTGCAGGTGCATTTATACGGATACTTGATTACACACAGGTGGATTGTATTTATCATCATTAGTCATTTAGGTCAACATTGGATCATTCAGAGATCCTCACTGAACTTCTGGAGAGAGTTTGCTGCACTGAAAGTAAAGGGGCTGAATAATTTTGCACGACCAATTTTTCAGTTTTTGATTTGTTAAGAAAGTTTGAAATATCCAATAAATGTCGTTCCACTTCATGATTGTGTCCCACTTGTTGTTGATTCTTCACAAAAAAATACAGTTTTATATCTTTATGTTTGAAGCCTGAAATGTGGCAAAAGGTCGCAAAGTTCAAGGGGGCCGAATACTTTCGCAAGGCACTGTATGTTTGATACCAATTCGTATTGAATGTCCTCACCTTTTTCATCCTTCTTCATGAAACTGATCTCAGGCATAGGTCGACCCTTCGTTTTAATTCGTACCTTTTCCGTGTACCCCAGAGAATGAAAGGGGTAAAAGTCAACAACATTTTCGGTAGCGTTGGCGGCGAGCTGATACTGATACTTGCCCCAAAGTTAGCAAGGCAAATTGAAATAGATTGCACTAACTGGACACTACAATAAAGTTCTAAAACCAATAAAACTATTATTTATAATCTACCTCTTCCGTCTCATGTAATTTGAAAAAACTCTTTTGAATTGAATAATATCCAAGAAATGCTCAGCTATCACTTTCAATCTCTCTCCAATAATACTCTGCGACACAACCCCAATACAACACACTAGGTTAATTCTCTGATCCTAATCCTATGATGGGATGGACAACATGTCAGTTTATACTGCAAAAGCTTTGATTTGTTGGAAGTTATCCTGCGGAAATGGTCATAATTACCATGTAGGTCAATGGAAGGGGGCGAGGCCTACAAGCCTCCAAAGTTTTGTATTGAAGTCAATGTACCCAGAGGAGGACAAGAAGCTAGCTGTCCTCCGGCTACACCATTGTGCTACCACAGAGAGTGCTGTTGAAGTTACTATAGACCTTCATTGCAAAAAACACCAGTGTTTTAATCAATTATGTTGTGGCATATGAATATATTTAGTATAGCTTTATTTAAAAATGATAACTTTTAGTGTTTCACTATAAAAAAAAATGAAATTTCACTGAGGAGGATGGTCCTCCCCTTCCTCCACTGGTGTGCATGTGTCTCTTGCTCTCTTTTTCTCTCTCTCTCTCTGTCTCATGACTCTATTACTTAGCAGTTGCCATTACTGCTAAAGTAATAGCAGACGTATTAAACAATGATGAGTACGTAAAGAATCAATACCTAAAAAAAAATCTCTCCCTCTCTGTTCCCCTCTTTTTCTTTTCTCTTTCACTATGCCTCCCTTTTCTCTCACCCTCTCATACAGGTACTTTGTGCTGGATCCAGAGCTGGGACAGCTGCAGTACTTTGTACATGAACAGGGCAAGAGCCAGAAGCCCAGGGGCTCCTTGCCTCTGATTGGTGCATCGGTTGTCCAGAGTGATGAGGCACCACACATGTTTATCGTCAACTCGTTCAATGGCGAGCTTTACAAGCTCAGAGGTATGCAGACACTTAATTGCCAATTATTCAGCTTCCTCAAATGAAACTGTTATAATATTAAGTATTTATTTGACATGCTGCCTAGTCAGAGATTGGGCATACAGGGAGATTGCATGGGGACATTGGGATGTGTGCATTTCCTAATGGGTGTTTTGCAGTTACGTCATAGAGTGATACCACTTGAGCAGCTTAAATTGTGCAACTGCCGAAAAACATCTCTTTTGTTTTGGAAAAGCACATAATGAAATTGAACCTGGAATGTTATAACTTAGCTTCAAAAAAATGTAATGAGTTGCATTACGAACTTTCATTTCCCACATTTGACATGAGTTTGTCAGAAGTAGGACTGGGACGATACCAGTACCGCAATATTCTTTTCTATGGCAAAAATAAAAACACGAAGCAGACCAAGCTCTTTGGTCCTTTAAAAAACCTGCTGTATATCAAATATTGTGTGCTATAGCTTGAAAAAACTAAAATGTTGACTCTGGATGACAACATAAGGATGTTTGTTTCCAAGCTTAGGGCTGTTTTCCTAAGGGAGTTAAAACCGCTTTGTGTTTTGTTTCCTTGGCACGATACTAACGAGTGTCGCGGTTCTGGCATCGTCCCGGCTCTAGTCCTATGCTTGTATCCACTGATTCAGCGAGAGTCTACCTGTTGCTCTGCTTCAGTCTCTGGAATGTCCCCATACATTCGCCAAGAGAGCTACCAAAATAACTGGCCCTAGATCTGTGGATGATGTAGGATCCATCTATTGAGCTCAGAGCAAGTGATAGTCCCACAGAGAATAAGTCATTGTAGTAAATCAATGCAGGAGTACAGGGATCCACTGTCTACAATGCAGATATGTAATTAGATACTGCTTAAATGAAAGAAGGTTAAATTACGGTCCTTATCAAAGAAGCTAGTTGGGTGCATGTTGTGTTGCTTGGAAGGTCTAAACACTATACTTAGTGGCTTACAAATCGTTCCTTTCATTGGGATGGGGGCATTTTATTTCAAACTTCAGTTTGCCAGAGTTAAACCAAATGATGGGGAACAATGCCCACCCCCCTTGAGTGTAGCAGCTTTTCATGAGTTGACTAAGATTAGTAGGCGCAGCTTAAATCACACACAGGTTGTCATGGAAACCCTGGGCGTCTATGGGGAAGGGAGAAGATCAAGGTTCAGCCAGGAACAAGTTTCCTATTCAACGACCTTCGGCGAGTCTGCAACAACAGACCCCTCTTTAGTATCGCCTTACGGGTGATTTGTACAGCCCAGATGTGAATGTGTTCTTTCTTTCCATGATGTGGATGCACTTGAATTCCCTTTCACAAATTGTCAAGTGCCAAGTCACTGAGAAGGTTCATATTTCTACAAGCCAATAATCTCCCTCCAGGTGTCCTTGGTCGAACACTTTAAATTGAATTTAGGAATGTTGTATTGAAGCCAAGGGGAATTATGTGAGATCTGATACAGGCGCCAAAGCACAGGCTCTGTCTTCATCTGTTATCCAACCAAGGGAGCATAGGGTAATTCGTTTTAGTCTAAGAGAGGGAGCATTCTGTTTCGAGCTTCGCCCAGAGCCATGCTCATTGCTCCAGAGAGTATGACATAAAAATGGGGGAAAGCATGAATTGAATCATGTTTGAATGATCAAATGTAAAATTAAGCTGTTGATCACATGATGCCATCAATAAGACAATAGGGGTGTTTATAAGGGTCAAGTCATTCTCACTGCTTTTCAAGGGGCTAATTGAGATGCCTGACTGCAAATCATACATTATTGTGAAGTAGCATAATGCTTTATAGAGTCTTTGGTGATAATGGCAACAAAATAAAACCTGTAGATTCAATCCCACTGCAAAATCAGACAAAGATAAAATATTTTAAAAGATCAATGGAACATTAACTTGAAAATTGCCTAGAACACATTCAATCTCATCTATAATAATTATCCATATTACATCTACAGTTGAAGTCGGAAGTTTACATACACCTTAGCCAAATACATTTAAACTCAGTTTTTCACAATTCCTGACATTTAATCCTAGTAAAAAAAACAACTTTATATTAAGAATGTGAAATGTCAGAATAATAGTAGGGAGAACTGATTTATTTCAGCTTTTATTTCTTTCATCACATTCCCAGTGGTCAGAAGTTTACATACACTCAATTAGTATTTGGTAGCATTGCCTTTAAATTGTTTAACCTGGGTCAAATGTTTCGGGTAGCCTTCCACAAGCTTCCCACAATAAGTTGGGTGAAATTTGGCCCATTCCTCCTGACAGAGCTAGTGTAACTGAGTCAGGTTTGTAGGCCTCCTTGCTCGCACACACTTTTTCTGTTCTGCCCACAAATATTCTGTAGGATTGAGGTCAGGGCTTTGTGATGGCCACTCCAATACCTTGACTTTGTTGTCCTTAAGCCATTTGTCCACAACACAGTATCCGGGAGCGTAATCATAGCCTCAAGCTCATTAGCATAACGCAACGTTAACTATTCATGAAAATCGCAAATGAAATAAATATATTGGCTCACAAGCTTAGCCTTTTGTTAACAACACTGTCATCACAGATTTTCAAAATATGCTTTTCAACCATAGCTACACAAGCATTTGTGTAAGAGTATTGATAGCTAGCATAGCATTAAGCCTAGCATTCAGCAGGCAACATTTTCACAAAAACAAGAAAAGCATTCAAAATAAAATAATTTACCTTTGAAGAACTTCGGATGTTTTCAATGAGGAGACTCTGTTAGATAGCAAATGTTCAGTTTTTCCAAAAATATTATTTGTGTAGGAGAAATCGCTCCGTTTTGTTCATCACGTTTGGCTAAGAAAAAACCCAGAAAATTCAGTCATTACAACGCCAAACTTTTTTCCAAATTAACTCCATAATATCGACAGAAACATGGCAAACGTTGTTTAGAATCAATCCTCAAGGTGTTTTTCACATATCTATTCGATGATAAGTCATTCGTGGCAGTTGGGTTTCTCCTCTGAAGCAAATTGAAAAATGCACGCAGCTGGAGATTATGCAATAATTGCAACGGAGGACACCAAGCGAGCACCTGGTAAATGTAGTCTCTTATGGTCAATCTTCCAATGATATGCCTACAAATACGTCACAATGCTGCAGACACCTTGGGGAAATGACAGAAAGAGGAGGCTCATTCCTTGCGCATTCACAGCCATATAAGGAGACATTGGAACACAGCGCCTTCAAAATCTGGGGCATTTCCTGTTTGAAATTTCATCTTGGTTTCGCCTGTAGCATCAGTTCTGTGGCACTCACAGATAATATCTTTGCAGTTTTGGAAACGTCAGTGTTTTCTTTCCAAAGCTGTCAATTATATGCATAGTCGAGCATCTTTTCATGACAAAATATCTTGTTTAAAACGGGAACGGTTTTTTTATCCAAAAATTAAAAGAGCGCCCCCTATATCGAAGAAGTTAAAGATGTGGAATTACATGCACGCTGTGCCTTGGCTCATTTATGACCGGGAGTTTGAAGACAGTGAACGTAAAATAATTACCCACCACAAAAAGACCAAGCAGTGTGCACCAACTTGGAAGACGAGCTGGACCGGGGAGGAGATTATGGCAGGGGACAATACCCTGTCATGGAAGTAGGCGGAGGCAGCGAAGTTAGGTCAACAACGGAAGCCTGAGAGGCAGCTTTTGGGGGAGGCACACAGGGAGATTGGCGGTCAGGGTTTAGACCTGAGCCAACTCCCCTGTGCTTACCGTGGGGAGTGTGTGACTGGTCAGGCACCGTGTTATGCAGAGATGCGCACTGTGTCTCCAGTGCGCATTCACAGCCCGGTGCGCTCATTGCTAGCTCCCCGCATTTGCCGTGCTAGAGTGGGCATCCTGCCAGGACGCGTTGTGCCAGCTCTACGCTCCAGACCTCCAGTGCTCCTCCACGGTCCAGTATATCCTGCGCCGGCTCTACGCACTATGCCTCCAGTGCGCCTTCATAGGCCAGTGCGTCCTGTGCCAGCTCTCCACACTCACCGAGCTAAAGTGGGTATCCAGCCAGGACGCGTTGTAGCAGCTCCCCGCACCACGCTTCTAGTACGTGTGAGTGATGATCCATGGCCCGAAGCCTCCAGTGATGATCCATGGCCCGAAGCCTCCAGTGATGATCCATGGCCCGAAGCCTCCAGTGATGATCCATGGCCCGAAGCCTCCAGTGATGATCCATGGCGCGAAGCCTGCAGTGATGATCCAGGGAAAGGAGCCTCCAGCGACGGTCCCCAGTCCGGAGCCTCCAGACAGTGAACGTGACACCCATGTGCAGTTGCAAACTGTAGTCTGGCTTTTTAATAGTGGTTTTGGAGCAGTGGCTTCTTCCTTGCTGAAGATATGTGTCGATATATCGATACATGTTGATATAGGACTCGTTTTACTGTGGATATAGATACTTTTGTACCTGTTTCCTCCAGCATATTCACAAGGTCCTTTGCTGTTCCGGGATCGATTCACACTTTTCGCACCAAAGTACGTTCATCTCTAGGAGATGAACGTAAATTCGAAATTCAAAATTCGATTTCCGTTTTTACACGTTTGTGATCTACAGGTAACTGCCAAAATGAAAGATATACCAACATAAAGTGTCTTAGGAGTTAAACACACCAATAGCGTTTGCTGGCCAATATCATGGATTCCCCTGGTACTGCTGCTCTTTCTGTGCACCAGTTCCGGAGGTCTACGTCACTGGCCGCTAGGCACCACTGAACTGTCTCATTACGCACACCTGGTTCCCATTCCCCCCGATTAGTAATTGTATACATTTTTTATTTATTTTTTACCTTTATTTAACTAGGCAAGTCAGTTAAGAACAAATTTAAACTCGCTCTTTTGTTTTGCGTTGCATCCCTGTAATTGTTTTGAGCTTTGTCCCCGTGCCTTTCATGGCATGTTGTATTTTGGGTGGAGTATTAAATCCCCCTATTTCGAATTCCTGCGCCTGTCTCCAGAGTGGCATACAATGTGGCAGCCGAGAGTACTTAGCACCTCTGAACCGAGTGCCAGCCGTAATTTGCGAACCTAGTGCGCACCAAATTTACATGTAAAATCAAGCGAAAATGTCTGCAGTCAGACATCTACAGCGGGTGGTCCCTAAAACAGTGTGCTGAACGATCGGTAGACATACGCTAGATCCTCATTCGGTGTGATGTGTGCCTTTTTAATAGGGCTTTGGGCCACCACGAGCCAGAACAGCTTAAATGCACCTTAGCATAGATTCTACAAGTGTCTGGAACGTCCATGAGAAATTCAATCATTTGATGTTTTGTTGATGATTGTTGAAAACTTTCTCAGACGTCGCTCTACAATCTCCCGTAAGTGTTCAATTGGGTTGAGATCTGCTGACAAAGGCTGCATTTACACAGGCAGCCCAATTCTGATCTTTTTTCCATTAATTGGTCTTTTGATCAATCGCATCAGATCGGTCAAAAGACCAATTAGTCAAAAAATTATCCGAATTGGGCTGCCTGTGTAAACGCAGCCTGAGACACACACACATCCTTTAAACCCCCTATGCTCCCTTGAGACCCCTATTTCAAAGTCACTGAGATCTCTTCATCTAGCCATGGTAGCCAAAATAATGGGAAACTGGGCATTTTTATACATGACCGTAAGCATGTTGGGATATTGCTTGCTTAATTTACTCAGGAACCACACCTACGTGGAAGCACCTTCTTTCAATATACTTTGTATCCCTCATTTACTCAAGTGTTTCCTTTATTTTGGCAGTTACCTGTAGATCAAAACACTCGGGATGAATTGTTGGAATCATTGAAATAGAATGATTTATATTAAGAAGCAAAGTGGAAAGCTGCAACGTTCTTTTTTTGGAATAATTTGTTTACTGCATTTGACCGAACAGAACAGCTTTTGTCTTAATAGAACAACTCCTAGTGAATCTAACAGCGAGGAGGAACTGCGCTGCTTGATTGAGATGGGGTGGAACTTGGTGTGTGTGGGAGGCAGCCACAAGAGGGGAGGGAATGAGATGACAAACGGAGTAAACTAGAAAAACGGATGTTTCACGTGGCATAGTGGTGTTTTAATGTGCGTGATTTATATGGATCTCTTGCAATATGGATATTGTGCATGTCAGTATTGCGATTTCGATGTGAATTTGATTAATTGTGCAGCCCTACTACATTCATTACATTTTTGCGAGCGGCCACTGCGTAGAATAAGCCCCAGGCTTTACAATGTTCTTCCCAGCAACTGCAATAATCCCTACTGTCCCATAGTAGTCATGTTTAACTTAACTTCCATCACTTTCAGTTATGAAGTACATATTCAGAGCGCTGCCCTGTCATATTATCTCTTCACCTTAATCAGATCCCCCTACGAGTTCCCACGAGAGTATGACCGTATTATTATAGCCAACAACATCCATTCAATCATTGTAATTAGCAGCAGTGTAATTGCATGGTCATGGTGTAATACTTGAATGGCAATGGATATACATTAGTGCCCTCTTGAGAGTCTACATTGAAGCGCATGTTGACCTTATTGAAATGCAGAGATATTGTTATTTTAAAAGGGATGTGTAGAGCATTGTCGAGTAGTACTAGTTGCTCATTGTAAATGGGTAGGACTGTGTTGTGCTATTTGTTCTCATTTTCCAAAACAAGCGTGGCTTATTCATCAACTGAATGGAACTGCCAGCCGTCCAACTACAAACCTTTTTTAAAAACTAAACACCATCTTTGAATGTTTCATTAGCATTGGCCTCCTTATAGATTACCTCTTAGAATGAGCACAAGAACGACCCGGTCTTCGCTAAGAAATGATTAGTGTGCAAATAGCTCATGTTAGAGACTTGGCGTCCTTTTCATCATTCAAAACAGGTGCTCTGCCAGATCCACCTCTGTTCATTACAGATAGCTAATTATGTACAATCACGGCATAGCCGGTGTAAATCAAGACCCAAAATTGCTGATCTAAATGCGACGTTTTGAAAGGAAAATATATGTTTATGGTGTAGAAGGAATCAATGGGGGCGGGGGTTCTTAACAGACTGACAGTGCAGGTGTTTCATTAGGAATAGCCTGCATGAACAGAGCCTTCGCTTGAGTGCAGAGGAGCTATTCGCTGGAGAAGGTACTGTTTTAAGTTTCACATTGACATTCGTCTGTGTGTATGTGTCTCTGAATCTGTCCTAGTGTTCTTCTCGTGCCACTTCACTCAAGCGACATTTCGGGTGCTTGAAAAACAGTGAAGGACTTAAGTGATTGACAGACACTCATGTCAGTGCTCAAATTGAGGCCATTATCATTCCAAGAAATGACTTGTTCTCAAGCTTAACTCACATGAATAGATTTAACATTCAGTACTTCACCATTTATGATCAACCTGCCCATTGTTTCAGTTAATCACTACTAGGGACTCCAGGAGTCCAGACAATGCTGCTATATTTGGTTACGTTGCCAATTAAATGATTTTATTTTCTCCATGGGTGGGGACTTGAGACTTTGGTACATAATATTAAATTGTATCTCACGGAATAGGTTGAGATGCTGAATTACTCTTGAACTAAAGTTTTACCAGTCACTCCGAATGATCAGCCCAATTGGTCTAGATAGTCTAGACCAGTGGTTCCCAGAATTTTTATAGTCCCGTACCCCTTCAAACATTCAACCTCCAGCTGTGTACCCCCTCTAGCACCAGGGTCAGTGCACTCTCAAATGTTGTTTTTTGCCATAATTGTAAGCCTGCCAAATACAATACATTTATTATTAAACATAAGAATGCCGACTCACGGGAAGTGACAAAGAGCTCTTATAGGACCAGGGTACAAATAATAATATAATAATAATTAATAATTTTGCTCTTTATTTAAACATCTTACATATAAAACCTTATTTGTTCATCACAAATTGTGAATAACTCACCACAGGTTAATGAGAAGGGTGTGCTTGAAAGGATGCACATAACTCTGCAATGTTGGATTGTATTGGAGAGAGTCTGTCTTCAATCATTTTCCTCACACAGTCTGTGCCTGTATTTAGTTTTCATGCTAGTGAGAGCCGAGAATCCACTCTCACATAGGTACGTGGTTGCAAAGGGCATCAGTGTCTTAACACCATTAACACTGCCAAGGCAGGATACTCTGAGCACAGCCCAATCCAGAAATCGGACCGTGGCTTCTGATTTAAATCAAATTTTCACAGAACCTCTTGTTGCGATTTTGATGAGGCTCTCTTGTTCAGATATCAGTAAGTGGACTGGACGCAGAGCATGAAAGGGATAACAAATCCAGTTGTTTGTGTTTTCTGTTTCGGGAAAGTATCTGCGTAATTGTGCACCCTACTCACTCAGGTGTTTCGCTATATCACATTTGACATTGTCCGTAAGCTTGAGTTCAGTCGCACAAAAAAATCCTACAATGATGGAAAGACCTGGGTGGTGTCCATGTTAATGCAGACAGAGAGGAGCTCCAACTTCTTAATCATAGTCTCAATTGTGTCCCGCACATTGAATATAGTTGCGGAGAGTCCCTGTAATCCTAGATTCAGATCATTCAGGCGAGAAAAAAACATCACCCAGGTAGGCCAGTCGTGTGAGAAACTCGTTATCATGCAAGCGGTCAGACAAGTGAAAATTATGGTCAGTAAAGAAAACTTTAAGCTCGTCTCTCAATTTAAAAAAGTGTCAATACTTTGCCCCTTGATAACCAGCGCACTTCTGTATGTTGTAAAAGCGAAACATGGTCGAAGCCAATATCCTTGCATAGTGCAGAAAATACACGAGAGTTCAGGGGCCTTGCTTTAACAAAGTTAACCATTTTCACTGTAGTGTCCAAAACGTCTTTCAAGCTGTCAGGCATTCCCTTGGCAGCAAGAGCCTCTCGGTGGATGCAGTGTACCCGCGTGGCATCGGGAGCAACTGCTTGCACTGCATTACCACTCCACTATGTCTCCCTTTCATGGCTTTTGCGCCATCAGTACCAACACATCTTGACCACCGAAGTCCATTTGTCACAAAGCTGTCCAGTACTTTAAAAATATCCTCTCCTGTTGTCCTGGTTTCCAGTGGTTTGCAGAAGAGGATGTCTTCCTTAATTGCCCCCCCCCTCCCCCATAAACGTAATGGACATATACCAGGAGCTGTGCCAGGCCCACATCGTCTGTTGACTCATCCAGCTGTAACACATGGAATTATCAGGGTTGTATGCGAAGCAGTAATTGTTTCAAAACATCTCCTGCCATGTCACTGATGCGTCGTGAAACAGTGTTGTTATTAATGAAGGCATAGGGAGTTGTTGGCGCTGACAGAGTGTTGCCTCACTTCGCATTCTTAGGAAACTATGCAGTTTTATGTATTATTTCTTACACTGTTACCCCAGGAAATCGTAAGTCTAATACATACAGCCGGGAAGAACTATTAGAGCAACGTTAATTTACCAACATTACGACCAGGAATACGACTTTCCCAAAGCGGTTCCTCTGTTTGGACCACCACCCAGGACAATGGATCGGATCCCAGTAGGCAACCCAAAACAACTGCGTCGCAGACGGAGCGGTCTTCTGGTCCGGCTCCGTAGACGGGCTCACCGCTCCCAAGGATACTACTCGCCAATGTCCAGTCTCTTGACAACAATGTAGATGAAATTTGAGCAAGGGTTGCCTTCCAGAGACATCAGAGATTGTAACAGTCTCTTTCACGGAAACATGGCTCACTCGGGATACGTTATCGAAGTCAGTACAGCCACACGGTTCCTTCAAGCATTGCGCCGACAGAAAAAACATCTCCCTGGCAAGAAGGAGGGTGGTGGTGTATGCCTTATGATTAACGAGTCGTGGTGTGATCATAATAACATACAGGAACTCAAGTCCTTTTGTTCACCTGACCTAGAATTCCTTACAATCAAATGCCGACCGCATTATCTACCAAGAGAATTCTCTTCGATTATAATCACAGCCGTGTATATCCCCCCCCCCCCAAGTAGACACCTCGATGGCCCTGAAAGATCTTCATTGGACTCTATGTAAACTGGGAACCACATCCTGAGGCTGCATTTATTGTAGCTGGGGATTTTAACAAGGCTAATATGAAAACAAGGCTCCCTAAATTTTATCAGCATATCGAATGTGTGACCCGGGCTGGCAGCATTCTGGATCATTGCTACTCTAACTTCCGCGACGCATACAAAGCCCTCCCTCGCCCTCCTTTCGGCAAATCTGACCACGACTCCATTTGTTGCTCTCAGTCTATTGACAGAAACTAAAACAGGAAACGCCTGAGCTCAGGTCTGGTCAATGCTGGTCCAACCAATCTGAATCCACGCTTCAAGATTGCTTCGATCACGTGGTCTTGGATATGTTCCGGATAGCCTCAGACAACAATATTGATGTATACGTTGATTTGGTGAGTGAGTTTATTAGCAAGTGCATCAGTGATGTTGTACCCGCGGTGACTATTAAAACCTTCCCCAACCAGAAACTGTGGATTTATGGTAGCATCACAGCAAAATTGAAAGTGCGAACCACTGCTTTTAATCATGGCGACCGGAAACATGACCGAATACAAACAGTGTAGCTATTCCATCCGCAAGGCAATCAAACAAGCTAAGCGTCAGTATATATTCAAAGTAGAGTCACAATTCAATGGCTCAGACACAAGATGAATGTGGCAGGGTCTACAGTCAATCACGGATTACAAAAAGAAAACCATCCCTGTCGTGGACATCGACGTCTTGCTCCCAGACAAATTAAACAACTTCTTTGCTCGCTTTGAGGACAATAAAGTGCCACTGACACGGCCTGCTACCAAAACCTGCGGGCTCTCCTTCACCGCAGCCAACGTGAGTAAAACCCTCGCAAGGCTGCTGGTCCAGATGGCATCCCTAGCCGCGTCCTCAGAGCATGCGCAGACTAGCTGGGCGGTGTGTTTACGGACATATTCAATCAATCCCTATCCCAGTCTGCTGTTCCCACATGCTTCAAGAGAGCCACCATTGTTCCTGTTCCCAAGAAAGCTAAGGTAACTGAGCTAAATGACTATCCCCCCATAGCACTCACTTCCGTCATCATTAAGTGCTTTGAGAGACTAGGATCATATCACCTCCACCCTACCTGACACCCTAGACCCACTCCAACTTGCTTACCGCCCCAATAGGTCCACAGACAACACAATCACACTGCACACTGCCCTAACCCATCTGGACAAGAGGAATGCCTATGTAAGAATGCTGTTCATCGATTACAGCTCAGCATTTAACACCATAACACTCAACTCGTCATTAAGCTCAAGACACTGGGTCTCGATCCCGCCCTGTGCAACTGGGTCCTGGACTTTCTGACGGGCAGCCCACAGGTGGTGAGGGTAGGAAACATCGCACCCATCTGATCCTCAACACTGGGGCCCCACAAGGGTGCATTCTCAGCCCTCTCCTGTACTGCGTGGCCATGCACGCCTCCAACTCAATCACCAAGTTTGCAGACGACGCTACAGTGGTAGGCCTGATTACCAACAATGACGAGACGGCCTACAGGGAGGAGGTGAGGGCCCTCGGAGTGTGGTGTCAGGAAAATAGCCTCACACTCAAGGTCAACAAAACGAAGGAGATGATCATGGACTTCAGGAAACAGCAGAGGGAGCATCCCCCTATCCACATCGATGGATCAGTAGTGGAAAGTTTTAAGTTCGTACACATCATTGACAAACTGAAATGGTCCACCCACACAGGAAGCGTGGTGAAGAATGCGCAATAGTGCCTCTTCAACCTCAGGAGGCTGAAGAAATTTAGCTTGTCACCAAAAACACTCTTTTAGAGATGCACAATCGAGAGCATCCTGACGAGCTGTATCACCGCCTGGTACGGGAACTGCTCCGCCCACATCTGTAAGGCTCTCCAGAGGGTAGTGAGGTCTGCACAACGCATCACCAGGGGCAAACTACCTGCCCTCCATGACCCCTACACCACCCGATGTCACATGAAGGCCAAAAAGATCATCAAGAACAACAACCACCCGAGCCACTGCCTGTCCACCCTGCTATCATCCAGAAGGCGAGGTCAGTACAGGTGCATCAAAGCTAGGACCGAGAGATTATGTCGATATAGAGAGAATCTACTTTGATGCGAAAATTGCAAATCAATCCCAGAAAAACAGCAAAGAACCTTGTGAAGATGCTGGAGGAAACAGGTACAACAGTATCTATGTCCACAGTAAAACGAGTCCTATATCAACATAACATGAAAGGCTGCTCAGCAAGGAAGAAGCCACTGCTCCAAAACCGCCATAGAAAACCAGACTACGGTTTGCAACTGCACATGGGGACAAAGATCGTACTTTTTGGAGAAATGTCTTCTGGTCTGATGAAACAAAAATAGAACTGTTTGGCCATAATGACCATTGTTATGTTTGGAGGAAAAAGGGGGATGCTTGCAAGACGAAGAACAGCATCCCAAACGTGAAGCACGGGGGTGGCAGCATCACGTTGTGGGGGTGCTTTGCTGCAGGAGGGACTGGTGCACTTCACAAAATAGATGGCATCATGAGGGAGGAAAATTGTGGATATATTGAAGAAACATCTCAAGACGTCAGTCAGGAAGTTTGGAAGCTTGGTCACAAATGGGTCTTCCAAATGGACAATGACCCCAAGCATTCTTCCAAAGTTGTGGCAAAGTCAGTGTGTTGGAGTGGTCATTACAAAGCCCTGACATCAATCCTATAGAAAATGTGTGGGCAGAACTGAAAACATTTGTGTGAGCAAGGCCTACAAACCTGACTCAGTTACACCAGCTCTGTCAGGAGGCATGGGCCAAAATTCACCCAACTTATTGTGGGAAGCTTGTGGAAGGCTACCCAAAACGAAACATTTGACCCAAGTTAAACAATTTAATGGCAATGCTACCAAATACTAATTGAGTGTATGTAAACGTCTGACCACTGGGAATGTGATGAAAGAAATAAAAGCTGAAATAAATAATTCTCTCTACTATTATTCTGACATTTCACATTCTTAAAATACAGTGGTGATCCTAACTGACCTGAGACAGGGAATTTTTACTAGGATAAAATGTCAGGAATTGTGAAAAACTTAGTTTAAATGTATTTGGCTAAGGCGTATGTAAACTTCTGACTTCAACTGTATGTGCATGAGCTCTAATATGCATATGATAATTTTTGTTAATCACCCTAGAAAGCTCTGTCCATTTCTTTGTGTTAGGCTTTGAAACAACATTGACAGGAACCATGTTTTCCACTCAGTTTCAACCTGTTGTTGAACTTCTTTCTTCATATTGATCAATCACAGTGAGGTGAGTTTTAAAAGCACAGTACTGTTTTGATGGTAAATGTTTGATGTGTTTTTTGATAGCATTTGCATTGATGTCAGTGGTTAGAGGGACGATGGAGCCCTGAGTCCCAGGCCATCAGCGACCTGATGGTCGTTAGCTAGCTGGGTACTGCCAGCACGTGTCCAGATTGCATAAGAGGTCACGTGGAATTTTACTGCGGTCATGACTACCGACAGCCCTACCAGTGAGTCACTTTTTTACATGGTTGGTGTTTGGATAGCAGGCCGTCTTTGGGCCTGTGAGAGCTCCTCACACAGACACCGATGCATACCCTGACCCTTTAATAGAATACACAGCACATTGGTTGATGATAATGTGTCAGACACAAATTGGATGTCAATCTGAAATGTGATAGTCATCACAAAATGTATGTCATTATGTTTTGCATATCTATTGACATGACCATGAACTCGTGTAATGATGATGTCCTATTTCTCCCATTGTGATGATGATGGTTAACGGAAATGAACATTTGATTCTCTCCTTTTGTTTCTCCGTAGCATCCAATGCCAAAGAGCAGCGATTCTGGATGAACCAACTCCAAGCATGTGCCAGACGCCACTCCGACAGCAGTGCCAAGGTGTTTACAACGCGTGCACACACACACACACTGCAGTCACAACTAAGCTCTAGCTCCTGGCATATGTCCCTAAGGAAGAGCCGTGCAGTGACAGGGAAGCATTGACTTCCCTTTAGAGATGAATATACCACTGAGTTTACAAATCGCATCGCAAGCATTTCCCTCTTCTGTAAGCACAGCTCAGATTGATATAATTACTTGGGTTCAGGCACTTTGGAGGAAATTAAGTTGCTGTTAATATGGCTTTGGACAAAGGGCTTGAATGGACAACTATGGTATTAGTGTAGGGGTCAGGAGTGGGAGAAAGGCTGTAGTTTGAGAAGGCAGCTTTGTGGTTGTGAGATTTTGTCGCAAACCACTGTGCTTTTGTTGGGTGCATTTGTGGCACACAGCAAATGCTCTTTTCTATAGTCGTTGGATTTTGGAAATATTTAGCTTTCCTGCAGCCTCAATGCACACAGCAGGCAAAAATAGATAGCATTCATATACAGTGCATTCGGAAGGTACGTTACAGCCTTATTCTAAAATAGAATAAGCCTTATTTGTCGATTTTCCTCTTCAATCGACACACAATACCCCATAATGACACAGCAAAATCTGTTTTTTAGAAATGTTTGCAAATGTATTAAAATGTAAAAACTTAAATAACTTATTCACATAAGTATTCAGACCCTTTGCTATAAGACTCAAAATGAAGCTCTGGTGCATCCTGTTTCCATTTACCTGTGGTAAATTTAAATTGATTGGACATCATTTGTAAAGGCGCACACATTTGTCTATATAAGGTCCCACAGTTGACAGTGCATGTCAGAGCATAAACCAAGCCATGAGGTCAAAGGAATTGTCCGTAGAGCTCCGAGACAGGATTGTCTCGAGGCAACGTTCTAGGGAAGGGTACCCAAAAAAATGTGTGCAGCATTGAAGGTCCCCAAGAACACAGTGGCCCCCATCATTCTTACATGGAAGAAGTCTGTAACCACCAAGATTCTTCCTAGAGCTGGCCACTCGGCCAAACTGAGCAATCGGGGGAAATGGGCTTTGGTCAGGGAGGTGACCAAGAACCCTAGTCACTCTGACAGAGCTCCAAAGTTACTCTATGGAGATGGGAGAACCTTCCAGAAGGACAACCATCTCTGCACCACTCCACCAATTAGGCCTTTATGGTAGAGAGGCCAGACGGGAGCCACCGACAACCCGCTTGGAGTTTGCTAAAAGGCACCTAAAGGACTGTCAGACCATGAATGCCAAGTGTTATGTCTGGAGGAAACCTGGCACCATGACTACAGTGAAGCATGGTGGTGGCAGCATCATGCTGTAGGGATGTTTTTCAGCGGCAAGGATTGGAAGGCCAGTCAGGATCAAGGAAAAGATGAACGGAGGAAAGTACAGAGATCCTTGATGAAAACCTGCTCCAAAGCATTCAGACTGGGGCAAAGGTTCTCCTTCCAACAGGACAATGACCCTAAGCACACAGCCAAGACAACACAGGAGTGGCTTCGGGACAAGTCTCTGAATGTTCTTGAGTGGCCCAGCCAGAGCCTGGACTTGATCCCGATCGAAAATCTCTGGAGAGACCTGAAAATAGCTGTGCAGTGACGCTCCCCATCCAACTTGACCGAGCTTGAGAAGATATGCAGAGAAGAATGGGAGAAACGCCCCAGGATCTGAATACTTACATAAATGTGATATTTCCATTTAAAAAATATATAAATACAGTACCAGTCCATAGTTTGGACAAACCTACTCATTCAAGGTTTAAAATGTATTTGTACTATTTTCTACATTGTAGAATAATAGGGGAGACCTCAAAACTATGAAATAACACATATGGAATCATGTAGTAACCAAAAAAGTGTTAAACACATTTTTCGAAGTACAGTGGGGCAAAAAGGTATTTAGTCAGCCACCAATTGTGCAAGTTCTCCCACTTAAAAAGATGAGAGAGGCCTGTAATTTTCATCCTAGGTACACTTCAACTATGACAGACAAAATGAGAAAAAAAATCCAGAAAATCACATTGTAGGATTTTTTATTAATTTATTTGCAAATTATGGTGGAAAATAAGTATTTGGTCACCTACAAACAAGCAAGATTTCTGTCTCTCACAGACCTGTAACTTCTTCTTTAAGAGGCTCCTCTGTCCTCCACTTGTTACCTGTATTAATGGCACCTGTTTGAACTTGTTATCAGTATAAAAGACACCTGTCCACAACTTCAAACAGGCACACTCCAAACTCCACTATGGCCAAGACCATCTTCATGAAGTAGTCACCTGGAATGTATTTCAATTAACAGGTGTGCCTTTAGGAATTTATTTCCTTCTTAATGCATTTGAACCAATCAGTTGTGTTGTGACAAGGTAGGGGGTATAGAGAATATAGTCTGTGAGTATAACAAAACTCATATGGCAGGCAAAAACCTGAGAACAAATCCAAACAGGAAGTGAGAAATCTGAGGTTGCTATATATTCAACCCATTCTCTTGAGATATGAATGAAGATTCACTTCCTAGGGCTTCCACTAGATGTCAACCGTCTATAGAAATTTGAATGAGGCTTCTACTGTGTTGTGGGACTGAATGAGAGGGGAATGAGTCACGCGCATAACGCATGATATCTTCCTGCGTTCTGTTCCTCCTCAAGACACAAAGGAATTCTCCAGGTGGTACTTTATTGAAGATTTATGATAAAAACATCCTAATGATTGATTCTGCACTTAGTTTGAAATGTTTCTTCGACCTGTAATATAACTTCTTGAAGATTTTGTCCGAAAAAATGGTTTACCAGCTCCAGCGTTTGGATAGGTGTACCAAACGCGCTAACAAAAGTAGCTAATTTGACATAATAACGGACATTATCGGACAAATCAAGTATTTATTGTGGACCTGGGATTCCTGGGAGTGCATTCTGATGAAGATCAAAGGTAAGGGAATATTTAGCATGTAATTTATGGTTTATGTTGACTACAACATGGCGGCTAATTTGACTTGATTGTTCTGTGCGCCGTCTCAGATTATTGCATGGTTTGCTTTTTCCGTAAAGTGTTTTTGAAATCTGACACAGCGGTTACATTAAGGACAGGTATATCTATAATTCCATGTGTATTCCATGTATTATCATCTACATTTATGATTATTTCTGTTGAATCGATGTGGCTAAGCAAAATCACTGGATGTTTTTGGAACTAGTGAATGTAACGCGCCAATGTAAACTCAGAT
The DNA here is from genome assembly GCF_013265735.2 of Oncorhynchus mykiss. Lineage (NCBI taxonomy): Eukaryota > Metazoa > Chordata > Actinopteri > Salmoniformes > Salmonidae > Oncorhynchus > Oncorhynchus mykiss. The sequence continues at coordinate 33,260,850 of NC_048582.1, read as the reverse complement.
TTTTTTATATAAATATGAACTTTATCAAACAAAACATACATGTATTGTGTAATATGAATATGAATGATTCATTTAATCTCTATTTGTGCTTTTTGTGAATCCTCTCTTTGGCTGGGAAAATGGCTGTTTTTATTTTGGTTTGGTGGTGACCTAACATAATCGTTTGTGGTGCTTTCGCCGTAAAGCCTATTTGAAATCGGACACTGTGGTGGGATTAACAACCTTTAAAATGGTATAAATTACATGTATGTTTGAGGAATTTGTATGAGATTTCTGTTTTGAATTTGGCGCCCTGCGCTTTCACTGGCTGTTGACATATCGTCCCGTTAACGGGATTGCAGCCCAAAGAGGGACATGAAGGTCAGTCAATCTGGAAAATTTCAAAAACTTTGTAAATTTCTTCAAGTGCAGTCGCAAAAACCATCACCTATGATGAAACTGGCTCTCATGAGGACCGCCACAGGAAAGGAAGACCCAGAGTTACCTCTGCTGCAGAGGATAAGTTCATTAAAGTTACTATCCTCAGAAATTGCAGCCCAAATAAATGCTTCACAGAGTTCAAATAACAGACACATCTCAACATCAAATGTTCAGAGTAGACTGCATGGTTGAATTTCTGCAAAGAAACCACTATTAAAGGGCACCAATAAGCAGAAGAGACTTGCTTGGGCCAAGAAACACGAGCAATGAACATTAGACCGGTGGAACTCTGTCGTTTTGATCTGATGAGTCCAAATTTTAGAGTTTTGGTGGTTCCCACCATGAAGCATGGAGGAGGAGGTGAGGTGGTGGTGTGAAGGTGCTTTGCTGGTGACACTGTCAGTGATTTATTTAGAATTCAAGGCACACTTAAGCAGCATGGCTACTACTGCATTTTTCAGGAATACGCCATCCCATCTGGTTTGCGCTTAGTGGGTCTATCATTTGTTTTTCAACAGGACAATGGCCCAACACACCTCCAGGCTGTGTAAGGGCTATTTGAACAAGAAGGAGAGTGATGGAGTGCTGCATCAGATGACCTGGTCTCCACAATCACCCGACCTCAACCCAATTGAGATGGTTTGGGATGAGTTGGACTGCAGAGTGAAGGAAAAGCAGCCAACAACTGCTCAGCATATGTGGGAACTCCTTAAAGAATGTTGGAAAAGCATTCCAGGTGAAGCTGGTTGAGAGAATGCCAAGAGTGTGCAAAGCTGTCATCAAGGCAAAGGGTGGTTACTTTGAAGAATCTGAAATATGTCTTTATTTGTTTAACACTTTTTTTTATTTATTTTTTACGACATGATTCCATGTGTTATTTCATACTTTTGAGGTCTTCACTCTTATTCTACAATGTAGAAAATCGTAAAAATGAAGAAAAACCCTTGAATGAGTAGGTGTGTCCAAACTTTTGACTGGTAATGTTAATTTGAAAACATTTATTAAAAAGCTGTTTTTACTTTGTAATTATGGGCAATTGTGTGTAGATTGATGAGGGGATTTAATTTTTTTTTAAATACATTTTAAAGTAAGGCTGTAAGTCAAGTAGTCTGAATACCTTCCCGAATGCAGGGTATTCAGTACCCTTGACTTACTACATGTTTTGTTGTGTTACAACCTGAATTCAAAATGTATTAATTTAGATTGTTTTGTCTCACCCATCTACACGCAATCCCCATAATGACAAATTTTAGCACATTTTAGAAAATGAAATACAAAAATATCTCATTTACATAAGTATTCACACCCCTGAGTCAGTACATGTTAGAATCACCTTAGTAGCAGTTACAGCTGTGAGTCGTTTTGGGTAAGTTCTGTCAAGTTGGTTGTTGATCATTGCTATTTTCAAGTCTTGCCATAGATATTCAAGACAATTTTAAGTCTAAACTGTAACTAGGCCACTCAGGAAGTAGCTTGCCTTGGTAAGCTACTTCAGTGTCTATTTGGCCTTGTGTTTTAGGTTATTGTCCTGCTGAAAGGTGAGTTCCCGAGTGTCTGTTGGAAAGCGGACTGTGTTTAGCTCTATTCTTGTGCTCAGCTCTATTCCATGTATTTGTATCCTAAAAAACTTCTTAGTTCTTGCCAAAGAAAATAATACTGTGTTAAATGGTTTACAGAGTTAATGTTTACAGTTAATTCATTGATCTGTATCTAAAACTATTTTTCATTTACAGTTATTTACAAGAGTCATTTAATTAGAATTCATGTGGTGAAGATTGAGAGAACTATGTACGTATTTCTGTTGTATTGGTTATTATTATTATTGGATTACACTATTGACCATTGGAGGCTGGTGACTTGAACAATTGAGGAGGATGTGAGTCCCACAGTATAGGTACGGAACGCACGGTGATGACAAAGTGATTAGTGCTCACATGTCAAAGCTGCTGAATCTCACTCTTGTAAAGAAATCCTCTGACATAAATACATTAATATAATACATATGACGAATGTGAAATTCGGATTAGGAGCTTAGAATCACTGGGTGTAGTGTCAGAATCCTATTGAAGCCTACTATGCCCAATCTTACTGCAGATGATTCCAGAGAACATAGCTCTTGACTATAGTCGTCAGAGGGGAGTAGAGGATAGTCCGTTTCCTACAGAAAGAAGTTCAGACCAGGGAGATGACCAAGAACATGCAACCTATAGAAAGAGGTTCAGACCAGGGAGATGACCAAGAACATGCAACCTACAGAAAGAGGTTCAGACCAGGGGGATGACCAAGAACATGCAACCAACAGAATGAGAGCAAACCATGGAACAAGTCATGCTTCTCCAATGAAATGAAAACAAAATGACCCAACATGCCATCTGCTGCGGCACTGCACACAACCAGGCAGTAGGAACAAAACTGTCTATTCTGTGACATTGCAGACCACAAATCCAAAAACTGCACAGACCACAATATTGCTGCACGCAAAGAGAAAAACAGAGACTAAATAAAATTGGAAGATGCTTTGTATGTTTAGGACAGAAACACACAGCATACTTCTCTTACTGTGTGTACCAGTAAGAGGAGGGAGGTGCAACCTCCTATTGTTTCTGCAGAAGCTGTTCTTTCCTCAGTTATTCCCCATTTAGTGAAGATGAAACCAGATTGACAGAACACTGTGTTGCTACAAACGGCAAAGGCATGGGAAGATGGCTCGTGGCTTATTAGATGGAGGCAGTCAGAGAAGCTTCATACATGAAAACCTTGTGAAGAGGTACTCACTCTTCCCAACTTCTTCTCCAGCAACGTCCTAACAGAACACATTGAAGAGAATGTCTGGGACAAACAGCAGAGAATAGAGATAGAGGCAATTGAAACCCCACAAGTGTGCACAGCTGTGATGAAGGTTCCTGGTGAACAGATTCAACATGAGCTCAATAGAAAGGGACTGTAGCTCGCAGACTTTCCAGAAGATGACAATGATCCTGAACTCTCTGTCCTGATAGGAGCAGACTACTACTGGCAGATGGTATCATGCCGAGTGGAGCGACTGACGGAGACGCTGGTTGCTTTAGAGATCACCTTTGGATGGTAGGTGCAGGGATCCGTGTTCATGTCAAGTGTCGCTGAGGCAATATGCATGTTCATCCCACTTGATGAAGACACACTAGACTTCAAGCAACTGCATGCATTCTGGGAGCTTGAGTCTCTGGGTATCACCAGCGAGAAAACAACACAGAATCCAGAGGTAAATGAGGCTCTACAGAGGTTCGAGAGAACAACCACCTTCAAAGATGGACTAGACCATGTGGAGTTGCCATGTAAACAAGAAATGCCAGAACTCCAAGACAGCTATTAAAATCTCCAAGAAACGGTTTGAAGGTCTGAAGAAAAGACTGAAGAAGGGTGTGACTTTGTACCACAGATACAATGAAGTTGTGGAGGACTACTTACAACAGGATATGGCATAGGATGTGACCAAGGACAATGCATCAAGCGCAAACAACATGAAATACTACTTACCTCACCACGCAGTACTCCGGGAGGACAAGGTGACAACAAAACAGAGTGGTGTTTGATGTCTCGTCCCATGACGACAATTTCAGACTACATGAGATCGCATTCATGGCAGACATCAAGAAGGTTTTCCTGCAGACATCCAAAGCAGAGAGAGACGAACGTTGTGAGATTCCTGTGGCTCACATGCCCACCAATGGGAGAAAATAAAGAGGAGCTGCGCGTGCTGAGGGTGAACAGTGTGCTATTTGGAGCTTCCCCAAGTCCATTCTTGCTGGCAGCTACAATCAAGAAGCACCTGAAACAATATGAAACAGAACAAGCAGAAGTCACTCTATATAGATTACTTCATTGCAAGTTCACACGATGTTGAAGAGGCTTACTTTGTGACAACTGCAAAACGAATGGTGTCGACTGCAGGCACAGACCTCTGCAAGGGGATGACTAACTCTCCTGAACTGAAAACAAAATGGGAGGGGAGTATGACAACCCGTTGATGCTAGAAACACAAGGAGTAGTGCTCAAAGCTTTAGGTTTATTGTGGAGACCGGGACCAGATGAAAAGTATTCTGCACGCATCTTCAAACCTCTTTGCTTCCTGATCCCCTTCAACATCAGGGTCAAGTAAATGCTCCAGGAAATGTGGGAGAGAGGACTCAGCTGGGATGAAGGGACCATCTGAACTGACATGAGAATGGCAACCGTAGTGTTCAGAACTAGTCACACACTGAAACTACACGTGTTCTGTGATGCAAATGAAAGGGCTTACAGTGCTGTAGCTTACATGCAAGGCGAATCACAAGACAGAGGAACAATGACAAGTCTAGTCACATCAAAGTCTAGGGTAGCCCCACTCAAGACAATTACGCTGCCACGCCTGGAGCTCATGGGAGCTGTGATTGGAGCGAGAATAGCAAAAAACCTCATGACCACACTGAAAATGGAACAAAAACGGATCTAAATGTGGACAGACTCTATGATTGGATTTGCAGCTCACGAATGTAAACAGTTTGTCGCAAACAGAGTGACAGAGATCCAGTCCTTGACCAATCCAGAGTCATGGTCACATATGGAAGGGAAAATAAATCCAGCCGACATCCCTACAAGAGGACAAACTGTTCAAAACGTGACACAGAGCCAGCTATGGTGGAACGGACCCAGCATTCTGACATCACCCCATTTTAGTCGGAGGAGACTGATGACGACAAGGATCCAGAGGAGGTGGATGCAGAACTCAAGTCCAGTGACCTGGTGACTGTACAGCTCACACCAAACAGCACAGACATCCCTGAACCCGTGTTGGAGCTTGAAAGGTACAGCAAACTGAAGAGTGTTGAGTGACCGCCTGGATAAAGAGATTCATAGCCAATGCTCATACAAACATGAAGATGCAAGGTGGACTGACTGCTGACGAACTGTTCCAGGCAGAAAACTCAGCACCCAAAGCTCAACAATGGCATGCAGATGGAAGTACAGGCAGAGACTTGTGACCAGCTTCTGGAACAGCTGGCGATGAGACTACTTGCTGGATCTAAAGTCAGCACACCGCTGTGACACACCACAGCCCACCCCACTGAAAGTGAGTGACGTTGCAATCATCGGAGAAGATAACACACCTAGACAAGCCTGGAAACTAGGGAAGTTTGGGGAACTGTTTCCAGGCCGAGATGGCCTAGTTAAGTCATGTTCGAACTGCCCCAGGGACTTTGTTGAGGAGACCTATTCAGTTGAAATACTGCTTAGAGATGTAGATGAACACAGGATGTTGTAGCTTAAATGGGTTACAGAGTTAATGTATACAGTTAATTAATTGAGCTGTATCTAAAGATATTTTTATTTTACAATTATTTACATATGTACAAGAGTAATTGTATTAGAATTCATGTGATGGATATTGAGAGAACTACAGTATGTACATATTTCTGATGTATTAAATTACACTATTGACCGCAAGTAAAAACAAAATATATATATATATTTTTAAGCGATAGCGTCAGTTATGTACAAGTGAACCAGTATTATTACTAAAAATAAGCTTTCATCTCACAACCGACGTCCTGAGTCATTACTTTGAAGTTAGTTATTCTATATACCCATAACATGATGCAGCCACCACCATGCTTGAAAATGTGAAGAGTGGTACTCAGTGATGTGTTGTGTTGGATTTGCCCCAAACATAACGTTTTGTATTCAGGACATAAAGTGAATTTATTTGCCACATGTCTTGCATTTTTACTTTAGTGCCTTAATACAAACTGGGTGCATTTTTATATTTGGGGTACAGAGAGGTAGTCATTCAAAAATCATGTATTATTGCATACAGAGCCCATGCAATGTATTGAGTTTTCAAGCCACATTTCACTCCTAAACTTATTTAGGCTTGCCATAACAAAGGGGTTGAATTCTTACTGACTCAAGATATTTCAGCTTTCATTTTTTTAATTAATTTGTAAACATTTCTAAAAACATAATTCCACTCTGACGTTATGGGGTATTGTGTGACACAAAATGTAAATGTAATCCATTTTAAATTCAGGCTGTAACACAACAAAATGTGAACAAAGTAAAGGGGTGTGAATCCTTTCTGGAGACACAGTGCTTTCTGTAGACATGAATGGCATCACCTCGCAGAATGATCCTCTCTATTAGATCCCATCTTATCTTGGCACCCCTCCTACACCTTCTCCTCCCACCGCTACCCCTCCAACTCTCCTGCCATCTCCTCCCATAGGGCTCTGCAGCTGCTACAGTTGAGTACTCACTTTCAGTACAGTATCATCCCTGATTCTCTGCCTGTTTGAGTGTGAGAGCGAAGTTGGGTACGTGCCACCTGGCAACAGCTTTGAAGGGGAACCTATCCAAACCTATAAACCCTTTTTGTGTTGGAAAGTCTGTGAAAGTCATATTCACATCGAGGTCGAGTGTTTAGTTTTTTAAATTCTACTACATCATATTGTGTTGTTTTTGTAAGAAAATGTTTCAGCAAATGGCTTATTCTTCAGCATACTGTGTAGTGCTGTTTTTTTCTTCTTTTCCTTCGCTCCCCCCCATCTCTCCATGTCCTCAGACTGATTGTGTGAGTGCACCGCAGCAGTCTACATTCAATGCTCTCTCTGTCTGTCTGCATCTTCTCTCCCTCTTTCCCATGATGCATCACCCCCATTTCCTCCACCCATGCCTCGTGGCACTGTGTTTCCTGTAAAAAAAAAGAAAGACACATTTTCTTATGTAAATGAGTTGATGTTCAACCAGTGCCAATGTAGACTTGATTTGAGGAGTGTATATCATTTGCTGAAGTATGGCTGGTTATGGACTCACATAGGGCCCTGCAGCTGCTACAGTAGGCCTTATGAGTCAGCTATTCCCTTTGAATACATTATCATCCTTGTTGCTCTGCTTGGGTGTAAGAGGTAACCTGGGTACGTGCCACCTGGCAATAGCTTTTAAAGGGAAACCTTTTTGATTTCAAAAGCTTTTGTGTGGGGAAAGTCATATTCACATCGAGGTCATAGTGATTCAGGACTGCCACCGGAGTGTTTTTTTTATTTTTATTCTACTCCAGCATATTGTGTTGTCTTTGTTGGAAAATGTTTCAGCAAGTAGCCTATTCTTCAGTGCTGTGTTTCTATCCCTTTACTCCCCCCCCACCACCATCTCTCCATGTCCTCAGACTGATTGTGTCCCTTTCCTCCCCCCCACCATCTCTCCATGTCCTCAGACTGATTGTGTGAGTGCACCGCAGCGGTCTACAATCAATGCGCTCTCTGTCTGTCTGCATCTCCTCTCTCTTTCTCCCATGATGCATCACTCCCATTTCCTCCACCCATGCCTCGTGGCACAGGAAATCTCAGAAATATTCTTCCTGTTTCCTGTCAAAAAGACAATCCGAAAGACCCGTTTTCCTTATGTAAATGAGTTTTTCAGCCAGTGCCAATGTAGACTTGATTTGGGGAATGTTTTGAATTTGCAGAAGTATGGCTAGTTATGGACTCCTGCTCTCTTGGTATGTTAGGTAAGAGGATAGCAAAACCACCATCTCTGGCGCTCCAGTTCAGCCCTGTTGTTGGTCTGTGCTGTCTCTGCACTGTCTGTCTGGGGTACATTGGTTCTCCATTTGACAGTGGAGCCAGTGGAGTGTCAGCCTCATGATGGAGTTATCCCATCCTCTGGATCTCTGCTGTGGGCCTTGACAGCCTGGTTTGGAAGTCACTGGGTTGTGGAGGAAACAGTAGAGATTCAGAACCTACTGTATGACGAGTAAGCCGACGAGTTAATTTTAACAGCGGAAAGATGAAACTTAATCCGTTTTGCATCTGGGTCATGTTCAGTAGGGCACATAGTTTTGTAATGGAAAACATAAATAACTTTTCTTATTGGACAAGTTCAGGTAGTATCTTTCCATTTCCCAACCTACTGAACATGACCATGTACTGAGTTCTCTGTTATTTTGTGTTTGGCATTAGGTGTGGAAGTTGAAGGGGTCGGATGAGCACCTGAATGTGGAGAGAACGACGGGAGGCAGCCAGGAGGGGCTGGTGAGTCCCGATGCACTCATCCACACCTCAGCTACTGACTCTGTACAAACAACTGGCTCAGCACAATCACCTGCCTACTTTCAGTTCTCTATATACTGTAGGCATACATACACTTATACGGTTATCCATGTCTTTAATCTCTAGTTGTGTCCTGGTTCTCACTTTCTGCACTCATCCATATATTTAAAAGTAAAGAAAACGCCTTTATATTATTGGATACCCGCTTGAAAAATGTAATTGCAAACTCTCAAACCACATTCACTTTTTCAAAAAGAGCTGCACAGTTGAATAGACAGAGAAGTCCAATTCTCCTCCCTAACTTGGATCAGCAAGGGAAAGGCTCCCAAAATGAAGAGGGGGAAGAGCAAGATGAGGATTTTTTTTCTTGTCTAAAGTGTTTTTTGGGGGGGAATTCCTGTACTGTGACAGAGGGCACAAGTTGTCATTACCATGCAACTGTAGTAGTCTAATCGCGTCTAAGCTTCCCATTCTACTTCAGTGAATGAGTATTGCATCTCCTCCGAAGGCGAAGATATATTCCTGGCTTAGCATGCACCATCTACAATGACTCCATGTTAGCCTGAGCACTGAAATACACTTGGGGAATGAGGGCATTTTTGTTCTACAGTATTTTATCTCCAATGCTGGGTGTGGTGTACAACTGATAAGTGAACGCCACTTTCCTCAGGTTAGCTGCTTATTTATGCTTTCGGTGGAGATTAACACTTTATTAAAAAAGCTGTCAAGCATTTCCTACTAGGGCTATTATGATGACTGTATTGCCACCACAGCACACCAGTAGTCACGAGCCATGAACGCAGTCAAATTCCACGTGACCGGTTTAGTCACGGTAACTAGGCTTCTCCAAGCTCTGATGCTGCTGATGATCAGTAGTAGCCTACCAAATTTGCTAACGTTGTGGAAATATTGGTTCAATAATATCTCTCAGATACCGGAGCCTGTGAATTCAAATAGACTTTATTACAAAGTAACAAGCTGAGTTGGTCCATTGACCAACTGCCGGACTCAGTTTCAGTCCACTCTTTTTTATACAGTTTCATGCTAATTCAAGTTTCATAGTCCCTCCACTTTATGCTAATAACCATATCCCCTCGGCTTTACTCCACCATTGTTTCCAAATCTCCACCATTGTTTCCAAAGTTCTTTCCTCTAGGCGGGGTTTACCCTCCCCTCTAGTTCTTTGGATCAATTATATTGGTGGCGCACCTATACATTATTTCCAGAAAATAATAAGTACAGATTACTATAGGCAATTATAAGATTGCTACATGCCATTATCGGACTATAATATTACTACGGGCCATTCTAGGATTAAGTACAGATAACTATAGACCATTATAGAATTATACAAATAAATACACTTAATCCCAGGATTACACATAGTGCCTTTGGTTACTCCCTTTAGAGCTGTTCAGCCTTTTAACAAGAAACACATTCTCTTAACAGAAAGCACCCACATATTCCCCCCTTTGGGACTTACGTCCCAACCCTTAAATTTGATCCAGTACAAGTGAGAAGGAGAAGCACCTTCTGTATGTATTGCTATGGAGGCAATCTGCCTCCCTTTTCTCCTTATCGACCGTTGCTCCTCTTCCTCACCCATACTGGGGAATCAGGACCAAACCTCTCCTTTCACATATAGCTAGAAAGAAGTAAAAGATCCATACTCTAGCCAATTGTCCTTTAACACACTGTGTATAAGCATGTGCATGCATTGGTTTGCCTTGCCCAAGGTTCTCAGTTATGTAGAATACAATAAAATCAAATCAACTCAACCTCATAAACCCTTATAACATCGTTCTCAATATGACACCTAAACATGTGGCCCTCCCTCATGGACACCTCTCCAACAACCATTTTAGCATAAGCGTTAAACATGTCGGAGGATTAAGGGCATGGTCCGTGGACTCTTGTAACCGGAAAAACCCTATGTTACATACATGTTTAGACAAAACAAATTCTCAGAAGGTCTAACATCATTTATAGTATCATTCAACAATTGATATACTGAATATATGTATATTCACTAAACACACTATTCATCACAATACAATGGGCAATCACCCCTTTGACACATTGCACAATCCAATGGTTCAATATAATGATAATATCCATCTCTTTCTTTCCATCCCATTGGGCACCACTTACAATACCCTCTTTTAGGGCACTGTTGGTGCCAATGTGCTCCTACATTCTGTTGAAACCTGTGATCAGGATCCTCATTATTCTTGACATAGTCCGGAACTGGATATATGTCAGGAAGTTAACCATCTATTTCAGTCTCTAACAATTGTTGTTGATAGGTAAGACAAGCCACACCTCCCCCTGGAGCTACTCCCCATAACCATGCAGGATTTCCAAATGGACAGGCCAAAGGTCCTCCTTTAGCATTACATGGTTTTCCCTGTTTGTTGGTGTATTGTCCTGGAGCTCCAGGGACAGGGTACACCTCCACAGGTGGGTTGGTAAGGACTGTCTTTGGATCAGGAGAGATTTCAGTAAAGGCAAAACACAACAGAATACCACTCCCATCACCACTAGTGCGACACCTATCATGATTGCCATTTTTGCAAACATTGCTCCCCATTTTCCCAGGATTCAGTCCAACCAGTCCCAGGCTTGGGAGTCATGTCCAGCATTGACCTTTACTTCCTGTCGTAGTCCTTTCAGCTTGGTCATTGCCTTTAGTAAATGAACCATCTGGGGCGGTGTTATTGGGGATGAAGGTGCAGCATTCATCTCCAAACATAACACAAACTCCACCCTTTTCTGCTAAGAGCCAATTCAAGGACTGCCTGTTCTGCCATGTCATTCTGCTTGTGGCCTGTACTTCTTCTCCCAACGCTGTCAATGCATAGTCTGTATAATTAATGAATCTTTGTTGGTTATAGTAAATATAATTAATCCATTCTGGATTTTTGTTTGATGCTATCCAGAGAAATATTCAAATCCTGATTTAACCTCATCTCTTGCTTTGTATTCCCTGGGGATTCCTCTAGGTTGTCCTAATGCATTCAAATAGACCTTGGGGTCAGACTTATACTCTCTCCTTACTGGAAACAGGTACAAAAGTTTCTATATCCACAGTAAAACGAGTCCTATATCGACATAACCTGAATGAACTCTCGGCAAGGAAGAAGCCATTGCTCCAAAACCGCCATTAAAAAAAAGCCAGACTACAGTTTGCAACTCCACATGGGGACCAAGATCGTACATTTGGAGAAATGTCCTCTGGTCTGATGAAACAAAAATAGAACCGTTTGGCCATAATGACCATTGTTATGTTTGGAGGAAAAGGGGGGAGGCTTGCAAGCCGAAGAACACCATCCCAACTGTGAAGCACAGGGGTGGCAGCATCATGTTGTGGGGGTGCTTTGCTGCAGGAGGGACTGGTGCACTTCACAAAATAGATGGCATCATGAGGGAGGAAAATTGTGGATATATTGAAGCAACATCTCAAGACATCAGTCAGGAAGTTAAAGCTAGGTTGCAAATGGGTCTTCCAAATGGAGAATGACCCCAAGCACACTTCCAAATTTGTGGCAAAGTCAAGGTATTGGAGTGGCCATCACAAAGCCCTGACCTCAATCCTATAGAAAATTTGTGGGCAGAACTGAAAAAGCGTGTGCGAGCAAGGAGGCATACAAACATGACTCGATTACACCAGCTCTGTCAGGAGGAATGGGCCAAAATTCACCCAACTTATTGTGGGAAGCTTGTGGAAGGCTACCTGAAATGTTTGACCGAAGTTAAACAATTTATAGGCAATGCTACCAAAAACTTATTGAGTGTATGTAAACTTCTGACCCACTGGGAATGTGATGAAAGAAATAAAAGCTTAAATAAAAATGTCTCTCTACTATTATTCTGACATTTCACATTCTTAAAATGAAGTGGTGATCCTAACTGACCTAAGACGGAGTTTGTACTAGGATAAAATGTCAGGAATTTTGAAAAACTGAGTTTAAATGTATTTGGCTAAGGTGTATGTAAACTTCCGACTTAAACTGTATGTGTTTACTTTTTTTATTTGTACGTGTACGCAAACAGATGTCTGCACTCCTCCGCCAGGGGCACACAAAAAAATGCTCCACGTAAATCAATCACTGTAAGGTACTTGGCATCTGGAGGAACATTGATCGTGTAAGGATTTGGAACTTCCGCAAGCCAGTCCTGTGCTATGTCATTTATTGCTCTTAAGACATGTACCAGTCTCCATTTCTTTCCATCTGCTTTAAGGACTGGCAACAGAGATGTATTGTATCAGCTCTGTGTTTCTATTAATACCCCTGCTTTTATCAGCCCCTCAATAGTCATGCTTATGCCTTCCCTCGGCTTCTGGTTTCCTATAATATTGGTCTTTTCAGGGGTGTTTAGCATCTGGTTTTACTTTAATGCTTACAGGACTTGCTGATTTCACTACTCCAACGTCTGTGTCATGTTGTGACACCCCTTCTGGGAAGTGTTTGTTCTATTTCCTGCCTCTGCTGGTTATCTGGGGCTATCCCTTCTCCTAATTCTACTTGGTAAGTGTTTGTTCCATTTCCTGACTCTGCTGGTTATCTGGTGCTATCCCTTCTCCTAATTCTACTTGGTAAGTGTTTGTTCTATTTCCTGCCTCTGTTGGTTATCTGGTGCTATCCCTTCTCCTAATTCTACTTGGTAAGTGTTTGTTCTATTTCCTGCCCCTGCTGGTTATCGGGTGCTATCCCTTCTCCTAATTCTACTTGGTAAGTGTTTGTTCTATTTCCTGCCCCTGCTGGTTATCGGGTGCTATCCCTTCTCCTAATTCTACTTGGTAAGTGTTTTTTCTATTTCCTGCCTCTGCTGGTTATCTGGTGCTATCCCTTCTCCTAATTCTACTTGTTGGTTAGCTCTAACTTCTACCTCCTTTGGGTCCCCATTCATTACTGTTGTGGGCAGTATTTTAATAAAGGCTTTATGAGTGGATAGTCTGTTTTGTTCCACTTGCTTATTTTTGCTTGTTTCCTCATGGACCTAAATAATTTTCTATAGCTCCCTTATTTACTAGCAATGTAATGTGTGGAACGGAATCAGAAATATTATAAAAATGTTCCACAGTATGAATCATCCCTGTCCCCTACATCCATTGCTGCTCCCTGTTTCCCTATAATTATGTACTGGGACATAATTGGTACTGATTTTCCATTTGCATTCATTATCCAAAGTTGTTCTAATAAATGGTCTTGTTAGGGGTCATACTGCATTGTGCAGTGATACTCTGATTTTTGCTCTATCAGCTTCAGGTATCTGAGCCTGGATAAACCTTCCCCACTACAGTTTTATCTATTTCTATCTTAATTTCTCCTAGCCAATACATATTTGCTGTTCCTTTTGTCATTACCATTTGTAGGTTTTAGTCCCGTTACCCCTTTAGAAGAGCACTTCATTTGGATGCCCATTTTGCATAGAGCATCCCTTCCCAGTACATTCATTGGGGTTTGTTCTGACACTAATATAGGAAGGGTTGCTGATTTATCATCAGCTCTTAAATGGACTGGACCTGTCATTGGAATTAACTGCGTTTGTCCCGAGAATCCTTTAGTTTTGACATATTCACCAGACATGGAGAGATGAGAGGCATAATTTGGACTTACACATGTGTAAGTGGCTCCCGTATCTATCATCATGGGTGTGCCTCTGTTCTCTATTTGAACCTGCAGGATAGGTTCTTGATCAGCTCTTGTGGTGATCACTGGGAACTGAGCCTCCCCTGTAGGATTCTCTGGGCACCCCTAGTATCCCTGATTAGGTCCTGCCCATGGGTTCACAGGACCCTGTGGTTGCTTCTGATTTTTGTTGCCAGCCTCCTCCAGTCTGTTTCCAATTATTTTGGTTCCTGTTTCCCTGTTGTTGCCAGGGGTTAATAGGACAATTTTGCCTAGTGTGCCCCAACAGATCCCAGGTGGTCCCAGCGGGCCCCTGTTTCCTCCTCTCTGATTGTTTTGCAGAAGTCTTTGTTGCCTATTGCCATTATTCCATTGTTGGGGTTGTTGTGCATACACATTCACTACTGGTGGTGTGGGTTGTACTTGGGCCTGCTGGACAGGAGATGGTTGTAGTCCTCCAGAGGAGACTGCAGCCATTGTTCTGCTTCAGGGACAGGGGCTGTCACTGGAGCTTGGACTTTCTTTTTCCCTTTGTTCGTTAGTCCTTCCAGCTGGAGCTGTATTAGCTTGTTCTGAATGTATTCTCCTTGTTCCTTGAGTCTTTGTTTATCCTTTCTGTATTTTCCCACTGCATGGATTACATGGTCACATAATTCTTTGTGTGATTTTGAAGACAGTCCCACCACGTCCTCCAGCCTGCTTCTCACTGGCTGGGGCTTGGCCTCTATCACTGAGTTCCGGAACAGAGTTGTCATCAGTGTGTGCCCCTCTGGATCCCGTTCTGTTTCCAGCCTCCATCATTTCAGCTGTCCATGTAGATACGCAGCTGGATTCTCTGTCTCCCCCAGTGCTTCCACTTTTAGTGACTTTTCAATCCTTGCCGGGTATTGCCTTCTTAGAGCACACCAAAAGTCTGAGCATTGTGAGTCAAAGTCTATTCCATCTCCCAGTGTAGTCTCTATTGCCTCGTTCAGGTTACTGGACCTCCCTACATCCTCCTTCTTTGCCACTCCCACTACTCTCGCCAGCAGTGCCTTCAGATCCCCCACAGCCAGTAGCTTACCCATGGTTTGCTCTTCAAAAGTCCTATTCCATTTTCCTGCTCCATCATGGAGGTCAGGTAGGCGGGCAAACAACCATTCCAGGTCCTGCGAGCCCCATGGGACATAATGCACTTGAGTACCTTTTATAAAAATTGGACATTGTGCACCATATCTTTCAGGTTCTTTCATCTTCCTCCTACTCCGCAGCCCTCTTTTTTCCCTTTCCCTGCCATAGACCATTTTCCTTAACTGGCTATACAGTTGAAATCGGAAGTTTACATACACTTAGGTTGGAGTCATTAAAACTCGTTTTTCAACCACTCCACACATATCTTGTTATCAAACTATAGTTTTGGCAAGTCGGTTAGCAAGTCGGTTGCAAGTCGGTTAGGACATCTACTTTGCGCATGACAAGTAATTTTTCCAACAATTGTTTACAGACATTATTTCACGTATAATTTACTGTATCACAATTCCAGTGGGTCAGAAGTTTACATGCACTAAGTTGATGGTGCCTTTAACCTTTCTGATCTCCCCATCCCGGATCCGGGATCGTGAATACAGACTCAAGCTCATTACCATAACGCAACGTTAACTATTCATGAAAATCGCAAATGAAATGAAATAAATATGCTAGCTCTCAAGCTTAGCCTTTTGTTAACAACACTGTCATCTCAGATTTTCTAAATATGCTATAATATGCTATGTTGATGGCTAACGTAGCATTTAGCGTAGCATTTAGCGTTAGCATTCAGCTGGCAACATTTACACAAAAAAACAGAAAAGCATTCAAATAAAATCATTTACCTTTGAAGAACTTCAGATGTTTTCAATGAGGAGACTCTCAGATAGCAAATGTTCAGTTTTTCCTGAAAGATTATTTGTTTAGGACAAATCGCTCCGTTTTCTGCGTCACGTTTAGCTACGAAAAAACCCCTGTATCCAGGATTGTGTAAATCTATCAGCAAGCTCATTAGCATAACACAACGTTAACTATTCATAAAAATGGCTAATGAAATGAAATTTATCTATTTGCTCTCAAGCTTAGCCTTTTGTTAACAACACTGTCATCTCAGATTTTCAAAATATGCTTTTGAACCATAGCTAAACAAGCATTTGTGTAAGAGTATTGATAGCCTAGCATTGCATTAAGCCTAGCATTCAGCATGCAACATTTTCCACAAAAAAACATAAAACCATTCAAATAAAATAATTTACCTTTGAAGAACTTCAGATGTTTTCAATGAGGAGACTCTGTTAGATAGCAAATGTTCCGTTTTTACAAAAAATATTATTTGTGTCGACTAATCACTCCATTTTGTTCATCACGTTTGGGTAAGAAAAAAAGAAAAAAAAGTCATTAAAACGCGAACTTTTTTCCAAATTAACTCCATAATATCGACAGAAACATGGCAAACGATGTTTAGAATCAATCCTCAAGGTGTTTTTCACATATCTATCGACAATAAAATCCATCGTGGCAGTTTACTTTCAATTCTGAAGAAATGGAACGCGCATGGACTTACTGATTGCGCATGGACTTACAGGTAAATGTAGTCTCTTATGGTCAATCTTCCAATGATATGCCTACAAACACGTCACAATGCTGCAGACACCTCGGGGAATATACAGAAAGCGCAGGCTCATTCCTGGCGCATTCACAGCCATATAAGGAGACATTGGAACACAGCGCCTTCAGAATCCAGGGCATTTCCTGTATGAAACATCATCTTGGTTTTGCCTGTTGCATTAGTTCTGGGGCACGCACAGATAATATCTTTGCAGTTTTGGAGACGTCAGAGTTGTCTTTCCAAGGCTGTCAATTCCATGCATAGTCGAGCATCTTTTCGTGACAAAATATTGCGCTTAAAACGGGCACGTCTTTTATCCAATAATGACACAGCGCCCCTATAGGTTCAAGAGGTTAAACAGCTTGGAAAATTCCAGAAAATTATGTCATGACTTTAGAAGGTTCTTACAGTGGGGGCAAAAATGTATTTAGTCAACCACCAATTATGCAAGTTATCCCACTTAAAGTTGAGAGAGCCCTGTAATTTTCATCATAGGTACACTTCAACTATGACATACAAAATGAGAAAAAAAAATCCAGAAAATCACATTGTAGGATTTTTAATGAATTTATTTGCAAATTATGGTGGAAAATAAGTATTTGGTCAATAACAAAAGTTTATATCAATACTTTGTTATATACCCTTTGTTGGCAATGACAGAGGTCAAACGTTTTCTGTAAGTCTTCACAAGGTTTTCACACACTTGCTGGTATTTTGGCCCATTCCTCCATGCAGATCTCCTCTAGAGCAGTGATGTTTTGGGGCTGTTGCTGGGCAACACGGACTTTCAACAAGATTTTCTATGGGGTTGAGATCTGGAGACTGGCTAGGCCACTCCAGGACCTTGAAATGCTTCTTACGAAGCCACTCCTTCGTTGCCCGGGCGGTGTGTTTGGGATCATTGTCATGCTGAAAGACCCAGCCACGTTTCATCTTCAATGCCCTTGCTGATGGAAGGAGGTTTTCACTCAAAATCTCATGATACATGGCCCCATTCATTCTTTCCTTTACACGGATCAGTCGTCCTGGTCCCTTTGCAGAAAAACAGCCCCAAATCATGATGTTTCCACCTCCATGCTTCACAGTAGGTATGGTGTTCTTTGGATGCAACTCAGCATTCTTTGTCCTCCAAACACGACGAGTTGAGTTTTTACCAAAAAGTTATATTTTGGTTTCATCTGAACATATGACATTTTCCCAATCTTCTTCTGGATCATCCAAATGCTCTCTAGCAAACTTCAGACGGGCCTGGACATGTACTGGCTTAAGCAGGGGGACACGTCTGGCACTGCAGGATTTGAGTCCCTGGCGGCGTAGGGTGTTACTGATGGTAGGCTTTGTTACTTTGGTCCCAGCTCTCTGCAGGTCATTCACTAGGTTCCCCCCGTGTGGTTCTGGGATTTTTGCTCACCGTTCTTGTGATCATTTTGACCCCACGGGGTGAGATCTTGCGTGGAGCCCCAGATCGATGGAGATTATCAGTGGTCTTGTATGTCTTCCATTTCCTAATAATTGCTCCCACAGTTGATTTCTTCAAACCAAGCTGCTTACCTATTGCAGATTCAGTCTTCCCAGCCTGGTGCAGGTCTACAATTTTGTTTCTGGTGTCCTTTGACAGCTCTTTGGTCTTGGCCATAGTGGAGTTTGGAGTGTGACTGTTTGAGGTTGTGGACAGGTGTCTTTTATACTGATAACAAGTTCAACCAGGTGCCATTAATATAGGTAACGAGTGGAGGACAGAGGAGCCTCTTAAATAAGAAGTTACAGGTCTGTGAGAGCCAGAAATCTTGCTTGTTTGTAGGTGACCAAATACTTATTTTCCACCATAATTTGCAAATAAATTCATAAAAAATCCTACAATGTGATTTTCTGGATTTTTTTTCTCATTTTGTCTCATAGTTGAAGTGTACCTATAATGAAAATTACAGGCCTCTCATCTTTTTAAGTGGGAGAACTTGCACAATTGGTGGCTGACTAAATACTAGTATCTGGTTATTTTAACTGTTGTCCTCTAACCCCTATTCCTTTTTCAAACCCCTCCTGTTCTCTCAGTCTAAGCCAAGTTTTACTTAAACGTCTATGGGTACTAACACAAAATGTCATTTCCTTGATTGTGCTAGTTCCTCTAATGTAGATCCAATTCGCCCTACTGTCCAATTCCTAAAACCACTCTCTCTCTCTCTGCTTTTAATGAGTATCTTCCAACAGGACCGTTTAGCTCTGGGTGACTAGACCACACCCTAGTTCCTCCTACCTCTATCCAGGTTACTTTTATATTTTCTAACTACTGTGCTGCACCCAGCATCAGTTGCTTTTCCAGTCTTTTTATTTAGATACCTATTCTTTCGTTGCATAAACACTTCCACTTCTATTTTCACAACTTTTCTTTGATTTCCGGGAACCTGATAATGTTCTGTCTTGCACCTGTGTATTCTTTGTTTTCTTTGGCTCTTACTTTGTTGCCCTAGTCTAGACACTCGCTTTATTTTTTCTCTTATAGTATCCATACTATTCTTTGTTCCCTATTCTCATTCTGTTCTGCCATTCACTTTTATATATTATTTTTTTAACAATTTATGTCCGGACGGCTGGTCCATGTCCGTAAATCTCCTACCCACATTTGTATCATTACTATTTCCTGTGCCAACCACTGTTTAATCAGTCGTAGTTTAAAGGTTATTATTTCTCCTGGTTTACGCCACCATCTGCAAATGGTAAATTGAGAAGTTCTTATCTGTACCCACCTTACTCTTAACTCCAGCCCTCCTGGTAACAGACATATTTCTGTAAATGTTTGATCACCATACAGTCGTACGTTGGGTCCAGGCCAAGAGCGTCCTCCCTACCAGTTCACACTTAAGTTACGGTCCAGGAGCGGTTCGCTTCCAGACTGAATCCTTCTTTTACTCTTTCTTTCACACTTGCTCAACCCCGGTGGAAACCGGGCGCGTCCTCCCTACCAGGCTGCACTTAAGCAGCGAACCAGGAGAGGAGCTTCCCCACCAACGACAGACGAATTCCACACTTACCTTTATGCATTTCTTATGCTTTCCCCAAGCGACCTGAAAATTCAGCCCTTCTCTGATACACTTCCCCGACCCACATGACTCGGACTGATTGAATAAGATTAATGAATTGCACTCGCAACTAATTGCGATTGCAACCTCAAACGGGTTGAACAAACAAGTCCGGCCAAACTGAATTGGACAAAACAATCCAAATGTAACGGATGTGAAACGGCTAGCTTAGTTAGCGGTGGTGCGTGCTAAATAGCGTTTCAATCGGTGACGTCACTTGCTCTGAGACCTTGAAGTAGTAGTTCCCCTTGCTCTGCAAGAGCCGCGGCTTTTGTGGAGCGATGGGTAACGATGCTTCGTGGGTGACTGTTGTTGATGTGTGCAGAGGGTCCCTGGTTCGCGCCCGGGTATGGGCGAGGGGACGGTCTAAAGTTATACTGTTACACAAACTCAAACAGACTGAACAAACTGGTCAGATGAACCACCAAAATAAAACAGGTGAATAACCCCACTCAACTGAGCCAATCAAAACTGATGTGGCACAACCCCCCCCCCCCCCCCCTTGCTTAGCCTAGCTCCCTTGCCTAGCTCCCTTTAGAGCTATTCAGCCTTTTAACAAGAAATACATTCTCTTAACCTCTCTGGTACAAGGTCCCACCTCGACAACAGCCAGTGAAATTGCAGGGCGCCAAATTCAAAACAACAGAAATCCCATAATTAAAATTCCTCAAACATACAAGTATTATCCACCATTTTAAAGATACACTTCTTGTAAATCCAACCACAGTGTCCGATTTCAAAAAGGCTTTACTGCGAAAGCACACCATGCGATTATGTTAGGTCAGCACCTAGTCACAGAAAACCATACAGCCATTTTCCAGCCAAGGAGAGGGCTCACAAGGCAAAAATAGTGGTTAAGTTAATCACTAACCTTTGATCTTCATCAGATGGCACTCATAGGACTTCATGTTACACAATACATGTATGTTTCGTTCGATAAAGTTCATATTTATAGCCAAAAATCTCAGTTTACATTGGCGCGTTAAGTTCAGAAATGCATTGTCTCAAACAAATATCAGGTGAAAGTGCAGAGAGCCACATCAAATTACAGATAAACTTCTCCTTAATGCAACAGCTGTGTCAGACTTCAAAAAGGCTTTACGGAGAAAGCACACTTTGCGATTTATGTTAGGTCAGCACCTAGCCACAGAAACCCATACAGCCATTTTCTAGCCAAGGAGAGTGTCACAAAAGTCAGAAATAGCATTAAAATTAATCACTTCCCTTTGATCTTCATCTGGTGGCACTCCCAGGTCTCCATGTTAGACAATAAATGTTTGTTTTGTTCGATAAAGTCCCTCTTTATGACCAAAAACTTTTGTCCAGTAATCTGAATGCTTAAGGTGCGTGCACTAAGTCCAGATGAAAAGTTTTTAAAAAGTACAATAAAAGTTAGTAGAAACATGCCAACCGATGTTTAAAATCAATCCTCTGGTTGTTTTGGTCATAAATAATCAGTAATATTTCAACCGGACGAAAGCTTCGTCAATAGGAAAGGAGAAACAATCATACGCATGGCTGATGAATGGAAATTTCCACTGGCCACTGATTGAAAGTACTGTATCTAAAAGCCTGAAACAATGCCTAAAGACTGGCCACATGTAGAGGAAGCCACAGAGCTCGTGAACTGGGTCCTAAGTCTTTGTATGGTAGATAGGCTGTTTTTCCATTGAAAGCCAATCAAAATAATAGTACTTCCTGGTTGGATTTTCCTCGGGTTTCCTCCTGCCATATCAGTTCTGTTATACTCAGACATTATTTTAACAGTTTTCGAAACTTTAGAGTGTTTTCTATCCAGATCTACTAATTATATGCATATCCTATCTTCTGGGCCTGGGTAGCAGGCAGTTTAATTTGGGCATGCTTTTCATCCAAAATTCTGAATGCTGCCCCCTACCCTAGTGAAGTTAACAGAAAACACCCATACTAACTGCCTGGTACTCAGCACTCTGGTACTCAGCTCATGTTGTGCTACATCTCTATAGGCTAGGCCTACTATATAATAGGCTAGGCCTGTTACTAGCCTGTTCAACCTCTTTCGTATCGTCTGAGATCCCTAAAGATTGGAAAGCTGCTGCGGTCATCCCCCTCTTGAAAGGGGGAAACACTCTAGACCCAAACTGTTACAGACCTATATCCATCCTGCCCTGCCTTTCTAAAGTCTTCGAAAGCCAAGTTAACGAACAGATCACCAACCATTTCGAATCCCACTGTGCCTTCTCCGCTATGCAATCTGGTTTCCGAACTGGTCATGGGGGCACCTCAGCCACGCTCAAGGTCCTAAATGATATCATAACCACCATCGATAAAAGACAATACTGTGCAGCCGTCTTCATCGACCTAGCCAAGGCTTTTGACTCTGTCAATTACCGCATTCTTATTGGCAGACTCAATAGCCTTGGTTTCTCAAATGACTACCTCGCCTGGTTCACCGACTACTTCTCAGATAGAGTTCAGTGTGACAAATCAGAGGGCCTGTTGTCTGGACCTCTGGCAGTCTCTCTATGGGGGTGCTACAGAGTTCAATTCTTGGGCCGACTCTTTTCTCTGTATATATCAATGATGTCGCTCTTGCTGCTGGTGATTCTCGGATCCCCCTCTACGCAGATGACACCATTCTGTATACTTCTGGTCCTTCTTTGGACACTGTTAACAAACCTCCAAACGAGCTTCAATGCCATACAACACTCCTTCCGTGGCCTCCAACTGCTCTTAAATGCTAGTAAAACTAAATATATGCTCTTCAACCAATCGCTGCCCGCACCCGCCCGCCCGACTAGCGTCACTACTCTGGACGGTTCTGACTTAGAATATGTGGACAAATACCTACAGTAGGTGTCTGGTTAGACTGTAAACTCTCCTTCCAGACTCACGTTAACCTTTCTAGGGCAGGGGAACCCCTCGACAACATTCCGCTAAAAAGGCAGTGCGCGAAATTCTAAAATATTTTTTGGAAATATGTAACTTTCACACATTAACAAGTCCAATACAGCAAATGAAAGATAAACATCTTGTTAATCTACCCATCTTGTCCGATTTCAAAAATGCTTTACAGCGAAAGCACAACATATGATTATGTTAGTCATAGCCAAGTCGAAAAAACACACAGCCATTTTTTCCAGCCAAAGATAGGAGTCACAAAAAGCAGAAATATAGATAAAATGAATAACTAACCTTTGATGATCTTCATCAGATGACACTCATAGGACATCATGTTACACAATACATGTATGTTTTGTTCGATAATGTGCATATTTATATCCAAAACATCTCAGTTTACATTGGCGCCTTACGTGCAGTAATGATTTTGCAGAAATACTCATAATAAACATTGATAAAAGATACAAGTGTTATTCACATAATTAAAGAAACTTCTCCTTAATGCAACCGCTGTGTCAGATTTTTTTTTAACTTTACGGAAAAAGCATAATCTGAGAACAGCGCTCAGAACCCAAAACAGCCAGAGGAATAGCCGCCATTTTGGAGTCAACAGAGTTAGAAACAACACCATAAATATTAATTTACCTTTGATCTTCATCAGAAGGCACTCCTAGGAATCCCAGTTCAACAATAAATGACGGATTTGTTCCATAAAGTTCCATAAAGTCGTCATTTATGTCCAAATAGCCACTTATTGTTAGCGTGTTCAGCCCAGTAATCCATCTTCATGAGGTGCAGGCACTTCGTCCAGACAAAAACTAAAAGTTCCGTTACAGTCCTTTAGAAACATGTCAAACGATGTATGGAATCAATCTTTAGGATGTTCTTAACATAAAACATCAATGTTCCAACCGGAGAATTCCTTTGTCTTCAGAAAAGCACTGGAACGAGAGGTAACTCTGTCGGGAGCGCGCGTCATGAGACCAAGGCACTCTGCCAGACCACTGACTCAGAGGTCTCATGAGCCCCTCCTTTATAGTAGAATCCTCATTCAAGTTTCTAAAGACGGTTGACATCTAGTGGAAGCCGTAGGAAGTGCAACTTTATCCATATCTCAATGTGTATTTGGTAGGCCAAGCTTTGAAAAACTACAAACCTCAGATATCTCACTTCCTGGTTGGATTATTCTCAGGTTTTCACTTGCCATATGAGTTATGTTATACTCACAGACATCATTCAAACAGTTTTAGAAACTTCAGTGTTTTCTATCCAATACTGTCCCTATCCCAAAAAGGTTAAGCATCTCCAATCCATAATTAAATCTAGAATCTGCTTCCTATTTCGCAACAAAGCCAAACATACCCTCGTAAAACAGACTATCCTACCGATCCTTGACTTCGGCAATGTCATTTACAAAATAGCCTCCAACACTCTACTCAGCATATTGGATGTAGGATCACAGTGCTATTCATTTTGTCACTAAAGCCCCATATACTACCCACCAGTGCGACCTGTATGCTCTAGTTGGCTGGCCTTCGCTACATATCCGTCGCCAAACCCACTGGCTTCAGGTCATCTGTAAGTCTATGCTAGGTAAATCCCTGCCTTATCTCAGCTCACTGGTCACCATAGCAACACCCACCCATAGCACGTGCTCCAGCAGGTATATTTCACTGGTCATCCCCAAAGCCAACACCTCATTTGGCTGCCTTTCCTTCCGGTTCTCTGCTGCAAATGACTGGAATAAATTGCAAAAGTCAATGAAGCTGGAGACTCATGTCTCCCTCATTAACTATAAGCATCAGCTGTCAGGGCACTGCACATCTGTAAATAGCCCACCCTCATCCCCATGTTATTATTTTTTTGTTGTTGCTATTTTGCACCCCAGTATCTCTACTTGCACATCATCATCTGCACATCTATGACTCCAGTGTTCATGCTAAATTGAAAATTAACCACTATGGCCTATTTATTGCCTTTCTACATTTGAACACACTGTATATAGATTTTTCTATTGTGTTATCGACTGTACATTTGTTTATTCCATGTGTAACTCTGTGTTGTTTTTGTCACACTGCTTTGCTTTATCTTGGCCAGGTCACAGTTGTAAATGAGAACTTGTTCTCAACTGGCCTACCTGGTTAAATAAAGTTGAAATAAATAAATATATTTTTATTATCTTTCCATTTTCGCCTAAAATTACATACCCAAATCTAACTGCTTGTAGCTCAGGACCTGAAGCAAGGATATGCATATTCTTGATCCCATTTGAAAGGGAACAATTTGAAGTTTGTGGAAATGTGAAATGAATGTAGGAGAATATAACGCATTAGATCTGGTAAAAGGGTCTATATGTTGTGTTCCATCATATTTGAAATTCAAGAGAAAGGCCATACATTGAGATAGGAGTCTAGGTGTCATTTAGATGTTGTCCACAAGATGGCAGCAGTGTGTGTGCAACGTTTCAGACAAATCCAGTTAAGAATTACATCACTACACAATATTTTGTATCAAGTCTGCCAGGAGTTTGCCCAAATGACCTGAATTGGTCCATTTATACATTTTCAAGTACATACCTATAGAGAACATACAAAAATGCTGTGGTATACAAAATAAAAGTTTACACACTCCCAGGAATGTCATTCATGATTGATCATTGGCTTCCCTACAGAAAATACACTAACCTTCACACATCTAGATGGCCGGGGGTGGGGGGGGTCAAACTGTAGAACCCAGTTCCTACATTTGAATATAAAAACAAAACTATGCTATATTTTATCTCTGGGACCCTCAGGATGACAAATCAGAGCAAGATTACTGAATGTAAAGTACATTATTTACCTTCAGAGGTGAATGTATCAAACCAAGTGCCATGATGTGTTTTGTTGTTGTGCACTCGCCTCAAACAATAGCTTGGTATTCTTTTTGCTGTAATAGCTACTGTAAATTGGACACTGCAGTTAGATGAACAATCATTTAAGCTTTCTGCCCATTATAAGACATGTCTATGTCCTGGAAAGTTGGCTGTTGTTTACATTGTCATTCTAGTCACATTATTGCATATTGAGCAATAATTGTCCTGGTTTAGGGACACCGATCCAATAGAGGTTAAGCAAATTGCTTCTCTTTGCAACAGGAGTATAGCCTACCTGGCTGGCATGAAAATGAATCTCGAAAATGAACCACGGGAAAAGCATCATCCATTTGCTATAGACAGCATTTATTTTTTTTCTCTACCCATGTTCCGAGACGGGTGCATAATAATGGTCCATTCTGAATAAAAACAAATTTCACATATTATGTTTTGATTTTTTTATACATTCTAAGGCTGCATGATGCAAATCAAATGAGGATTTGAAATGTGTATTTTACACCCCTTTTTTCTTCCCAATTTCGATCTTGTCTCATCGCTGAATCTCCCCAACTGGCTCGGGACAGGCGACGGTGGTGTCATGCGTCCTCCGAAACATGACCCACCTATCCGCGCTCCTTAGCACACACCAGCTTAACCCGGAAACCAGCCGCACCAATGTGTCGGAGGAAACACCGTTCGAGTGGTGACCTGGATCAGCCTGCAGGCACCCGGCCTGCCACAAGGAGTCGCTAGAGCGTGATGAGTCAAGTATAGCCCCCCCGGCCAAACCCGCCCCTAACCCGGACGACGCTGGGCCAATTGTGCGCCTTCCTATGGAACCGACTCTTTCAATGAGTCGGTCACCAGTTACAAAGAGCAACCCTTTTTCTCTGGTGTATTGACAATGACTTTCTTTGTACTGTAGTTGGTTCATGTAAGGAAGAAAGACATCTCTTATATTGCCGGAGGCTACGTTTTCTACCACACTGCAGTGGAAGAGAGGATGCTACTGTATTTTAGAATAACTCTCATTGAGGTTTGAAATTCCTCTCATCCTGGCTCTTTGTAGACTTATTTCTCTGCAGGCCCCCCAGCATATCATTGCGTTTGATGCATGAGTGGTGTGCTCAGGCGGGTATTCAGCATCAGTCCCTTTTTCAGGTGCCTCTTAACAGGCTCAGCAGAGCCCCACTATAGATACATTACAGTAGATGATTTCTATCTTTTTGATACCGTCTCCTGCCCATGTTCCATTATGGAGGGCCAAGTCGACCCACGCAGTAAGGGCACACCTGTGAGGGGGAGACCTGCCAGTTGGGATGGGGGGGGGGGGGGGGGCTTGGTGAAATACTGTTGAGGTTGCAGTACGTGGAGAGGGACTGCATTATGTATACAGTATATGTAGATTTATTCACTCAATTGTTTCTTACTAGGGAAATGCATTAACCAAGGAGGATAAATATTTAACAGTCCCCAATTGGAGACCTAATGGAATGCAGAAATTTGAGAGTTTCATTAGTATACTGTTTTTTGTACCTTTATGAGAAAATGTTTTTCTTTCTTTCTTTCTTTCTTTTTAATGTTTTTCTTTCTGTATCCACAGAAAAGTAGAACAAGTACCTTTAGTTCACAAGCTTGAATAATCTTTGCTGTATTCATAAGTTAGCCTAGCTAGCAGATTGTAATGGGCTAATGTGATGGTCCATTAGCTGTTACATGAAGGGTACTGTTTGGTGTAGCACAGTGAATCTTCGACTAACCTTAACTTGGCGATACTATATTTGTTCTCGATTCGGCCTAACATGTATCTTCTAAAATAACAGTATCCAGTTGCAGGTGGTTTGTTTGAATTTAGAAAATGCTCCGTTTATGTGTACACTGCCATCTTGTCTATTTCAAATCTTCTCTCATTGAGCGTGACAGGGGAGTGACATGCGGCACTTTTAGGTGTACCCAACTGTCTCAATCAATGAGAGAAGATTTGTACACATTATTGGATTACTTCATGGAGCAAAACATTTATTTATTTTAATAACAAAGCATTTTCTAAATTCAAATGAATCAATAAAATTGATTAAATTGTTGTTTTTCCTCATCAATCTACACACAATACCCAATAATGACAAAGCAAAAAAAGGTTGGTTGAAATGTTTGCAAATGTATAAAGAAAAATACTAAAATTTCACTTAAGTATTCAGACCCTTTACTGATTACTCTGTTGAAGCACCTTTGGCAGAGATTACAGCCTTGTCTTCTTGGGTATGATGCTACAAGCTTGGCATACCTGTATGTGGGTATGCAGATCCTCTCAAGCTCTGTCAGGTTGGATGGGGAGCGTTGCTGCACAGCTATTTTCAGGTCTCTCCAGCGATGTTCGATCGGGTTCCTAGTCTGGGCTGTGGCTGGACCACTTAAGGACATTCAGAGACTTTTCCCGAAGCCACTCCTGCGTTGTCTTGGCTGGGTGCTTAGGGTCGTTGTCCTTCTGGAAAGTTCTCCCATCTCCACAGAAGAACTCGGGTTCTTGGTAAATTTTAAGAATGATTGAGGCCACTGTGTTCTTGGGGACCTTCAATGCTGCAGACATTTTTTGTTACCCTTCCTCAGATCTGTGCCTCAGCACAATCTTGTCTCGGAGCTCTACGGACAATTCCTTCGATCTCAGGGCTTGGTTTTTGCTCTGACATGCACTGTCAACTGTGGGACCTTTATAGAGACAGGTGTGTGCCTTTCCAAATCATGTCCAATCAATTGATCTTACCACAAGTGGACTCCAATCAGGTTGTAGAAACAGCTCAAGGATGATAAATGAAAATAGGATGCACCTGAGCTCAATTTCGAGTCTCAATGCAAAGGATCTGAATACTTAGGTAAATAAGCTATTTCTGTTTTTTATTTTTTATTAATACATTTGCAAAATTGTAAAAAAAAAAAAAAACTTTTCACTTTGCCATTCTGAGGTATTGTGTGTAGATTGGTGATAAAAAAAATACTTTTAGAATAATGCTGTAATGTAACAAAATGTGGAAATGTGAAGGGGTCTGAATACTTTCTGAATGCACTGTAGTTTATGTCCTGTACTTTCCTGTCACATTGTGCCCTTGTCCGTTTGTGACTATTAGGGCTCTGAGGTCCTGGGAGCGAGAGTTGCCAGTTCTAAAACTGAAGCTGAGTTGTTTCTCCTCCGGTTTGCAGTGCTCAGGGACAGAGTCGTTTATTTGATTAATGTATTTATCTTACTGCTCTCTCTCTTGGCTGTGCCCAGTCCTCTGTGGTATCCAGGTTGTAGGGACTCTTTCTCTCTGGGACTGCTGTAAATTGATTGAGGGTGAGGACGAGTTCCGACTGAGAGACATGGCAGCTATTATAGAGAGGGCAGGGAGATGTAGAGAGAGGGAGGGAAGGAGCTAACTGGATTTGATTTTGATGGTGTGAGCTATAAAGAAAACAAAAGGCAAAGGTCCACTCTTTAAGTTCCGTTGATAGCTTCTTAAATCTCTTTTAACTGTTCGTTCACCTCTATGTAACTTCTTGGCTCTTGTCAGGAGGGAAGTACCCTGAAACTAATTTAGGAGTTAACTTCACTGGAGAGGTGGAAGCTTTTGCTCTGGTTTTGTTTGGGGTTTGTGATAACAAGAGGCCCAGGCTAAGGGTTAGTCATGGTTCTCTTCATACTACTGAAATGTGGACCTTTTAAGGAAACAACAAGGTGCTGTCTTCGGTTTGCTGCCCTTCGTCAGGCACTGGTTTCAACATGGCTTTTATACAGTGCCCAAGCTTATTCAAGAAGGCTAAACCCCTTTCTGTTTTCTGTTTTGACTCTCAGTTCATAGGATACAGGGGAATGTTAGATGAAAGTAGAAGTAGGAAGTAGTTGAATAGTTGGCACTTCACATATCTCTCCTCTATTTTTTTTGTCTTTCTCTCTTAGGGCTCATCATCTTCCGGTCGGTCCCGTAGTGTCTCCCTCCTGCCAGCCTCCTCTTCGCCTGGTACCCAGAGGCACTTGGTGGGTTTGGGCACACCCAGCAACATCGTGACCATCACCCACCACAAGTCCCCAGCCGCTGCCCGACGGGCCAAAAACCAGTATCCTGGCAGACTGCTGGAGGTCAAAGAGGTGGGTGGAACCAGGAACTGTCCCTCTCTGATGACATCATCATGGATTCATTGATTATTCATTGTTGTAGACGCTAGGCAGACTGTCTGCCAAATTCATCCCAAATTCAGCCAGATTGGAGTCATGGAGTTTGGATTTTTAAATGAACTATTTCCACATTATGGAATATTTCTGTTCAAAGTACATGACCCAGTCATTTCAAGTTGACCGCAACATTGACCCCAACACACTCTTGTTTCAATACTGCACTCTATCCCATGTCCTATGCATTCAGTGTTTCTGCCGACCCTCTGGTGGGCCATTGGTGCAGTGAGTTCATAAAATATTTTTGGGCCTGGGCGTTTGACCCGATCAACATTGACTGCACTGCTCTCTGTCTGTAGCTTGATCTTGCTTTGCGTTTAACATGGCATGTGACAAAAGGGAAATCAAGCTAATGTTGTACCTATGGAGTGAAGTCTGAACTAGAGAGAGGTGGTGTGTCTTTATGTTCTACATTCTGTAGGGGCATTATAGCAGTAACTCCAGTTTCTGCTAAAATGGCTAAATAACCAACTGAAGAATTTGGCATTCATTTGCATAAACATTTTGAGACTGAAACTGCCCTTCGAATTCTTCCTCCAAAACTGATCAGTGTCACAACCGTCAAAATAACATTCGGACCAAGGCGCAGCGTGATACGGGTTCCACATCTTTTATTTCGTGAAACGCACAAAACAATTTTAAAAAAACTAATGAAACGTGAAGCTATGCTTTCAGCTGTGCTCACAGGCAACTACACATAAACAAGATCCCACAAAACACAGTGGGGAAATGGCTGCCTAAATATGATCCCCAATCAGAGACAACGCTAAACAGCTGCTTCTGATTGGGAACCATACCAGGCCAACAGAAATAAAACAACCTAGATTACCCACCCTAGTCACACCCCGACCATGCCAAAATAGAGGATAAAAAGGCTCTCTATGGTCAGGGCGTGACAATCAGTCTGTACTTAGCTACATTTTTTGCATGTCTTACTGAAGATTACTGAATGTAAGTACATTATTTACCTTCAGAGGTGAATGTATCAAACCAGTTGCCGTGATAAAAGTGTATTTGTTGTTGTGCACTCTCCTCAAACAATAGCATGGTATTTTTTTTCACTAATAGCTATTGTAAATTGGACACTTCTGTTACAATAACAAGAATTGAAGCTTTCTGGAAAGTTGGGTGTTACTTACAACGTCATTCTAGTCACATTAGCACACGTTAGCAACAACCGTCCCAGTATAGGATCACCGATCCCGTAGAGGTTCAAACCAGACTGAACACACTGTCAGCGCAGCAATCTGGGTTAAGCAGGCTATTGCTCACATGCATTCATGCATTCATGCATTCATTCATAAATGTAAGCTTTGCCTTTATAACGACTGATTTTGTAACCTTTCTGTATAGCCTGTCTGCAGTTGCTTATAGGGATTTATTGAAAAAGATGACGCTATACTGTACTATAGGCCAGAGACAGCAGATAAGAACTTGATGGAATCACGATTGTCTGACACTTTTAGCTGAGCAGTCGCCTCATTCACAACTTTTGTTTAGTTAGTCCTAGCGGTCTAGTCTTGTTCCTGCTATTGTCAGTGGGCTGTGTTCTTGTCTGCTGAATTATATAGATAAGATGACTTCCATACATTTTCAGCTGATGGAAATCATTCTCAAAGTGATGACAGTGGATTCTTCTATCCATCAGGGATAAACTGTTTTTCCTCTAAGCATTGAAAAAAGTAGGCCTATTTTTGTTCATTATTATTATGTCTTTGCCCTGAAATATTCGCAGGTTAGCATTTTTCCGTCATGAATCTTGTTGTCACTAGCTGGCACAGCCACAAAGTCCTCAAATCTGATTTTGAACCCGAACCTTAACCACACTGCTAACCCTAATGCCTAACCCTAACCTTAAATGAAGACCAAAAAGCTACTTTTAGAACTTTTACAATATAACCAATTTTGTCTTTGCTGCTGGCCTATCTAAGGGGAAATTGCTCAGTTCTGCCTCCAGGACAAGACTCATGACAATAAACGTCAACCTGCGAAATATTCGGCTGTATACAGCTTTAGACACCGTCAGCAACCGAAGCTGGTGCAGACTAGAGTTGTCTTTGACTTTGAGGCCTGGTATATGGACTATTGGCAGTGGACACACTTGTGTGCTGTACCATTGCCTCTGTCGGACATTGCCTTCCAGGAATGGGTAAAGGGCTGAACATTAGTTCCATTAGTTACTGTACATCTAAAGCCTAGCTTCCTGCCATCCAGGACCTCTATACCAGGCGATGTCAGAGGAATGCCCTAAAAATTGTCAGACTCCAGCTACCATAGTCATAGACTGTACTCTCTGCTACCGTAGAGCAAGCGGTACCGGGGCGCCAAGTCTAGGTCCATGAGGCTTCTTAACAGCTTCTTGCCCTCAAGCCATAAGACTCCTGAACATCTAATCAAATGGCTACCCAGACTATTTGCATTGCCCTCACCCGCTTCTTTTACACTGCTGCTACTCTGTTTATTATCTATGCATAGTCACTTTATGTACTGTACATGTACTGTACATATTACCTTGTCTAACCGGTGACTCTGTACCGGTACTGTATATAGCCTCGCTATTGCTGCTGCTGCTCTTTAATTACTTGTTACTTTTATTTCTTATTTTTGTAGGTATTTTGTCTTAAAACTGCATTGTTGGTTAAAGGGCTTGTAAGTAAGCATTTCACTGTAAGGTCTACACCTCATGTGACAAATAAAATGTTATTTGATTTTACTGATGGCTCAAATAACAACATTTTTGCCCGTTCTGGATAAAGGACATGGTGGTCAGAACTCATCATTCCTGCTGTAGCTACCGGACACTGTATCAATGCACAGGTATGGGAGCCAACAACAAAGGCTGCTCTCTTTGAGGTTCTGCTTCTGGAACAAGTTGGCTTTGTCCAGGTTCTCTGAAACATGGAACTCTAAAAGGGCATTGGTTGAAAAGTACACCGGCTAGAAGGATAGCGTGTAATCAAAACTTAGCTGAGGAATTGGATCACCTAACACCACAAGGACTCCGCTAGGGATTATGGAGCCATTTTACCAGGCTCCCCATGAAACTATAGCTCTGGGATTTTTCTTCAATGAATGCATTTTTCTACTTGGGATTCAAACAACACTGTGCCAGGTTATTGACATTCTTGGAAGAAGTAAACATTTTCATTAAGCTTTTGATAAGATCATTTGTGCCTGGATGATTCAAGTCGTTAGATTCCCCATTCAGATCAGATTCATACGCTGCGTCAATCTTCACACTAAGAACCACTTTTTTTTAAATGAGATCTTCTCATAAAAAACATTCACAGAAAAACGACTTCATGAGTAGCAACATTTCTCACCATTTGGAAAGTAGACTTGTCACCTGAAATGAACCCAGAGTGATTTGAGTAAATATCAAGCAGATGGTTTGACTGTTAAATAATCCAAACACTCATTTGGGGCCATCTCTGAATTTGGACTTGGATTATAGGAAACTGGGTTGTCTTTCTTTTCTCTATGCTGTTTCAAGCTTGTGCTAACCTGCATTCTGCCCAAAATGAGCCTTGTTACATTACCCTTTTTCCATGACCTGATTTACATTCCATCCCTCCCAGAGGCTTGTTAAGTTGTAGAGGTAGTAGTTGTAGTAGTTGTTAACTTAAAAGGACACCAGTTCCAGTTTAACAACGTCACTTGTAGATAAACTCAGAATTGAACCAATGGAAAATCGATCAAGCCAATGGCAGAATCCACCGTTTTTCCACCTGTACTCTGCACTTTGTTGTACCAGTAGAGTGATTCATCTGCCAGGCCATTTACACACTTTTTTTTAGTTTCCACAGTGTTCCTTCGCTCGTAGCTTCAGGCGGCGCTCGGATGTGAATGTCCCTTGACAGCTCTGTTCCCTGCAAAAATGCAGATTTGATGTCTATGGAATGAAGTGTCCATTTTTTTCTGGCAGATCACTGAGGCGCATGTCGGTGAGTCTTTTGGGAGTTGTTTAGCAGCCAGCTCCTCTAAACCTCTAGCCACTAGATGAGTCGTTTGGGAGTTGTTTAGCAGCCAGCTCCTCTAAACCTCTAGCCACTAGACGTGCTTTTGGCACTATTCCAGTTAATGATTCTTTAAGGGTACATACCCACCTTGTTGAGACGCGTTTTTGGCCAATGTCTTTGACTTCCTCAAACATTACATTTTTCCTCCAATTACTGAGCTTATCTAGTTTAGCTGAGTCAAATGACATGTCCTTTGTTTTAAGTACATCATTTTGAATGTCATTCTGATTTTCTTGATTTTCCATTGGTTCAATTCTGAGATTATCTACAAGTGACAGGTCAGCTGACCCTGTTGTACCAGAAAGTGTAGCTGGTTCAGAGTACTGCAAGTCGTACCAGTTCTGGTGTTTTCCTTTGGCTTTTCCTGCTCGTCCAATGATGGTTGCTGTATGTGGAATACCACTTTCTCTGTCCATGTATTTAACAGTTTGTCCAGTTTTCAGATTGAAACAACCATGTTGTCTTTACACGTGGCTGTTGTTGAATGTTTTCCTCATTTGAACGCTCATCAGTATTACCTGTGTCATGGTTGAAGGTCTCTGCTCCATTTCCTGTGTCAGTTTCAGTGTCCATATCATTGGATGCGACATCTGGTAGATTTGTGTCTGTTAATTTGTCCTTTTTGTCATTTACATTAGGAGGCTGATTCTCAGCAACAGCCCCTCCGTCTTGTTGATCATTTACTTTCCGCAATCTTGAGTGATGCACCCTGACAATGGTGCCTCCGTGACTCACAAATATCACCACACCATCCTTTGCACTCTTGACAGTCAACTCGTTTGTAGTACACTTTGTTTTCAGTCTCGTACTTCTCATCGGTGGGTCGACGCTGTTTACGTAGAGCAGAATTCTCTCTGAACACTCTCCTTCAGTGAATGCTTTTCTCGCTGCATGTAGTGCTGAAAGGTGCTGTCCCATCCATGCACTCACATTGTTCCCTTCTAGTTTTGGTGGCTTGTCAACAAGTACAGAGGGAAGATTAGGGTTCTGCCCCAACACTAGTTGTTGTGGGCTGTAACCATGAACATTGGGCTTTGATGGCAAAAAACTCAATGCACAATCTAGGGCTGTTTTCCAGTCACATCCATTGTCTTGCTTCACTTTCTGTGAGTGTTTGATTATGTCTCTCCAGAAGTCCATTTCTCTATGGACTGTATGCAGCAGTTGGCTTTACCTCCATGTTGAATTTCTCAGCCATTTCTCTTATTTCATTATTTAATTCTCCTCCATTGTAACTGTACAATTTCTGGGGCGGGCCTTGCACACTTATCCAGGAATGAATGAAGTGCTTGACGATTTCTCTGGGCTTCTTTGTATTCACAATGCTTCCAGCACTGAGGCATATGATTTGGTCAATCATGTGAAAGTACCACACACTGTGTCCTATCTCATGTAGATCTACAGCTACTGTTTCATCGTACTTGGAAGCCAGTGGCAAACCAAAAGCTGGTCTGGCATGTCTCAACACTGTTAAATATCTGCCGTAGAATGGACATACACTCATCATTATTCCTAGAACTGCTGAGTCATTTCTGAACTCAGTCAGCTGTAGCATGTCCAAACTGTTTGTGACGTTTTAAAATTGTTCTCATGTTCTCTGTCACTGTCAGAATCTCCATGTGCTCTGTTTCCATCAAAATCTAATCTTTTACATAGACTCTGTAATGCCTTTGTCAAAAATGTTTACACAATAGTGGCTTGAGGTAGTAAGTTCAAGGGTCACTGGTTGTTTAAACATCACTGCCTTGTCATTTTTTATGTCTAGTACAGCCCCTGACTTCTTGAGGGAAGCTTTGCTTAATAGTACGGGGATACAGTGGCTTGTGAAAGTATTCACCCCCTTGGCACTTTTCCTATTTTGTTGCCTTACAACCTGGAATTAGAATAACTTTTGGGGGGTTTGTATCATCTTATTTACACATGCCTACCACTTTGAAGATAAAACATATTTTTTATTGTGAAACAAACCAGATAAGACTAAAAAAGTCAATACGTCATAGAGTACCCCCAAAGTCAATACGTCATAGAGCCACCTTTTGCAGCAATTATAGCTACATGTCTCTTGTCTCTCCTCTATAAGCTTGGCACATCTAGCCACTGGGATTTTTGCCCATTCTTCAAGGCAAACCCGCTCCAGCTCCTTCAAGTTAGATGGGTTCTGTGCTGTATACAATGCTTTGTAAGTATTTAATCTTTCAGCAATCTTTAAGTCATACCACAGATTCTCAATTGGATTGAGGTCTGGGCTTTGACTAGGCCATTCCAAGACATTTAAATGTTTCCTCTTAAACCACTTGAGTGTTGCTTTAGGGTCATTATCCTGCTGGAAGGTGAACCTCCGTCCCAGTCTCAAATCTCTGGAAGATTGAAACAGGTTTCCCTCAAGAATTTCTCTGTATTTAGCACCGTCCACCATTCCTTAAATTCTGACCAGTTTCCCAGGCCCTGCCAATGAAAAACATCCCCACAGCATGGTGCTGCCACCACCATGCTTCACTTTTGGGATGGTGTTCTCGGGGTGATGAGAGGTGTTGGGTTTGCGCCACACATAGTGTTTTCCTTGATGACCAAAAAGCTACATTTTAGTCTCATCTGACCAGAGTACCTTCTTCCATATGTTTGGGGAGTCTCCCACATGCCTTTTGGCGAACACCAAATGTGTTTGCTTATTTATTTTCTTCAATCTCTGATGTGGAGCTTTGCAGCTCCTTCAGGGTTATCTTTGGTCTCTTTGCCTCTGATTAATGACCTCCTTGTCTGGTCCGTGAGTTTTGGTGGGCGGTCCTCTCTTGGCAGGTTTGTTGTGGTGCCATATTCTTTCCATTTTTTAATAATGGACTTAATGGGGCTATGTGGGATATTAAAAGTTTCTGATATTTTTTATAACTCAACCCTTATCTGTACATCTCAACAACTTTGTCCCTGACCTGTTTGGAGAGCTCCTTGGTCTTCATGGTGCCGCTTGCTTAGTGTTGCAGACTCTGGGGCCTTTCAGAACAGGTTCATAAATACTGAGATCATGTGACACTTAGATTGCACAGAGGCGGACTTTATTTAACTAATAATGTGACTTCTGAAGGTAATTGGTTGCACCAGATCTTATTTAGGGGCTTCATAGGAAAGGGGGTGAATACGTATGCACGCACCATTTTTATGTTTCAAATAAATACTTATTTTTTCTTCTTCTTTTTTTTCACTTCACCAATTTGGACTATTTTGTGTATGTCCATTACATTAAATCCAAATAAAATCCATTTAAATTACAGGTTGTAATGCAACAAAATAGGAAAAATGCCAAAGTGTATGAATAGTTTTGCAAGGCACTGTATCTGCAGGCACCACCTCTGTTTCAATGAAACACTTAGTCTGACCGATTTCTGCTGTTATCTTGACTCTCTTGGTAGATTGGACGATTTCTACCATCTCCAAATGTCATAGCTCTATAGTTGGTGTGTCAATCATATTTTGTACGGCTTTCATATTTAGTTCACTGACAGTTATCAAGCCATTTTGCACCACACACTGTGCGTGTACATGCAGTATCAATCACAGCAGATCATAAGGATTCAACTATAAAGATCACGGTATCAGAAAACAGAGCAGTGTAACATTACACTCTCTCTGTGTTTACATGTTCCTCTGTTAGTTTAACTTGTTCATTTTTACGAGGACAGTCTTTAACCCAATGGTAAGTGCTTTGACAAATAGCACATGTTGATCTCCTTCCATACCTGTCCAGTGGATTTGTGCCGGGCAATGGCACTCTCGTCTGGTTGTCTTGACAACGTGACTTGTTGGTGCCTTTTCTCTGCTGGTCAGTGTAATATGCTGCATCACTCATTTGCACTCTGTTATTGGCACGACACCAAAACATGTTTTTAGTGCCAACTTCATTGAAGCAAATGTCAGCACAGTAGAAGCAGTGAAAGCTGTTGCTCCCTACCATCCAGACAGGTGGTACCTAGCAACTTGAAAGCTAACACTGCATCCAGGAGAACCATGTCTCCACCATCCAGACAGGTGGTATCTAGCAACTTGAAAGCTAACACTGCATCCAGGAGAACCATGTCTCCACCATCCAGACAGGCGGTATCTAGCAACTTGAAAGCTAACACTACATCCAGGAGAACCATGTCTCCACCATCCAGACAGGCGGTATCTGGCAACTTGAAAGCTAACACTGCATCCAGGAGAACCATGTCTCTACCATCCAGACAGGTGGTATCTAGCAACTTGAAAGCTAACACTACATCCAGGAGAACCATGTCGTACTTGCGCATGTTCGAAATCAGTTATGTATTCCGTCATTGCAACCCGAAATGTCTCAAGTAACACGGTCAAAGTTTGATTATGCCTCGAAGGCCTTTCTCTTCTTTAAGAAACACAGAATCCAGTGCTCTGATCAACGTTCCCACACCGTCATCCTTGTTCAAATCCTCCACGGATATTTCCAGTGCTGTATCTCTCGCTCGTCCCTCGAGCGATAATACCATCGCAAGTGCTTGCTTTTTCTCGTCCAGATTAGTAACCTGTGTCCAGATTCCAACTTTCATACGACCTCTTCTTGTCGAAGCGAGGTGGCACATTGCAGTTAATAGCCATCCTCTGCTACCAAAGTTAACTTAAAATGACACAACAACTAGGTTCCAGTTTAACAACGTTTACTAAACCGTATTTTCACAAAACATGTTTGCCATTGTACTCAGACCAGGTCCATCAACAGTGAGACTACCACCAGGCGTACTAATAACAGAGTGACGGTGCCGTAGTGGCAGAAATATAAGGATACTGAAAACATGAACTTAACAGGTAGTGAGTAGCTGTGAATTTGTGGGTTGTAGTAGGAGACTCGGGCTGTAATATTTCACACCCCAGTGAATCTCCACATGATCAAACCTCTGCTCAGTCTCATGGAAACACAGCACACCAACATTCACTGGGTGTCGAAACCCAACACCCCCTGATGAAATCCATCACATCCTCCATGTGAACACTGGGAGTGCTGCCATCATGCTGTTGCCTTTCACTCGCAGGTTCCATCACCATCCGACCAGCTCAGGAACTAGACCACATGACTCCAGCAGTGCTGCCTGTCACAACTGGCTGATGTGAACCCATCAGACGCCTGGACCCAGTGAATAGAGCAGCACCACTGGGCATTTAGACATCCACGGCTCAAAGGTTTGGTCAGGTCAGGCTATTTCTATACTCATTGTCTCTCCAGTGGGAAATGAGGGGAGGCAGTTTATCTCTGCCTAGTGTCTACCTCCACACTGGCTGCCATTTTGAACCAAGCTATTTTAGTTTGTCCACTCTCTGTGGACCCTCTATTGCTTTGGTCTGGAGTCTTAAGACAAGTGGATGTAATGTGTATACAAAGCATATATATATATATATATATCAAAATAATAGAACAAAATAATAGAAGCTCGTGACAGTTTTCCAGTAAAGGAGGCTGGTCCCTGACAGAGGGAGACTGTGGCCTAATTCAGTCAGGCTATCTCTACTGATTGGCTGTCTGTCTCTTTCTCTCTCTAAGTCGAGGTTGTGTTAAATCAACCGTGAGTGTGAAGTCTCACGTCTGCCACCTGAGAGGGATTTGTTTTTAGATTCTACTGCAGCGTACTGTATTGGGCTCTGTAGGAAATACTCTTAGGCTTGATGACCCGGGGCTACATCGCTTTTTCTCCTTTTTTCTCTCTCTTACTATTCCGTCTTTCTCTTTCCTTCCATCTCTCTCTCTTTCCTTCCTTCCACCTCTCTCTCTTTCCTTCCTTCCACCTCTCTCTCTTTCCTTCCTTCCACCTCTCTCTCTTTCTTTCCTTCCTTCCTTCCATCTCTCTCTCTTTCCTTCCTTCCATCTCTCTCTCTTTCCTTCCTTCCATCTCTCTCTCTTTCCTTCCTTCCTTCCATCTCTCTCTCTTTCCTTCCTTCCATCTCTCTCTCTCTCTTTCCATCTCTCTCTCTCCTTCCTTCCATCTCTCTCTCTCTCTCTCCTTCCATCTCTCTCTCTCTCTCTCTCTCTCTCTCCTTCCTTCCATCTCTCTCTCTCTCTCTCCTTCCATCTCTCTCTCTCTCTCCTTCCTTCCATCTCTCTCTCTCTCTCTCCTTCCTTCCTTCCATCTCTCTCTTTCCTTCCTTCCTTCTCTCTCCTTCCTTCCTTCCTTCCATCTCTCTCTCTCTCTCTCTCTCTGTCTCTCCTTCCTTCCATCTCTCTCTCTCCTTCCTTCCATCTCTGTCTTTCCTTCCATCTCTCTCTCTTTCCTTCCATCTCTCTCTCCGGAGGTGTTTCTATGTAAAACACCACAGCTGTCTGAGGACTGAAACTTGACTGAGTGTAAAGGCGACGGGTTGTTAACAACAAAAAGGTGTGTATGTGCTGCCCATGGCGTGGGGCTCTACACACTAAGCCCATGTTAAGCCTAGTGAAAATCAGGGCTGACTCCTCATGATAGGACACAGGGCCTCTGTCTGAATGGTGGGATGGATGAGAGTTGTGGACTGATCCACTGAGCTGCAGCTACTTCAGTCACATACATGGGGGTCAGTCCGGTAACAGTTGTTTGTGTTTTTGAAGGAGAACGTAACATTGCAGTGCAGTCCCAATAGAAAAGCATTTAGTCACTGATTTAATTGTAGTGTTTGATGTACAAAATCTCTTGACGATAAAAAATATCCTCAGAGGGTAGTCCTATCAATAACATCCCATTTCTGTATTGTAGTTTGATTGGCTACGTATTCCGCATTAATGGAAGTACCACAAATATACCCCTGGCTGTAATGGCTCTCACTGAATCTGTCAGTCAGCAAAACAATGGATGTGCCATTGAAGAGTGGGCTGCTGTGTGTTTGTGTGTTGGAATATTAATTAACTGAACAAGACAAAGGGTGGCTACTTTGAAGAATCTCAAATATATAAAATATATTTTGGTGTGTTTAACACTTTATTTTGTGTTATTTCATAGTTTTGATGTCTTCACTATTTTTCTACAATGTGGAAAATAGTATAACATTTAAGGAAAACCCTTGAATTAGTAGGTGTGTGCAAACCTTGAACTGGTAATGTACAGTACATGTAAACATGGGTGTAAAGTGACTGGTAGCAGGAATATAAATACTTATGGTAATATACTAGTGGTAATACAGTGCCTTCAGAAAGTATTCATACCCCTTGACATATTCCACATTTTGTTGAGTTAGACTGAATTCAAAATTGATTACATAAGAATTTTTTCTTCTCCCATGTACACATAATATCCCATAATGACAAAGTGAAAACCGGTTTTTAGAAATGTTTGCAAATTTATTGAAAATGAAAGTCTTCACACCCCTGAGTCAATACATGTTAGAATCACCTTTGGCAGCGATTACAGTTGAGTCTTTCTGGGTAAGTTTCTAACAGCTTTGCATACAGTGCACATAAATCCAATGACAAGCATAGCCATAACATGATGCAGCCACCACCATGTTTGAACATTTGAAGAGTGGTACTCAGTGATGTGTTGGATTTGCCCCAAACATACCGTTTTGTATTTAGGACATAAAGTTTATTTTCTTTGTCACATTTGTAGCAGTAACTATGTTGTTGGTCCATCCTCAGTTTTCTCCTATCACCATTGGCCTCATGGTGAGTCGTATCTGTACTATCCGGCAACTGAATTAGGAATGATGCCTGTATCTTTGTAGTGAGAACTTCACCGTCCTCAAAGGGATATTCAATGTCTGCTTTTTACATTTTGCATCCATCTACTAATAGGTGCCCTTCTTTTGCGAGGCATTGGAGAACGTCCCTGGACTTCGTGGTTGAATCTGTTTTGAAATTCACTCCTCGAACTGAGGGACCTTACAAAGTATTATTTAACATGATTACTCCTGAACTAATTTAGGCTTGCCATATCAAAGGGGTTGAATACTTATTGACTGAAGACATTTCTCAATTTAATCCATTTTAAATTCAGGCTGTAAAAAAAAAAAAAAATGTGGAAAAAGTCTAGGGGTGTGAATACTTTCTGAATGTAATGTATATACTGTACATGTAAACCAGAGGAATAGTGACGAGTAGCTGCTAGCTAGAATTGGCACTGTGGTTTACAGGCTTTTCATGTCGTTTTCAGCCTCCCAGAGGTGAGTCATACAAGGATCCAACCCCAAATGATGAATCTATGACGCATGGAGAAAATCATAGTACCTTTTTGAGTTCTTCAGTAATTAGTCAAAACACATTTATGATGCAGAACATGTATTCCTCAATTCCACATAATCATCTATTCATGTCTGTCAAATATAACCCCTTCAACTTTTAGTTGTTGATACAGTTGGCAGCTAAGGTTGAAGAGTGGTAGCTAAAGTTTAGGGGGTACATGTATGAGTCAATGTATTATATCTAAATGTGAAAGTTACTCTGAAAAAGTGGGTTTATTAGTTCATGATAATAGGTCACTATTGGTGTCAATGAGTATGCTGTTGAATTCAAACATATGATTTCACTATATACAGTTGAAGTTGGAAATGTACATACACTCAGGTTGGAGTCATTAAAACTTGTTATTCAATCCCTCCACAAATTTTTTGTTAAACAAAATATACTTTTGGCAAGTCGGTTAGGACGTCTACTTTGTGCATGACGCAAGTCATTTTTCCAACAATTGTTTACAGACAGATTATTTCACTTATAATTCACTGTATCACAATTCCAGTGGGTCAGAAGTTTACATACACTAAGTTGACTGTGCCTTTAAACAGCTTGGAAAATTCCACAAAATGGTGTTATGGCTATAGAAGCTTCTTTAGAAGCTTTAGAAGCTAATTGGCATAATTTGAGTCAGTTGGAGGTGTACCTGTGGATGTATTTCAAGGCCTACCTTCAACTCATTGCCTCTTTGCTTAACATCATGGGAAAATCAAAAGAAATCAGCCAAGACCTCAGAAAAAAAAATTGTAGACCTCCACAAGTCTGGTTCATCCAGCAATTTCCAAATGCCTGAAAGAATCACATTCATCTGTACAAACAATAGTACGCAAGTATAAACACCGTGGGACTGCGCAGCCGTCATACCTCTCAGGAAGGAGACTGGTTCTGTCTCCTAGAGATGAATGTACTTTGGTGAGAAAAGTGAAAATCAATCCCAGAACAACAGCAAAGGACCTTGTGAAGATGCTGGAGGAAACAGGTACAAAAGTGTATATATATCCACAGCAAAACGAGTCCTATATCGACATAACCTGAAATGGCCACTCAGCAAGGAAGAAGCCACTGTTCCAAAACCACCATAAAAAAGCTAGACTACGGTTTGCAACTGCACATGGGGACAAAGATCGTACTTTTTGGAGAAATGTCCTCTGGTCTGATGAAACAAAAATAGAACTGTTTGGCCATAATGACCATCGTTTTGCTTGGAGGAAAAAGGGGGAGGCTTGCAAGCCGAAGAACATCATCCCAACTGTGAAGCACGGGGGTGGCAGCATCATGTTTTCGGGGTGCTTTGCTGCAAGAGGGACTGGTGCACTTCACAAAATAGATTGCATCATGCGGGAGGAAATGTATGTGGATATATTGAAGCAACATCTCAAGACATCAGACAGGAAGTTAAAGCTTGGTCTCAAATGGGTCTTCCAAATAGACAATGGCCCCAAGCATACTTCCAAAGTTGTGGCAAAATGGCTTAAGGACAACATTTGTGGGCAGAACTGAAAAAGCGTGTGCGAGCAGGGAGGCCTACA
Organism: Oncorhynchus mykiss; assembly: GCF_013265735.2. Classification (NCBI taxonomy): domain Eukaryota; kingdom Metazoa; phylum Chordata; class Actinopteri; order Salmoniformes; family Salmonidae; genus Oncorhynchus; species Oncorhynchus mykiss. The sequence goes on along the minus strand of NC_048582.1, from coordinate 33,217,366 downwards.
AACCTGACTCAGTTACACCAGCTCTGTTAGGAGGAATGGGCCAAAATTCACCCAACTTATTGTGGGAATCTTGTGGAAGGCTACCCAAAACGTTTTACCCAGATGTAACAATTTAAAGGCAATGCAATCAAAATTCTAGTTGAGTGAACTTATGACCCACTGGGAATTTGATGAAAGAAATAAAAACTGAAATAAATCATTATCTCTACTATTATTCTGACATTTCACATTCTTAAAATGAAGTGGTGATCCTAACTGACCTGACAGGGAATTGTGAAAAACTGAGTTTAAATGTATTTGGCAAAGGTGTATGTAAACTTCCGACTTCAACTGTACATCTAAATACTCAAGCAAAACACCTACAAACTGTCTGGGGTACTAACAAATGGCCAGACAAGTGCCCAGGAGTGTTTTAGGGTGAACTTCCTCTTTAAACAAAGTAAACATCACTGAAATATTGTATTCTGAATACTCTGTGATCCTTTGTTTTGATTACAAAGCCCTGTCCAGGTAATTTGGGACAGCAAATACATGTGGTGTTCAGCCATTATCCAAGTTTCAAAGTTACAGCAAATACATGTGTTGTTCAGCCATTATCCAAGTTTCAAAGTTACAGAAAGTACAGATCCATTTCCTTGCCTCTCTGGTATGAGGAATTGAATGAAATAGCTGTCATTATTCCTCTACTAGCAATCTACTCTGCATACAGAATAGTGATGCTGGGACTATTGTATTATACCTGCCAAAATGTTGCATGGGGTATTGGAAATGCATAAAACCACCTGATTTCTGCTAACACAAGCACTTTAAATCACATTTTTCCTCGCCACACTCTTACCCCCTGCCAAGATGAAGTGCTTTCTCCTGATGTTAAACGCCATTTTAAACATCATGTTTTTACTGCTTCTGTTCTTCCTGAATCAGAAGAACAAGTCTAATGACACTGATGCTGCTTTAAAAAACGGAGAATAAGCATAGAGTCAAGAGTGTATGGAAACTCCAAGAGCTACACACTTCACCTTGGCTTGTGTATGGGGTTACAAAGGCAATGTCACAGACGAGTCGAGGTGTGAAATAAATAATTCTCTCTACTATTATTCTTAAAATAAAGTGGTGATCCTAAAAGTTTACTTCTATTTTCTCCAACACCCTCACTCAGATTTGAAATTGACCCACACCCTCTAACCTTGTCTTGTCCTCCCTCAGGTGATGAGCCAAGCAGAGGGTCAACAGAAGAACCTGGTCCAGTCCATCGAGTCCCTCCCCACGCGAGGACCCCTTTCCTGCCTGGACCAGGACCTCCTGCTCCTCAAAGCCACGTCAGCTGCCACCATGAGCTGCCTGGGAGAATGCCTGAACATCCTGCAACAGACCCAGACCCACAGCCAGCCCCAGGCCTCCCAGCCCAACCACACCTGCGGTCCCTCCTCCGGTGAGTCCGCCACAGGCATCCCCCACCCGTCTCCCCTTAGACCCCGACAGCAGCTGCAAGGGCCTTAAAGGAGAACATGGTTCTGAGAGAAGCCTTACTTGGCATACAAACTAGATTCATGAGAGAGAATCTGGTACTTACAGGTATCCAAGAGAAAGAAGGAGAAGTTCCTGAATCTGTAGTTAGAGAGTTCCTCCTTACAGCGCTTCAGATTCTATCAGATTGCTATCGACAAAATCCAACTCGAACGTGTACACTGCTTCGGACAGAGAGGGCAGAGGTATGAACGCCCAATCGTTGCCAAATGTGCTTTCTTTAAAGATAAAATAATGGTTAAAAGTATGGGTAAAATACTTGCTGGCCCGAAAATAGGCATGAATGACCAGTTCCCGAAGGAAATTGCAGAACGGCGCAAAGTTCTGTATCCAATTTTCAAGGAAAGTAGATTGAAAGGGCTCTCGTCATCGATAAACTGTATATTGACAACCAGTTGTTCAGAGACACAAAGACCACGCGATTCTAAAAATCACAAAGATCTCATAGAGGAGACAAATAATGAAACACACAATTCTAGCCTTGTTACGGGATTGAATAATATAAAAAAATAAGTATATATATATATATATATATATAGCTTTTCTATTTATCTTCAAATATAACTAATTGGAACACAAAAGCACATTCAACATGGCAGAGATAAAAACACAGCAGATAGAAGGCACGGTATGTGTGGATGTATTGAGATGGATGGTGTGGTGTGTGTGTGCTTTTTGGTGTTTGGGTAAGTGTGGCGTTAAGTGAATGAGAAAGGAAATGGTTGCATATCCCAGAACCAATGTCTGTCTGTGAGCAGGGGTTGTGAGAGAGCTTTCAATTTTGTGCAGACGAGGGATATAAACTTAGCGAACATGATTAACATAAATTGAATAATGTGTCCCTGAACAAAGGGGGGGGGGTCAACATTAAAATTAACAGTCAGCTGCATTAAGTACTGCAGTGCATCTCCTCCGCATGGACTGCGCCAGATTTGCCAGTTTTTGCTGTGAGATGTTACCCCACTCTTCCACCAGCTGGAAATTCCTGGACATTTCTGGGGGGAATGGCCCTAGCCCTCCGATCTCAGGTCCCAGACATGCTCAATGGGATTGCGATCCGGGCTCTTCGCTGGCCATGGCAGAACACTGACATTCCTGTCTTGCAGGAAATCACGCACAGAACGAGCAGTATGGCTGGTGGCATTGTCATGCTGGAGGGTCATGTCAGGATGAGCCTGCAGGAAGGGTACCACATGAGGGAGGAGGATGTTTTCCCTGTAACGCACAGCGTTGAGATTGCCTGCAATGACAACAAGCTCAGCCCAATGATGTTGTGACACACCGCCCCAGACCATGACAGACCCTCCACCTCCAAATCGATCCCACTCCAGAGTACAGGGCTAATTCCTTCGACGATAAACGCGAATCCGACCATCACTCCTCTTGGTGAGACAAAACCGCGACTCTTCAGTGAAGAGCACTTTTTGCCAGTCCTGTCTGGTCCAGCGACGGTGGGTTTTTGCCCATAGGCGACGTTGTTGCCGGTGATGTCTGGTAAGGACCTGCCTTACAACAGGCCTACAAGCCCTCAGTCCAGCCTCTCTCAGGCTATTGCGGACAGTCTGAGCACTGATGGAGGGATTGTGCGTTCTTGGTGAAACTCGGCAGTTGTTGTTGCCATCCTGTACCTGTCCCGCAGGTGTGATGTTCGGATGTACCGATCCTGTGCAGGTGTTGTTACACGTGGTCTGCCACTGCGAGGACGATCAGCTGTCAGTCCTGTCTCCCTGTAGCACTGTCTTAGGCATCTCACAGTACGGACATTTCAATTTCTTGCCCTGGCCACATCTGCAGTCCTCATGCCTCCTTGCAGCATTCCTAAGGCACGTTCACGCAAATGAGCAGGGACCCTGGACATCTTTCTTTTGGTGTTTTTCACCAAAATAAATATGAAAGGCCTCTTTAGTGTCCTAAGGTTTCATAACTGTGACCTTAATTGCCTACCGTCTGTAAGCTGTTAGTGTCTTAACGACCGTTCCACAGGTGCATGTTCATTAATTGTTTATGGTTCATTGAACAAACATGGGAAACAGTGTTTAAACCCTTTACAATGAAGATCTGTGAAGTTATTTGGATTTTACATTTTAGTTTACTTTTTATAATGAATAATACATCTTATGTATTTATTGCCCCATCATGGTGGAACAGCATTTTTTAAAATAAATTATACATCTCATTTATTTATTGTCCCATCATGGGGAACTACATTTTTTAAATAAATTATACATCTCATTTATTTATTGTCCCATCATGGTGGAACAGCATTTTTTTAAATAAATTATACATCTCATTTATTTATTGTCCCATCATGGGGAACTACATTTTTTAAATAAATTATACATCTCATTTATTTATTGTCCCATCATGGTGGAACAGCATTTTTTAAAATAAATTATACATCTCATTTATTTATTGTCCCATCATGGGGAACTACATTTTTTAAATAAATTATACATCTCATTTATTTATTGTCCCATCATGGGGAACTACATTTTTTAAATAAATTATACATCTCATTTATTTATTGTCCCATCATGGGGAACTACATTTTTTAAATAAATTATACATCTCATTTATTTATTGTCCCATCATGGGGAACTACATTTTTTAAATAAATTATACATCTCATTTATTTATTGTCCCATCATGGGGAACTACATTTTTTAAATAAATTATACATCTCATTTATTTATTGTCCCATCATGGGGAACTACATTTTTTAAATAAATTATACATCTCATTTATTTATTGTCCCATCATGGGGAACTACATTTTTTAAATAAATTATACATCTCATTTATTTATTGTCCCATCATGGGGAACTACATTTTTTAAATAAATTATACATCTCATTTATTTATTGTCCCATCATGGGGAACTACATTTTTTAAATAAATTATACATCTCATTTATTTATTGTCCCATCATGGGGAACTACATTTTTTAAATAAATTATACATCTCATTTATTTATTGTCCCATCATGGGGAACTACATTTTTTAAATAAATTATACATCTCATTTATTTATTGTCCCATCATGGGGAACTACATTTTTTAAATAAATTATACATCTCATTTATTTATTGTCCCATCATGGGGAACTACATTTTTTAAATAAATTATACATCTCATTTATTTATTGTCCCATCATGGGGAACTACATTTTTTAAATAAATTATACATCTCATTTATTTATTGTCCCATCATGGGGAACTACATTTTTTAAATAAATTATACATCGAATTTATTTATTTATGACCCTATATTGATGGAACGGTCCACAACCCTATACCCTAGACACCCACCTGAATGACCCAGATACTAAGGAGAAGTCCCTAGCTGTTTTATGGGCCTGCTGTAAGTGATCTGTATGCAGCCGAAATGTGGTCAGAGACCTAGAGCAGCACTGCCCCCTCAAGATTCTGAGCCTGCTTGGCAGGGTTGGTAATGCAAAGCCAAAGCCCCCTAAAGGGAGAACATACTATACAAGGAAACTCTCAAAGCTGCTAATGAGAACCTTGACGACCTTGTACCTAGCCGGTGGGGATTCCGGTGGGGTGCCCCCACCCAGGCAGTGGCAGTACTGGCAACACTAGCTGCAGTAACCCATGGGGAGGAGGTCACACTCGGACATTCAGAGAGGGGGTATATTATTGTGGCCCTGGTGGCACAAAATCAAAGGTCTGACTGCACTGAGATGCTTGGGAATATGGTCAATACGGGGGACTGTGTTGTGGGTGTTTCAGGGGAAGGGGGTTTATCTCCATCATCTAGGACGTGGCAATGGTTAATGAAATCTCCCCACTTCTGCCCATTTTTTGCTCAGTCTTGCAGGCCTTCTCATACAGCTGCAACTGTATATGCATTCGTAAATCAATATCTTTCTTGAATTGGGCTCTGGGATGGTGCAACTGTTAAGTCTATGGTTGTTGTGGGGGAAAGGGGTAGTGTGTGTGTGTGTGTGTGTGTGTGTGTGTGTGTGTGTGTGTGTGTGTACGTACAGTGGGGCAAAAAAGTATTTAGTCAGCCATGAATTTATTTGCAAATTATGGTGGAAAATAAGTATTTGGTCACCTACAAACAAGCAAGATTTCTGGCTCTCACAGACCTGTAACTTCTTCTTTAAGAGGCTCCTCTGTCCTCCACTCGTTACCTGTATTAATGGCACCTGTTTGAACTTGTTATCAGTATAAAAGACACCTGTCCACAACCTCAAACAGTCACAGAGCTGTCAAAGGACACCAGAAACAAAATTGTAGACCTGCACCAGGCTGGGAAGACTGAATCTGCAATAGGTAAGCAGCTTGGTTTGAAGAAATCAACTGTGGGAGCAATTATTAGGAAATGAAAGACATACAAGACCACTGATAATCTCCCTCGATCTGGGGCTCCACGCAAGATCTCACCCCGTGGGGTCAAAATGATCACAAGAACGGTGAGCAAAAATCCCAGAACCACACGGGGGGACCTAGTGAATGACCTGCAGAGAGCTGGGACCAAAGTAACAAAGCCTACCATCAGTAACACACTACGCCGCCAGGAACTCAAATCCTGCAATGCCAGACGTGTCCCCCTGCTTAAGCCAGTACATATCCAGGCCTGTCTGAAGTTTGCTAGAGAGCATTTAGATGATCCAGAAGAAGATTGGGAGAATGTCATAAGGTCAGATGAAACCAAAATATAACTTTTTGGTAAAAACTCAACTCGTCGTGTTTGGAGGACAAAGAATGCTGAGTTGCATCCAAAGAACACCATACCTACTGTGAAGCATGGGGGTGGAAACATCATGCTTTGGGGCTGTTTTTCTGCAAAGGGACCAGGACGACTGATCCGTGTAAAGGAAAGAATGAATGTGGCCATGTATCGTGAGATTTTGAGTGAAACCTTCCATCAGCAAGGGCATTGAAGATGAAACGTGGCTGGGTCTTTCAGCATGACAATGATCCCAAACACACCACCCGGGCAACGAAGGAGTGGCTTCGTAAGAAGCATTTCAAGGTCCTGGAGTGGCCTAGCCAGTCTCCAGATCACAACCCCATAGAACATCTTTGGAGGGAGTTAAGTCTGTGTTGCCCAGCAACAGCCCCAAAACATCACTGCTCTAGAGGAGATCTGTATGGAAGAATGGCCAAAATACCAGCAACAGTGTGTGAAAACCTTGTGAAGACTTACAGACAATGTTTGACCTCTGTCATTGCCAACAAAGGGTATATAACAAAACTTTTGTTATTGACCAAATATTTATTTTCCACCATAATTTGCAAATAAATTCATTAAAAATCCTAGAATGTGATTTTCTGGAATTACAGGCCTCTATCATCTTTTTAAGTGGGAGAACTTGCACAATTGGTGGCTGACTAAATACATTTTTAGCCCACTGTGTGTGTGTGTGTGTGTGTGTGTGTGTGTGTCCCACAACTGTTGCGAGGGAGTAAAAGACGTTATGGACAATATAGGATGAGTCACAATAATTGTTTGATATTATAATAATAATTGTTTGCCATAATGTTCAGATAATGTTGTAAATGACTAGAGCAGTACTTATGAACAACCAACCTCTGTCTGGTGCAAGTAGATGTAATGGTTTGGCTGGGAATGAGGATGATGGTTGGGATGGGGGTTGTTTCTCTCCGTCTCCTTATGTCTTCTCTTCTGGTGTTCTTATTTATGTCCTAACAGTCACCCTGCCCTGTACGTCAGACAGGGGGTGGTGTGGAGTGGGACCGCCAGGCCGCAAGTACAAACCAGTTTCTTTCCACTGCCTTGCTCACAACGCGTTGTCTTGTGGGGGACCTGCTGTGCCCCGGTGCCACCTTCACTAGATTAGGACTGTGGCACACTGGCATTGGAGTGTTTGGGGGGGGGGGGGGGGGGCAACATCCATTCCACACTGTCCTGAGCCAACCCTTGCAACAGCCACTGCATGGGCAGGGTCACATTGTTGCACGGCGCCCGACAAACGCCAAGCACGAGGTCTGACCACAAATTAGCTGACTGGCACCGTCCCTGCGGGTCACCCCCTTAGAAATCTCTTTGGCGTTGTGGGTACTGTATGCCTGGAGCTTTTTAAAGGTCTTTGTGAAACTTACGGAAACCCTGTACGTTCTATTGGGTGGCCTACTGAGTGATGTCGTGGAGGATCTGGCTGCTCGTTGCTTTCTTGGTTCTCATGCTCCCACTACTACACAGCTTGCTGACGGTCCATTTCAAATGCTTAACGTGGAGCGTTTCCTTTTTGGAGATCAAAATCCATGAAGGAATGAATTGCCTCGCCAAGAGTTTTATTTGATCCCCATCGTGAAATAACTAGCAAATGTGCCATGTCTCCAAATGGTACTAGGGGCAAATCAAGTGGCATTTCACATAAATGAATGAGAGGGCTGAGTGTGTTTTGACATCTTTCTTATATGGGAGGAGGGAGAATGTGTCAGTTACTTGAACTCTGTGAAGCGTTCAATCTGAGGTGCATTTAACTCTAATGAACTTATCCTCTGCAGCAGAGGTAACTCTGGGTCTTCTTTTCCTGTGGCAGGTCCTCATTAGAGCCAGTAAAGCGGCACAAATGAGGCGCATTGAGGTCCCAGCCCTGAAATGGAAGACAAAGCCATTTTGAAAAGCATACTGTAGTGCATGAATTTTTCTGTACAACACTCCTGGCCTGCAGCGTAACCCTGTTCACACCCACGTCTGTTTTCATTGACACACTCTCTCTTTTAGGTGCTTCTTCTGCTTTTGGTGGTGCATCATCTTCATTGTGTGACCATCACTAAGCTCCCAGCTGTTCAGTGACAGCCACTGGATATCATCCAGATTTGAATAGGGAGGACACAATGATTAATTCCTGGCACGAGAAAATGTATTTTCTTTCCCCAAAAGAATGGACAACTGCAGTGATAATTCCCCCCCCCCCCCCCCCTAAAATCTCTCTCTCACTCTCATGGTCTACCTGAACAACATTTGAATAACTGTTCATAGAATAACAGCCCGAATTGCATCACATATAACAAATGTTTTATGCTCTTACAAAGGATATTTAATTAGTTCCTTCACTTCTTATCTTTGTTCCTTGAACACATGTACATTTATTTTAACTACAGACTAAATAGGTAGAGAAAATGCAACACAAGCAGGGACCTCAGCAATGCAAAATATGCTGGTCCTCCGCAGTGCTGCCACTTGTTATACAGTACTCTCTTATGTGCATGCATTTTTAAATGGAGGATACCATTCGCTACAGTAGGGGTTTGCTGCCCAGAGTACTGAGGGCTCTGCCTGCCAGATCAACAGAAGCCTGCATGGAGGGCAGTGTCAAAGCATTCTGACACCCTGGGCACCTCGCCAGTCGACTCGGCTCAACTGGACCATCAATAATGGACACGAGAGAGTAGAGAGACGAAGGTGCATTAGAGTTAACCCAATCTCAACTGGGGGAGGAATGGAATTTGGAAACGGTCCTCAGCAGCGCTCTACTTACAGGGTCTTGATTGCGTGGACATTAAGGTAGGCCGCAGCCTGCGTTTCAGCTCATCCTACGAGACAAGTAGCTGAACTTGCGTGGGTGTACACTAATTATAGACCGGAGTCATGTGACTTGACCAATCACGTGTCAAGGCGGGCACTGCAGAGCTTAGCATCTCAAACAGACACTATTTGTATGGTCTTTCATTTGGTCGGGTTATTTGTGCTCATCAAAATGGTTAAACAACTGAAACGGTCCCATGCCGCTGGTAGATCATGTTAGATTTGGCCATACGCATACAGGTGGGCAGTGAATGACATGCAGGGGGAAGGGGAACAAATGAAATACACAGGTTACAATTACCTCCCTCTCCATTTCTAGTCCTTGATATCTGGGAAGTCGTGACTTGTATTTTAACAAGAAAAATAAATCACCTCATCATAGGCACAAACACAACACAAAGACATCTTGCTCACAGTTGACAGTTTCCATAACTTGCTCATATCCTAAATGTATTCACACAGTATGTAGGTCTAGTTCTTATCAAATACATTTACAAATGACCAGTCATTTTCTGACCAATGTCTGTCAGAATGCATTGTTCCATTTGGATTCTTTCTATCATTTTGGAAACGGCTCACTCTCGTCCCCGAGTGGAAGAATGTGATTGTTCTATTCTCGCATTCCTTCCCATATTCTATTACCTCAATTGCAGCAGTCCTGTAAATTGTCTGTTAGATTTCAACTAGACTGGTTATGGAAGTACACAGAACACCTTGTCAAAGGAAAGTCATGGCCTTCAGTTTAATAGTGTTACAAAAGAACACGTTCTCACAGAGTAGTAGCAACAAAAGAATTAGACTGGTGACCCTTCAGGACAATGATTCCTCACCAGTCCTGCAGTCTCTTTCGGAACATTTTGGTTTCTCATTTCGAGCTCCGAACACACACCCCTTTTTGACTCCTAGATTCTGCAAGTCGGAGCCGCAAGTCCACCGTTCGTATACTCACACAAACACTCAGGTTACATTTCCTGTTGTCTTGTCTTTGAGTGGCAGATCGGTTCAGCTAGATCACCCTCATATACCTATTCCCATATCTATCTCCGTTGTTTTTTTTGGTTTCAAAATGTAATAAAAAGCTTATCTGATTTTCCAAAGAAAATAGAGAATGATGAGGATAGTTCACTGCTATATACACCTTTTTCTATTCATATACTGTCTATACACAGCATTATATACTGTATAAGTACATCAATATACACTGAGTGTACAACACATTAGGAACACCTTCTTAATATTGAGTTGTAACCCCTTTTGCCCTCAGAACAGCCTCAATTTGTCGGGGCATGGACCCTACCAGGTGTTGAAAGCGTTCCACAGGGATGCTGGCCCATGTAGACTCCAATGCTTCCCACAGTTGTGTCAAGTTGGCTGGATGTCCTTTGGGTGGTGGACCATTCTTGATACACATGGTAAACTGTTGAGTGTGAAACCCAGCAGCATTGATAGTTCTTGACACACTCAAACCGGTGCGCCTGGCACCTACTACCATACCCTGTTCAAAGGCACTTAAACCTGTTGTCTTGCCCATTCACCCTCTGAATGGCACATATACACAATCCAGGTCTTAACTGTCTCAAGGCTTAAAAATCCTTTAACCTGTCTCCTCACCTTCATCTACACTGACTGAAGTGGATTTAACAAGTGACATCAATAAGGGATCATAGACTGACCAGGTAAATCCTAATGTTTTGTACACTAAGTGTAAGTCAGTCAATACCAGGTGTCCTTAATGTTTTTTACACTCGGTGTAAGTCAATCAATACGGATCAATGAAGCTTGAGATCTGGCCAAAGGCTCATAGATCCCAGCTGTCAGTGTACCCCCCCTGAACGTGGTCTGAAATCAGTTGGTTCTGACCCTCTCTAATGCACCCTTTGCAGATGGTGTTCCTGTGTGGACTGTACCAAATTCGCCCTCGGGGGAGCAACTGAAGAACGGTGGCCCGACCGCTCTACGCTCTGCAGAGCCCTCCCCAGCCCTCAGGAAAAGAAGCCCCCATGGTGCTGAGGTAAGGGGAGATTTTTACACACACACACACACACATATACACACACACACACACCTCTTACCTTAATTACTCACCATATGCAGTATACTCTCACACATTGAGCCTCTGGGGTGTCTGTACGCGTGTGTGTTTCATCCCCGGTTAAAAGGGGCCAGGTTCTTCAGAAGCATCTCGAAAGTGGTGGTTTATTGTAACTTGACAGAGGAGACGACATGACTGCTTCCAAAGATCTCTCCATCTGCGCCCGCTCTAAGGGTAGCAGAGGTATTACCCAGGCCATCAACTGATAAGGGCCTATCAATTAAGACATTTTGAACCAATCATAACCATGCATACCTTGATCATGCACAGAACAAGTGCATGCACATTCTAACGAATGCCCTGTGAGCATAACACTTGCTGTATATTGTCATACACAACATTTGTTTTTCATGTGGTGCTTTCACGCTTGAGAGAGAAATTCAGCGTATCCAAGTCATGTCCTGTGTCAGAGCAAGGAGAGGAAATACAGTCTAATAAGATACAATTCTATTCATCACATGCGCCGAATACAACCGTGAAATGCTTACTTTTACAAAGCCCCTAATTAACCGACAATGCAGTTTTAAGAAAATAAGAGTTAAAGAAATATTGATGAAATAAACTAAAGTGAAACAATTAAAGCGTAACAAGGAAGTAACAATAATGAGGCTATGCACAGGGGTTACAGGTTAGTGGAGGTAATATATACAGTACCAGTCAGTGTTTCTATACGCCTCCTCATTTCAGAATAGTAGACTATTAAAGTGTTATATTTTATATTTGAGATTCTTCAAAGTAGCCAGCCTTTGCCTTGATGACAGCTTTGCACACTCTTGTGTGTTATTAGTTTAAGCAGACTGTGTTTGTCTATTGTTGTGACTCGTGATGATGCGATTGCGTTTTTCCTCTGTTGTGAAATCCCATTGCAGTGACTGTGTTGCTCAGAGGGTCGTAGGTACTCAACGCACTTCTAAAATGTTAATAGTGATGCTAGTGCCCGGTTAGTGTGTGTGTGTGTGTGGGGGCGGGGGGCTTCCCATGAATATCTAATAGAACAGGGGCGTTACAATGTCACAGAAATCGCTCTGTCATTTGAATCACATTGAACTTTGATTCTGACATGATTATTATTCAATCATCCCAGTTGAACGATATTTTACATTCCGAATGAGACCAAGATTAATGAGGAGATTGTCCCCTCTAACACATCGGCTGTCATGCTAAGGCATAATAACCCTGTCGAATGTTACAATTAGAACATTACTTTGTCATAAATGCTTGTCATTACAGATTCATTCTAGCCTCGTAATTACCAGACTGATTATCGCTGCGCTATTATATCCGTGCAGCGTTTTCATGTCAACTCACGGGATCGGGCGGCTCACGAGGATAGATTAATTCAACACCCATGTCAGTACACAGATCTCAATCAGAATACACAATGAGGTTGAGGTTGGGGGGGGGGGGGGGGGGGGGGGGGGGTTGTTTAAGTGGCTTTTTGATCTTGATGCGTGCTGAGAATAATTGCAATCCAGACAAATACCATCATGAGGTATACAACATGTATTATAAACCCAACTTGTAATTTAGAAGGATTGAAACGTAATGTAACAGGCTTTGTATGGTAAAGTAGTAATTAGTAATAGACCGAGGACTGTAAATCGCTTAATGTGTGTCTGTGGTGACATTTACTACTCTATGGATTCCCTGTACATTTTCATCGTAATAGGTCAAACATTGATAATAAGACTAAGTCCAGTGATCCATGCTTGAGGCAGTTATATTGTTAAAAAATAAAAAAATAAAAAAATGTACTAGGCCTACAATTGAACTACGTCGATCATTTCCACACAGTCTCATTTTGCAGAGGGTGTTAGATAAATCAATGTGGAAGTTTGACATGGTCAGGTGACTTGGTGTGTCGACAGGATAAATCAATGGTTACGTGTGGTGGTGCTGGTGCCAGCCTCATCTGGGCTCTCTCCCATTTGGCTAGGGGCTTCCCTATGATCAAATCCCCCATGACTGTGATGTATCGAGAATTTCCAGTGAGTGCTTGGAATTGGTGTTTGTTCGATGGCAGTTACTCAATACAAGTGTTTTTTGGTCGGGGGGGGGGGGGGTCGTCATCTTCAAAATTTTCTGTGGACTATTGCAAAAAATGACAAAGTAGTCACAGAACTTTGCTTATGTGGCAGAGTTAGAGAAGAGGTAGAGAGTCTGGTTAGAGGGTTTTTCTATTACATGCTGAAAAGTTATTTTGGAACTCTGCTTTGTTGAGTGCCATATACAGTAAATATTTCATGTCATTTCAATGGTCAAGATTTTCTGTGCTGTGTATCTGGACTAGATTGCATCTCCGGTCTGTCTATAGGTCACAGCAAAAGAGTCTTCCAAAAACAATCACAACTTGAATCTTTCTGATAGTTCACCCAGACTGTTTGTCGAGACTAGCGGCTAGCTACTTCTCCAACCCCCCTTTGTTCTGATGTGTGAAACCAACATTTCATTAACGGTGCTAGAACTGGAGGGGCCTGTCGAGGAAGAGAGCAGAGAGGAGATGGAGCTAATTGCCAAGGCTCATTAGTCCAGCTTGAAACATAGTTTTATCTTCTAATGATAGCCGACACCCTCATATATTCTCGATTTCATTATTCTCGCTCCAATCAGGGAAGACAGAGCGTCTGCCATCTTCTGCTTCTGCCTTAGTAAGGAGAGAAGTCAAGAAGGAGTTAGAGATATGAGTTAAGGATTCATCTCAAGTGGATGATTTTTTAAAAACTTTTTTGGGGCCATTGAACTATAGTGATTTTCAGGAGTTGAGATGATAGAGGTGGCTAATGGATGTGGTGGATAGAGTGATTGACAGGGGGTACATGTGCTCGTCAGAACTGCAGGGATGAACTTGGTAGAGTTTAGAGGAGCTGGTGTCAAGCCTGCCCCCTGGTGGCTTTGAAATACACTGCTCAAAAAAATAAAGGGAACACTAAAATAACACATCCTAGATCTGAATGAATGAAATATTCTTATTAAATACTTTTTTCTTTACATAGTTGAATGTCAATGGAAATCAAATTGATCAACCCATGGTGGTCTGGATTTGGAGTCACACTCAAAATTGTGGAAAACCACACTACAGGCTGATCCAACTTTGATGTAATGTCCTTAAAACAAGTAAAAATGAGGCTCAGTAGTGTGTGTGTGGCCTCCACGTAACTGTATGACCTCCCTACAACGCTTGGGCATGCTCCTGATGAGGTGGCGGATGGTCTCCTGAGGGATCTCCTCCCAGACCTGGACTAAAGCATCCGCCAACTCCTGGACAGTCTGAGGTGTAACGGATGGTTTGAGCGAGGCATGATGTCCCAGATGTGCTCAATTTGATTCAGGTCTGGGGAACGGGCAGGCCAGTCCATAGCATCAATGCCTTCCTCTTGCAGGAACTGCTGACACACTCCAGCCACATGAGGTCTAGCATTGTCTTGCATTAGGAGGAACCCAGGGCCAACCGCACCAGCATATGGTCTCACAAGGGGTCTGAGGATCTCATCTCGGTACCTAATGGCAGTCAGGCTACCTCTGGCGAGCACATGGAGGGCTGTGCGGCTCCCCAAAGAAATGCCAGCCCACACCATGACTGACCCACCGCCAAACCGGTCATGCTGGAGGATGTTGCAGGCAGCAGAAGGTTCTCTACGGCATCTCCAGACTCTGTCACGTCTGTCACGTGCTCAGTGTGAACCTGCTTTCATCTGTGAAGAGCACAGGGCGCCAGTGGCGAATTTGCCAATCTTGGTGTTCTCTGGCAAATGCCAAATGTCCTGCACGGTGCTGGGCTGTAAGCACAACCCCCACCTGTGGACGTCGGGCCCTCATTACCACCCTCATGGAGTCTGTTTCTGACCGTTTGAGTAGACACATGCACATTTGTGGCCTGCTGGAGGTCATTTTGCAGGGCTCTGACAGTGCTCCTCCTGCTCCGCCTTGCATAAAGGCGGAGGTAGAGGTCCTGCTGCTGGGTTGTTGCCCTCCACGTCTCCTGATGTACTGGTTTGTGTCCTGGTAGCGCCTCCATGCTCTGGACACTACGCTGACAGACACAGCAAACCTTCTTGCCACATCTCGCATTGATGTGCCATCCTGGATGAGCTGCACTACCTGAGCCACTTGTGTGGGTTGTAGACTCCGTCTCATGCTACCACTAGAGGGAAAGCACCGCCAGCATTCAAAAGTGACCAAAACATCAGCCAGGAAGTATAGGAACTGAGAAGTGGTCTGTGGTCACCACCTGCAGAACCACTCCTTTATTGGGAGCGTCTTGCTAATTGCCTATAATTTCCACCTGTTGTCTATTCCATTTGCACAACAGCATGTGAAATGTATTGTCAATCATTGTTGCTTCCTAAATGGACAGTTTGATTTCATAGAAGTGTGATTGACTTGGAGTTACATTGTGTTGTTTAAGTGTTCCCTTTATTTTTTTGAGCAGTGTATATTGTAGCCACAGCATCATACTACTTTGCTGAGGTTCTTTTTACTCTTTGGCAGCCATTCTCATTATGGGCTATAGGCTATACTATGGCCTACTGTAGGACATATAAGTGTCTGTGTCACAGAATATGTGGTTTGATGGCTCTTAAATGCAAGGTGATTCATGCAGTATTACTATATAGTCCGTTCACACCTCGACTCGTCTGTGACATTGCCTTTGTAACCCCATACACAAGCCAAGGTGAAGTGTGTAGCTCTTGGAGTTTCCATACACTCTTGACTCTATGCTTATTCTCTGTTTTTTAAAGCAGCATCAGTGTCATTAGACTTGTTCTTCTGATTCAGGAAGAACAGAAGCAGTAAAAACATTATGTTTAAAATGGTGTTTAACATCAGGAGAAAGCACTTCATCTTGGCAGGGAGTAAGAGTGTGGCGAGGAAAAATGTGATTTAAAGTGCTTGTGTTAGCAGAAATCAGGTGGTTTTATGCATTTCCAATACCCCATGCAACATTTTGGCAGGTATAATACAATAGTCCCAGCATCACTATTCTGTATGCAGAGTAGATTGCTAGTAGAGGAATAATGACAGCTATTTCATTCAATTCCTCATACCAGAGAGGCAAGGAAATGGATCTGTACTTTCTGTAACTTTGAAACTTGGATAATGGCTGAACAACACATGTATTTGCTGTAACTTTGAAACTTGGATAATGGCTGAACAACATGTATTTTCTGTCCCAAATGACCTGGACAGGGCTTTGTAATCAAAACAAAGGATCACAGAGTATTCAGAATACAATATTTTAGTGATGTTTACTTTGTTTAAAGGGGAAGTTCACCCCAAAACACTCCTGGGCCCGTCTTAACACTTGTCCGGCCATTTGTTAGTACCCCAGACAGTTTGTAGGTGTTTTGCTTGAGTATTTAGATGTTGAAGTCGGAAGTTTACATACACCTTAGCCAAATACATTTAAACTCAGTTTTTCACAATTCCGGACATTTAATCCTAGTAACAATTCCCTGTCTTAGGTCAGTTAGGATCACCACTTCATTTTAAGAATGTGAAATGTCAGAATAATAGTAGAGATAATAATTTATTTCAGTTTGTATTTCTTATATCAAATTCCCAGTGGGTCAGAAGTTTACTCATCTAGAATTTTGATTGCATTGCCTTTAAATTGTTTAACTGGGTAAAACATTTTGGGTAGCCTTCCACAAGATTCCCACCACAATAGGTTGGGTGAATTTTGGCCCATTCCTCCTGACAGAGCTGGTGTAACTGAGTCAGGTTTGTAGGCCTCCTTGCTTGCACACACTTTTTCAGTTCTGCCCACACATTTTCTATAGGACTGAGGTCAGGGCTTTGTGATGGCCACTCCAATACCTTGACTTTGTTGTCCTTAAGCCATTTTTCCACAACTTTGGAAATATGCCTGGGGTCATTTTCCATTTGGAAGACCCATTTGTGACCAAGCTATAACTTCCTGACTGATGTCTTGAGAGGTTGCTTCAACATATCCACGTAATTTTCCTCCCTCATGAAGCCGTCTATTTTGTGAAGAGCACCAGTCCCTCCTGCAGCAAAGCACCCCCACATCATGATGCTGCCACCCCCACGCTTCACGGTTGGGATGGGTTTCTTCAGCTTGCAAGCCTCTCCCTTGCCAAACAGTTCTATTTTTGTTTCATCAGACCAGAGGACATTTCTCCAAATGTACGATCTTTGTCCCCATGTGCAGTTGCAAACCGTAGTCTGGCTTTTTTATGGTGGTTTTGGAGCAGTGGCTTCTTCCTTGCTGAGCGAACTTTCAGGTTATGTCGATATAGGACTTGTTTTACTGTGGATATAGACACTTTTGTACCTGTTTCCTACAGCATCTTCACAAGGTCC
Organism: Oncorhynchus mykiss; assembly: GCF_013265735.2. NCBI lineage: Eukaryota > Metazoa > Chordata > Actinopteri > Salmoniformes > Salmonidae > Oncorhynchus > Oncorhynchus mykiss. The sequence goes on along the minus strand of NC_048582.1, from coordinate 33,199,901 downwards.
TTTGCTGTTGTTCTGGGATTGATTTGCACTTTTTCTCTAGGAGACAGAATGCTTCTCCTTCCTGAGCGGTATTTTATTTTAATTTCACCTTTATTTAACCAGGTAGGCAAGTTGAGAACAAGTTCTCATTTACATTTGTAAATGACGGCTGTGTGGTCCCACGGTGTTTATACTTGTGTACTATTGTTCGTACAGATGAACGTGGTACCTTGCTCCCAAGGAAGAACCAGACTTGTGGAGGTCTGCAATTCTTTTTTAGGTCTTGGCTGGTTTCTTTTGATTTTCCCATGATGTCAAGCAAAGAGGCACTGAGTGTGAAGGTAAGCCTTGAAATACATCCACAGGTACACCTCCAATTGACTCAAATTATGTCAATTAGCCTATCAGAAGCTTCTAAAGCCATGACATAATTTTCCAAGCTGTTTAAAGGCAAAGTCAACTTAGTGTATGTAAACTTCTGACCCACTGGAATTGTGATACAGTGAATTATAAGTGAAATAATCTGTCTGTAAACAATTGTTGTAAAAATGACTTGTGTCATCATGCACAAAGTACATGTTCTAACTGACTTGCAAAAACTATAGTTTGTTAACAAGACAAATGTGGAGTGGTTGAAAAACTAGTTTTAATGACTCCAACCGAAGTGTATGAGCACTAAGTAGGTCTTTGTTTAAAAAAAAAAATTGTTATGTTAAAAAACACATTTTTCAATTCAATGCCGAGACACTTTGATGTTAATGTAACGATAAATACACATAATTTTTAATGCATTTTAGGTAATTTCTGAAATGTAGCATTTTGATATAAAAATACAGAAGTCGAAATAGTCAAGCAATGGACCTAAAAACTGTCTGAGGTACTGACAAATAAGGCAAGTGCTATGAAGGGAACAGAAGTGTTTTGGGGAGGATCTTCCCATTTATTGACTTTCAACCCACAGGGTATAAGATTTTTTTTTTAAATGTAACTGAGGCATACATTAGCTTTTTGCACTAGCATTGACAGTCCAATTCACCAAGCCACACTTCCTTCACACATTGCACTTGGACCTATACTCTACACCCTTTCAATACATTCAGTGGTCATTCCTCTCTCCAGTAGAGGGTAGCAGAAGATAGTGATGTGAATGAATGGATACTGCCATGTGTGATGTCAGACACTACATGACCAATAGTATGTGGACACCTGCTTGTCGAACATCTCATTTCAAACTCATCGGTATTATTAGGGAGTTGATCCCCCCCCCCCCCCCCCCCAGCTTCCACTCTTCTGGGAAGGCTTTCCACTAGATGTTGGAACATTGCTGTGGGAACTTGCTTTCATTCAGCCAGGAGCATTACAGGTCAGGCACTGATGTTGGGCGTTTAGGCCTGGCTCGCAGTCGGCGTTCCAATTCTTCCCAAAGGTGTTTGATAGGGTTGAGGTCCGGGATCTGTGCAGACCAGTCAAGTTCTTCCACGCCAATCTCGACAAACCATATCTGTATGAACCTCGCTTTGTGAAAAACAGCCCCGGACTATGCATTCGGGCAGGTAGCGTTCTCCTGGCATCCGCCAAACCTAGAATCGTCCGTCAGACTGCCAGATGGTGAACAGTGATTCTTCACTCCAGACATCGCATACCACTGCTCCAATGGCGGCGAGCTGTACGCCACTCCAGCCGAAACTTGGCATTGCGTATGATGAGCTTAGGCTTAGTGCGTAGCTGCTCGGCCATGGAAACCCATTTCGTGAAGCTCCCGACGAACAGTTCTTGTGCTGACGTTGCTTCCAGAGGCAGTTTTGGAACTCGGTAATGAGTGTGGCAACCGAGGACAGATGCTACGCGCTTCAGCACTCGGCAGGTCCCATTCTGTGAGCTTGTATGGCCTACCACTTCGCGGCTGAGTCGTCGTTGCTCCTAGACATTTCCACTTCACTATAATAACACTTACAGTTGACCGGAGCAGCTCTAGCAGGGCAGGAATTTGACGAACTGACTTGTTGGAAAGGTGGCATCCTATGACGGTGCCACGTTGAAAGTCACTTTTGTATATGTAGTGTATCTCAAACAACATTCACTGTGTAGTTGTCATGGTCATATACACAGAGGGTACAAAACATTAGGCACAACCTGCCTAATATTGAATTGCACCTCTTTTTGCCCTCAGAGTATGGACTTTACAAGGTGTCGAAAGCTAATTCACTTAGTCAGTCTGTCATGGAAGGAGCAGGTGTTCCTAATGTTTTGTGTACACAGTAAATACCATCATTAAGGGAGTGGAAAAAAACTGTCAGTTTTCATTTATGAGAGAAATAAAATGAAAGTATCCTCCCCCGTAAGCAAGATCCCTGTCAGAAAACAACCCTTCACAGGCTCTTCACCAGCCTCTTCCCTCAAACGTCATTCAGACAGGTTGGCGGGTAGAGGGAGCCACCTGTGACTTAGCCTGAGTAATTTATCTACACTCCTTACTAAACTTTCTCAATGCTTCTTGTCACTGAGACCTAATATAATATCATACTGAACAAAACTATGAACGCAAGATGCCGCAATTTCAAAGATTTTACCGAGTTCCGGTTCATAGAAGGAAATCAGATCCTAATCTATGGATTCCACATGACTGGGCAGGGGCGCAGCCATGGGTGGGCCCTCGTCACCCACTGGGGAGCCAGGCCCAGCCAATCAGAATGAGTTTTTCCCCACAAAAGGGCTTTATTACAGATAGAAATAATCCTCAGCCCCTCTGTCACAAGGTGCATGGTCCCTTTCCACCTCCTCAGAGCAGGTGAAGAAGCCGGATGTGGAGGGGCTGGCGAGATTGTGAGGCCATATGGATGTAATGCCAAATTCTATAAAAACGACAGAGGCAGCTTATGGTCGAGAAATGAACATTCAATTCTCTGGTAACAGCACCGTTGGACATTCCTGCAGTCGTCATGCCCATTGCACGCTCCCTCAAAACTTTAGACTTATGTGGCATTGTGTGACAAAACTGCACCTTTTTTGTGGCCTTTTATTGTCCCCAGATCAAGGTGCTCCTGTGTAATGATCATGCTGCGTAATCAGCTTCTTGATATGCCACACCTGTTAGGTGGTTGGATTAACTTGGCAAAGGAGAAATGCTCACTAACAGGGATGTAAACACATTGGTGTGTCTGGAACATTTCTGGGATCTTTTTTTTTTTTCAGCTCATGAAAATGGGACCAAAACTTTACATGTTTCGTTTCATATTTTTGTTCAGCATATAAACACTTCCTCAAAGTTGTCTCATTTCAGTCTTACTTCAAAGCTCTGACAACATGTCCCTCTCTGTGTTTGGAAGGCTCATTACTTTGGCTGAGACGGCTCAGAGACTTCAGAGGTCTCAAAACCCACTTTGTCTGAGTCTCAATTTCGAGTTTTCTCTCTGTTTTGTCTGTCTTCTGAGAGAAAGTCATTAGAGATTTGGTTCTGTATTTTGTTTTGACAGCCCTGTGTTTTCAAAGGGGTTGAGGGGGAGATGTTTCTATGCTAATCCTCTCACTACGGGATTGAGTTGTTGTTCAAATATGGGGGGGCTTATAGTTGTCCTGTTTTACACATACATGTACAAGTGTGTGGTGTGAAATGCCATCGTTATACTTTAATTCATCTCGCTTGTGTGGCTTTACTCAGGTTTTTACGTCAGAGAAACTAAGGCTTTGGAAATATCAAAATGTGAAACTAACCTTCACATAAATGTTGGCTTGTCTGAGACAGAACATAGAGCTGTGAGCGAAATGGAAATAATTGACTCATTGCCAGTTCAGCTGCCTTGATGTCCAGGGTCCTTAAACTCTGTCACCGTACTCGTCATGATGAGCTGTTTGATTCGAATGGGAACCACACATAGCAGCACATTTTTTTTTAATTTACATTTTTTTAAATATTTTTTTTAAATTTACATTGTTTTAAATATTTTTTTTTTTTACTGTATGATACATAATGAGGAAATCTAGTCTAAAACCATTATCTCAAAGTATCGGCCACATTAATTAGAATCGTGACACTGGGAGAAACTAATGATGCAATAAAGAAAAAGGATTCAGTCCAGTGTAATATCTTTGATCTCTCTCTGTGTCTCTGTGTGTGTCTCTCTCGTATGTATGTGTATGTGTGTGTGTGTGTGTGTGTGTGTGTACTGTGCATGTGTGCATGAGCAACGCTCACCTCCTTAAATGCCTCGCTGATGAAACTCCCCATGATTATTTATAAATGAAGGAGCCAGTCTCTGCTCCCAGCTTTACTTGCCTCATTTCCGCAGGAACATATATTTAGGTCTGATACTAGCAAGCTCAATTGACATGGGCATTGATCCAGTCAATGCATCCGTGATCCTTGTAGATCTCAGTCTAGTCTTGGCATTGGATCTGTAGATTTTAGATGCACGTATGGTCTAAGTTTCAAATACGTTCATTTGTCCAAGTAGCATGTCCCTGTGCATATGTTATTGGCTGTTCTGTATGCATGTTGACCCTCGGTCTGTTTTGGTTGGGCAGCAGCCTGTGCTGTTTGAGGTTGCAGCGGAGATCCGTGGTCTTGACATGGCTGCTGCCTGTGGAGGTTAGCAGGCATTGCTAGTAGGGAGAGGGATGAGACGGGTAGCAGCAGCTTGGAAAGAAAGCTCTTGGGACGAAGAAGAGTAGCAAGGGTGTTGGTATTCCGAGATGTTGCATTTGGCCTGACACACTGACCAACAAGGCAGCTTAAAAATGGTCAAAACCATATGTTTTTTCTTTACGTTTCAACCTTCGTGCAGGGTTGGGAGGCAGACGGGGAGCAAGGGTGTGAGTATGGCAGATGTGTGGGGGGGTACTGTAATTTTGGGGAGAAGATGGGAGAGATGTGCGCTCATTCACGCTCTGTCTGGATGCTTTTCTCCAGTTATTTTACAGTTTGTTTTTGCGTCAACCTCGAGGGCTCATCTGTGCTTTTCTTTGTCTTGGATTTTGTTTTTGTTGTTGTTGTTGTTGTTGTTGTTGTTGCAATTCCTTCCTGGTACCTTGGGGAGAAGTGTATCTGCTATAATGCTATCAGTTTTTTTTTAAAGAAATGAAACAAGTAGAACATATGTCCTGACATGACCTCTTCATTGGAGCACGTCTATGGCTCCTGACATAAAGATGGCTTTATTGGACAGTTTGACAGTATAGACAGCCACAATAGGTAAACAATATGGGGTCTAATAGTCATCACTTGTTTGAGCCCATCCAAGTAATTGTCTCATTGTTTTACCTACATTATGCTCAGGAGTGACAGTTTCTGGGCCCATATTTATAAAGCATCTCAGAGCAGAAGTGCTGATCTAGGATCGGCTTTGCCCTTTTAAAACAAAACGTATAAGATTACATGGACAAGGGGGTACTGATTCTACATCAGCACTAATACTCTGAGACGCTTTATAAATATGGTCAATGAGCAGCTCATATCTGATCCAGGATCCGTTTCTATGGATATTTCTCAGGGTTGGAGAGGCAGACAGCTCTTTTCCCTCTGTGCTGATCAACATGCCACGCTGTGAATTCACCCTGCTTCTGTTTTATCTGTCGGTATCCAAACAGATTGTACGTTTCTGCTGTATGAACTAGTGTTTTCAGTATCTGTCATGTGCTCTGAGGCTGATCCATTCTCTGTTTGGAATTAGTTGAAACTGGAGCAGCTGTTTAAGTGAGCAATTCCCGAGACAACAAAAGAACTCGCTCAGGACTAATGGAGAAGTTTTTTTTTTTCCGGCTGACTGAACATTTCATTTTCATTTTATTTACCACAACAAAGTTGACATCTCACTGTGTTTCCAAGGATCTAATTCTTCAGCATGTGAAACCAAGGGGAACAGAGCAGGGAAAAAAAGCACGTGGGCTAGTTATGTGCTGAAAAGGTGAAACAAGGACACTTCCATTATATCAAAAGGTCAGTATAGAAGTGTGATGTTGGCCCTCTTCACCTGCAATGGGCGAGGGACGGGACCAGCGATCTGGGGATGTCATGGCATTTGGTGGAGGATGAGAAGGACGGAGGTGGGTGTTGAATAGACCTAAAAGGTTAGTCTGCTCAAGTCAAGGGAAAAAAAAGATTTGGCCTTTTTGAAGTGAGAGCATGAGCAAACTTTCCCCCCTATCCCAGCTCTCCGCCCACACACTCCCCCGATGCCTGGAGAGAGGGAAAGGGAGAAAGGGAAAAGGAGATGGTGTGGATCAAACACACCATCATGTATCATGTGAAAGCCAGGAGAGGGGGAGAAGGAGTAGGGGAGAGGTAGGGAGGAGAGCGAGAGAGAGCACTTTACTTGAACTCCTCTCTCTCTTAGTCACGCACTAGACTGGGGTCTTACCAACACCACAGCGCATGTCTCATCTTCAGCAGGGCAACTCTGCCTCTATGCACAACATTCTCTCAGCACAACAAGTCGTCAGGAAAGGAAGCTGAAGGAGCTTTAACTGAATATCGTTCCAAAGGTATAATTGTGGGGGGGTTTCTATTTGTAGTACTCTGCAACGGTGACGCGGTGGGTAGAAACTCTGCTTCAGGACTTTGTGGACACCTGGTGGGTTAGATCTGTGTGTCTCTAATCGGTGTCTCTTTCACACATACACAAAGCCTACTGGAGATGAGCTCCAGCTGCACTGAGAGCAAGCCTGTATCTTCTCAACCATGCAACGTAAGTGAGGGTGTTTAAAGGTTGTGTGTGTGTGTGTAATATGCCTGAGAGTGTTAGGTCATGTGTGCATTTACCAAGTAATGGTTCATTCTGTTTGTATAAGGCATTGCGGTCTGTCATTTCCTGCTACTAACAACCGTATTCTGTTCTACATTCAGTGCCATTTTTGGTGACATTAGGTGGCAGTCTGTCACGTGTCAGATGCACACTGTACATGGTTAGAGAAAGAAATAAAAAGAGGGAGAAGGAGGAGAAGACAGTGTTTGTTGCCCACTGGAGCACTTTCCTGCATTATACAATGGGCTCTTTTTTTCTTCCCTGAGTTATTGCAGGAGATCTTCTTTTTAACCTTTTAACGGACCACACAACCCTGTCCACGTTCACTGCAACATCTCAACTATATCAAAGCCTTGTCGAGGCATTGTGAGTCCGGGCAGCGCTGAAGGGCACTAAGCTGTTGGAAGGAATCAGGCAGTGCACTCTCAGGGAAATTCTCCGAGGCATACCTCGACCCCCTTGCGTGTCGCTGAACCATCATTACAAGGAAGGAAACCGTAAACCGGTGCATGGAACAATGGAATTGGTTGCGTTCCCTGCCTGGTATTTACATATTCCTATTTAATGGGTCCTTCTGTCCTATGGCTCTGCTCTTATGGGTCCGTATCTACTCTCTGAATAATGAATGGGACTTTATGTAGTGCTTGGATTAGCAATGAAAATAAGACAATGCAAAAGCAAAAATGGAGTCCTCTTCTAATTGTGGATGTGTCCAATGTTGTCACAATAAAGAGGGGATCGGTATGAGAAAATGGACACTGATTATCTGGGTTCTCCAGACAATGTCAGGGATAACACCCTTCAGTGATAGATGTTATGACATCCATGTATATGTACAATCGTTTTTGAATATTTTGTTTATCCAGGAAGTCCCATTGAGGTCAGAAGTAGGACTGTTAGGGTGACTGTATTACCGCCACACCTGCGGTCACCAGTCATGAAGGCAGTCTGACTCCACATGACCTTTAAGTCGCTGTAATTAGGCTTCTCCAAGCTCTAATGCTGCTGCTGGTCAGCCTGCCTAACTTGCTAACTGCCTGATATTCAGCACTATATTGTCCCTCTAATCAGTCTGACATCGATGCAAAAGTATTTGAAAATCTAAATAAACACTTCATGAGAGCCCATGAGCTCATGTTGCGTAACATTTCTATAGGCAATGCAATTGCGTGAGAAAACAGAGTGATGGCCTCTACTAAAAAGAGGACTACATCAGCTTTCTATAGACTAGGCCTACTATATTTATTTCTCAACTTTCCTAATATTAAGCACATTGTTTATCTTTACAACAGGAGTATAGCCTACCTGGCTGGCATGAAGATAAACCACGGTGAAAAGCGTTCTCCATTCACTATTTAAGTCCATAGATGACATGTATTATTTCCCGCTGTCCCTGTTTCGATACAGGTGCATGATAATGGTCCATTCTAAATCATAACTAATTTCATTCATATATTATATAGTATATGTTTTATTTTTTTTCACCTTTATTTAACCAGGTAGGCTAGTTGAGAACAAGTTCTCATTTACAACTGCGACCTGGCCAAGATGATAAAGCAAAGTGACAAAAACAACAGCACAGAGTTACACATGGGATAAACAAACATACAGTCAATAACACAATAGAAAAGTCTATATACAGTGTGTGCAAATGAGGTAGGAAAAGTGAGGTAAGGCAATAAATAGGCCATGGTGGCAAAGTAATTACAATATAGCAATTAAACCCTGGAATGGTAGAATGTGCAGAAGATGAATGTGCAAGTAGAGATACTGGAGTGCTAAGGAGCAAGATAAATAAATAAATACAGTATGGGGATGAGGTAGCTTGGATGGGCTATTTACAGATGGGATATGTACAGGTTCAGTGATGTGTGAGCTGCTCTGACAGCTGTTGCTTAAAGCTAGTGAGGGAGATATGAGTCTCCAGCTTTAGTGATCCTTGTAGTTCGCTCTCGTCATTGGCAGTAGAGAACCGGAAGGAGAGGCGGCCGAAGGAAGAACTGGCCTTGGGGGTGACCAGTGAGATATACCTGCTGGAGTGTGTCGCCATGGTGACCAGTGAGCTGAGACAAGGCGGGACTCCACACAGCAGAGACCCTTAGATGACCTGGGGCCAGTGGGCCTGGCGAATGTAAAGACACCACTAAATTAAGAATAGTCTGATGTGTGACAATATTAGTTATCATTTGTGAATGATGCCCAGCTTGTGCAGTAAGCAAAAAAGTTTTTTTTGCGACATTTTCAAATCCTAGTCGCACACCTCATGTAGCCTAGCCCAGCCCATAGACCTACAGTTGAAGTGGGAAGGTTACATACACCTTAGCCAAATGCATTTAATCTCAGTTTTTCACAATTCCTGACATTTAATCCTAGTACAAATTCCCTGTCTTAGGTCAGTTAGGATCACCACTTTATTTTAAGAATGTGAAATGTCAGAATAATAGTAGAGATAATGATTTATTTCAGTTTTATTTCTTTCATCACATTCCCAGTGGGTCAGAAGTTTACATACTCAATTAGTATTTGGTAGAATTGCCTTTTAATTTAAATTTTGCCTTTAAATGTTTAACTTGGGTCAAATGTTTTGGGTAGCCTTCCACAAGCTTCCCACAATAAGTTGGGTGAATTTTGGCCCATTCCTCCTGACAGAGCTGGTGTAAACTGAGTCAGGTTTGTAGGCCACAACTTTGGAAGTATACTTGGTGTCATTGTCCATTTGGAAGACCCATTTGTGACCAAGCTTTAACTTCCTGACTGATGTCTTGAGATGTTGCTTCAATATATCCACATAATTTTCCACCCTCATGATGCCATCTATTTTGTGAAGTGCACCAGTCCCTCCTGCAGCAAACCACCCCCACAACATGATGCTGCCACCCCTGTGCTTCACAGTTAGGATGGTGTTCTTCGGCTTGCAAGCCTCCCCTTTTCTCCTCCAAACCTAACGATGGTCATTATAGCCAAACAGTTCTAATTTGTTTCATCAGACCAAGGATATTTCTCCAAAAGTACCATCTTTGTCCCCATGTGCAGTTGCAAACTGTAGTCTGGCTAATGGTGGTTTTGGAGCAGTGGCTTCTTCCTGGCTGAGTTATGTCAATATAGGACTTGTTTTACTGTGGATTTAGATACTTTTGTACCTGTTTCCTCCATCATCTTCACAAGGTCCTTTGCTGTTGTTCTGGGATTGATTTACACTTTTCGCACCAAAGTACGTTCATCGAAAGGAGACAGAATGCATCTCCTTCCTGAGCGGTGTGACGGCTGCGTGGTCCCATGGTGCTTATACACTGCTCAAAAAAATAAAGGGAACACTAAAATAACACATCCTAGATCTGAATGAATGAAATATTCTTATTAAATACTTTTTTCTTTACATAGTTGAATGTGCTGACAACAAAATCACACAAAAATTATCAATGGAAATCAAATTTATCAACCCATGGAGGTCTGGATTTGGAGTCACACTCAAAATTAAAGTGGAAAACCATACTACAGGCTGATCCAACTTTGATGTAATGTCCTTAAAACAAATCAAAATGAGGCTCAGTAGTGTGTGGCCGCCACGTGCCTGTACGACCTCCCTACAACGCCTGGGCATGCTCCTGATGAGGTGGCGGATGGTCTCGCATTAGGAGGAACCCAGGGCCAACTGCACCAGCATATGGTCTCACAAGGGGTCTGAGGATCTCATCTCGGTACCTAATGGCAGTCAGGCTACCTCTGGCGAGCACATGGAGGGCTGTGCGGCCCCCCAAAGAAATGCCACCCCACTCCATGACTGACCCACCGCCAAACCGGTCATGCTGGAGGATATTGCAGGCAGCAGAACGTTCTCCACGGCGTCTCCAGACTCTGTCACGTCTATCACGTGCTCAGTGTGAACCTGCTTTCATCTGTGAAGAGCACAGGGCGCCAGTGGCGAATTTGCCAATCTTGGTGTTCTCTGGCAAATGCCAAACGTCCTGCACGGTGTTGGGCTGTAAGCACAACCCCCACCTGTGGACGTCGGGCCCTCATACCACCCTCATGGAGTCTGTTTCTGACCGTTTGAGTAGACACATGCACATTTGTGGCCTGCTGGAGGTCATTTTGCAGGGCTCTGACAGTGCTCCTCCTTGCACAAAGGCGGAGGTAGCGGTCCCGCTGCTGGGTTGTTGCCCTCCTACGGCCTCCTCCACATCTCCTGATGTACTGGCCTGTCTCCTGGTAGCACCTCCATGCTCTGGACACTACGCTGACAGACACAGCAAACCTTCTTGCCACAGCTCGCATTGATGTGCCATCCTGGATGAGCTGCACTACCTGAGCCACTTGTGTGGGTTGTAGACTCCGTCTCCTGCTACCACTAGAGTGAAAGCACCGCCAGCATTCAAAAGTGACCAAAACATCAGCCAGGGAGCATAGGAATCTGGATGAGCTGCACTACCTGAGCCACTTGTGTGGGTTGTAGACTCCGTCTCCTGCTACCACTAGAGTGAAAGCACCGCCAGCATTCAAAAGTGACCAAAACATCAGCCAGGGAGCATAGGAACTGAGAAGTGGTCTGTGGTCCCCACCTGCAGAACCACTCCTTTATTGGGGGTGTCTTGCTAAATGCCTATAATTTCCACCTGTTGTCTATTCCATTTGCACAACAGCATGTGAAATTTATTGTCAATCAGTGTTGCTTCCTAAGTGGACAGTTTGATTTCACAGAAGTGTGATTGACTTGGAGTTACATTGTGTTGTTTACGTGTTCCCTTTATTTTTTGAGCTGTGTGTGTGTGTGTGTGTGTGTGTGTGTGTGTGTGTGTGTGTGTATATACATATATATATCCTTTATTCTTTTCTCGAGCGCACAGACGGGATGTCAACAGTTTAGTGAAATGTGTTTCGTTGCGGAAACATGTTACTCTCAATGTTCTCGAACAGATTTCACTCGGTTTCCCAAATAAAGCACTGGGTAGCGGCAGGAATAGGGTTGGAGAGCCCATGGCATACAGCGTTTGGGTGGAATATCACCTGTTGGGCAGCGAGAGCATACTCCTCAAACAGTGGTTGATGATTGGAGTGAAATAAGTGTTCTTGCATTTATTTCTCAGCTGCTGGTATTAAACACAGCTCCGTTATAAGACCGAAGTAGCCTACAAAACCGACCAGCGGGAAAGCTTGCACCCTCCATTCCCTATTCAAGTGCATACACATGACATTACTTTTTCCCCCTGAAACAAATTGTACATATTAGTAAAGACCAGATTAAATTGAGAATAGTCTGATGGGTGAAAATCACTTGATGAGAGAACGACTGAGGCAAGGAAACGAGCCCAAGCTTTTATTTAGCTTCTTTATCAAATCATCACTAGCCTATTGTCGCACCATGCAGCCCATATCCTTTTTTAAGTTCTAAGACATTCTAAGGTTTGTATCATTCACAACTAAAGTTGCCAAATAACTCTAAATATAGCATATATAGGACCTGTTTCAAGCATGGGCGAAGCCAGATTTTTTTGTTGTGGGGATAAGCCTAGAAAAATTTGGATAGGCATTTTTTTCTACTTGTTTCTTACATTTATTTTGCGATGTGCACCGTATATTATTTCGTAATACAATCGTTTTATACTAGTGCATAGTACTTGGCGCAACCTCGTTACACATACAAATAATTACCTATCCCAGCATATTCAAATAAGACAGTAACTTTAGACCAGGCGCACTTTAATCTCGATGGGCAAACAAGCCTGCATTTGATGTTACCATTTATACCACGGCAAGCAGTAGTACTATAAAAAGGTACCTTACCTTTAGTAGACGTATCATAAGGCGTGACCTACATCACAAGGCGCAGACGGCGAGGCTTTGAGTTGAATATGGTGATGATTTCATCGTAATCCAATGTATCTGTCAGTTGACGCTCAAAGACCGCAAACTGAAGTGGTTCAGCCGGGCGCTTGTCACTGATGTGCGAAGACGATGTTTCATCCTAGTTGTTGTTGTTGAGAAAAGTCTCTCCACACTGCGTGATGTCACTGGAAGTGTAACAACGATCCTGAACAGAGAGTTTATATTAGAGAACATATCATCAGGGCAGCTGTCAAGTGCACTCATTATGGAGGGAAAGTCTAGCTTTCCCCATGTTCATTTCCCGACTGAACTGCTGAATAATAACAGTGAATTCAGCATCCTCAATTCATATTGTATTACTGTCTCAAAAAAAAGTGTCCCAACACTTTTGCCGCGGTGCACAGAACCTACCTACCAAATTCAAACGGTGGGAGTTGCAATGCACATATACCGCTTGCTTAAATGTTTGCTTTAGTAGGACATGTACCCTTCTGTTCCCTGACATGACTGAAGCTCGAAACGAAAACCCACACGCAGAGTGGGATCCAACTCCAGGGGTTGCAACACCAAGTCTTTTCTGAGAAATTCCTTGTGCAGACTAATCAGCGGTTTCCACGAACCCAACAGCCCTTTCTTGCATCATTCCAGCATGAATGTTTCGGATGCACACAGCATTAAGTTCTCGTTTAGATTTGATCTTTATATTCATCTGCTAGTATGTCAAAATACGTGGAAGGCGCAGAATGAACGTCCATCTTTTATCCCGCACTGTAACAATGATGCTGCCTGCACACTCCAGCAACTTGTTCTGATTTTCAGGGCTCATAAGCTGGCATTGCGAGGTAGTTCATTAAGCCTGTTTTGTATTTCTGAGTCATACTTTGAGATGAAATTGAAGATTTCTAATAAGTTACCTTTGTTGTTTGCCTCTCCGGGTTCTCTATGCCCTCTGAGTTGAATATCCTGCTTTGCACATGTTAGAACAATATCTATGACCACTTTAACATGTGCACGCACGGGTTCTTTCAATAAAATCCATGTTTGCATAACCATGTACTTGGTTCAACAGAGTCCCACGACTTCTAGGCCCATGGGTCACCTTGCAGGATTCAAATTTTGCAAGGACACTAACTAGCATGTAATTTGCTATTCTCGTGTTTGCAGCAAGCATTTCTTGCGAGTTTCCAGTTATTAAATCCATCTCGTACAAATCTGAATTTGACATTTGCTCCAGGAAAGTGCCTACAAAACTTACAATAAATTGCATATTCTGCTTTACTATACTCAATCCACACAAACTGGTCATACGACCTTGAAGAGAAGCAGCATGATTTATCATACTTGAAGGGAACGTTGCTAGCTTTGGTTGACAGGCTGGTTCATCAACGGCAGACAAATCTGTCGGTGGACCTACTGCAGGTTTACCCCCGCCCGCAACATAAAGAACGAGAGGAGACAGTGTGGTAGGCAAGCATGTGTGGCTCAACGTGGCATTGGCAGTTGTGGTGGCGATTGCGGTTGTTTCTATCCTGGCGCCACCTGTTAATGTCTCATTCTGAAAGCTATCGGTAGATTGATCCAAATTATTTTCTGGCACACACTCTTTTTCCTCCAGATGTTTGTTTTTTTAAAACCTAGCGATCAACATTTGGTTTGCCATTGCTAGAACTACTAAATGACCTTAGCTGGTGAGTCAATTCCAGTAAGCTAGCGTGGTAGAACTTTCTAGCTTATGCGCTACAAAGTTTATCCACATGACGTTGTTCAGGGAAACCACCGAATGATTAAAATCAACAATAAGGGGTCTCCCGGGTGGCGCAGTGGTTAAGGGCGCTGTACTGCAGCGCCAGCTGTGCCATCAGAGTCCCTGGGTTCGCGCCCAGGCTCTGTTGTAACCGGCCACGACCGGGAGTTCCGTGGGGCGACGCACAATTGGCCTAGCGTCGTCCGGGTTAGGGAGGGATTGGTCGGTAGGGATGCGCACCAGCGACTCCTGTGGCGGGCCGGGCACAGTGCGCGCTAACCAAGGTTGCCAGGTGCACGGTGTTTCCTCCGACACATTGGTGCGGCTGGCTTCCGGGTTGGATGTGCGCTGTGTTAAGAAGCAGTGCGGCTTGGTTGGGTTGTGTATCGGAGGAAGCATGACTTTCAACCTTCGTCTCTCCCGAGCCTGTACGGGAGTTGTAGCGAGGAGACAAGATAGTAGCTACTACAACAATTGGATACCACGAAATTGGGAAGAAAAAGGGGTAAAACTAAAAAAAAAAATGTAACCAATTGGAAGTCAACTTGATTGTCACAAACTATTTCTTTGTTACATTATATAGAAATTACCCATAGAAAATAAATCTCACATGCATTTCTTTTAAAAGTGTAATAAAATAAATACAAAAAAAAATGGCTTGGGTATTTTGGGTACTACGCCGCCAGTTTCGAGTGATCACTTTTATGCTCAATATGGCCACGTCATATGCGCACTGTAATGGGAAAAATCCTTTCCATTTTTGGAGATGCTAAAAGTATTTGTTAATTAATGGTCAATTACTGTGAGACCTGGGAGTCTTTTGCATGACAATATCCTGCTGACAAAATTTCATGACCACAACAGCCGTACTCAGGAGACCTCATTTACCAGGGAGACATTGTCACTCTTATGTCAGACCATGTTAACCTAACAGTTTCTCTGTTCCTGCAGCACCCAGCAGGGTTGGAGGCCATCAGCCCCAGTGAGGAGGTGACTGACATGGAGGACAATGAGGAAGAGGACCTGGGAGTGCTGGACGACCAGCGGAGCATCATCCTGCACCTCCTCTCCCAGCTCAAACTGGGCATGGACCTCACCCGGGTAAGACAGCCAACGCTCTCTGCTCTCTCCATGTCTTTTCCTTGGAATGTTAGAGCTGGTATGGCCAACACAATGTTTACTGGTTCACTGACTGAATAGGAATGGAATGTCTTGATTCCTGTTTTAGGAAGTACAGATTACAGTTATGTACTGGTATGTCCATTTCACTAGCCTGCTCAGTTGAATATGATCATCAATGGCATCAAAACAGTCATGGAAGGACAATTTAAAAAGCTTTTGGTTCAAATGATGACTAGTGCCGTTCCCGATCAGCACTAGTGAAGTGTCTCCCTCATGTAGTTTAACGGTCGCCTCCCGCCCTGTTTACCAGGTGGTGCTGCCCACGTTCATCCTGGAGAAGCGCTCCCTGCTGGAGATGTACGCTAACTTCATGGCCCACCCGGACATGTTCCTGTCCATCACGGCTGGAGCCACGGCGGAGGACCGCATCGTACGCTTCGTGGAGTACTACCTTACCGCCTTCCACGAGGGCCGCAAAGGAGCTGTGGCCAAGAAGCCCTACAACCCGGCACTGGGCGAAACCTTCCACTGTTCCTGGGAGGTGCCTCGGGACAGAGTGAGGCCCCTCAGGTCTCAGGGCCCCAGGGAACCAGCCTCCAGGGTCCCCAACAACACCCAACCGCAGGACGGTCCGTCGGGGAGCGAGTGTTACCGCGTTCGCTTCATGGCCGAGCAGGTGTCCCACCACCCGCCTGTCTCAGGGTTCTACTGCGAGTGCCCAGAGAGGAGGATGTGTGTCAATGCCCACGTGTGGACGAGAAGCAAGTTCATGGGCATGTCCATTGGTGTGTCCATGATAGGGGAAGGTGAGTGAAAATATGCGCTTCCGGGTTCGTTGAGGCTCAGCTAAAAGCTGACACCATAAGTACATGACTGAGTTCAAATCATACACTTTTCTTAAGCTTATGCTAATGTTTTGGAATATACAGTTGCTGGCAGTTTGAATGGCATTGGCAACACGCATGTTCCTGCCACCTGAGGAGCTGTGTTTTTCAGCCATCTATTTCCTGTGTTTGAGGGGTGCAAAAGTCTTGTCACTTAAATATTGCTGGTTTGATTGCTTTCACTTTACTTTCATACTCTTGCTTGTGCCTCTGGCTCCATAAATGATTTGCCCCTGACAGGAAAATGTTTTATGTGCTTTTAATGCAGTCATTATCTGATGGATACTTTTCATTGTAAAAGTTTGGAGTGTCCACATCTATTGTCCAACTGTTGCATGAATTAGAATTGTTTTTAAAACCTTTCAACAATTGTGATTACTGCAGCCAGTTTTTACTCTCGTACTGTACCTATCCATTGTGCATAGTCCCATGGATGGGTATGCAAGTTCTCTGATGACAATCAATACATGAGTCCTCTATCTGCCCTCTTGACGCCACAATGTAGGCCTTTCTGAACGAGTCACAGAATACAGGAAGCCCTTGAACAGAATAGACTGAATCTGTATACATGTTATACTGATTCACCACGGCCAGAAAATATTCTCAGGCGTACCTTTTTTTTTAATGCCTAGTCATACCACAGGGTTTGTGCATTCATTTTGGGATTGCTTTTGAAGCACAATGGTGACCCTCTCACATTTAGAGGCCTGTGTGGTTTGGCATCTTTTGAGTATTGTGCCTCTAATGAAAATATAATATATATTTTTTAAGCGGACAATATTTTGTGCTGCATTGATTGGTGCTGATTAAGATGATGTCTGATGGCGAGGTAAGCATGTGTCAATCTGCTCCTGCTGTGATTTGCGGTGGTGGTGGGTTGTCATGGACAGCGTGGTGGGTTGTCATGGACAGCGCGGCGGGTTGTCATGGACAGCGCGGTGGGTTGTCATGGACAGCGCGGTGGGTTGTCATGGACAGCTCAGCGGGTTGTCATGGACAGCGCGGCGGGTTGTCATGGACAGCTCAGCGGGTTGTCATGGACAGCGCGGTGGGTTGTCATGGACAGCTCAGCGGGTTGTCATGGACAGCGCGGCGGGTTGTCATGGACAGCGCAATGGGTTGTCATGGACAGCACGGTTGGTCAATGTGGGGGTTTAGCTAAAAACATGATCAATTGTGTCTGTACTGACGGTATTATAAATGCTAGATTGTTATGCCTTTATGCTCTCGACCAAAGACAGTATTCATTCAGTGACATTGGATATATAGTACAGCACTTTGCATACACAGTATGAAGAGGTGGACAAGGTAAGACCAAAGGGTCGAGGAGAGGGCTCGATTGTGAAGGAAATGTTTCCCACTTGAAATATAGCCAAACGAGTACATGCCAGCCCAGTCATGTGATGACCTTCCACATGATTTCTCTCCTGACTCAATTAGAGTGTTTTCACATACAGATCTCATTCCTCGTTAAAGTGAACTCTGGTGGTAAAATAAAGCAAAACAACTAAGTTGTCGTTGTGTTCACACTTCCCTTGCCTTTGAATGAGGACTCAACTCTTTTTGACAGTTCACTTCACCTATTTTGTGGTCCGAGTTCCTCTTTGCATTTTACATTGCTCTGTTTAAGAAAGGAACCCAGATATTTTCCCAACATTCACTCAATGCACTCTGGGCTTTTATGAAGTGCAGGGACAAGCCATCCCATCAGAATGTGTTATCGGACAGCTAGATATACCATATACCTACTTAAATTTTGGAAGTTAATAGATTGCATTTAGTTCATCAGAAGATACTATTAACATGTAAAAATTGGTAACAGAATAAATAATGCTGTAATGGGAAATTGTACACCCAATGTAGGCTACCGTCCCCTTAAGAGCTGGAATGGATTTAGTACCCTATGTTGTGATTCTCACCAAATATGTTGTCGTCTTTTCACCCTTATTCAACCCCCACAATCGAATAAACAGCTTGTGAAGCTCTCTTGGAATTGTTGTGCATCCTTGACAGTAGCAATAGGCCTAACCAAAAACAGCACTTTTTTTTTTTGCGAACCTGCACAACTGTCATCTTCTCTCTACTTTGGCATTAATGTCAGAGGGTTTATTGCAGTAGTCTAATGCGTGGTGCAGGAATAATGACAAGCAAACCTGGACCGTGAAATTCAAGCGAACCGAACTCAGACCACCTCTTGAGATGGTCTCAGTTTGGTTCGCTTTGGGGTCTCTTTTTGAGGGGTCTGATTTCCATTGCAGTATTCAAAATTGGCTTAAAGGGACCAACTGTGAAAACACCCTTATACTATTTAGCAATAATATGTATTTTATTGTATTTATTTAACCCTTATTTTACCAGGTAAGTTGGCTGAGAACACAGTGTCATTTACAGCAACGACCTGGGGAATAGTTACAGGGGAGAGGAGGGGGATGAATGAGCCAATTGTAAACTGGGGATGATTAGGTGACCGTGATGGTATGAGGGTCAGATTAGGAATGTAGTCAGGACACCGGGGTTAATACCCCTACTCTTATGATAAGTGCCATGGGATCTTTTGTGACCACAGAGAGTCAGAGCACCTGTATAATGTCCCATTCGGGAGGAGTTAGACTGGTCATAAGATAGTTAACAGTAGAGGGCAATGGAATTGAATGGATGCTAATTCCATTCCATTCACTATGCTTCCCTATGGTTCACTATGGTTCACTATGCTTCCCTATGCTTCCCTATGGTTCACTATGCTTCACTGTGCTTCCCTATGGTTCACTGTGCTTCCTTATGGTTCACTGTGCTTCCCTATGGTTCACTATGCTTCACTGTGGTTCACTATGCTTCCCTATGGTTCACTATGCTTCACTGTGGTTCACTATGCTTCCCTATGGTTCACTATAGGGTTTTACGTGATAACCCCCATAGGTTTTTTGTAGTGGAAGATGATTGGGTTCATGAGTAAGACATGAAAGCAATAGGTCAACCCACAGAGGAGCAGAAGCTGGTGGGATTATTCATTTGTCCTATATGACCAAACAGAATGTACGTGAAGAGATGTTGTAGGTCAGAGTTCACTTTTAACGTCCTCCCTTATGGGGAATCAAGTCCATGAACATCACAAAGGGAGAGAAATCAATTCATGGGGCGACGCGGGGTCGTGCACAGTGGGTGTCCGCCGTTCTGCCGGAGTAACTGGGAAAATCTTGGTTGATGATCCCACCATTTAATGTTGTTAACGAGGCACTTTTTTTTCTGTTCAACTCCAACACTAATGAAGAACATTTCACAGGCATTTTTCTACCCAGTGAAAAAATTTATCCTAGAGGAGTATATTTATGGTCTGGAGATACTGTGTCTTTCATCCTAGAGGAGTATATTTATGGTCTGGAGATACTGTATCTTTCATCCTAGAGGAGTATATTTATGGTCTGGAGATACTGTATCTTTCATCCTAGAGGAGTATATTTATGGTCTGGAGATACTGTATCTTTCATCCTAGAGGAGTATATTTAGGGTATGGAGATACTGTGTCTTTCATCCTAGAGGAGTATATTTATGGTCTGGAGATACTGTATCTTTCATCCTAGAGGAGTATATTTATGGTCTGGAGATACTGTGTCTTTCATCCTAGAGGAGTATATTTATGGTCTGGAGATACTGTATCTTTCATCCTAGAGGAGTATATTTAGGGTATGGAGATACTGTATCTTTCATCCTAGAGGAGTATATTTATGGTCTGGAGATACTGTATCTTTCATCCTAGAGGAGTATATTTATGGTCTGGAGATACTGTATCTTTCATCCTAGAGGAGTATATTTATGGTCTGGAGATACTGTATCTTTCATCCTAGAGGAGTATATTTATGGTCTGGAGATACTGTATCTTTCATCCTAGAGGAGTATATTTATGGTCTGGAGATACTGTGTCTTTCATCCTAGAGGAGTATATTTATGGTCTGGAGATACTGTATCTTTCATCCTAGAGGAGTATATTTATGGTCTGGAGATACTGTATCTTTCATCCTAGAGGAGTATATTTATGGTCTGGAGATACTGTGTCTTTCATCCTAGAGGAGTATATTTAGGGTATGGAGATACTGTATCTTGCAAAGGATTTTTTCCACGTACAGTATTTCCCTTCTAGTCTCTGCAAAATCTTCTGCACTATTCTACGGAATGTACAGTTTTATTAGACATTGGTGACTGGCGCTTGGCTACTTAGTATACACTAGTATAGCCAGGTCCCAGATCTGTTTGTGCTATCTTGTCAACTCCCTGTCAGTTGTCACTCATTGTCTTAACCAAACATGAACAATGGTTGGAAGAGGTGGCAACCGTAGAAACAGCCTGGAACCAGAGTTGAACCAGTGAGATGCTGACCTTTATTTGGTCTGACTCTTTGAGTCACATGACCTCGACTAACCTGTACCCCCGCACATAGTCTCGGCACCAGTACCCCCTGCCTCCTTGTTATGTCATTTTATTGTTACTTTTGATTTCATTTTCTACTTTAGTTCATTTAGTAAATATTTTTCTTAACTCTATTTCTTGAACTGCATTGTTGGTTAAGGGCTTGTAAAGTAAGCATTTCACGGTAATCGTATTCGGGCAGCATGTGACAAAATGTTTATTTGATATTTCCCCCTCTGCTCCCCAGGGACCTTATGCCTCCTGGAGCATGACGAGGAGTATGTGTTCACTCTGCCCTGTGCCTACGCCCGCTCCATCCTCACCGTGCCATGGGTGGAGCTGGGTGGCAAAGTCACCATCAACTGTGCCAAGAGTGGATACTCTGCCACCGTCACATTCCACACCAAGCCTTTCTATGGAGGGAAGGTACACAGGTGGGTATCTGTGTGTGTGTGTGTGTGTGTGAGAGCGAGAGATTGCTTTGGCAATGTAAACATACTGTATGTTTCCCATGCCAATAAAGCCCATTGAATTGAGAGAGGATTTGAATGCTCTGTATTGAAATGATTTGAACGTCATAATTTCAAATGTTATTTGTGCCCAATATAACTAAATGGTACATAATAGATAGTTATTTTGCTGTACTTTTATTGTAATTAAGAATATAATATGTTTTTAAACACTTCTACTATATTAACCTTTCTGATCTCCCCATCCGGGATCGTGAATACAGACTCAAGCTCATTACCATAACGCAACGTTAACTATTCATGAAAATCGCAAATGAAATGAAATAAATATGCTCTCTCAAGCTTAGCCTTTTGTAAACAACACTGTCATCTCAGATTTTCAAAATATGCTTCTCAACCATAGGAAAACAATCATTTGTGTAAAAGTAGCTAGCTAGCGTAGCATTTAGCGTTAGCATTAGCGTTAGCATCCAGCACGCAACATTTCAACAAAAACATAAAAGCCTTCAAATAAAATCATTTACCTTTGAAGAACTTCAGATGTTTTCAATGAGGAGACTCTCAGTTAGATAGCAGATGCTCAGTTTTTCCAAAAAGATTCTTTGTGTATTAGAAATAGCTCCGTTTTGTACATCAAAACGCGAACTTTTTTCCAAATTAACTCCATAATATCGACTGAAAACATGGCAAACGTTGTTTAGAATCAATCCTCAAGGTGTTTTTCACATATCTCTTCGATGATATATCGTTCGTGGAAGCATGGTTTCCCCTCTCAATCAAATGGAAAAATACTCGCACATGGCTTTGCGCACCAGTTTCGACGCAGGACACCAAATCAAATCAAATCAAATTTTATTTGTCACATACACATGGTTAGCAGATGTTAATGCGAGTGTAGCGAAATGCTTGTGCTTCTAGTTCCGACAATGCAGTAATAACCAACAAGTAATCTAACTAACAATTCCAAAACTACTGTCTTGTACACAGTGTAAGGGGATAAAGAATATGTACATAAGGATATATGAATGAGTGATGGTACAGAGCAGCATAGGCAAGATACAGTAGATGGTATCGAGTACAGTATGTACAAATGAGATGAGTATGTAAACAAAGTGGCATAGTTTAAAGTGGCTAGTGATACATGTATTACATAAGGATACAGTCGATGATATAGAGTACAGTATATACGTATGCATATGAGATGAATAATGTAGGGTAAGTAACATTATATAAGGTAGCATTGTTTAAAGTGGCTAGTGATATATTTACATCATTTCCCATTATTAAAGTGGCTGGAGTTGAGTCAGTGTCAGTGTGTTGGCAGCAGCCACTCAATGTTAGTGGTGGCTGTTTAACAGTCTGATGGCCTTGAGATAGAAGCTGTTTTTCAGTCTCTCGGTCCCAGCTTTGATGCACCTGTACTGACCTCGCCTTCTGGATGATAGCGGGGTGAACAGGCAGGCGGACACTTGGAAAATGTAGTCTCTTATGGTCAATCTTCCAATGATATGCCTACAAATACGTCACAATGCTGCCGACATCTTGGGGAAACGGCAGAAGGTCTAAGCTTATTCCTGTCGCATTCACAGCCATATAAGGAGACATTAGAAAACAGAGCTTCAGAAATTCTGCTAATTTCCTGTTTGACGTATCATCTTGGTTTCGCCTGTAGAATGAGTTCTGGGGCACTTACAGACAAAATCTTTGCAGATTCTGAAACTTCAGTGTGTTTTCTATGCATAGTATGCATAGTCGAGCATCTTTTCGTGACAAAATATCGCGCTTAAAACGGGAAAGTTTTTTCTCCAAAAATGAAATAGCGCCCCTAGAGATGCAACTGGTTAATGGGGATACTACCGTGATTATGAATAATGATGAGTGAGAAAGTTAGAGGTATAAATATCAAACGTATTCTATTCTTATTTACACTAAGTGGCTCAAATGCACCATTCATTTCTATTGGGCAAAATATCATCTGAAACACAAACAAAACAAATGCATCCAACAAGTTTGTAGAGTCACAAGTTTGATGTAGTCATTTGCAATAATGACAATTACAACAATACTGAATGAACACTTACAGGAATATGGGACATATACTGTATAAGTGAATTGGGAGGACAATGTACAAGTGTGCTGTAATTTCTAAACGGTTCACCCAATTACGTATGAAAATACCCTCAAATTAAAGCTGACAGTCTACACTTTAACCTCATAATCTTGATATTGCTATGGCTGTACAATGTATCATAAGAGTAATGTTGAGTAATGATGGGTGGCCACTAAGTACATCTTCTGAACATGCCTGCTATGTGTTCCTCTCAGGGTGACCGCAGAGGTCAAACACAACCCGACCAACACCATTGTGTGCAAGGCCCAGGGGGAATGGAACGGAACCCTGGAGTTCACCTATAGCAGCGGGGAGACCAAAGTGATTGACACAGCCAAACTGGCAATCGTCAAGAAGAAGCTCCGGCCTGTGGAGAAGCAGGGACGGAACGAGTCCAGGTAAGTTCAAACCCCCGAGCTGACAAGGTACAAATCTGTCGTTCTGCCCTTGAACAGGCAGTTAACCCACTGTTCCTAGGCCGTCATTGAAAATAAGAATTTGATATTAACTGACTTGCCCAGTTAAATAAAGGTAAAATAAAATACATTTAAAAAAGCAGGGCTGAAATGAGGAGGGACTCCCTGGACTTGTCAGCTGCGTGGTGGGTTTGTTAAATACATTTTCTGTATGTGTTTGTGTAGGCGGTTATGGCAGCATGTCACCAAGTCACTGAAGGAGGGGAACATTGACGAGGCCACGGAACAAAAGCGGCGTCTGGAGGAGCGCCAGAGAGGGGAGGAGAGGCAGAGAGCTGCAGTCAACTCGCCCTGGACACCCAAATATTTCAGTAAAAAGGTACGGCTACAGGAGGGAGTTGAGCCAGGGTTCAATATAAAACCAGGGTTTGAGCTGGGGCTATTATGTTCAACCCTATCCCAAAACTTAGTTGATCTTACTTTCCTCGTTGGACCCATGAGGTGCTGGAGCTCGGCTCCACCTGGCTCTCCCTTTGACTTAACCCAACATAGCTGGAGTTAAAGAGCGGCGTTTCCACACGGTTTTCAGAGGAAGCTAGGTTGAATTAGCTGTGTCCCTGAAAACATCCGGTTGTTGGTACTAGAGGTCGACCGATTAATGATTTTTCAACACCGATACCGATTATTGGAGGACCCCCAAAAAAAGCCGATACCAATTAATCGGCCAATTTATTTATTTGTAATAATGACAATTACAACAATACTGAATGAACACTTATTTTAACGTAATAAATACATCAATAAAATCAATTTAGCCTCAAATAAATAATGAAACATGTTCAATTTGGTTTAAATAATGCAAAAACAGTGTTGGAGAAGAAAGTAAAAGTGCAATATGTGCCATGTAAGAAAGCTAACGTTTAAGTTCCTTGCTCAGAACATGAGAACATATGAAAGCTGGTAGTTCCTTTTAAGATGAGTCTTCAATATTCCCAGGCAAAAAGTTTTAGGTTGTAGTTATTATAGGACTATTTCATATACCTTTGACTATTGGATGATCTTGTAGGCACTTTAGTATTGCCAGTGTAACAGTATAGCTTCCGTCCCTCTCCTCGCCTCGAACCAGGAACACATCGACAGCCACCCCCGAAGCAGCGTTACCCATCGCTCCACAAAAGCCGCGGCCCTTGCAGAGCAAGGGGAATAACTACTCCAAGTCTCAGAGCGAGTGACGCTTGGAACGCTATTAGCGCACCCCGCTAACTAGCTAGCCATTTCACATCGGTTACATCAGCCTAATCTTGGGAGTTGATGGGCTTGAAGACATAAATAGCGCAATGCTTGAAGCATTGCGAAGAGCTGCTGCCAGAACGCACGGAAGTGCTGTTTGAATGAATGCTTATGAGCCTGCTGGTGCCTACCACCGCTCAGTCAGACTGCTCTATCAAATCTCAAATCATAGACTTAATTATAATAACACGCAGAAATATACGAGCCTTTGGTCATTAATATGGTTGAATCCGGAAACTATCATCTCGAAAACAAGACGTTTATTCTTTCAGTGAAATACGGAACCGTTCCGTATTTTATCTAACGGGTGGCATCCATAAGTCTAAATATTCCTGTTACATTGCACAACCTTCAATGTTATGTCATAATTTCGTAAAATTCTGGCAAATTAGGCGGCCCAAACTGTTGCATATACCCTGACTCTGCGTGCAATGAACACAAGAGAAGTGACACAATTTCACCTGGTTAATATTGCCTGCTAACCTGGATTTCTTTTAGCTAAATATGCAGGTTTAAAAATATATACTTCTGTGTATTGATTTTAAGAAAGGCATTGATGTTTATGGTTAGGTAATCATTAGAGCAACGATACGCACAGCATTGATTAAATGCAACGCAGGACACGCTAGATAAACTAGTAATATCATCAATCATGTGTAGTTAACTTATGATTGATTGATTTTTATAAGATAAGTTTAATGCTAGCTAGCAACTAACTTGGCTTACTGCATTCGCGTAACAGGCAGTCTCCTCGTGGAGTGCAATGTAATCAGGTGGTTAGAGCGTTGGACTAGTTAACTGTAAGGTTGCAAGATTGAATCCCCTGAGCTGACAAGGTAAAAATCTGTTGTTCTACCGCTGAACGAGGCAGTTAACCCATCGTTCCTAGGCAGTCATTGAAAATAAGAATGTGTTCTTCACTGACTTGCCTAGTTAATTTAATCTTTATTTAAGGTGTAACATTTGGGGGGCCAAATCGGTGTCCAAAAATACAGATTTCCGATTGTTATGAAAACTTGAAATCGGCCCTAATTAATCGGCCATTCCGATTAATTGGTCGACCTCTAGTTGGTACCTCCACTAAGGGTGCTTTGTCCCAAGGTGCAGGAGACCGGCTCAATTTAACCACCGATGCTCATCTGGTTTTGTGTCTTTGTTCTTGCCTTTAGGGAGAAGATTGGATCTACCACAATCCTCTGTGGAAATCTAACTGACACAAGAACCAGACTGCTCTAATGGACACTAAGAGAGCCTCTATGCCCCTAAACGAGGGGCCAGGCCAGGATAAGGATGGAACTGCCACTCGCTCTCAATTGGGACCAGAGATACTGACTCTTAATGACATGGACAAAGGTCCCACTCATGGGAATCAAGTGGTTTCCACTTGAACTACGAGGGTGGGAGAGACCGATGTAGCTTTTTATAGTATTCGAGGTAGAGAATTTCAATTTCTTACTTTGCCAGGGCCTTTTGCAAATGCACGGTATGACATGATTTGCCACTGGTATTTCTTTCCAGTTGTGTTGACACACACATGATTATTTTCGGTTCAAACACCTTTATTTGTCACGCAGCATCAGGAGGAAGACGGCATACAAGTGTTGGTGGTAAATATGCTTGGAGGTATGTTTTTGCTACATTAGTTCCCAACAAATGCTGTTGACTAGGAGCAGTCTCTTATCACTTTGTTGCTATTCTATCCAGACCTTTGACCATTCCTGAAATGACTCTTTGCCTCTGTTCTTCCATGCACTACAGATTTCCCCTCACCATCACCCTTTTACTTTACAGTCAACACTCCATTGGATCCCATCTTCCCCAGAGGTGTTTCCTCCTTCCAGGGACGTGTCCTTAGCATTGATATCACATAATTAATCTGGATCTGTACCCAGCTCACGACTCATATCTGTGAGCCACAACCCCATACACAGAGGCACCGTCTCTTCACATGTCAATCAGGATATGAGGTACTGTGGTGGTAAAGGGGATGATTGCCTTTATTTAGCCAAACATCTAATGGAAAATCATTTGCGCCACCTTTTTGTTCTTAGAAAAGTGATCATAGACTGAGGGGCTTGCTGCGTTACACTGTAGTACCTATACTAATGGCAGGATCATCTTGCAGTGAAGAAAATTAGCTGTCACAAAGCTGTCCAGTTTCTTGTAGCATTCAAGTGTGTTCTTGAATTAGTGACCTTGACATCTGGCAATATGCAGATGCATGAATTTGATTACCGAGTCTCCAGCACTCAGTAATCAAGACGTGTGGGTTATTTGGAAAGATTTGTCCACAAAGATGGCATTTTATTCACCATATGTGTCAAACTGAGGTATTTGGGTTTTGTAGAGCACTGTGATGTACCCAAGAGCTTGAACCAAACTCCTCATTCACTAGGATTAAAAAAACCTATGCAACACCCCATTTATTATTACATAGGTTGAAGGTAGGGATGGGGGCATAATTGTTTTGTTCTAATAAATGTGCCCTGGCAATCACTGTGCCTGTCTTGTTGTTGTGGAACATGTAGAACAGCTGGAATTAAGGCCAGTGCTGCCATCTTGTGGTACATTTTGTAATTCTCTGAAGCCTCAGTTTATATACCAAAGTCTAACTTTTATAGGATAAAGATATTTCCACATAAAAAGGTATCATGGAATCTGTTTTTTTTAGAATGTAATGATTGTTTTGCACCTAAAAAGCAGCCTTGTGTTCCTGGAATTGACTGAAGCAACTTAGTAAAAAACACCCTGCCTGCAAACACACTTCTTCAGGCAAACACCTTACACTGATAAACTGATAGTACACACAAATCACTTCTTACAAACGTGAACCTTTTATTTAGTCTACATTTAAACTTGACTGAACAACAATGTAAAAAAATCTAACTTGGAAGTTGAGGGGGACCAGGGGTCGTGAAATAAAATCAATGTAGTGGTGAGGAAGAGGAAGAGGCGCTGCACTGCTGAAAGTTGGAGAACCAAGAGGAGAAAGTCCACCATCCCCAACAAAAAACAAACCTGTACACTTTCTATATCACATTAAGGCTTAGTCCCCAAAGATTGACAAAAAGAAACACGAGTTCCTCAAGTGTGTGTTTGAGCAAGGTCGATATGGCATTTTGTGAAGGGACAGAACAAAGCAAATGTATATAACTTGTGTGTAAAGCAAGAAGTATCAAACAAATGATACAAAAAAAAAGTATTCCTATGATCTGTAGACCGCATGCACACACATGTTCAACACAGATTTATAATTCACAACAGGCCCAGTACAATGCCAGGGGGTGCACCCCTCTGTCCACTCACTGGCAGCCATCTTGAGATTCAACACTTTAGTTTTCCTGCATTACCGTACTCTGCTCTTAACTACGCATCTACTCAGCAGCATTAACGTGTGTCTGTGGACCGGCAAAAATGACTGAGTAGACAGAAGGACATGTGGTGATGAAGAGAGCGTGCCCCCTGCAGGTTGGAGGCCTAATTAATAATCACTACATTTCACATAGAATTGCTTCTTTTTTTAAACCTAGCAGCAGAATATACAATCTAAGCAATTTCAGGGGGGAAAGTTAAATTCACATTCTTTTCAAACAAAATCTCAAATCCCTCCTAATGACAATTATTGCATTCACTGTTCCATCTGCTGCCATTAAAAACATCACGACAAAGTAAAGAGAAATCTGCGTATTTAAATCACCACAATAATCCAATATATTATAACCCTTTGACATTTTCTTTACATAATATATTTACATTAGGCCTTTTATTTTCGAAAGAATTGTCTCAGTAACGACAAATTAGAGCGGATTAAAAAAAAGTTACAGATCGATCAGCTGTGCCTAG
Organism: Oncorhynchus mykiss; assembly: GCF_013265735.2. Classification (NCBI taxonomy): domain Eukaryota; kingdom Metazoa; phylum Chordata; class Actinopteri; order Salmoniformes; family Salmonidae; genus Oncorhynchus; species Oncorhynchus mykiss. The sequence continues at coordinate 33,171,082 of NC_048582.1, read as the reverse complement.
ACAATGGAATTGTTCCTTACCGCATACCATTCGTTGTATGTACACGCGTCAGGAACATGTCCTCAATTCCAATGGTTCCTCACTCTCAACGGCAACACATTGACATGTGCCAAGGAGCAAGATCAGGGGCTCTTTGGTGCAATTGCTCCCAGCCTCAGTTTCCTTTCTCTTTATTTTGTCCCCCTCTAGAAATAAGTTTAATGTACCACAACATTTACGCTCACCCCGGTTTCAGCAGCTCTGTGCCTTGCCACACATTCAAGTACAAAAAAGAAAGAACGAGCAAGACAAAAAGTCCTCTGGCTAAAACGGACAAAAGTTCTGGGGCTAGCCAGATATGACACTTCACCCTCCCCAACACACAGGATGCTGCGCTCAGAGGACTAGCCCTCGAGGCTAAGGGCTAACATTCCAGACAATGGCCGTTCTTCTTCATTGGTAGAGTTCTTTGCTAGTTGCATTTTTTTGTATGTTTTTTATGTTGTCAGTCTTCATTATTTCTTGTTTAGTTTCTTGCCTTTCTTCAGGACCAGCTTATTCCTGATGTGTCCTCGCTTCCTCTTAGAAGTCTATAATGAAACAAACCTGGTTTACAAACCACTTTTCAATCTGCAATTTTTTCCTATACATCTACAAATCAGAATGTGAGCGCACACACATTTAACTGTAGGAAATAAAAGTGAGTTGGCTCACATTTTATGAACATTTCCTTTTGGTGGCTAAAATTTGAGAAGAAATAATCATATGTAAACTCACTACACCAGTATCATATAATGTCTAACATTCATTAGCACAATGAATGCTGAGAGACATGGAAGCCTTGTACCTTTTTGGAGGTGTACTTCTGCCTGGGCACGATGCTGCGGAGCTTGTGCTCCAGCGGCTCCCTGTTCTCCAGCTTCTTCACCTTGTAGATGCGCACCAGCCAGTGCTCCGAGGTGAACGCCTCCTCAAGGTGCTTGAACGTGATGTCTTTGTTGCCGATCTCGGCGTTGCGGGTGCGGTCGAACCCAGGCGGTGTCCGGAAGTCCAGCTGAGAGATAAAGACAGCAGTAGGTGGGGTTGAAGTTGTTGGCGAGGGCGGCTAGTGACTGAGCTGAGCTAAAGTGAGTATGGTGGTTGACAGTTCACACAAGTGTTGCGTTTTTCATCTTAATTCAGTTTTAGGCTCTTCCCCTGCTCTTTTAAATCTGTACATCACTTCACCTATCCCTCCCTGTACACGTTACCCGTCTCTCCCACCTCCCGATCGCTTTTGTCCTCGTCCCTTCCACAAAACCAATCTCTGTTCCCTTGCCTTTATCGTTCTCTTAACCTGTCTGTCCATCTCCTTTATGGGTTAAGACAGCTAGGAGACAGCTTTGCCTGGCTGCATGTCTGTGGACCCTACTGAAACAGCCCACTGATCCTTCACTGAGCAGCTGGCCAGGCAACACGCAGCTCGCTATAGGTACTTGGCAGCTCTTCGCTCTCATATCTCGCCTGTACCTGCCAGAGCATTTCTGAGCGCTTCCCTCCCACCTTCATCCTTCCCCACAGGCTTGTCAGCACGTCCATAAGCCGCTCTGTTGCCCGTCACTCAGTGCTTACTGTAGTCTGCTGTTGCTTCAAGTACTTCACCACCTCTCACCTGCATCTCGCCGAAGCGGTAGTAGGACATCTTGTACATGAGGCAGTTGAGCAGGACGGGCGAGCCGGCCTTGTCCACGCGGAACTCTCCCTGAGGGGTGAAGTAGTCACTCTCCTGAAGGGCACATGGGCATGAGGAGGGAACAAAGAGAGACGAGGGTTTGGACCAAATTTCTTCAAGGACACATCAAATAGCAGAAACTGAAATAACTCTGCCAACTCGCCACCTACGATATGATGTAGTCTTACAGCCACCAATTGTTCGGTTCATGTCTTTGATATTCAAAATTACATGCACATTTTTTTTTACAAATCTGCATTGGATATGTCAGTGAAGAAAATAAACAGCAATGTCCTTGGGTTTTCCCCTGACTGATAGATTACTGGATGGCTGTGTTGACCCAGGTTCATCAGCAGAACAACAATTATTAAATAGAATGAATGAAGGTCCTTCTGAATTGGGAGGCGTCGATGAACCCAACTAGGTCTCAACAAACCAGGCACTCACCCGAATGTCCTTGGGATGCTCTCCCTCCGCTATCCTGACCATCCACAGGAACTTGTTGATGTCGTCGCCTGAGTAACCAATCACGCCCCCGAAGATGATCAGCACGTAGTCCACGTCCAGACTCCTCATGATCTCGTACGCTGCACTCTCATTGGACGACATGGCTTTCCCCACCTACAGAGGGAAGACGAGGGAGTTTGAGCAGAGGAGAGAAGAGGCAGATAAAGATGAGACGTGGTGGGAAAAGGAGAGGGAGGTATAAGACTCCAAAAATAGGCAATACTCGCTTCTCAAAGTTGTGCTGGCCCTGTGAAAATCAATCAAGTCATAAGAGCAAGACGAATCCCACACACATTATTGCAGCTCCTACAAGTGAATGTATTGAATTCATTGATGCAAGTTAAAGTCAAGAAACATGTCTACTTCACTTTGAGGTCTGAGTTGAGTTGAAATCCCCAATTCCCCCTTTTGATGGTGTGTGACTCACCAGTGCTATATGACTGTTATTCCATGTGTTGTTGTCCACTAGGGTGGTTCGATTAGCCATGCCTGCTATCTGGTAGCCATAATCCCACCAAGACATAACCCTCGCGTGCTCGTCTGTGTTCTGCCTCAGCCAATAGTAGGCCTCCCGGAAGTCATCCAGGATGTTCCTCGTCCTATGGGGAGTTGAGGAGTTACAGGAATGACAGCCAGGCAACCACATGTTTGGTAACTTATTATTATGGGATCCTATGAGACAGGGATGTCGAGTCACGGCAATGACGAACCAATATTGTAACCACACAAATATATGTGCGAGGAGTTCGAGTCGAATAGTTTGACTTTCTAGTTTACCATAGTTCTAAATCTCGAACTGGAAAATAAGCAGCGCACGTCAGCCTCGCATTGAAAGAACAGTACATGGAAAACTATTGAATAGCACTATTAAGAGTCATGGGACACGAGATACAATAATACTACAATAACCAGGTTAACACTGAGCTCAACATCACAACTTTCTGATGAAATATGAACAAGCCCTTTTATGAGAGTGTGTGTAAATGTGCGCGTGTGAACACACTATATATAAAATAGTGTGTGGATTCAGCTATTTCAGCCACACCCGTTGCTGATAGGTGTATAAAATCGAGCACACAGCCATGCAATCGACATAGACATACATTGGCAGTATAACTGCCTTACTGATGAGCTCAGTGTCTTTCAACGTGGCATCGTCATAGGATGCCACCTGTCCAAACAAGTCAGTCCGTCAAATTTCTGCCCTGCCAGAGCTGACACTAGCGTCCGCATACTTTTGATCATGTAGTGTTATATGACGATAGATACAAGTCGTATGAAAAAGTTTGGGCACCCCTGACAATTTCCATGATTTCCATTTATAAATAATTGGGTGTTTGGATCAGCAATTTCATTTTGATCTATCAAATAACTGATGGACACAGTAATATTTCAGTAGTGAAATGAGGTTTATTGGATTAACAGAAAATGTGCAATATGCATCAAAACAAAATTAGATGCATAAATTTTGGCACCCCAATAGAAAAATCACATCAATATTTAGTAGAGCCTCCTTTTGTTAAAATAACAGCCTCTAATGAATGTCTGGATTCTGGATGAAGGAATTTTGGACCATTCCTCCTTACAAAACATCTCCAGTTCAGATAGGTTTGATGGTTGCCGAGCATGAACAGCCCGCTTCAAATTATCCCACAGATTCTCAATGATATTCAGGTCTGGGGACTGGGATGGCCATTCCAGAACATTGTACTTGTTCCTCTGCATAAATGCCCGGGTAGATTTTGAGCAGTGTTTTGGGTCGTTGTCTTGTTGACATATCCAGCCCCGGCGTAACTTCAACTTTGTGACTGATTCTTCAACATTATTCCCAAAAATCTGCTGATATTGAGTGGAATCTATGCGACCCTCAACTTTAACAAGATTCCCAGTACCGGCACTGGCCACACAGCCCCACAGCATGATGGAACCCACAGCATGATGGAACCCACAGCATGATGGAACCCACACCAAATTGCAAGTGTTTTTATAACAAGTGTTTTTCTTGGAACGCTGTGTTCTTTTGCCGCCGTGCATAACGTCCCTTGTTATGACCAAATAACTCAATCTTTGTTTCCACAGCACCTTATTCCAAAACGAAGCTGGCTTGTCCAGATGTGCGTTTGCATACCTCAAGCGACTCTGTTTGTGGCGTGTGTGTGCAGAAAAGGCTTCTTCCGCATCACTCTCCCATACAGCTTCTCCTTGTGCAAAGTGCTCTGAATTGTTGAACGATGCACAGTGACACCATCTGCAGCAAGATGATGTTGTAGGTCTTTGGAGGTGGTCTGTGGGCTGTTTTTGACCGTTCTCACCATCCTTCGCCTTTGCCTCTCCGATATTTTACTTGGCCTGCCACTTCTGGCCTTAACAAGAACTGTGCCTGTGGTCTTCCATTTCCTCACTATGTTCCTCACAGTGGACGCTGACAGCTTAAATCTCTGCGATAGCTTTTTGTAGCCTTCCTCTAAACCATAATGTTGAACAATCTTTGTTTTCAGGTGTTTTGAGGCCCCCATGTTGCCACTCTTCAGAGGAGAGTCAAAGAGAACAACTTGCAACTTGTAAATACTTTTTCTCATGATTGGATGCACTTGTCTATGAAGTTCAAGGCTTAATGAGCTCACCAAACCAATTGTGTGTTCCAATTAATCAGTGCTAAGTAGTTACAGGTATTCAAATCAACAGAATGACAAGGGTGCCCACATTTTCACACATCTGATTTAATTTCATACAACTTAATATTGCTACACACAAAATCTTTGTCTGGACAATACCCCAGTACTCAGCTTTTATTCGAAAATGAATGGCATGCCACTGTGATAATTTTTTGTGACGACAGAGTAAATGATTGCAGCTTCAGAGGGGTGCCCAAACTTTTTCATACGACTGTACGGTGTAGCTCAAATCGGTAGAGCATGGTGCTTGCAACGCCAAAGGTCATGGGTTCAATTCCCGCTGGGGCCATCCATATGTAAAAATGTATGCACGCACGACGGACTACAAGATGCTTTGGATAACAGTGTGCTAAATATTATTATTTGTCCTTACCCATCGTTGTTGTAGGAGGCCAGCACCACACTAGGACTGGAGTAGGCGTTGCTGGTGACCCATGTGCAGTGGACTGCGAACATCATGAGCAGCATCAACATCAGCATGGTCACTATACTCTTGATGTTGGGGCCCAGCCCATCCTCTGCCTTCTCCTGCTCAGACACATGCTTACGCACCTTTCCTGCCTGCAGAGGGAGACCAACACACATCAAACTGGCCCACTAAACAGACAGTATCAGAGATACAAACAGAGTCAAATTATTTTGTAACTCCTTACAGGAATATGTCTATGGGTTGAATACAGCTAACCGCCAAAATAAAGGAAACGGCAACATAAAGTGTAATAATAGGGCGTTGGGCCACCACGAGCCAGAACTCATTCAATGCTCCTTGGCGTAGATTCTACAAGTGTCTGGAACTCTGTTGGAGGGATGCGACACCATTCTCACATAAACAATTCCATTATTTGGTGTTTTATTGGTGGTGGAAAACGGTCCCAGGCGCCACTCCAGAAACTGGTTTAAGTGTTCAATTGGGTTGAGATGTGGTGACAGACGGCCATGGCATATGGTGGTTACATCGTTTTCATGCTCATCAAACCATTCAGTCACCACTAATGTCCTGTGGATGAGGGCACAGCCATGGTAGCCAAAATAAATGCCTGCCAAGCATTTTTATACATAACCTAAGCATGATGGGATGTTAATTAACTCAGGAACCCCATCTGTGTGGTAGCCACTGCTTTTAATGTACTTTGCATCCCTCTTTATTTTTGGCAGTTACCTGTAGGTGTCAACTGGAACTACCGGATAAGGGTTCACATTGTGAGAGGGGGATGCAAAACCCCAGGGGAGGAGGGCAGTTGGAGAATCTCAATTGGTTTTGAATCCAGTGTTGTTTAGTGTATCAGCTCATAAACCATGTGCCATCGAATCGGTACATCGAAAATCACTAACTATTTCGCAATCTATATGGCACAGATGTCCCTTTTTTGGTCCTTAAATTAAACTGGTATTGTTTATTTTTCAGAATTTTATTTTCTAATTTTGGACTTTAACGCAGGGCCGACAGACAAGTCCTTACTTGTCCCACCTTCCACTTGCAGTAATGCTGCAATTAGTTGGTTAACCTTTTTGGGATAGGAGGCAGCATTTTCACTTTTGGATGAATAGCATGCCCAGAGTGAAAGGCCTCCTACTCTGTCCCAGATGCTAATATATGCATATTATTATTAGTATTGGATAGAAAACTGAAGTTTCTAAAACTGTTTGAATGATGTCTGTGAGTATAACAGAACACATATGGCAGGCGAAAACCTGAGGAAAAATCCAACCAGGAAGTGGGACATCTGAGGTTTGTAGTTTGTCAACTCAGCCCCATTGAAGATACAGGGTGATATTAGTTATCTTCCACTAGATGTCAACAGTATAAATATTGTTGGTCTGGTAGAGTGCCACAGCCTCGGTCTGGCGCGCTCACGTGAAAGGTAGCTACGTTCCACTTAATTTGTACAGACAAAGGAATTGTCCAGTTGGAACATTAATTACGTTTTATGTTAAAAAACATCCTAAAGATTGATTCCATACTTAGTTTGGCATGTTTCTACGGGCTGTAACGGAACTTTTTGTCTGACGTTCGGCGCGACCTGAATGAGCTTTTGGATTTGTTTACCAAACGCCCTAACAAAAGACGACCACATTGCTTAAGTGGCCAGCTGATGGCTCTGAGTGATTCTTGCGTAAAAGAGAGAGGTAGCCATTTTTCCTCCCGGTCCTACTGAAAAGCCAACTGTCCCGGGTTGATATATTATCGAATAGATATTTGAAAAACACCTTGAGGATTGATTATAAAAAAAAACGTTTGCCATGTTTGTCGATATTATGGATATAATTTCGATTTTTTTTTTGCCGTTGTCGTGACCGCTATTTCCGGTGGATTTCTGAACATAACATGACAAACAAACGGAGGTATTTTGGGTATAAAACAATATTTATGGAACAAAAGGAACATTTGCTGTCTGAGAGTCTCGTCAGTGAAAACATCCAAAGATCAACGGTTAATTTGATTGCTTTTCTGATTTGTGACGAAGCTTTCTGCTGCTAGCTGGACATAATGCTATGCTAGGCTATCGATAAACTTACACAAACGCTTGTCTTGCTTTCGCTGTAAAGCATCATTTCAAAATCTGAGACAGGGTCAGACCCCAGTCCTAGACAGGTTAAATAATTTCCTCCCATCAATCTTCACACAATACCCCACAATGACAAAGCAAAAAGAAGTTTAGAGATGTTCGCAAAATAAATAAACTTTAATACCTTGTTTACATATGTATTCAGACCCTTTGCAATGAGATTCGAAACTGAGCTCAGATGCATCCTGTTTCCATTCATCATCCTTGGGATGTTTCTACAACTTGGAGTCCACCTGTGGTAAATTTAATTGATTGGACTTGATTTGGAAAGGCACACACCTGTCTATATAAAATGTTCCACAGTTGACAATGCATGTCAGAGCAAAAATCAAGCCATGAGGTCAAAGGAATTGTCTGTAGCCCTCCGAGACTGGAATGGGTTGAGGTACAGATATGGGGAAGGGTACCAAAAAATGTCTGCAGCATTGAAGGTCCCCAAGAACACAGTGGCCTCCATCATTCTTAAATGGAAGAAGTTTGGATCCACCAAGACTCTTCCTAGAGCTGGCCGGCCAGCCAAACAGAGCAATTGGTTGAGAAGGGCATTGGTCAGGGTGGTTACCAAGAACCTGATGGTCACTGACAGAGCTCCAGAGTTCCTCTGTGGATATTCCAGAAGGGCAACGATCTCTGCAGCACTCCACCAATCAGGCCTTTATGGTAGAGTGGCCAGACAAAAGCCACTCCTCAGTAAAAGGCGTGACAGCCTGCTTGGAGTTTGCCAAAAGGCACCTAAAGGACTCAGACCATGAGAAACATGATTCTCTGGTCTGAAGAAACCAAGATTCCAAACCAAGTGTCACGTCTAGAGGAAACCTGGCACCATTCCTACAGTGATGCATGGTGGTGGCAGGACCATTTAGTGGGGATGTTTTTCAGCGGCAGAGACTGGGAGATAAGTCAGGATCGAGGGAAAGATGAACAGTGCAAAGTACAGAGAGATCCTTGATGAAAACCTTCTCCAGAGTGCTCAGGACTTAGGTTCACCTTCCAACAGGACAACAAGCCTAAACACACAGCTAAGACAAGACAGGAGTGGGGACCTGTCTCTGAATGTCCTTGAGTGGCCCAGCCAGAGCCCAGACTTGAACCCGATCAAACATCTCTGGAGAGACCTGAAAATAGCTCTCCAGCAACGATCCCCATTCAATCTGACAGAGCTTGAGAGGATCTGCAGAGAAGAATGGGAGAAATTCAGATGTGCCAAGCTTGTATACCCAAGACTCAAGCTGTAATCGCTGCCAAAAGTGCTTCAACAAAGTACTGAGTAAAGGTTCTGAATAAAAATGTGATAAAGCAAAGTATTCACACCCCTTGACTTTTTAATTTTTTTAATTTTTAAGAAATGTTGAGTCAATAAGTATTCAACCCCTTGTTATGGCAAGCCTAAATAAGTTCAGGAGTAAAAATGTGCTTAAGTTGCATGGACTCACTGTGTGCAATAGTGTTTAACATGATTTTTGAATGACTACCTCATCTCTGTACCCCACACGTACAAATAACTGATTGTAAGGTCCCTCAGTCAAGCAGTGAATTTCAAACAGATTCAACCACAAAGATCAGGGAGGTTTTCCAATGCCTCGCAAAGGGTACCTATATATTTTTGAAGCAGACAATGAATATTCCTTTGCGCATGGTTATTAATTACACTTGGGTGATAGGAGAAAACTAAGGATAGATAAACAGCATTGTAATTACTACACAATACTAACCTAAATGACAGTGAAAATACATTTTCCAAAACATGCATACTGTTTGCTATTAGGCACTAATGTAAAACTGCAAAAAAAATTGGCTAAGATATGAACTTTGTCCTGAATACAAAGTGTTATTTTGGGGCAAATCCAATCACAGAGCACCACTTCATATTTTCAAGCATGGTGGTGGCTGTTTGAAGCCTGAAATGTGGCAAAAGGTCGCAAAGTTCAAGGGGGCCGAATACTTTCGCAAGGCACTGTATGTGTATGCTTGTCATCAGCAAGGACTAGGTCGTTTTTTAGGATAAAACGGAACGGAATAGTGCTAAGCACAGGCAAATCCTAGAGAAAAACCTGGTTCAGTCTGCTTTCCAACAGATATTGGGAAACTCACCTTTCAGCAGGACAATAACCTAAAATATAAACTGGAGTTGCTTACTAAGATTATATTGAATGTTCCTAAGTGGCGTAGTTACAGTTTTGATTTTAATTGGCTTGAAAATCTATGGCAAGATTTGAAAACGGCTCAAACGGTCAAACAATGATCAACAAACAATTTGACAGAGCTTGAAGAATTTTTACAAAGAATGCACAAATATTGTACAATGCAGGTGAGCAAAGCTCTTAAGAGACTTACCCAGAAATACTCACAGCTGTAATCGCTGCCAAAGTTTATTCTAACACGTATTGATTGACTCAGGGTGTGAATACTTACGTAAATGAGATATCTGTGTTTCATTTTCAATCAATTTGAAAACAATTCTAAAAACATGTTTTTACTTTGGCATTATGGGGTTGTGTGTGTAGATGGGTGAGAAAAAAATAAATCAATTTAATCCATTTGGAATTTAACAAAAAGTCAATGGGTATGAATACTTTCTAAAGGTACTGTATTTTTTTATATTGAAGCCAATTGTGGACTGCAAACAGGTTCAAGTTAACGTATTTAGCAAAGATGGGACAGGTCTACATTGTTATTGCGTTTCCGTAAGATATAAACGGACTAACATTGGAACTGGAGTTGATGTCAAGGCAATACATAAGACCGTAAATACACAACTTGAAGCAACCACGTGACCCGTTTCAAGAAGCTAGATGTATGTCACACGTCACTACTTCACAGGAGAGTCATTTGAACTTTTTATCAATTTGTTTTGAGGCAGAAATTCCTTTTGGAACATGTGAACTTTCATGTGCCATAATAACAAATGTGTATACCATCTGTAAATACGAATACATTGTTGGTTTGGGCATGGAAAAATACAGGAACCTTCCATGTCTGCCATGTAGCATGCTTCGGACCATAACACGAGCCGCTCAATATCCTTTCTACTGTGTCTTTTTTTGAAAGATATCATGAATAACTGAAAAAGCATTGCTACTGCTCTCAACATTGCTGCCCTGAAGTGAACAGGTGTTATCTATAAAAGATCAGTGGGGGAAAGGTTGTGATGGACTACTTTCTGTAGGACGATCGTGCCATGCTGACTATTTCGGACTCTGAAAATGAATCAGATGTGGAAATCCCTGATTGCCAAATGCGGAGAGTCTAAAAGAGAACACAGAAGGCTGTTGTAAAAACACCTGTCTCCAGATTACATCTTCAAACTAAGGGCAACCATGACCGAGGGAGAAGCGTTCATTCATATAAGAGTCTAGCTATACATTTTCATTTCCAGGTAAACCATATTGTTAGCTAGCTAGCTAACGTTAGGTGTATTTGTATCTCAGAAATCCATTTGCATTGCCAGTTATAGCCTAATGTTAGCTCACTAGCTAACATTGAACCTAGTTGGTTAGCTTTAGCTACCTGCAGATGCATGCATGGTAGTACTGCCACGTTCAAAACAACTGGAACCTAACATATACGAGGTAAAATCATGTCGTCACTAATCTTCAGGTCGGAAAGTCGGAGCTCTAGAAAGTGGCCTGAGTTCCCGAGTTGGATGATCGTTCAAAATGATTTATTCCCAGTCGGAGCTCTAGAAAGTGGCATGAGTTCCCGAGTTGGATGACCGTTCAAAATGATTTATCCCCAGTCAGATTCATCCCCGTTTTTCCCCCTCACTGAAGACAGACTTCAGTGGTTTTGAACGTGGCATTAGAGTTTAGATTATGGTTCATTGTTTAGCTAGCTACATGTCTAAACAAGACTTCACTATGGAAGTAACCGTTTACACCTTCTGTATCCTGTGCATGTGACAAATTGGGTGTGGTTAAGGCTTAAGAGGGTGTGAATGATGCTGAATGTGTGTAGACAAACAGCTCTCCAGTAGGTGTTCAAAAACATGCACGGGCCGTTTTCTCAAAAGTGGCGTTACAAGTGTATCAACTTCAAAGCAGATCGAATCCAGGTGGTAGGTCACATATTTAGCCATGGGGCATGTTCTGATGGCCAGTGAGGGGTCAAGCGTCGACACACCTACAACTTATTTAATCATAAAAACCCAGCCCTTTCGTGCCACTGCCAGCGACCATCACTCTTGGTTGTGAAAATAGCTAAATGATTTCTGACACCTCTGAACGTATAGCGGTACCGCCAGCACTTAGGTTCACCATTGCATTAGCTTTGTTAAATTATAGACAGTGAGAACCTGATCCTTGATCTGCACTCCTACTCTGAGCTGCTTTATGAGCCCTGGACTATGACTCCTACCGACCTTGTCATAGAGGTTCCCTGAGCTCCTTTTGTCATCCTCGTCGCTGCTGTCCTCTATGGGAGGGTTCTCCCTCTTCATGTCGTCCCCCAGGTAGTGCTCGAACACGCTGGAAAAGGCTATGGCCGACAGCATGCAAACCACCGGCGTCAAGGTCAGCATCAGGCGCACCATCACCCCAGCAAAGTAGACCGCACTGATGGCATAGAGCGCCACTGGGGGGCAGCAGAGAGGCAGGAAAGGTTAAAGGCAGGATCATTTATGTCAAAAGTGCATGGTGCACAACTCAGATCCTCAAGGGCGGTTTTTTCATCTGAGACAAACTGATTTAGAGCTGGGTGAACAGATGTGCAGTTTCGGGGCTATCAATGGCATTAATTGATCAATTAAGGAGAAGGGGAAAAACAGAAACCAGCTCCTGCACTGGAGCTGTGTGACACTGGTCAGCATTTCCTCCAGTACACCATCTAAGAACAGGTTTGTACAGTATATCAAAAACATGATGCCCTTGCTATAATGCATATTCTTCTCAAATGACCAGATTCCCCTCGAAATATTCACATTTATTCAAATGATGTGTATGTTGAGTGTCAGTGTGTGTTAATGAGCCCCGGCTTACCAAAGACGCGCTCGTCGTTGACATTCTTGATGCAGAACCAGAGTCCTGCCGGAAAGGTGCAGACCAGGATGTGGAGGTCGAAGAAGAACGACACCCAGGTGGTGGGCTGGTGCTCCGACACCGACGCGATGATGGGGATATGGATCTTAGCGTAGCTGGAGAGGGTGAGAGTGGGCAGGAGGGAGGTAAAGAGTGATGAGGATAGAAGAGAAACATCTGGTACTTCAGGGAAGAGATTTAAAGCGCTGCAAACAATCTGTTTGATCGATGCTTAATGCAGACATGCGCCAGTTAATCAGACACGCTGCAGTTTATATACAGAATGTAGTCGAAGCGTGAAGAAAAAAATACTATTCTATTTGAGAAGAAAATACTATTCTTGCATTTCCTTTGAAACTACAGATGGCGTAAACCCTTTCGCAGACACATTCAATTAAACAAGTGTTTCATCGATAGGAAAGTGAATGAAGGTTAGCAATGCTTACCCGGTGTCCCACAGTGAGTAGAACCGTCCACTCCACGGTGCGATGTAGCCTAAATGAACAAACAATGAATAGACAGGACTGGAAACTTGAACATGCTTTCATTAGTGGTTATTATGAGGACTTTTTGGCATATGGTTGACACTGGTGTGTATGGGTAAGTGTACAGATATAATCCAGGCTGTTTCACACTGGGCCGTGATAGGGAGTCCCATAAGGCGTGGCACAATTGGCCCAGCGTCGTCAGGGTTTGGACGGAGTAGGCCGTCGTTAAATAAAGGTTCAATAAAAACATTTATGAATAAAAATGACAAAGTAAATAGGGACCCTTTGGTTCAGGGCTTTTCAATTCTGGTCCCCAAGAGCCGAAACACTTCAGGTTTTCACTGTCGCCCATTCTAACCAGGGACTGATTCCAACCTGAGACACGAGATGAGTGCAATGAACTACAAGGTAGACACAAAAAACACTGACCCGTTTTAGCCCAACAACTAAATTGCCCTGCTTTAGTGGGTCAGGTGTCTGTTCAGTAGTAGGGCATATGTGGGTCGGGACTCAAGAGGAATGTTGAGCAGAGGCGGTTAAGAATATGCATAACTAACATTCTTCTTTAGTCTTTTTGGTAAGCACCTCCAGTGTAGATTTGGCCTTGTGTTTTAGGTTATTGTCCTGCTGAAAGGTGAATTCATCTCCCAGTGTAGTGGAAAGCAGACTAAACCTGGTTTTCGCCTGTGCTTAGCTCCATTCCATTGATTTATTTTCCTTAAGAACGCCCCGGTCCTTAACGATTACAAGCATACCCATAACATGATGCAGTCGCCACTATATGTTTGAAAATATGAAGAGTGGTTCTTAGTTATGTGTTGTAATTTGCCCCAAACATAACATTTTTATTCAGAACAGAAAGTGAATTGCTTTGCCACGTTTCTTTCCATATTACTTCATTGCCTTGCTGCAAACAGAATGCATGTATTCTGGCCATGCTTCCTTCTTTTCACTTTGTCAATTAGCTTAGTATTGTGGAGAAATAACTACAACGTTGTTGATGCATCCTCAGTTTTCTCCTATCACAGCCATTAAACTAACTGTTTTAAAGTCACCAGTGGCCTCATGGTGAAATCCCTTAGCAATTTGCTTCCTCTCTTGCAACTGAGTTAGGAAGGACGCCTGTATCTTTGTAGTGGCTGGGTGCATTGATACACCACCCAAAGTGTCATTAATAACTTCCTTGCTCAAAGGGAAATTCAATGTCTGCTTCTTTTAAATCTATTTTTATCTACCAATAGATGCTCTTCTTTGTGAGACATTGGAAAACCTCTTAGGTTTTTGTTTGAAAATAGCTGCTCGACTGAGGGACCACTCAAAAATCGTGTTAAACACTATTATTGCACAGAGTACATGCTTATTATGCGACTTCTTAAGCAATTTGTACTCATGAACTTATTTCAGCTTGCCATAACAAAAGGGGTTGAATACTTATTACTCATGTGTAAAAATAAATAAATAATAATAATCTAAAAAAAATAATTCCACTTTGACATTATGGGGTATTGTGTGTAGGCCTGTGACAAAAACTCTAAATTTGAGAAATGTTTAATGCAGGCTGTAACAACAAAATGTGGAAGACGTCAAGGGGTGTGGATACTTTCTCAAGGAGCTGTATGTGTAGTGGTAAGGTATAGTGACTCACCAGTGTAGGTGAGATAGATGACGGTGAGGAACACCACCCCAGCAGCTAGCGACACCCCCAGGAAGAACAGGGTCTGGAACTCCTGCTTGGTGAGCCTGTTCTTCAGGTACTGCAGCAAAGCATATGCCTGGAGCAGTGCAAACACACCTGTGGCAGGACACACACGCAAATCACAGAAGGTTGGCGTATGTACGTTATAGCAGTAACCTTAATCTCTCATGCAAGCAGGTTTATATAGAAACATTTTGAATCAGAAGGACTATCATGTGATGGTAGATGTGCTACAAACTGATGCTGTTACATGACAACATACTTCCACCTGGCTACCCCTACCCCGGCTAACAGCTCTGCACCCCTGCAGCAACTAGCCCAAGCCCCCCCATTTCTCCTTCACCCAAATCCAGATAGCTGATGTTCTGAAAGAGTTGCATAATCTGGACCCCTACAAATCAGCCGGGCTAGACAATCTGGACACTCTAAAATTATCTGCCGAAATTGTTGCAACCACTATTACTAGCCTGTTCAACCTCTCTTTCGTATCGTCTGAGATCACCAAAGATTGGAAAGCTGCCGCTGTCATCCCCCTCTCCAAAGGGGGAGACACCCTAGACCCAAACTGTTACAGACCTATATCCATCCTGCCCTGCCTTTCTAAAATCTTCGAAAGCCAAGCTAATAAACAGATCACTGACCATTTTGAATACCATCGTACCTTCTCCGGAATCTGTTTGAGCTGGTCATGGGTGCTCCTCAGCCACGCTCAGGGTCCTAAACGATACCATAACCGCCATCGATAAAAGACAGTACTGTGCAGCAGTCTTCATCGACCTGGCCAAGGCTTTCGACTGTCAATCACCGGATTCTTATAGGCAGACTCAATAGCCTGGTTCTCCAACTACTTCTCAGATAGAGTTCAGTGTGTCAAATCGGAGGGCCTGTTGTCCGGACCTCTGGCAGACCTCTGGCGGGGGTGCATCAGGGTTCAATTCTCGGGCCGACTCTTTTCTCTGTATTTATCAGTGATGTCGGTCTTGCTGCTGGTGATTCTCTGATCCACCTCTACGCAGATGACACCATTCTGTATACTTCTGGTCCTTCTCTGGACACTTAACTTCTTGGTGACGGGGCAGTATTTTCACATCCGGATGAAATGCATGCCCAAATTCAACTGCTACTCATCCCCAGAAGTTAAGATATGCATATTATTACTAGATTTAGATAGAAACTTCAGAGTGTTCTCTAAAACTGTTTGAATCGTGTCTGTGAGTATAACAGAACTTATGTAGCAGACGAAACCCAGAGGACAAACCATTCAGATTTTTTATTTTGGGGGTCACTCTTTTCTAAGGGTTTTAATTGGGAATCCAGATTTCTAAGGGACCTTCTTGCAGTTCCTACAGCATCCACTGGATGTCACCAAGCAAAAGCTTGGAGCAGCCATTTTCTCTCTCTCTCCTATTGAAGAAGCTACATTCCCGGTTGATATATTATCGATTATATATTGTAAAAACAACCTGAGGGTGATTATAAAAAAACGTTTGAAATGTTTCTACAAACATTACGGATACTATTTGGAATTTGTCTGCGATGTCGTGACCGCTCGAGCCTGTGGATTTCTGAACATAACGCGCTAACCAAATGGAGGTATTTTGGATATACAAATTATCTTTATAGAACAAAAGGAACATATATTGTGTAACTGGCAGTCTCGTGAGTGCAAACATCCGAAGATCATCAAAGGTAAGCAATTTAATTTATTGCTTTTCTGACCAATCTACTTGGCTGCTAGCTGTTTGTAATATTTTGCCTACTGAGAGAGATGTCTTTACATAAACTCTTGGTATGCTTTCGCCGAAAAGCTTCATTGAAATCTAACACGCCAGGTGGATTAAACAAACTAAGCTGTGTTTTGCTATATTGCACTTGTGATTTCATGGCGCTCTGCAATTCAGCGGTGGTTGACGAAAATGATCCCGCTAACGGGATGGGTGCATCAAGAAGTTAACAAACCTCCAAACGAGCCTCAATGCCATACAACACTCCTTCCGTGGCCTCCAACTGATCTTAAAATGCTAGTAAAACTAAATGCATGCTTTTCAACTGATCGCTGCCCGCACCCGCCCGCCCTACCAGCATCACTACTCTGGACGGTTCTGACTTAGAATATATGTGGACAACTACAAATACCTAGTTGTCTGGTTAGAATGTAAACTCTCCTTCCAGACTCACATTAAACATCTCCAATCCAAAATTAAATCTAGAATCAGCTTCCTATTTCGCAACAAAGCACCCTTCACTCATGCTGCCAAACATACCCTCGTAAAACTGACTATCCTACAGATCCTGGACTTCGGCAATGTCATTTACAAAATAGCCTCCAACACTCTACTCACCAAATTGGATGTAGTCTATCACAGTGCCATTGTTGTCACCTACCCACCACTGCGACCTGTATGCTCATTGGCTGGCCCTCTCTTCATATTCGTCGCCAAACCCACTGGCTCCAGGTCATCTATAAGTCTTTGCTAGGTAAAGCACTGCCTTAACTCAGCTCATTGGTCACCACAGCAACACCCACCCATAGCATGTGCTCCAGCAGGTATATTTCAATGGTCATCCCCAAAGACAACTCCTCCTTTGGCCGCCTTTCCTTCCAGTTCTCTGCTGCCAATGACTGGAACGAATTGCAAAAATCTCTGAAGCTGGAGACTTACATTTCCCTCAACTATCGGCTGTCAGTGCACCTGTACACAGCCCATCTGTAAATAGCCCACCCAACTACCCCAACCCCTTATTGTTATTGACTTTTGCACCCCAGTATCTCTACTTGCACATCATCATCTGCACATCTATCACTCCAGTGTTAATGCTAAATTGTAATTATTTCGCCACTATGGCCTATTTATTGCCATACCTCCCTAATCTTACTACATTGGCACACACTATATATATATATATATGTTTCTATTGTGTTGTTTGTTTATCTCATGTGTAACTCGGTCGCACCGCTTTGCTTTATCTTGGCCAGGTCACAGTTGAGAACGTGTTCTCAACTGGCCCACCTGGTTAAATATTATTATTATTTTTTATATTTGAATAACAGGAACATTTCAGGCTAAATGGGATCTGTCCCTCTCTTGTGGAACTACTGATTGAACAGAGCCCCGTTTCACTTACTTCTGTCCTCTTAGCAAAACAGAGGAGCACTTCCAAGTTCCAACTCCCCGGGAGCATTCCAAGGTCATAACTCCTCCAGAACCCAGAGAGCGGGTGACACTAACAACGCCCTTCACTCTGCTGCTGTAGACACGCTGCCAGATGTTACGAGCAGCTGTTGCCCGACACCAAACAAGCCCATCCTTTGAGAGAGCCTTGGTGCCTTCCTCAAAGCCCATGACGCTGACATGCTGTGCTGCCCTGGTCACCCTCGTAACAAACACCACATCAGAAATCAGACTGAAGCTACATTAGACTAAGAGGAAGCTGAAATGGATGCTGTAGGGCCATGTAATCCTGTTACTAGGGATGTTGGCAAATGGACATTTTCTTAACGTTCAAAACAGAGGAAAAGAAAAGTGTCTCTCCGTTAAAACGATAAGAAAAATTCCACATTAATTCACAATGCAGCTGTGCTGCTGACAGCAATGGCTTGGGTCTCACAATGAGTCCCTTTCAGATGGTTAACCACCTGAACTACAAATACTGTACCTATATTACACCTCGCAAAGTTTGCATTTCATCACCTTCTCATTTAACTTGCAAAGTATTGCCATACAGGACTCTGACCTTTTTCTTCCAATTTTCCAACTTAGCGATGATGTAGTGGAGTCGACTCCAAAATAATTGATTCCTCAAACCTCTTGCACGTAGCTTCTTGGGGTCAAGATTAGATTCTGCTAGAGAGATTAGTTGCTGTACTGCCGAGAACAAAAACAAACGTGCATCTTTCATAGCGAGAGGGGAGGGGTACAGTTTAGGCAGGTCGGACACCAGGCAGACAGAGTCAGAACCGTGCACTAGGCCTATCTATCGGTAATCCAAAGCTGTATCTCGTAATTGGAATGCTGTATCTTGCAATATATTGGCTTGCAATGTCTCGCAATTTCAGTAAAGCAGGGCCTATCAATGAAAAGGCTAGGATATTCTACACGCAACAGACCGAAGACCCACTCGAATCATTAGAGGAGAGAAAGACCAGGCAAGTCAGTGCAAGGGAGAGAGGGGAGGGGGGCAGGCAGAATGAACTGTAATCTCTTGCAATGTCTGGTCTTTCCTGCCATTCAAACTCACCAAATGAACATTGTCTGCCTCTTTCTCAGGTTTTTTTTTAAATTACACAACTTTACCCAGGCCTTTATAGCCTATTGTCTAGTTAGATTATTTGCCGTGTTATAGCCAGTTTTCATGTTAACTTTTAAAATGCTCACACCCCTAGCTGTTACTACCCTCCAGAATAAAGGAATGCCACCTAAATGTTGTCTGGGAGTAGCTGGGACCGTTGGCGAGACAGGAACACTTAAGTTGCATCAACGAAACAGCAAAGGCGCTGCCCATTCAGGAGAACACAACTGCTTGGTCATGGTCCAAGGTGTTGTTGAAAAATAGATTTCAACGAGACATACCTGGTTATATGAAAAAGCGGTGTGCGTCTAATGGCGAGTCGTTTTGTGCGCTCAGGAGACAAACAAACAAAAAAGTAGCGAGGCTTACCTGCTGCCGCCGTGTGCTCGCTGGTTCTGATTGGCTGGAAGCCCACAAAGGGGATCTGCATGGATAGCACCAGGCCCACAATGTAGAAAGTGCTGTAAGCTGAGGGAGAAAGAGAGAAACAGACAAAGAAAAGGGATCGAGAGAGAGATGAGATCAAACAAAAAGGTCAAACACAGATACTGTTCTATTCAATACCCACCATCACTTCAGTTAGAGGTATTTCTTGTGAATTGATTTTCGCAATGCAACTCCCGAGTTGGCGTAAATGCAATTAACGTCTTATCTGGAGTAATTTACATAGACGTGGGAAAAGAAAAGTGCAGCGGGGGCCCTAACATGAGCCGGCAGTAGAACTCCCACCTTTGTAGCTGGGGGGGGGGGGGAGCTGATTCTAAGTAGTGTGCCCTAATTAAGATTTTATACTTTCCTGAACACTGGAGCTTTTTGAAGTGGCTGTGACTAGCCCTGAGCACTCCCGACTATGATTCATTATCGCCTGTTGACTGATGGAGCTAAGTAATGAACTGTGTGAAATAGAACTGCATTTTTGGTCAAGAGGGACTCCCATTGTGGCAAGCTCCGATGCCAAAAAGGCATCTAGTTTTTAGAAGGGCTTTCTCTATTGTAGATGGAGGAAGGTTAAAACTAGATCAAAACGAGATGGTTATGAAGCACTTTAAGGAGCAAGACCTTGCACAAGATGGTTGCTTGAATAACTATGCAAAGCCCTCTTCTATTAAAAAGGGTGCTTGAGGTTGACAGTCTCTGCGTTCGAAGCCATAAATGTCTCACAACGATGCAAAGATAGACAATAACCATTTGTTAATGCAGACTAAGGGTGGAATCCTTTGTTGGGGAAAATGCAGAGAGATTGAGTACAGCGGGGTCGAGGCCCTCTTTAAATAGGGTCGTCATTTATTTTCAAATCACCCAAGAATGGGGTACTGTTTACTGTGAGTAATACAGACAATCAAGAGTAACTGATGCAAGACCATTTATCTTGACCCAGCTAGCCTGCTGTTCCTTCAGCTCAGCTAAATATGTACTGCTTACGATGCTGCAGCATTTCTGCAATGTGCTGTCTCGCAGTCAAATTCAGAATAACTAACCCCCCCCATGCAGTCGCATTGAAAAGAGCAAAACGGGTGTTAGTGGTTAGAGGAAAACAGGTGCGTGCGGTCACATCTCTTTAGCAGATAGATAAGGTTTGCAGTCACATTCAGGGGTTGCATGTTTTGAACTTTATTTTTTTACTGATGCCCAACTGAACATTCTACTATGAGCGCTGATGAAGATTTCATCAAAAGTGTATAGTGGCTTGGAAATACAATGCCATTCAAAAGGAAGGCAAATACTTTGTAGGAAAACCTTTTGTCATCATTTTGATGTTGCTAGATTGACTTTAGATGCAGTATAACATTAGCTAGGGGAAGGACACCGGATTTTAGCTAGCTAACGTTAGCATTGCTAGGTATTTTTGACAAACTTTGCTAGCTAATGACAACATTGCCATCTGCCTAAAGTAAATTTGACGACATGATAATGCTGGCAAAGTTGTTTCCTGCTAAATATTTGACTACTTTAGCAATGTCATTTTATTTCCAGGCACTATAGTGTAGTTTAGACTAAACAGTAGTTAGCCTCCGTCCAGAATGACTGGCCTAATCACGAAGAGGGCGGCTTGAGAACGTTCATAACCATGGCATGACGCGACCGAGTGACAGAGGCGGAACCTATGAAGAGGGGGTTGTGGTCACTCACCGATATAGACCCTCTTGCTGTAGCGCTGCATGAGCAGGAGCACAAACACATGCAGCGGGATCAGGTTGATGATGAAGACATATCCTCCCCATGCTGACACCTGCAACAGTAATACATGGACATTTGCAGTGGCACCATATAAAACCAATTCAAATCCTATTTAACACTATGACTGAAGTAAAAATGCTTCAACTTTAAAAGCGCCATGAAATTATGCAGCAACAATGTCAGAGAGACGCGGTGTGAAACAGAGGGGCTTATAGAACACTCTACAAAAACGTCAGCTGCAGTACTTCAAACGGCTCCATTGAAAATCACACTGTGTAGGGGGTACAGAGCACAGACGGCGAGGGATAGTAGTAAAATGTTTCATCCAGACCGCCTTTTGGGATAAATGCTCAAACTGACACAAACCTGCTTAGCCACACAATCACACACTGCATTCACAAGTCACTCATCTATGGTTAAAATAAGTTTTCCAATTACCCCTAATTACAAAAAAACAAGAGTCACCCTAGAAGGAGATAAATCGCCTCAAGTTCCTTCTGGAGTGGTTAAATGTAATTACCTTTTCACAGCCATTTGTATCTTTAGCTTTAGATGGTATGAGCTAATTAGGTACAGCTGAACCGTATGAAAACAGAGACAACTCTTTTTTTTGGACACAGCAGTTCTGTGAGAGATGAGGTTGCTAATTGAAAACAACACCAACCCAGAAGAAGCGCTGTTGTTGAGGAGAAAGTGAGGCCAGTGTCTCGCTCTGAGGGTCACATCCCGCAGCCTCCGGAACGTAATTTGAGCGTAATTTGACGAAACATCTCGCAAATCTACTGCTAATGACCTCGCCGTTGTGTGACCCCCCCCCCATGGTTTTGAGGGTCAAATAAGCAGGCAGCAATCTTCTGGAGGCTGAGAATCTTTGAGAGTACAGTCCAAAACTCAACCACCGAGCACAAAATACCTTGATTACCACCAAAACAAAGTCTGCTAAGAGACAGTGAGGTAGCTGAAAGAGATGGTGTGCAAACAATCAATATGCCTGTAAGAGTAAACAATGCGGTTATCAATATAGCTCAGTCCTAAATTAAGAAACGAACAAAACCAATGTTTTCATTGAAAACTGATCACACTTCCCTTGAGAAAAACCTTGATCGAAACAATGTTTTTCCTGGTTAGGCCGCTAGGATATAGTCAAGCAAATATCCTTCCGGCAATAATAACTATCAGGAACGTTATAAGCTGGAGATAATGTAGTTAGTAGATTCCCTGATCATCCTTCATCCTCATAACATCACTTGGGGGTATTGAAACATCCAAGTGACATCCCTGTAAGGCTTTCATGCAATGGTGTGACAGTAGTTCTATGAGAAGAGCACTTGTCCTTGGAGTAGCTTCCTTTACAATACAATTAAATAAGAAATCCCACTATGCCCTCCGACGAACCATCAAACAGGCAAAGCGACAATAACAGTACTAAGATTGAGTCGTACTACACCAGCTCTGACGCTCATCGGATGTGGCAGGGCTTGTAAACTATTACAGACTACAAAGGGAAGCACAGCCGAGCGCTGCCAAGTGACACGAGCCTCCCAGACGAGCTAAATAACTTCTATGCTCGCTTCGAGGCATGCAACACTGGTGCATGCATGGGAACATTAGCTGTTCTGAACGACTGTGTGATCACGATCTCCTTAGCCGATGTAAGACCTTTAAACAGGTCAACATTCACAAGGCCGCAGGAGCCAGACAGATTACCAGGCCGCATACACAGAGCATGCGTTGACCAACTGGCAAGTGTCTCCACTGACATTTTCAACCTCTCCCTGTCGGAGTCTGTAATACCAACATGTTTCAAGCAAACCACCATAGTCCCTGTGCCCAAGAACACTAAGGTAACCTGCTTAGATGACTACCGACCCATAGCACTCACGTCTGAAGCCACGAAGTGATTTGAAAGGTCGGTCATGGCCCACAACATTGCCACCATTATCTCAGAAACCACTCCAATTTGCATATCGCCCCAGATGATGCAATCTCAATTTGCACTCCACGCTGCCCATCCTCACCTGGACAAAAGGAACACCTATGTGAGAATTGACTACTGCTTAGCGTAGACCATAGTGCCCTCAATGCTCATCACTAAGCTAAGGACCCTGGGACTAAAGAGCTCCGTCTGCAACTGGATCCTGGACTTCGACGGGCCGCCCCCAGGTGATAAGGGTAGGTAACAACACATCCTCCATGCTGATCCTCAACACGGGGGGCCCTCGGGTGCGTGCTCAGTCCACTCCTGACAGCACGGTCAGGCACGACTCCGACACCATCATTAAGTTTGCTTATGACAACAGTGGTAGGCCTGATCAACGACAACGTTGAGACCTATAGGGAGGCCTATAGGGAGGAGGTAAGAGACCTGGCTGTGTGGTGCCAGTACAACAACCTCTGCCTCAACGTGATCAAGACAAAGGAGATGATTGTGGACTACAGGAAAAGGAGGACCGAGCAAACCCCCATTCTCATCGGCGGGGCTGAAGAGGTTCAGTTCCTTGGTGTCCACATCTCCAACAAAGTATCATAGTCCAAGCACAATAAGACAGTCATGAAGAGGGCACGACAAAACCTATTCCCCTCAGGAGACAAAAGATCTGGCATGGGTCCTCAGATTCTCAAAGTTCTACAGCTGCACCATCGAGAGCATCACTGCCTGGTATGGCAACTGCTCGGCCTACGACTGCAAGGCACTACATCACTGGGGCCAAGCTTCCTGCCATCCAGGACCTCTTTACCATGTGGTGTCAGAGGAAGGCCCTAAAAATTGTCAAAGACTCCAGCCTCTTACAGCTTCTTACCCCCAAGCCATAAGACTGCTCAACATCTAATAAAATGGCCACCCAGACTATTTGCACTGCCCCCTTCCCCCTCATTTACACTGCTATTCTCTGTTTATTATCTATGCATAGTAACTTCAACTCTACCTAATGTACATATTATCTCGACTACCCGGTGCCCCCGCATATCGACTCTGTACCGGTACCGCCTGTATATAGCGTCGCTATTGTTATTTTACTGCTGCTCTTTGTTCGTTTCATTTCTTATTTTTCACTTACCACGTATTTTCCTTAAAACAGCATTGTTGGTTAAGGGCTTGTAAGTAAGCATTTCACTTTAAGGTCTACACGGGTTGTATTACAATTTGATTTGAATGAGGAAGAACTGTTTCTGTAGGTTACAATACACGCAGGAGGAAGGGCTGTTACGCTATGTTAGGGCTTCCTATGGGCCCAATGCTAGCCTGTTAGTGTGTGCACCTCAAGCTAGCATTTGGCCCAGTGACCCTAATGGGCAGGTCTTATTGCAGTCATAATGGGGTCAGCAAAGAACCAGACACCGTTAGAGCCTAGACTTTAGCCATTATCTTTACCCACACTCCACTGCTTATCTGGCCACCCAGGGGCCACTGTGAAGAAGCATAGGGAGACGGAGGGTATTGTAGTGGTAAACGGGAGGGTAGGGGTCTTGCTATGGGGCTAGATTGGCTCAGAAGGGGGCTGAAGAGGCTCAGGCACCTCTGCGGGGGGTAGGATGCTGGAAACAGAATAACCGGAGATGCTGTTGGTCACCAACGGGGGAATGAGACGGCATTAGTGGAGTAGATAAACTGGGGCTGTGGGAGAAAGTTGTTTTGATGAAAGTCAGGTGGGGACTGGGGAGGTAGGCCGCAACGCTGCAAAGCTCTGGATCGATTTTTCCACTGTAAAAAGGGCCTCAAGAGTTGTGATCATTGCTGGACTTCTAATAATAACCTCCAGAACGCAGGACATCTTACAAACAATCACCTGAAGAGCTGACATGTGCTGCTGAGAACCTCATAAATACTTTATGAGGGAAAAGAACTTGAGGGCGGGAGAAGGGGGCTGCTGTCAAGGTAGGAGTGAGCCGTCACAGGAACTTAGGGAACACAAGATCTCTCCCAGGAGAGATCGAATGTCACGCATCTCACAGTAGTGCTTTTTGCAGTTCTTGTCCATCATGTCATCTCAACTGAGCTTCTTCTCTCCCTCCCCCGGGCTGATTAGGACAGAGCTGAGCACGGAATCTCTTGCTGGCCATCGCAGATGTGTCATCTTCGATTAAGCCTCATTGGTGAGTATCCTTAATCAACAGCGGGATGGAAAGAAGAGGTAGAGGGGTAGATATTGCAGCATGGCGGGCTGCACCGGCAAGCCACAAGGGAGATACAGGCTTGCAAACAAACCCTGCAACAGGAGAGGCATCAGTCAGGCATCAGACCACAGAAGGATGTTGGTGGGAGGATGGGTAGAGCGGGGTTGTGACTAGAGGGAGTACAGCTGTGACCGAAAGTGACTTTTTGTAGCAAGTCAGGAGAGCATTTTAGCTAACCGTAACCCTAACGCTTCTCCGGACCTAATTATAGAAACCTTCTGCGTATGCTCCGCTAACCTGCTACGAAAAAGGCAATTCTGATCGTAGCTGTACTCCCTCTAGTCAGAACCATAGAGCGGGCGGGGGAAGCCAAAATATTATCACACTCCAGATCTCTGGAGGCGTATGAGTGAGACATACAGAATGAGGGGCTTATACAATTGCAGTGGTTTCTCAGTGGAAAATCTCCCTGCTCTTCAAATGTGGTCATTAGAGGCTTTCGCCTTCTCTCTTCCTGCAGGAGCTTGGATCCTGGGAATCAAAGGGAGCTGGATCTCTCCAATGCGTTTCAATTGACATCTGTCTCTTCCTGGGCTGAGGGGAGATTTAACTGAAGAAGCTGGAAGCAGGAGATTGCAGATGCTCAAAATCACCAATTGTACACAAAGAGCGCTCTGGGAGGCAGTCAGCTCTGTTCATCTTTTATCTTCTCGCTCCATCGACCCCCTGACAGGTCGGGGGATTCATAAATAACGTTTAATGTGTCCGGTACAGACTCCTTTTTAACACCACATTTTGACATCTACGATCGCTCTCAACTATCCTTGGGGCTATCTTAATGTAATCATGACTTCCAATTCCCAGAGATGGAATGCTATGTCGGTGGAAATCAATGACAATGTTTTCTGTGTGTTTCCGGCCAATAACTAAGGTTCTTTGACACTCACCATGTAGAAGTAGGAGAGGCAGCAGCCAATGGACCAGAACACCGAACCAGTCTTTATTGACTTCACCTGTGAGGGGGAGAACAGGCACAAAGGGTTAAGGACTGGTAAACGTTTTCGGTCATTCTGTCAAACATATCATCCAGGACAACAAAGTTAATAGCACTTTCTAACTCCCACAGTATGCTTTAACAGCCGACATTCACTTGATGGAACAGTGGAAAAAGGTGCGAGTGAAACACCATATAATATCAGTGAAACCAAAACAGGGGCAGGCGGTGTTCTCCTGGCATCCGCCAAACCCAGATTAGCCTGTCGGCCTGTCAGATGGTTGAGCGTGATTCATCACTCCAGAGAACGCAATTCCACTGCTCCAGAGTCCAATTGCGGCGAGCTTTACACCACTCCAACCGACGCTTGGCATAGCGCATGGTGATCTTAGGCTTGTGTGCGGCTAGTCGGCATGGAAACCAATTTCATGTGCTGACGTTGCTTCCAGGGGCAGTTTGGAACTCTGCAGTGAGTGTTGCAACCGAGGACAGACCATTTTTTACGCGCTACAGCCTGCGGCGGGCCTGTTCTGGGAGCTTGTGTGGCCTACCACTTCACGGCCGAGCCGTTCTTGCTTTGATGAACTGACTTGTTGCTAAGGTGGCATCCTAAGACAATGCCACTTTGAAAGTCACAGCTCTTCAGTAAGGCCATTCTACAGCCAATGTTTGTCTATGGAGATTACATGGCGGTGTGCTCGATTTTATACAACTGTCAGCAACCAGTGTGGCTGAAATAGCCGAATCCACTAATTTGAAAGGGTGTCCACATACTTTTGTATATATATAATGTATGTACATTAAAAACTGGGTAAAGTGACTAGGCATCAGCATAGATAAGAGTAAAATACAGAACAGAGTAGCAGCAGCATATGATGTGCGAAAGTGTGTCTGTGACATTTGTATGCATGTGTGTGTGTGCGTGGGTTTTCGTGTAGTGTGTATATATAGTCTCGCGAGGGTGCATAGAGTCTGTGCAAGAGTGTCAATGCAGATAATTAAACGGTTACCCGGACTAATTAATTAGCAGTCTTATGGCCCGGGAGGTGAAGCCGTCTCAGAGCCGGTTGGTCCGAGATTCGATGTTCCAGTACCGCTTGCCGTACAGCAGCAGAGTGAACAGTCTACGGCTTGGGTGGTTGAAGTCTTTGGAAATCTGAGGGCGGTGCATTTGCCATAACAAGTAGTGAGTGATGCAGCCACTCAAGTTGCTCTCAATGGTGCAGCTGTAGAACATTTTGAGGATCTGAGGTCCCATGTCTCCCGAGGGGGTGGAAGCTCTTGACCTGCTTCCCTACAGCCCTGTAGATGCGGATGGGGGCATGCTCTCTCTTTTTCCAGTAGTCCACAATCAGCTCATTGGTCTTACTGATGTTGAGGGAGAGGCTGTTGTCCTGCCACCACACTGCCAAGTCTCTGACCACCTTCCCTGTGAAGTGCAATTGACATCGCGTCATCTGTGGATTTGTTGGGGCGATATGCGAATTCGAGTGGTTCTAGGGTGTCTGGGATGATGGTGTTGATGTGTCATGACCAGCCTTTCAAAGCACTTCATAATTACAGATGTGAGTGCTACTGGGGATGATAAGACATTTAGGAAGGTTACCTTGGTAACAGGGACAATAGTGGCCAGCTTGAACAATGTTGGTATTACAGACTGAGACGAGGAGAGGGTGAAAATGTCTGAAGACATGCTTCTACAGGTGCTTCTACACCTGCATTGCTTTCTGTTTGGGGTTTTAGGCTGGGTTTCTGTACAGCACTGAGATATCAGCTGATGTAAGAAGGGCTATTGAAGACACTTGGCAGCTGGTCTGCACATGCTATGAGAACGCGCCCTGGTGAGCGTCTGGCCCAGCGGCCTTGCTAGTGTTAAAAGAGAGGGCTGCCTGGCATATTAGTATGCTCCTAACACTAGCTGGGACTGCTGGTTACCTGGTCTCACCCCACAGCCTGAGTCAACACATTAAAGGGACCATGTCTGAAAGACTACTGGGGGAAAGTGATGGCAGGGAGCAGGACAGGCAGCGGCAGGAGCACAGACTTATCGAACAACATCTGCGGTACACATCAGTCACACTTCACTTGATCTGCTGATGAGGATTGACTAGCGGTAGAAAGCAGGCCGGTCCGAATATATCCACGAGCAGCGGAAAACCTCTATCCTCCCACCTATTTTAAAACCAACCCTAAATGGTCTCCATGTCATGCTCGTTCCCGCCGATGAGGCCTCACCAAAGCGGCGCCATCTGGTTTTGACACGGGTGAAACTACAGAGCTCCTCGCAGGTAATACTGAGGGAGCTGACAAAGATGTAGGCCACTGCGGAACTCCGGAAGCCTATAGCTTTCCCAGTGCCACAGACAATTAAAAGGGAGCTAGCCTACACTCTACCAGGGCTGGAGACTACTATGCAGAGAATGTGCACGGTCATGTTGAAATAAGTCCCCCCCCCTCACACACACACACACACACACCACAGCAATACAAGCAGGGCTAATTAAATCCGAGCCTAGAGAAACTGGGGAATTAGCGGGACAACAATGGAAGCACGGTGGAGCGGGGTAGCGGGAGGGGGGGGGGGTAGCGGGGAGTGCTAGTGTTAAAAGGGGCAGCTCTCTGGGGTGCAAGAGGATTCAATTATAGATTAGGGAGGGGATGAGGTGGGGCCGACCCAGGCAGATTAAGCGGCTCGAGTTGAATGGGTTATTAGCAGATAAAATGAAGGAGACGGATAATGAAGATTGGGGAGAAGAAGCCTGGGAGAGGTTCCCGTTTTAGCATTTGAGGGAAGGGCTAGAGAATGAGAGAGAAAGAGAGCAGAAGAGGGGGAAAGTGGCGAGACAAACGTGGGTAAATGAGACTGATACTGAAAAGCAGTGACGCATGGCCAGGATAATTGTTTTCCGGGGCTCTCGCCAAAATGGAAAGACCACGGTGTGCAAGTTTGTTTTTTTCTCCACCGATGGTGCCGTTACAATGATGACGCGCCACTTAAAGATGCGACGATAAGCAACGGCCACCCGTGTCACCAGGAATACGCATTGACTGCATTCCAAATCATGGCACCCTATTCCCAATATAGTGCACTACTTTTGCCCAGGGCCCATAAGATGCCATTTGGGACACGCTCGTTGTTTTGGTTCAGTCTAAGACAGGTATGGTCTATGTGGAATGACAATGAAAATATCCCATGAAGCTGCAACAGCTGCTCCTCTTACAAAACCAAATATTGAAATGATACGTATCAAATCATTGTGCAACGATCACGACAGAGAAGGTCGCTTATCACAGCCGGACACTGCAAGTTACAGAGAATGTCCCTGGTTGCGTTTTAGCGGTACACGAGTAAACGTAAAATGCACCGCATCAAGCAAATTATACGTTGGCTGTCTGTATTTCATGTGACAACAGTGGTGGAGAGCAGATAGCGGAGCCAGCCACGGCTCTGACATTCACTCATAGTGTAGGAGGTTCTCTGCGACACTCTGGGCGAGAGGTTAAACACTTTCACAACTCCGGCAGCTCCAGGGTGTGCATGTGTGTGGCTAGTTGATGAAAGCAGGGGCTCTTCAAACCAAGTGTCGTTATCAGCTCAGTCACACTCGCCTGAGTTAACATGACACAGAGCACTCCATAGTGCTGATATGGGTCTTCAAGCTGTGGAAGCAACAGTTGAAGGTGTCTCAAGCCCCCGCAGTTGTTCCGATATGTCCGTACTTAACAGGTAAAGTGTCAAGCTGAACGACGTCCACTGACTGATAGATTGAAAGAGAAACAAGTTCAGGCACAACGCACAAATTCAAATGCATGACTGGACAAACGGACACAAGGTCCTTTCTACCATCCCGCAGTGCTCGCCATGGGTGACTAACATGTGACGCGTGGTGGGAGAGAGCCCGCGTCACGTTTACCTGCGTGAATACCGGTGTGTCCTTGGGCTTGGTATGAAAAAGAGGACAAAGCCGGGAGGAGGAAAAATAAATATATCTACCTCACTCCCCGTTTGTTAGGAGCGCTGTTCAGTTTTACTCCTGAAAAAATAAATAGGATGCCTTAGTGTGGAGCGGTCCTGGCGATTATCAGCTTGGCTGGCATCTAAGCCCCTCTAGACAAGTGAAATGAATACTGGGGAGCTGATGGGGAGCCTGGTGCCCCCTGCCAAGGTCGGCTTTGATTTGTCCATTTACAATGCACTTCAATTTCATCTAGTCATGTGAATACATTACATGCACCTGCATCGGCCTCAAGTCATCAGGAAGCATAATGTACAAAATGTGGGAAGGAGTAGAGCAGTGCGTGCGAGGCTGTGACAGTAACGCCATTGAAAGGAGAGGACACACTGGTGGCATAAAGTGTGTTTATTTTGCTAAGAATCCTACTTCTATAGCACATGGTCCATTTCCACTATTGTAAGCCATTGCGCGCATAGATAATACTTCCACCTCGTCTATGTTAGCCTATCCAATGTCTGGTCAGAGCTGTCATTCTGCTAGGCCTATCAGGGCAGTTTCTAGCATTAACAGAAAAAAAAAGGGTTACTGTTCAATTGATCGAACTGTTCAAGTGTGGTAAATAAGAAACATGTTTCACCGCCAACCTTATTTTTGATTACGCGATTTTTAAAAGTTCCCCAGCAGCGACTGAAACATACAAAGCAGCACACAATGTCCCAGACAGTCAGCAGACTGAGCTAAGGTTATCATGATTTAGTCAGTGTATCAATCATTTAACCACACCAAAGCAGCTATTAGAGCATTCAGAAAGTATTCAGACGGAAGCCACTCTTCAGTAAAAGGCGCTTGGAGTTTGCAAAAAAGGCACCTAAAGGACTATGAGAAACAAGAGTGAACTCGTTGGCCTGAATACAAAGCGCAACGTCTGCAGGAAACCTTGCACATCTTTAAGGTGAAGCATGGTGGTGGCAGCATCATGCTGTGGGGATATTCTTCAGTGGCAGGGACTGGGAGACTAGTCAGGATCAAGGGAAAGACAAGACCTCAGACTGGGGTGAAGGTTCACCTTCCATCAGGACAACGACCCTGACAACACAGGAGTGGCTTCAGGACAAGTCTCAAACTCCTTAAGCGGCCCAGCGAGAGCCCAGACTTGAACCAAATCGAACATCTCTGGAGAGCCCTGAAAATAGCTGTGGAGGGATGCTCCCCATCCAACCTGACAGAGCTTGAGAAGATCTGCAGAGAAGAATGGGAGAAACTCCCCAAATACTGGTGTGCCAAGCTTGTATCGTCGTACCCAAGAAGACTTGAAGCTGTAATCGCTGCTAAAGGTGCTTCAACAAAGTACTGAGTAAAGGGTCTGAATACTATGTGTGATTACGTTTTTTTTTTTTTTTAAATACATTTGTCAAAATTTATAAAAACGTGTTTTTGCTTTGTCATTATGGGGTATTGTATGTAGATTGATGAGGGAGGGAAAACTACTTCATTTAAGAATAAGGCTGTAACGTAACAAAATGTGGAAAACATCAAGGCGTCTGAATACTTTCCAAATACACTGTAGATATTAGAACATTAAGGACTGAAAATCTCCTCAAATAGAACCTGTCCCTCCCTTCCAATCAATGGGGCATGAGTATACGATCAGTAAACACACTGAAAAAGAACATCCAACTGGTACTTCAGAGTGTTACAGCGGCAATAGTGGGTTTCCGGGACAAAGATTTAGTCTGGTCCTGGACTAAAAAGCTATTTTGATGGAGATTCTCCATTGAGCTTGCTCTTTAGTCCAGGGCTAGGCTTAATCTGTGTCTGTGAAACCAGCCCTAAATGTGTTAAAACATCAAATAAAGGATCTAAAAAGTATATTTAAATGATAAAGGTCGGGCTGGAAGGGGCAGGCTTACCCATAGGTAGTAGGTGAACTGCAGGGCAAAGATGGCGATGCCCTCGTTGTCGAAGGAGCCGGCCACAGAGCGGGAGATGTACCCAGGCACGATGGCGATAAAGCAGGCAGCCAGAAGCCCCGCCCCCTGGTTCCACAGCTCCCGAGTCAGCAGGAAGGTGGAGATGGATGTCAGGCCGCTGAAGACTGGAGCCAGGAAGACGCAGACGTCCCTGATGTGCACCGTCAAGTGCAGCAGGTTCAGCACGTAGTGGATAAGGCCTGCGGTGACCATCAAACCTGGATATACCTGGAGAGAGAAAGAGACGAGCTAGAGGGAGTGGAATGGGAACATTTATGGCACCTTCATGCAAATGGATGGGGATATCAGTCTTGTCCTGGATATAAAATGCTGACTGCCTTTTAATTAACCCTAACGTACTGTAACTTTATCCGCTGAGCAGTTTGTCGGAACTCCACAGGTCAGGCAGGAGAGTGATACATCAAGAAAGTGATGGCTCGCTGTGTCCACTTGACATGCCACAAGAGTGAGTCAAGTTAATTGAATCTGCTCTGGATTTACACTTGTGGAAAACCAGGTAAGGTGATATTCTCCACTGAAATACTGACTAATTGCCGAATTCAAGGCTGAGACCTCAAACAGCCAAACCTTAAGGCTCGGTCTATAATGCATGACACTGGTCCTAATTAGGCTTGTGTGAAAGGTTTATGAAGTCTGGGGGGGGCTGTGTTTCAGCGTGAGTGATGCCTTGAGGTATGCTATGCCATGCATAGAGGAGTCCAGGGTACTTTGGCAAGTCTCTGCCTGCAGTGATTCTCATTTCTAAATAGCTAGTCATAGCCTAGGAGGGCTAAACTATCAACCAGGGTCTTATTGCACCTCCCTCCCAAATCATCCAACCCAGTCGCCCTGTCCTGAGGATTGAGCCTAGCAACTGCTGAAATAATCACTGTTTGTTTGCCCTCCGAACAGATGCTCGGCTCTCTGTAGTCTGTATTACCCCCATATTCTTCTGAATTTGTGCCCTTCAGCTTGAAAATGTGCCTGGTCCATTTCTTTACAGTAACAAAGGGCGGTTTATTGGCTTGGCAGAGCCCTATTGTTAACGAGTGTCACATTTCTTCAGCCCTCAAATCTTATCTAAGACTCTGGAGAGGGAGCGGCTGGCCGATGTCCCCCTTGAGTGGGAGAGAAAAGATGGATCTGCAGAGACAGTCACATTAACTGGTATATGCTCATCCGTCGACTAAAGGCGTGACCCTTCGTGTTAGCATACAATGAACGAGGGCTGTCAGACTCATCTGCAGCCGTTTGAATACAGAGAGGGGAGAGAAGGAGAGCTAATGGCGGGGAGGGATAAAGGAGGAAGGGTGCAGGGGTGGGTTGCGGCACACTGCTTAGGTCCCTGTTCGGAGAGAGGTGCTAAAATGTATGTAGACTAGCAACAAAGAGTTTTTGGGGAACACCACTCTGAAGAAATGGCAGTGACACCGTTCAGGTGTTAAAGTAATGCCTGAAAAAAAGTTGGGCAACTCTTGGGTGTACTTCACAATCTGCATGGGATGGATTGCATTTGATACAGTCAAGCTGCACTTCAAGAGGTACTTAAACAACCTATCCCTCAACGTAACCAAGACTAAGGAGATGATTGTGGACTACAGGAAAAGGAGGACCGAGCAAGCCCCTATTCTCATCGACGGGGCTGTAGTGGAGCAGGTTGAGAGCTTCAAGTTCCTTGGTGTCCACATCAATGGTCCAAACACACCAAGACAGTCGTGAAGAGGGCACGACAAAGCCTATTCCCCCTCAGGAGACTGAAAAGATTTGACATGGGTGCTCAGATCCTCAAAAGGTTCTACAGCTGCAACATCGAGAGCATCGGTTGCATCACTACCTGGTATGGCAACTGCTCGGCCTCCGACCGCAAGGCACTACAGAGGGTAGTGCGTACGGCCCAGTACATCACTGGGGCCAAGACCCCTGCCATCCAGGACCTATATACCAGGCGGTGTCAGAGGAAGGCCCTAAAAATTGTCAGAGACCCCAGCCACCCCAGTCATAGACTATTCGCTCTATCCGCTTGGCACCGGAGTGCCAAGTCTAGGATAAAAAGGCTTCTCAACAGTTTACACCCCCAACCCTTTTACGCTGCTGCTACTACTCTCCTTTTAGCATATATGCATAGTCACTTTAACTATACATTCATGTACATGCTACCTCAATTGGGCCAGTGCTCCGGCACATTTGCTAACCGGACTATCTGCATTGTGTTCCACCCACCAACCCCCTCTTTTACGCTACTGCTACTCTCTGTTCATCATATATGCATAGTCACTCTAACCATATCTACATGTACATACTACCTCAAATCAGCCCGACTAACCGGTGTCGGTGTCTGTATATAGCCTCGTTACTTTTACAGCCTCGTTACTGTTTTTCCACTGTCTTTTTACTGTTGTTTTATTTCTTCACTTACCCATTGTTCACCTAATACCTTTTTTGCACTATTGGTTAGAGCCTGTAAGTAAGCATTTCACTGTAAGGTCTATTCGGCGCACGTGACAAATAAACATTGATTTGATCATTAGATTTACAGTAACACAGCCACCAATAGGGCTGTGACACAAATAAACGTTGATTTGATCATTAGATTTACAGTAACACAGCCATCCATAGGGCTGTGGCGATCATGGAATACTGTCAGCTGGTTGTCATGCAAATGACTTCCGGTCTCAAGATAAATGACCGTTAATTCACAAACACGTTGAGCATCTCCAGGCCTCCATGTATACAAGCCACTGACATGCACCTTTGGAACATCTAAGCGAGCCTAATAAATCCATGTAAATATACACCATCACAACGAATCCATGATTCATTTTAGGCAGCTCCAAAGAAGCTCAGAAGAACAGAATGTGTTCTGGCTATGCAGAAGGAACACCTTCCTAATATTGCGTTGCACCCCTCTTTGCCTTCAGAACATCCTCAATTTGTTGTGGCATGGACTCTACAAGGAGTTAAGTGTTCCACAGGGATGCTGGCCCATGTTGACCCCAATGCTTCCCACAGTTGTGTCAAATTGGCTGGATGTCCTTTGGGTGGTGGACCATTCTTGATACATACGGGGAAACTGTTGAGCGTGAAAACCCCATCTGCGTTGCAGTTGACACACTCAAACCGGTGCGCCTGGCACCTAGTGCCTAGTGCCTAGTGCCTAGTGCGTACGGCCCAGTACATCACATACCCTGTTCAAAGGCACTTTCGTCTTGTCCATTCACCCTCTGAATGGAACACGCACACAATCCATGTCTCACAGCTTCAAAAATGGCCTCTTCCTCTTCAGCTACACTGATTGAAGAGGGTTTAACAGGTGACATCAATAAGGGATCCTAGCTTTGACCTGGATACACCTGGTCAGTCTATGTCATGGAAATGGCAGTGCATGCTCATAAGTCCCGTGCCATTATTTTATATTACATGATTTTATAGGAAGAAGAATATAATTGAATTTAGCTGAATAAAATGGGATGGATATTTTTCCCCATTCTGAAGCGTACATGAAGTGACTAAAGTGTTCATTTGAAACAGGTCCTATATATGCTATATTTGGAGTTATTTGACAACTGTAGTTGTGAATGATACAAACCTTAGAATGTCTTAGAAATCAAAACAGATATGGGCTGAATGATGCCCATAGGCTATTGATGATTTGAAAAAAGTCAAACAAAAGCTTGACCTCTGTTCCTTGCCCCAGGCTGCATACGTTCTCATCAAGTGATCATGTTTTCACCCATCGAGACTATTTTCAATTTAAATCACTCCACACATAAACCACTGAGAACCATTGAGCATCTCGATTTGTGACAGGTGATATTCCTCGCAAGTAGGCCAGTGCTTAATTTGGTAAACGTTGGGGAACCGCTATAGAAACATGCTTTCACTAAATCGTTGACAGCCCCCTCTCTCTGCACACTCAAGGAAGGGAGGAAGGAGAGAAAGATGGAAACGCAGGGGTGAGATATTCTGTAGCTATAAGGGTAATGTCAGCCTATTATGAAAATAGAAAAAAATCCCTATTACTAGGCTATTCAAAAATTTAATTCACTAGAACATTCTTATTTACAATTATGGCATACCCCGGCCAAACCTGGACGACGCTGGGCCTATTGTGCGCACAATTGATTAGGACTCATCAGCCACGTGGAATTTGAATGCGGTCATCGCTCATGACCGCCGTTAATACGGTCACTGCAACAGCCCTAGTTAGTCATGCATTCCCTATACTCTGTTGACTGTCAGAAACAAAGAGTACGAGCTAATTTGCTTTCACACTACAGTATTCCCACAACTGCCGTGATTTCTGAGACTTCATAGAAGCACTGTTTTCAGAACAGGTGATTTGTTACATTCCGAAGGCTGCCTGACAAAATTCAAAGGCCCTTCATACCTTGTAGACTGTGTGTAAGTACCATCAGGACAGCCGAGGGAAACACTTCTCACCTTCATAGTGGAATCATGTGTCGGGGGAGAAAAAACATGTAGAAAAACAGAGCTTATTGAGCCAGGTTGCTGACATGCAGCAAAAAAGGTTAACAGAGGTATCTGCCAGAGGTATTGAACCTGGATCTACCATCAGTTTGCATTTATTTGCATGTTGCTGGGCATTTGCATTCTGTGTACCCAGCATCAGACCCACCTGTGGTTTAAACCCTGCTGCACTCTCAGCGCTGACCGGTAACCTGGCACGCTGAGCATCAGTATGGTTCATTGCCTACACACAGACTTGTTATCCGCAGGTTAGGATGTTCGGATCCCTTGTGCAGGATGACTGAATCCATTGCTGCCAAACAGCAACACCTGCCATCGCTACTAGCCTATATTCCATAGCTGCAATATCTGCTGCTGTTAAAACGACTGACAATAGTACTGAGTGCTGACATGTCTGGCTGTCTTAACTGCTCGGGGCTCATCTCCCACCACCCTGAAGTAAATACACTGTACAGGGCAGGGAACAAAGAGAGACATTTCAGCTGCCAACCTAGGTGGAGAAAGTGATGGAAGTAACAGAGGGAGCCATTTCAAAAGGTTTGCACTACCAAGGCTGGCGAAAACCGTCGCCCCATTAGCTACTGTGCTCACAGTACAGAGAAACATGCCGGGAGCTGGGAGGAAGAGCAGGGTCGTATTGTATTCACAGTGCTCAGTGCACATTTTACAGGTCCACCCAAAAATACGAGGCTCCGCCGAGGGAGGAGAATGGGAGATAAAGCCTGCAGAACCAGCAGGTAGTAACTCACGGTGAAAAAGGTTGTGATTTCCCAACATCTGCTCTTGTTGGTAAACAGTCATGGGGACCATAGCAGTCATGGGGATTCCGCCAAGTTAACACAGCTCACTGGTTGCTTCCGGAGCGTGACTAAGACCAAAGAGCACTGGGGGAGGCTTATGAAAATGTACGGTCCATGGTGCTTCCTCAGCTAACCACCCACTACAACCACACAGGGAGTCTAGGCCTATATTTATTTATTTGTAATGTGTTCATCCAACAGGCTCATTTTTCATTGGGATGACTTAAGCTTGATCACAGAAGGGAACGTGCTAAACTTACTGTGCCCCCCACGATCCTCCCCAAGGGGTACCACGACCTCTCGTCGAACCAGTTGAGGAACTCGTAAAACCCATTTGTGGTCAGATGATGTGTCGACCTGTAGTTGAACCTGTGGGAAGACGGAGAATATGGCTTTGTTTGGTACAAGGCAAAAATAAAAACCGTGGTACACAAAAGCAGGTAGCTAATACAAATATCTTAAGATGTTGTTGAATGTGCAATCAAGTATTATTTGGAAAGAATAGCCTTATTATTTCCTGATTTTACAAGAAAGGTGGCCAGTGTTGCTGCACATGCTTCGTATCATTTGAGAGAATAGGCTTCCCTTCAGCATGCAAGCTTTTGCATTGAAGCCAGTAACGCTCCGATCAACTGCAAGTTCAATCACACTCATAATTCTGCAATCTCACAAAGCCTCACTTCTAACAATGTCCCCAGCCAGCACAGGTTCAAGTGACCCAAAAAAAAGTGTCTTCAAGAAATAATCAAATAGCTAAATTAATGCAACCGAAGAGATTTAATGGTTTGGACTGCTATCGAGCCACAAACACTAAGAAAAGCAGACACTAGGAAGACAACTGCCAGAGAAAAAGCAACCATTAAGTACAATTCATGGGCACATTATCTCGTCGCCTCATTCCGTGTGGTTCCTCTGTGGAATGCCCATATATGCGTAGGCCTGTGTGTTAACATATCCTTGAAAAAGAAGAGTCTACTGCTAGTGCAAGTTTGAAGGACAATTACCAACTTTATCTGACCATACGGAGACATCCCAAACTTCCAACCCGAACAGTCCGCATGGTTTGCGTGACATCGCCGCTCTGAAACGGCAAACTTTCATTTAATTTCATCTTCTCTAAAGATTGTGAAATGTCTGCCAGAAGCCACTCTGTAAACGCTTTGCATACAGATTCACATGTGGTTTCTTGCTTTGCTTAGATTCCATGCTAGGCCATGAGTTCAATTAATATCTAAAATCTTCATATGGCTCAGCGCGAGGCAGTGATGTTAAATTTCAAGTGTAAAAAACAAAGAAACAGTTTATATGTAGGGGACAGTTGACGTAACCAGAGTAATATAATACACTTCATGAGTCAGTTGTGCAATCAATGCGATGCACCTGTGGCTCTGAAATAAGGACATCCATCCTTGGGACAGACCACGTTGGTCTGCAGAAACAGCCCCAACACTGGTATAGCAAAATCCTTCCCTAATACTTTGGCTCCATAGAAGTAGATTCAGGAGATTCGAGCCAGCCAGGACACGGTCACTGAGCTGCTGGGAGACAAGAAGCTCACACATACATCCCAAAATGGGTGGCAAGCTCATTAATCACTGCATGGTGATTTTTCTTCTACACAACTAACCTGAAGGATTCGTATCTGCAGGTGGGGAAAGGGGATGGCCAAAATCCTTCGATAAAGTGCTTGGGGGACAAATTCTAGTCAATGGCGGTCTTTTCTAGGCTTACGTTATTTTATATCAGTTTGTACACACGGGAGATTTAAAGTTCTGGCGCTTTTAAAAGGATTTCTGGTATCGAGGAAATAGGCTTTGAACAGTGACAAAAGCCAGCAAGGAACAAAGAATTAAAGGATGTAAACAAACACTTGCACTATTCATACGTCTGGTGCACTTACTGTTGCAGTTCACTTTCAAGTAGAATAGAACACATGCTTTTGTTATGGCTCATCCATTATTCACTGACTGACACGTCTAGTGAGGAGACCAAGCTACTGTTGAGCACAGACAATGCACACACAATGCGCACACACCTTATATTGCAGTGCACCTGAAGCTGGCTATTCCACAGAGATGGAACTAGGACGGTTTATCCCTGTGGCTCCTCATGCAGTCAGATCACATTATTTTATAACCTGAGACTGGACACTTTTCACAAGTTTGAGCATGAGCCAGCAAAACCAGTGTTTCTTTCAGACTCTGGAGCATGGAGAGACCAGCCAGGTATAAGAGCTGCCCAGCAAAGAGCACTTACTTCCACAACCTAACCTCTCATACCCTACACAGGGAAGCTATTGTTCGTCAACTGTCAAAGCACAGAGGCGGAAGTAGAGAGAACCACAGAAAACACTTCACTCGCTGCCTCACCATATTCACAAAAAAAACATTTTCCAATGATCTCATGGACAGCAGAGCAGAGTGTTTTATCCTTGCACTTGTCACATTGATGGGGCGGATAATGTGGCCTGCCAAGTGCATTAGCAATTTAATGCATAACTGCCTAGACGGTCCCGGCCGACAGAACATCACTGCACCATCAAGTAGTGAGCAGGTGAGCTTCAAGCGACACTAACCCCTGCCGTTTAAATCATGTCTGGCCTGGGAAGCATGGAAATGAACTAAAATGTGGCTTACGTGTCAACTCTGGAGCAAATTATTCACAGCATCTTATGTATTTGAAATTGGTTGGGGATGCCCTCAGGCATCACAACTAATTTCTATCATGTCCGTTACAGATATGAGTTCTCCATTGTTACAAAGCCCTCGTTCAGTGCATAAAACAAAAGGGATTCCCTTTGTGGTTCATGACCCGATAACGTCTTGCACCTTGGTAACCACATAATCAAATGCATCATTG
The DNA here is from genome assembly GCF_013265735.2 of Oncorhynchus mykiss. Classification (NCBI taxonomy): domain Eukaryota; kingdom Metazoa; phylum Chordata; class Actinopteri; order Salmoniformes; family Salmonidae; genus Oncorhynchus; species Oncorhynchus mykiss. The sequence goes on along the minus strand of NC_048582.1, from coordinate 33,130,796 downwards.
GTTTTCCTGCTCTGCTCCTGCTGTTTGGATAAATGTCCAAATGGACTTTTGTTCCCGGAGTGCACTTGCCACCTTGACTAAGCCTAATTGCCCGCTGTCTTCACACTATGGATAGATTACCTGTAAGTGTTAAGAGTTCAGGGAATTAACCACGCAGTGGTACCAAATATTAAGCTGGGGCTGCCTGAAACACAACAGCTCAATGTTGAACATGGGCGCTTGGTGATTTCGTAGAATTTGCACACGAAAGCCCACACAAGTCGCAAACAAACCAAGAACGCACAGGTTGGGAGCAGACCCATCTGCAGAGTGGTGACCTTTTCAAAAAGCTGGTCACAATAAATAGCCTACATCTGGTTCTGCCTTTAACTTCGGTAAAAGCAAGTAAAACATTTTTTTTTTTTAAATGCTTTAACTTCTGCAAATGTATCAGTCAAAGTCAATGTTCTGAGCTTCTCTGAGCTCATTGAATAGTTAAATAAAATAGACTGCAGTGCCTGTGATTTCTAGAGCAAACAGTACACCTGGGGTTCAAGGTTGGCCAATCTTCTTGATTGTCTTCAGGTTATCCTGCATGGATTTGTTGATTCCGACTTTACACACCTATGGCATGTCTTATTGCCATTTCAGATTTTTTTTTTTAAATAGAAAAAGTATTGCGAATAAACGCCAAATTAAGTGAATGGGGACCAACTAGCAACAAATCCATACTGGAGTCGCGACTCCTGCATAAGAGTGAAACGCCTTCAAAAGCAGGTATGGGAAAGAACAAATGCAAGTGTCAACTCTAGAAGAGGAGGTTAGGAGTAATATTCCGAGTTGCCACCTAAATGAAACATTTGAATAACAGGATTACAAATACATACACCAGAACTAGCTTGATAATGGTCACTTATGGGATGTTCCAGTTGGATTACTTGGAGTTGAAGCATTACAGCAGGCTTTAGGAGACCCATGGGAGATTAAGGACCATCAGCCAAGGCTCTACCAGTGGACCCAGTCTTGGCTACTTTCCATACGACTCAATGGCACTCGGGGGGAGGCCCCACCCACTAGGCAGGACTGTGCACACAGAGCCTATTCCCCTTCTCACTGCATGCTCATGTGACTTATGTAGCTAAATTTGATTTTAAAAAATGAATAAAATTACGCTGGATAAAAGTAAATACAAAATGGTATATCATACACTGTAGTTGAGAAAGAAATGGGAAATCAATTCTGCTTTGAAAGTTGAAAAACGTGTAACCCCAGTTTTGAGAAAATGGCCCTTGAATATTTTTGTTACACCTACTGGAGAGTTCGTCTACATCCATTCATCATCGTTCACACCCTCTTAAGCCTTAGTCCCACCCATCTCTTTAAGGATTCATGTGAGGCCATGTGATAAACTTATACACTGCTCAATTTTTTTTAAAGGGAACACTAAAATAACACAATCCTAGATCTGAATGAATGAAATATTCTTAAATACTTTTTTCTTTACATAGTTGAATGTGCTGACAACAAAATCACACAAGAATGATCAATGGAAATCAAATTTATCAACCCATGGAGGTCTGGATTTGGAGTCACACTCAAAATTAAAGTGGAAAACCACACTACAGGCTGATCCAACTTTGATGTAATGTCCTTAAAACAAGTCAAAATGAGGCTCAGTAGTGTGTGTGGCCTCCACGTGCCTGTACGACCTCCCTACAACGCCTGGGCATGCTCCTGATGAGGTGGCGGATCATCTCCTGAGGGATCTCCTCCCAGACCTGGACTAAAGCATCTGCCAACTCCTGGACAGTGTGGTGCAGCGTGGCGTTGGTGGATGGAGCGAGACATGATGTCCCAGATGTGCTCAATTGGATTCAGGTCTGGGGAACGGGCGGGCCAGTCCATAGCATCAATGCCTTCCTCTTGCAGGAACTGCTGACACACTCCAGCCACATGAGGTCTAGCATTGTCTTGCATTAGGAGGAACCCAGGGCCAACCGCACCAGCATATGGTCTCACAAGGGGTCTGAGGATTTCATCTCGGTACCTAATGGCAGTCAGGCTACCTCCGGCGAGCACATGGAGGGCTGTGAGGCCCCCCAAAGAAATATCACCCCACACCATGACTGACCCACCGCCAAACCGGTCATCTGGAGGATGTTGCAGGCAGCAGAATGTTCTCCACGGCGTCTCCAGACTCTGTCACGTCTGTCACGTGCTCAGTGTGAACCTGCTTTCATCTGTGAAGAGCACAGGGCGCCAGTGGCGAATTTGCCAATCTTGGTGTTCTCTGGCAAATGCCAAACGTCCTGCACAGTGTTGGGCTATAAGCACAACCCCCACCTGTGGACGTCGGGCCCTCATACCACCCTCATGGAGTCTGTTTCTGACCGTTTGAGCAGACACATGCACATTTGTGGCCTGCTGGAGGTCATTTTGCAGGGCTCTGGCAGTGCTCCTCCTGCTCCGCCTTGCACAAAGGCGGAGGTAGCGATCCTGCTGCTGGCGTTGTTGCCCTCCTACGGCCTCCTCCACATCTCCTGATGTACTGGCCTGTCTCCTGGTAGCGCCTCCATGCTCTGTACACTACGCTGACAGACACAGCAAACCTTCTTGCCACAGCTCGCATTGATGTGCCATCCTAGATGAGCTGCATTACCTGAGCCATTTGTGTGGGTTGTAGCCTCCGTCTCATGCTACCACTAGAGTGAAAGCACCACCAGCATTCAAAAGTGACCAAAACATCAGCCAGGAAGCATAGGAACTGAGAAGTGGTCTGTGGTCACCACCTGCAGAACCACTCCTTTATTGGGGGTGTCTTGCTAATTGCCTATAATTTCCACCTGTTGTCTATTCCATTTGCACAACAGCATGTGAAATTTATTGTCAATCAGTGTTGCTTCCTTAAGTGGGCAGTTTGATTTCACAGAAGTGTGAATGACTTGGAGTTACAGTGTGTTGTTTAAGTGTTCCCTTTATTTTTTTGAGCAGTGTATATCTGGAAAATGTAGCTAGACTCTTACCCGTATACATGGATGAACGCTTCACGGCAGACTGTAACCATTTAACTCCATTTTGTTTGTAGTTTTGTGTCAAGTACCTCAGGTTCACATTGACCGTGGCTTGTGCAGAAAGTAGCCATTCACTTTTTCCTACTGATTTGTTGATAGAGCCTGCTAAATTCAGAGCCTTAATGTTGAGAAAAGTAGCAAAACTTTAGTTCTCGATGGCTAACGTTATATCTTTAAAAAAACGGCATGGCAGAAAGGACTGTCAACACATACTGAACAGCTCACGTTATAGACAGAAGCATGCTACATGGCAGACCAATCCAAACTCATCGCCACATGTCCATCCATTATGTCAGCCAATCATGGCTAGTGGGAAGGTTCCTCACTTTTTCTATGGCTAAACCAACTAGGCTCGTAATTTAAAAATTGTCTTCGTATTTATGGATGGAATACAAGGTAGTTATTAAGGCACATGAAAGTTCACATGTTCCAGAAGGCACAAAAATGCATTTTGATTAAAAAAATTATGTTTACGTTCAAATGGCTGTACTGTGAAGTAGTGACGTGCGACATACGCCTAGTTTCCTGAAACAAGTCACATATGGCGGAAAAGAGTGACACTGGTTTACTATAATACTGCAGTGTCCAACAGAGACAGAAGCTGGACGAGAAGACGTTTTGGCGAATGGGCTGTATTCCTATTCACACGACACGGTTAAATTACTGCACTCCGTGCTCAACGATCCGTCAAGTAATTGCATTTTATGGATGTTTGATGGCAATATTGTGCAGATGCTACAGGAAATTAGTAGATAATTCTGGATTTAAATGTTAACTGTAATTACTTACTCACCAGTATACAGGCTTGATGAGGTTCTGTCACCGCTGATTTAGTGGTGTTTGCATGAACAAGAGCGGGAAAGAAAAACTATATGCTCATAAGATCAGTATGTGATGAATACCAAATTGAGCTAATGATTCCGCCAAGTCAACGGAATGAGCAATAAAAACAAATCTGCATAATTTCAGTGTGTAAACACTTGCTGAAACAGCAAAGAACTTGTATCTGATCATGTGCATGGCTTCCAGAGATAAACCAGCATCCGCGGAACGTCGTTAAATCACAACACCATGAAAAATCTGTCAAATTATGAACAAAACTAATTAATGTCTAACTAAAAATGTCACAATTTTTTACTTTTCAAAACAAGCCAGCTGGCTGTAGTTGTTGGGTAACAATAACAGATGGCTGCCACTTCAGCTCCTAGGTGGGGCATACTGCCATCATGTCAATAAGCAAGGATCTTAGCAACTGTCTATTCAAATCAACACGTGAAAAATGACAAGTTATGTAAAGCCATCTGCAGAGCACAGACATAATTATGATATCCATATTTATTGTTCATGGGTAAGGTGGGAAATTAACTTTTTGGTCTACCAGGCACTGACAGGCAGATTTTAAATGTACATTTTTTTGTGACCTGCTTCTTTTAACCAAATGTGTTTGGTTAAAAGTGCCTGCCCTGCCACAAAATGCGCTCCTAAGTAGAAACGTAGAAGTTCACAAATCCAAGTGAACAATGACTAAAAAGTTTGTAAATAAACGTTTTCGGGAGTGATCCATGCTCAATCATTACGTGAGACAAAAATGTTCAGCTGGCCCTTTAAGGGATGGGCCGTTACACTGACCCTCACTTATCTGATGAAAAACATTTCTCAGACTGCGATGTCTTTGTAGTCAAGAAACACAAGGACAAAGTCACACTATAGTTGCGTTTCGAACCAACTTCTGTGAGCTTTGGATATAAATACATTTTTAAAAAGTTACCAAATGCTCTGTGACCACTTGGCAACGTGGCTAGTGAAAAATGCATTCTTATCCGTGAATGACAAAGTCTATCTGCATTTGGCGGGTGTTAATTTCCAACCCTGTTCATGGGTACAACGGAATTAAAGCCATTTGAAAAGGCATTGAAACATTTCTGACTGTCAAGTTTGCCAAAATCGTTAGTGCTTCTAAAATTGTCCTTTTCAATAGCTGTTCAATAGCATATAGCCTAGTTCTGCTATATTTGGGCCTAGCCTGGGGAGAGAACAGACTAAAAATACAAATAAATAAAAATCGGTCTGGTTTATTTGCTCCAGATTGACGGAAAGACAAAGAGCAAATAAAACAGAGTGTTCCTGTAAAAGGACACTACGGATAAGTCTGATAAAAGTCTTCCCTGGATTCTTATTGCTGTAGCCCCAAGGCAAGTAACGAAGGTAATGGACATGTAAGACTGTCTTTTAAAAAGGAAAGGTTTGAAACTAATTATAAACGGAGTGTTTCAAGCATTGAATGCCGATTGGCTGACAGCAATGGCCGTATACCGCGGGTATGACAAAATAGTTATTTTTACTGCTCTAATTACGTTGGTAACCAGTTTATAATAGCAATAAGGCAACTTGGGGGTTTGCGACATATGGCCAATATACCACAGCTAAGGGATGTGTCCAGGCACTCCGCGTTGCGTCGTGCTTATGAACAGTCCTTAGCCGTAGTAAATTGGCCATATACCACACCCTCTCGGGCCTTATTGCTTAAATAGACACTCTAGAACCCACTGACTTTCAATTCAGTTTTACTGCTATATTGACTGCCCAGTTATGCTATTACATTCACTTTAAAATGACCAAATAAGAATGTGAACATATCACAATTCCTCTAACTCAAACTCACTCAGAGGCAGACTGACGCTACCATCTGACGCATTCACAAGCGGTCTGACTTGACTCGATCATCAAATCATTTTGTTATCGCTCCCCGACATTTTGAAACTCTCCCTGACCGAGTCTGTAATACCCATGTTTCAAGCAGACCCCCATAAGTTACCTTGCTGTTCTTGGGCACAGGGACAGTCTAACTAAATAGCCACGTAGCACTCATATCTGTAGACATGAAATGCTTTGTGAGGCTGGTAGTGGCTCACAACATCATCATCCCAGACCCACTCCAATTCGCATATCACCCCAACAAATCCAGCAATGACTCAATCTCGGTTGCACTCCACACTATCCTTTCCCACCTGGACAAATGGAACACCAACATGAGAATGCTGTTGATTGAACACTGAGCTGTAGTCAACACCATAGGTTAGTGATGAGCTTGGAGGGAACTAAGGACCCTGGGATTATACACCTCCCCCTGCAATTGGATACTGGACTTTGACAGGCCGCCCCAAGGCGGTGAGGGCAGGCAACAACACATCCTCCACACTGACCCGCAATGCAGGGGCCCCTCACCGGTATGGAGTCCGTATACTGTGGTACGAGGTAGTTGGGGTGATTTGAATGAGGTAATATGTACAGGTACGTAGCGGGTGAAAAGCAGAATGTCCAGGTAGCCGTTTAACTTTTCAGCAGTCTTTTGGCTTTGTGGTAGAAGCTCGCTTAGCAGGTGGGGGGCTACCTGTAGGTATTACCTCATTCAAATCACCCCAACTACCTCGTACCACAGTACATGGACTCCATACTGGTACTCCTTATTAAGTCTATATATATCCTCGTTATTGTTAGTGTTACCTTGTGTAACTATTATATTTGTTTATCGTCTTACTTTCTAACTGCATTGTTTGGAAAGGGCTCGTAAGTAAGCTTTTCACCATAAAGTCTACACTTGTTGTATTTGGCACAGTTAGATTTGCATGGTTTTGCTTTCTGGTGCTCAGCAGAAACAGAACTATGAGCTCAGTCATGGACAATGCACACATGGAACAGTTCAGCAGTAGCCTGGCTCAATGAGAGACAGATTGAGGGGGTTAGAGTGCTTGCTAAACATGTTCAGGACCTCTGGAGGTCAGCGCAGTTCTAAAACAAAGAAAACGCATAGGCTTACAAGAGTTTCAGAACGTCGCTCAGCAAGTCCCTGCACTGCATGACCAAACTTTAAACAAATGTGTACACGGCTAATGAAAAATAAAATGGTTGTTTAGCCTCATGGTACAGGCATCGACGGCTGGCAGTGGAGCATGCAGAGCGGGCAAATTCTATTAAAAAAAAACATTTCATACTCGATAGATTGCAGTTTCAGAAACAAAACAAAAACGAGGTTATGAATAAAGCTGTTGCCAAAATGTGTTGTGGCCCTTCCTTTGAGAGGGTGAAGCAGAGTGATGTGAGCAGCCAGTGCCTCTCAATGAGGCCAGCTCTTTACTGACACTCAATGAAACCAGAAATCAGTCACAGGAACACATCAAGGAGCTTGGGCACCCCCTAAACTCACAGCTCCTTTGAAAGTAGCCAAACACTGATCAAGGAACCACATTGACCAAACACTAAGGACATGGCTACATACAATAAATTGGTACAAGTTTGTGAATGGGAGGCATTCCTGAATCGAAGCCATACTCTTGGGAACCAGAGGACAGTTTGGAAGCAATTCTAAAGCCCCCTGATCTCAAAAGTCCCCATAAGAACAGTTACACAAGCGTTCTCTACAGGGATGTGCTGCATTCCCGAGAAATTGCACTGAGCCAGTCCAAGAAAATAAAACAAGTCTTCATTTTCACAGAGGTATTTTTATTAGATGCACAATATCAGGGTAGAAGCAGTCAGTAGCATGCTCTGCGATAAAAGCAACTTTACCGACCAACATTTTCATTATTAAAATGTTTGACCTATGCTTCATGCAGATTGCCTCCAATTAAATGTTTTTCAAAAAATAATTAATAATAATAATTAATAATTTAGTAACAAAGGACTATCAATAAAAGCCTTCCTGGCAAACCTCACCCTAGACTTCAATGAGCAGTTTTAAAATTAGCATGAAACGGGGAATGACAGACGAAAACTAGATTAAGCCATTTGAGATGAAAGTAAGCCCTTGTGAACAATGAATGACAGAGACTAAAAAAAATGTCAATTAATTCCACTCCTCAGCATTTAAGTCAGTGGGAAAAGGTTGTCTGGGATATTAAGTCAAAGTCTAAAAAACATGCAAAATGACATATGCGATTGTTTCACTTTAACCTGCTTATGCATGCAGACCTGATAGCACAGAATTTATTTACACTCCAAAAAATGTAAACGCAATGTAAAGTGTTGGTCCCATGCTTCATGAGCTGAAATAAAAAGATCCAAGAAATTGTCCACACACACAAAAAGTGTATTTCTCTAAAATGTTGTACCCACATTTGTTTACATTCCTGTTAGTGAGCATTTCTCCTTTGCCAAGATAATACATCCACCTGACAGGTGTGGCATATCAAGAAGCTGATTAAACCGCATGATCATTACACAGGTGCACCTTGTGCTGGAGAAAATAAAAAGGCCACTAAATTGTGCAGTTGTCCACCAGAGCTGTTGCAAGAAAATTGAAAGAATCTCTACCATAAGCTGCCTCCGTTGTTTTAGAGAATTTGGTAGTATGTCCAACCAGCCTCACAGCCGCAGACCACACGTAACCTTGCCAGCCCAGAAACTCCACATCTGGCTTCGCACAACCAAAGAATACCTGCACAAACCGTCAGAAACCGTCTCAGGGAAGCTCATCTGCATGCTCGTCGTCGTGACCTGACTGCCGTTTGGCGACGTAACTGCCTTCAGTGGGCAAATGCTCATCCTCGATGGCCACTGGCATGCTGGAGAAGTGTGCTCTTCACAGCGGAATCCCAGTTTCAACTGTAACAGGCAAATGGCAGACAGCGTGTATGCTGTCGTGTGGGCGAGCGCTTTGCTAATGTCAACGTTGTGAAGGCATAAGCTACGGACAAGGAAAAACAAATCCATCTTATCGATGGCATTTTGAGTCAGAGACATTGTCGTGCCATTCATCCGCCGCCATGACCTCACGTTTCAGCATAATACACGGCCCCATGTCGCATGGATCTGTACACAATTCCTGGAAGCTGAAAATAGCCGTTATTCTATGGCCTGCATACTCAACAGAAATGTTTGGGGTGCTCTGGATCGACGTGTACGACAGCATGTTTCAGTTCCCGCCAAAATCCAGCAACTTCACACAGCCATGGAAGAGGAGTGGGACAACATTCCACAGGCCACAATCAACAGCCTGAACTCTATGTGAAGGAGATGTGTCGCGCTGCGTGAGGCAAATGGTGGTCAAACCAGATACTGACTGGTGTTCTGATCCATAGCCCTACCTTTTTTAAAAGTTATGTGACAAACTGATGTACAGTGCCTTGCGAAAGTATTCGGCCCACTTGAACTTTGCGACCTTTTGCCACATTTCAGGCATCAAACATAAAGATATAAAACTGTATTTTTTTGTGAAGAATCAACAACAAGTGGGACACAATCATGAAGTGGAACGACATTTATTGGATATTTCAAACTTTTTTAACAAATCAAAAACTGAAAAATTGGGCGTGCAAAATTATTCAGCCCCCTTAAGTTAATACTTTGTAGCGCCACCTTTTGCTGCGATTACAGCTGTAAGTCGCTTGGGGTATGTCTATCAGTTTTGCACATCGAGAGACTGACATTTTTCCCATTCCTCCTTGCAAAACAGCTTGAGCTCAGTGAGGTTGGATGGAGAGCATTTGTGAACAGCAGTTTTCAGTTCTTTCCACAGATTCTCGATTGGATTCAGGTCTGGACTTTGACTTGGCCATTCTAACACCTGGATATGTTTATTTTTGAACCATTCCATTGTAGATTTTGCTTTATGTTTTGGATCATTGTCTTGTTGGAAGACAAATCTCCGTCCCAGTCTCAGGTCTTTTGCAGACTCCATCAGGTTTTCTTCCAGAATGGTCCTGTATTTGGCTCCATCCATCTCCCCATCTTCCCTGTCCCTGCTGAAGAAAAGCAGGCCCAAACCATGATGCTGCCACCACCATGTTTGACAGTGGGGATGGTGTGTTCAGGATGATGAGCTGTGTTGCTTTTACGCCAAACATAACGTTTTGCATTGTTGCCAAAAAGTTCAAATTTTGGTTTCATCTGACCAGAGCACCTTCTTCCACATGTTTGATGTGTCTCCCAGGTGGCTTGTGGCAAACTTTAAACAACACTTTTTATGGATATCTTTAAGAAATGGCTTTCTTCTTTCCACTCTTCCATAAAGGCCAGATTTGTGCAATATACGACTGATTGTTGTCCTATGGACAGAGTCTCCCACCTCAGCTGTAGATCTCTGCAGTTCATCCAGAGTGATCATGGGCCTCTTGACTGCATCTCTGATCAGTCTTCTCCTTGTATGAGCTGAAAGTTTAGAGGGACGGCCAGGTCTTGGTAGATTTGCAGTGGTCTGATACTCCTTCCATTTCAATATTATCGCTTGCACAGTGCTCCTTGGGATGTTTAAAGCTTGGGAAATATTTTTGTATCCAAATCCGGCTTTAAACTTCTTCACAACAGTATCTCGGACCTGCCTGGTGTGTTCCTTGTTCTTCATGATGCTCTCTGCGCTTTTAACGGACCTCTGAGACTATCACAGTGCAGGTGCATTTATACGGAGACTTGATTACACACAGGTGGATTGTATTTATCATCATTAGTCATTTAGGTCAACATTGGATCATTCAGAGATCCTCACTGAACTTCTGGAGAGAGTTTGCTGCACTGAAAGTAAAGGGGCTGAATAATTTTGCACGCCCAATTTTTCCGTTTTTGATTTGTTTAAAAAGTTTGAAATATCCAATAAATGTCGTTCCACTTCATGATTGTGTCCCACTTGTTGTTGATTCTTCACAAATAAATACAGTTTTATATCTTTATGTTTGAAGCCTGAAATGTGGCAAAAGGTCGCAAAGTTCAAGGGGGCCAAATACTTTCGCAAGGCACTGTATATCTGTACTCCATAGTTTAGGACCTAATTCATTTAAATGGACTGATTTCCGTACATTAACTGTAATTCAATAATACCTTTAAATTCTGTCTAGGTTAAAGTTCAAAGCAAACTGCTATGCTCCTTTCTTATTTAAGACTTCCAGCTTTAAGAGCAGGCTTTTTCCTCACAGTGGGACTGCAGAACTAGACCCATCAAGTAGAGCTTAGCCTCCTCTCCCCAGTCTCCCCATCTAAGCGGATGTGACATTTGAACAAAGCAGGGGAAAGTAAACAACTCTGAGATGCCTCCCCGTGGATAGTAAACAATCAAATAGAAAACACCTACAGCACTCTGCTGAAGGAGCCAGTGAACAAACACAACCAAGCAGAGAAGGAACATTTCCAGTTGGGCACAGGAACCCTTCCCCATAACAAAATAAAAGCTCGAGTCGGCAGTCAAATCCTCCAACTTAAGCGTCTTCTTTTGAGGAGCACACCAGAGGCATTCTTGCCTCCGAGGAGCTGAGCAGTCTCCCAGAAGAGAGGGAGTGGTAGACTTATGGGGGCAGAAAGGAAACAAATATTGGTTAAGGGTGTTTATGACAAAAATCTGTGGGGGAACATGAGAATGGCGCTACAGCAACTACACTGCAGACAAACACACCACATTTGGCCAGTGAAATGGAGCTGGGTTTTAAAACTAATTATTCCAAAAAAGGCTTTTTACACATCACAACACCCTGCCAAATACTATATAAAATCCTAAAAGACAAACTGAGCCCATAATACCAAACCTATAGAGGCGCCTTATTAAAATGCAGGTTTGACGACCGTCTGCAAACAGTGAAGTGCACAGTGGGGAAGCATCCATGTCGAGTCATTGGATATTTTGAGAGTTCATGCGCTGATCACGATGAGATGCTGCACGGGGCCCTCGCCATCTTATAGCTTTGTATGACTTAACTGTTCATCCCTACACCTCCCCTTTCTCTATAAAACGGCTCCATGGGTAGCCAAATCCATCTGGATGAAAGGATCATCTATAAGATGACGTTAAAGGAGGACAATAATCAACTGCCATCTGCTTACAGGCTGTTGTTGAAGCAACATCTTGGAAGCCATGTCAGTGTATGACCCCGAGTGTTAGATGACCAATTGAGCGGTTTGCACCACACAACAAAAGCGATCATAAGAGCCTCTTTTGTGCCGATCAAACGAGAAGAGAGATGCTACACCCAAGTAGTCCAGAGGGGAGAGAAAGAAAGAAATGTGACTCTGGATGACAACATGTTTGTTTCCAACACTAGGGCTGTTTTCCTAAAGAAGTTCAATTCCCTTTGGGTTTTGTTTCCATGCCACAATACTAAGGAGCATCGCAATACTGGCACTGTCCTGGCCCTAAAGTGAATGCTCAGAGAAGTGGAGCAATTACTTTGACAAAAAGCATCCTGGCATAACTGCTCGGTAATCAACGTGAGATATGAAACAGTAAGGACAACGCCAGTGGTAATTACAATCATACGTAATCACCATCATATCTAAAAATCAACGTGTTTAATACCCATTGACACCACTCAATGACTAGGCAAACAACATCTCTGTGATTTGGATCAAACTTCCAGTCTTCCTCCTCGTTATCCAATTAGAGGGAAAAAACAGCCTGCTCATGATGACTTCATATCTCCCCCACTCTTCTGGTTCTACCACCCAAAACACAATTATGCATGAAATTACTTCTCGCTCAGTCATCCCCTGATGTGGCAGTTTATCAGAAATTGACGTCAGGTGGGAGGTCAACCGTTGGACTCTGAAGGGGTGCTCTCGGTCTGAAGGTGCAAGTGAGCAGAAAAGGCCCTGAGCTTTCCGAGTACGCTGGTAAAGCTTGGAGCTGCAATTATTCCCCCCCCCCCAGACAACGCATCACTATCATACCGCCGTACAGCAGAATGACTAGCCGACCCCAGGAGTCACTGAGACCAATAGCAAAGACAGTCTAAGACACGCACGCCTCATTGGCTCAAAAGTCAACCAGGAGAAGGCACTCAATAAAGCCCCCGTCAAGATGGTACACACTTTACAGCGAGCAGAGTACGCGCTCCCTGGTAAGCTCGCTAAAATCAGAGACAGTAAAGCTACCATTGAAACAAGTTATCCTCATATCCAGATGAGCGGAGCGCCACAAATTCCACAATCCTGGGGTCAGAGAATTTACTGCCAGGGCCCCGGTAATTACACGGTCTCTGTACACCCTCAACCCTTTATCATTATCTCCAAACACACAGCTGCTACTACATATTCTATAGCTGTGAGGTGAATTGGCAAATGGAGGGGGTGTCACCACTGCTGTAAGGAGATGATTCATCCTTCCCGAAGCATAAATCCCCATCTTTCCTGGCCTCAGCACCATCCTCCCTGTGACTGTATATCTCTGAATGAGTCAGGGCCATCTGTGGGGCTAAAGTCTCTCCCTGCACCAATGTGCCTACTAATAATGAGGCTAAGAAAACAATTAAGATGACAAGGTAGTCCAGGAAGACTGGAAAGACCAAAGTATCAAATCTAAGATATTTCAGTTATGCCAAGATATGTGCAAACTTCAAATACTGAGAGGTTTGAAGCACTTTTTTTTGCTTAACTAGCATGATTAAACTTAAAGGAAAGTATGAGAGCTGATCCTCCCTCAGAGGCTGGCAAAGACTCCAGACGCCAGACTGAGTTCAATGTAATGGAGTCATTAAGACTTAACAAGGATCTGAATATGAATACGAGTAAATTAAAATGTATGGTTGAAAATAAATTGCACAGAATGAATCAAGTGGACCATAAGTTTTATGGAGCATGACATCCAAGTGGGCAAACCAGCGCAGACTTCCAAACACAAAGTTCAGTACAAAACAACGCAAACCTGTTTAATATCACACTCAAATTCAATTACATGATTTGCCATGTTAAACTCAATCATCTTTGTATGGTACCTATTAGGGCTGACCCCATTTAGTCAATCCATTGATGCGTCATCTAATTACATACTGTGTTTGTAAAGTGATGTTATTTGATAATTGAAAAATTGTTGTTACTCACAAAGCCGAAGCGCATATTTATAATGTTGCTGAACTGTCAGTATGCATCTCTCCCTTTACTCTGTGTGCAGAGGGAGGGAAGCGGGAATAAGAGTCAGCAGCAAAACAGGGAAGATATTTTCATTGCAGGAAGCAAGTTAATACACAATACTGTTGACCAAATAATGGTTTTAGAAAAATAAATTAGCAGACAACGTTGTGCAGCCTAATCACTGAAATTACCGACAATCAAAATTGCTTCGTATGAGGGCAATGTCAGTGTGATGTTTGGTTTATGGTCCCAGCTCTAGTTATTGTGAAAGAACTGTGTGATGGTTGGCTTCTTTACTGTTGTGCCCCACAAATCCACATGTACAAATGGAACAGTAGAGTTAAACTAAATTAACGTAGTAGTCAAGACAATCATTTTTTTCCAATATTTCAAAAAAAAGTGATATCTGGTTTAAAGATAGTTTGACATCCGTTCAAGTACTAATTTTCTATATTGTACAATAGTAAAGACATCAAACTATTAAATAACATATGGAATCATGTAGTAACCAAAAAAGTGATAACCTCTGGGGTAGGGGGCAGTATTTTCACGTCCGGATGTAAGCTGCCTGTTACTCAGGCCCAGAAGCTAGGCTATGCATATAATTGGTAGATTTGAATAGAAAACACTAAAGTTTCTAAAACTGCTAAAATTATGTCTGAGTATAACATAATTGATATGGCAGGCGAAACAGAGGACAAACCACCCCAAAAAAGTTTTTTAAAATTCAGCCTACCTCTATTTTCAGTGGATATCACTTTAATTACAAGGCTAAGTCCTCCCAGATTGCAGTTCCTGGGGCTCTTTAGAAAGAATTTCAGGTTGTTTTTTGGAAAAATTAGCCAGAAATCTAAGTTTTTCTAGGTGGCTCCCATTTTGGCTGTAGTGTTTCCAAGAACGTGGAAGAGAGCGCGTTCTTTGATATTTTTCTCCGGTAAAGAAGAAAGAATAACGATTCTCCATCTTAAATGTTATTGTTTATTTACGCATTAGGGTACGTAAGGTTTGATTATAAACGTTGTTTGACTTGTTTGGAAAAGTTTATTAGTAACGTTTGGGATTCATTTTGTATGCATTTTGATGGAGGGAAACTGGGTGGATTATTGACTGAAACGCACCAGCTAAACTGAGTTTTTATGGATATAAAAGGAAATTATCGAACAAAAGGACCATTTGTGATGTAACTGGGACCTAGGAGTGCCAACAGAAGATCAAAAGTAAGGCATTTTTTATTTCGCTATTTCTGACTTTCGTGTCACACCTGCCTGGTTGAAATATGTTTTTCATGTGTTTATATGCAGGGAGCTGTCCTCAGATAATCGCATGGTTTGCATTCGCAGTAAAGCCTTTTTGAACTCTGACACCGCGGCTGGATTAACAAGAAGTTAAAAATAAAGCTTATGTATTACACTTGAAATTTTATGAAAGTTAAATATTTATAATACTGTAGTTTGAATTTCGCGCTCTGCAATTTCACCAGATGTTGGCCAGGTGGGACGCTAACGTCCCACCTGCCCATAAGAAGTTAAGGGTTGGTATCAAAAGCAGCACTAAGGTCTAGGAGCACGAGGACAGATGCAGAGCCTCGGTTTGACGCCATTAAAATGTCATTTGCCACCTTCACAAGTGCAGTCGCAGTGCTATGATGGGGTCTAAAACCAGACTGAAGCATTTCGTATACATTGTTTGTCTTCAGGAGGCAGTGAGTTGCTGCTCAACAGCCTTTTCCAAAATTTGAGAGGAATGGAAGATTCGATATAGGCCGATAGTTTTTTATATTTACTGGGTCAAGGTTTGGCTTTTTCAAGAGGCTCTATTACTGCCACTTTTAGTGAGTTTGGTACACATCCGGAGGATAGAGAGCCGT
Organism: Oncorhynchus mykiss; assembly: GCF_013265735.2. Taxonomy (NCBI): domain Eukaryota; kingdom Metazoa; phylum Chordata; class Actinopteri; order Salmoniformes; family Salmonidae; genus Oncorhynchus; species Oncorhynchus mykiss. The sequence continues at coordinate 33,115,055 of NC_048582.1, read as the reverse complement.
TTATTATGTTCAACATAGGAGGGCCAAGCACAGGAAGTAGCTCTTTCAGTAGTTTAGTTGGAATAGGGTCCAGTATGCAGCTTGAAGGTTTAGAGGCCATGATTATTTTCATCATTGTGTCAAGAGATATAGTACTAAAACACTTGAGCGTCTCTCTTGATCCTAGGTCCTGGCAGAGTTGTACAGACTCAGGACAACTGAGCTTTGAAGGAATACGCAGATTTAAAGAGGAGTCTGTAATTTGCTTTCTAATAATCATGATCTTTTCCTCAAAGAAGTTCATGAATTTATCACTGCTGAAGTGAAAGCCATCCTCACTTGGGGAATGCTGCTTTTTAGTTAGCTTTGCGACAGTATCAAAAAGGAATTTCAGATTGTTCTTATTTTCCTCAATTAAGTTAGAAAAATAGGATGATCGAGCAGCAGTAAGGGCTCTTCGGTACTGCACGGTACTGTCTTTCCAAGCTAGTCGGAAGACTTCCAGTTTGGTGTGGCGCCATTTCCGTTCCAATTTTCTGGAAGCTTGCTTCAGAGTTCGGGTATTTTCTGTGTACCAGGGAGCTAGTTACTTATGAGAAATGATTTTAGTTTTTATGGGTGCAACTGCATCTAGGGTATTGCGCAAGGTTAAATTGAGTTCCTCAGTTAGGTGGTTAACTGATTTTTGTCCTCTGGCGTCCTTGGGTAGACAGAGGGAATCTGGAAGGACATCAAGGAATCTTTGTGTTGTCTGTGAATTTATAGCACGACTTTTGATGTTCCTTGGTTGGGGTTTGAGCAGATTATTTGTTGCAATTGCAAACTTAATAAAATGGTGGTCCGATAATCCTGGACTATGAGGAAAAACATTAAGATCCACAACATTTATTCCATGGGACAAAACTAGGTCCAGAGTATGACTGTGACAGTGAGTGGGTCCAGAGACATGTTGGACAAAACCCACTGAGTCAATGATGGCTCCGAAAGCCTTTTGGAGTGGCTCTGTGGACTTTAATGTGAATATTAAAGTCACCAAAGATTAGAATATTATCTGCTATGACTACAAGGTCCGATAGGAATTCAGGGAACTCAATGAGGAACGCTGTATATGGCCCAGGAGGCCTGTAAACAGTAGCTAGTAAATAGTAAATAGTAGCTAGTGATTGAGTAGGCTGCATAGATTTCATGACTAGAAGCTCAAAAGACAAAAACGTCATTTTTTTTTTTGTAAATTGAAATTTGCTATCGTAAATGTTAGCAACACCTCCGCCTTTGCGGGATGCATGGGGGATATGGTCACTAGTGTAGCCAGGAGGTGAGGCCTCATTTAACACAGTAAATTCATCAGGCTTAAGCCATGTTTCAGTCAGGCCAATCACATCAAGATTATGATCAGTGATTATTAGTTCATTGACTATAATTGCCTTTTGAAGTAAGGTATCTAACATTAAGTAGCCCTATTTTGAGATGTGAGGTATCATGATCTCTTTCAATAATGACTGGAATGGAGGAGGTCTTTATCCTAGTGAGATTGCTAAGGCGAACACCGCCATGTTTAGTTTTGCCCAACCTAGGTCGAGGCACAGACGCGGTCTCAATGGGGATAGCTGAGCTGACTACACTGACTGTGCTAATGGCAGACTCCACTATGCTGGCAGGCTGGCTAACAGACTGCTGCCTGGCCTGCACCCTATTTCATTGTGGAGCTAGAGGAGTTAGAGCCCTGTCTATGTTGGTAGATAAGATGAGAGCACCCCTCCAGCTAGGATGGAGTCAGTCACTCCTCAGCAGGTCTGGCTTGGTCCTGTTTGTGGTTGAGTCCCAGAAAGAGGACCAATTATCTACAAATTCTATCTTTTGGGAGGGGCAGAAAACAGTTTTCAACCAGCGATTGAGTTGTGAGACTCTGCTGTAGAGCTCATCACTCCCCCTAACTGGGAGGAGGCCAGAGACAATTACTCGATGCCGACACATCTTTCTAGAGATGAGATGGGTGGGGCTAAAGCATAAAAGGGTGTGAACGATGCGGAATGGGTGTCGACAAAGGGCTCTCCAATAGTACTACCAAAACAAAGGCCATTTTCTCACAAGTGAGTTTACAAGTTTATCAACTGTCAAAGCAAAATTACTTTCCCATTATTCCTAAACTATAGTGTATGATATACCATTTTTGTAGTCTCTACTTTTATCCAATGTAAAAAAAAAAAAAAAACACATTTAACATTTTGCTACATAAGACCGATTTGAGACGGTCACAAATAAAGAAAAACCCTTGAATGACTAGGTGTGTCCAAATCTTTGACTGTTTGACCTTTGATACACGTTTTAAAATTTCTATCTAGAACAGACGACTCTCGGTTGACCAAGATTTTTTGTGGTGGGGAACAGCCCTAGAACCTATAAACGTTAAATGAGTATCCTACTGAGTGTTATAAGAGCGTTTCCTGTCTGAATACTACCATACAGTAGCCTTGACTTTATCATTGTTTATACGGTCAATACAATGTCATTGACATTTCCAGTTTCAATCCTATAACACTCCTGCCTCATTTCAGTCAACAGGTTGGAAGTAGCTATTCTTTTGCTTTAAGTCACAATAATTCCTTGATGGTTAAGAGGGAGGGAAACTCATAGTAATGTGTGGGATTATACCTTGGTTTCATTCCAATCTTTACCAGACAAAGCATTGAGAATGCTAAAATCTCAAATGTCAAAGGTTCAACAGCTCTCCGCGTACTCAATTGTCCCTAGCCACAACCATTGGTACCACTTTTAACCAGAGATAAACTAGGGACTAGGGAAATGACATCTGATTGACCTTGGCAATCGTTATGGATGCAAATACTTAGTTAAGAGTACAATAAGAAGAGTGACTGAGGCATTTATAAATTGGCAGACAACTCAAATGCTCTCTGAATACTGAGCACTTTAGCTACTACATAAACATCATTTGATTGAGTGTGCACCCAATGAAGTACATTATTCCCTCCCTTTAAAAATGTCTACCAGACTATAGGATCTTACTGTGCAACTGACAAAAAATAAACAACATCAACACTTATAAGCCATTTAGAGTGTTATGTGGGAAATGAGTGCACAAACTTGAGTGAGGACATGGCTCTGCATTTGAATATGGATGGAAGGAATTTAGGCTAAATCAAATGGAGAAACATGCTCACAAATTGCTAAATTGATTTGGTTTGGTTCAACTAGCACAATTCCCTTGCCTGTCCTAAATAAGGTATGTGATGTTCAAACTCTTCAAAGACCCTGGAAACAACCAAATGCCATTTAAGGCCCCTTTGTACAAGCTGGAAGGTGAGATAGTCACTGTATTCTGACTGGGCTAAAGAGGGGTATGGCTCTACTTAGACAAAGACCTCTTATGCACCATGCAGAGTAGCATTTGTTTGATGTACCAGCTATTCTTAAAGGAAGATTCCACCCAAAAATGATATTTTGGTATTTGTTTCATTAGGTCACTGGTTGATATAGTCCCAACATCTCTTACATGTTAGCAATCAAGTGTTCAAGATCTACAGCTTTCAAAATACAGAAACACTGCCGGTTTGACATCATATGATGCAAAATGCATCATACCAACTATATATTTTGAAAGTTGTAAATCTCGAAAACTTGATTGCTAACATGTAAGACATGTTGGGACTATATCAACCAGTGACCTAATGAAACAAATACCAAAATATTGTTTTGTGTGGAGTTATCCTTTAACTTCATATGGCTGCAGGGGCCGTATTGAGTAGCTTGGATGAAAAGGTGCCCATTGTAAATGGCCAGCTCCTCAGTCTCAGTTGCTAATATATGGATATTATTATTAGTATTGGATAGAAAACTCTAAAGTTTCCAAAACTGTCGAAATATTGTCTGTGAGTATAACAGAGCTGATATTGCAGGCAAAACCCTGAGGAAAATCCAAACCGGAAGTGGCTTCTATTTTGAAAACTCCTTGTTCCATAGCCTCCCTTTGCTGGATTTAAAAGGGATATGAACCAGATTCCTTTTCCTATCGCTTCATCAAGGTGTCAGTCTTCAGACAGTTTCAGGCTTTTATTTTGAAAAATGAAAATTGTATTTTGAAAACTCAAGTGGTCACACGAGTTTTGCTCACGCAACAGTTTGGATAGGTATTGCTTTTCCCTCTCCTACTGTGAAAGACATTTGTGGTTGATATATTACCGATTATATATTTTAAAAACAGCCTGAGGATTGATTATAAAAAACATTTGACATGTTTCTGTGGACATCATGGAAACTATTTGGAATTTTCGTCTGCGTTGTCATGACCGCTCTTTCCTGTGGATTTCTGAACATAACGCAGCAAACAAACGGAGGTATTTTGGATATAAAATAATCTTTATGGAACAAAAGGAACATTTGTTGTGTAACTGGGAGTCTCGTGAGTGAAAACATCCGAAGCTCAAAGGTAAACTATTCATTTGATTGCTTTTCTGATTTTCGTGACCAAGCTTCCTGATGCTAAGTGTACTTAATGTTTTATCGTGCGATCGATAAATTTACACAAACGCTTGGATTGCTTTCGCAGTAAAGCATAATTTCAAAATCTGACACGACAGGTGGATTAACAAAAGGCTAAGCTGTGTTTTCCTATATTGCACTTGTGATTTCATGAATATAAATATTTGCAGTAATATTTATTGAATGTAACACTATGCTATTCAGCAGTTGTTGATGACACTTATCCCGATAGTGGGATTGCAGCAATAACAAGTTAATGATCCATACAATTTAATGAGTAGCCAATGTAGGATACAAAAATGACTACGGGGGGGTAGTAGACCTTGAAAAACAAAAAAAGCCAATCCATTTTACTGGATGTGACTGTGCATGCATAATTAAATCATCCAAAGTAAGATTTGGCCTTAATTGCAGCTCTAATTTTCAGGAGAGGAGAGACAATGGGGCTTTTGTTTCCCCTCCAATTAAATATCACCCCAGACATGCCTCAGCATCCGCAGCTCAGTTTCATCACTGCAGAAATGAAAGATCGTGCTATCTCTCTGTGCTGCAAGAGGTTCCACTATGTGCTCAATGAGCAAGAAACCCCTAATGTGCCAGACCCATATTTGGCTTAATAAGAGAAACCCTGACATGAGCACCTAACATGGAGACCTGCCTGGCCCTTACTCTACAGCGGATCCACAGGGATTAAGGGCATTTCTTTACAGCACATTGTCCACCCATCATTAATTATTCATCCTACCCTACTACATCAATGACTGGGTGCATCATCCCTATGCAAAAACCAAGGTTGTTAATCTGAGTTGCAAAAAATAGGCCTACCTAAAATGAGAGCAAACAATAATCACGGTTATGCTTATGAAAGTCATAAATTCTCCACCGAAGCAGTCACAGTGGCGATAGTCTCACTGTATGTAAAAAGAAATACAAGAAGCCAGCCACACAACCAGAGTTAGGCCTCATCTAGACTTCCAAATTAGATAAAAACATGCACGTTAGCGCTCCAGATAAAAGATGTGTGAAATATGAAGTGATAACATCTTAGTGGAAAGCAGAGCTGCGGGCAAAGAAAACACATGAAAGACTGGGCTGCACATGCTCATCCTGGATAACGGAAGTCTCCCTGCTCCCACACACACACCAGATTTGGGGTGGATGGATTTGGAGTCGTGAACGAGAGCACTCTCCTCTGGTTAGGCAAATCCCCAAATCCCAGCCAGGGGGTGTGCAGAGGCCCGTCAAAGGGACTAGCAGTGAGGGACTGGGAATCAGTCATGGCTGAAATTCAGCTGTTCCCTGACAGGGCCCATCAAACAGGCCAGGGCTTCGGCTGGGACTTCCATAATAACATTATGCCAGCTCTGTGCTGCGGCAAAACTCAGGGAGAAAATAATGTATCTACTCGCTTTCTCAACCCCAGTATCCTCAAAGAACTAAAGCCCCAAAAACCAGTGGATAAGGAACAGGGGGGAAAAGGGGGATACCTAGTCAGTTGTCCAACTGAATGTAATTCAACTGAAATGTGTCTTCCGCATTTAACCCAAACCCTCTAAATCAAGAGTTGGAGACCATATGCTGGTGCGGTTGACCCTGGGTTCCTCCTAATGCAAGACAATGCTAGACCTCATGTGGCTGGAGTGTGTCAGCAGTTCCTGCAAGAGGAAGGCATTGATGCTATGGACTGGCCCGCCCGTTCCCCAGACCTGAATCCAATTGAGCACATCTGGGACATCATGTCTCGCTCCATCCACCAACACCACTTTGCACCACAGACTGTCCAGGAGTTGGGGGATGCTTTAGTCCAGGTCTGGGAGGAGATCCCTCAGGAGACCATCCGCCATCTCATCAGGAGCATGCCCAGGCGTTGTAGGGAGGTCATACAGGCACGTGGAGGCCACACACACTACTGAGCCTCATTTTGACTTGTTTTACGGACATTACATCAGTTGGATCAGCCTGTAGTGTGGTTTTCCACTTTAATTTTGAGTGTGACTCCAAATCCAGACCTCCATGGGTTGATAAATTTGATTTCCATTGATAATTTTTGTGATTTTGTTGTCAGCACATTCAACTATGTAAAGAAAAAAGTATTTAATAAGAATATTTCATTCAGATCTAGGATGTGTTATTTTAGTGTTCCCTTTTTTTTGTTGAGCAGTGTATATTTGTAATGTACAACAACATTGGATGAACACTAACTTAATATAATATATCAATATTATCAATTTAGTCTCAAATAAGTAATGAAACATGTTCAATTTGTTTTAAATAATGCAAAAATAAAGTGTTGGAGAAGAAAGTAAAAGTGCAATATTTGCCATGTAAAAAAGCTAGCTTTTAAGTTCCTTGCTCAGAACATATAAAAGCTGGTGGTTCCTTTTAACATGAGTCTTCAATATTCCCAGTTAAGAAGTTGTAGGAATTGTTGGACTATTTCTCTCTCTACCATTTGTATTTCATATACCTTTGACTATTGGATGTTCTTATAGGCATTATACTATTGCCAGCCTAATCTCGGGAGTTGATAGGCTTGAAGTCATAAACAGCTCAATGCTTGAAGCACAGCGAAGAGCTGCTGGCAAATGCAGGAAAGTGCTGTTTGAATGATTGCTTACGAGCCTGCTGCTGCCTACCACTGCTCAGTCAGACTGCTCTATCAAATATCAAATCATAGACTTAATTATAATAACACACACACATACGAGCCTTAAGTCATTAATATGGTCAAATCCGGAAACTATCATTTAGAAAACAAAATGTTTATTCTCTCAGTGAACATGGCTTTGGGGTACAAGCTGTTATTAACCTGTTATGGCTGCAATCCCAATACCGGGATCGATATGACAACTACCAGTGAAAATAGTGTGCCAAATTCAAACCACAAATCTCATAATTACAATTCCTAAAACATACATGTGTTTTATATCATTTTAAAGCTTTTCTCGTTGTTAATCCCACCAACGTGTCCGGTTTCAAATAGGCTTTTCAGCGAAAGCACTACAAACGATTGTTAGGTCTCCACCAAACCACAATAAGCACAGCCATTTTCCAGCAAAATATAGCATTCACAAAAAACAGAAATAAAGATAAAATTAATCACTAACCTTGAATTATATTCATCAATGACACTCATAAGACTTCATGTTACACAGTACATGCATGTTTTGTTTGATAAAGTTAATATTTATATAAAAAAATCTGAGTTTACATTGGCGCGTTAGATTCACTAGTTGCAAAAATATCAAGTGATTTTGCATAGCACTCATCATAAATGTAGATGATAATACCAGTTATACACATGGAATTATAGATAGATCGATAGATATAGATGTATATATAGATATAGATGTATAGATAGATGTATAGATATAGATGTATAGATAGATGTATATATATAGATATATATAGATAGATATATATATATCTATATATATATATCTATATATATATAGATATATCTATATAGATATATATATATCTATATATATATATCTATATATATATAGATATATCTATATAGATATATAGATAGATATATAGATATATATATATATATAGATAGATATATATAGATAGATATATATAGATAGATATATATAGATAGATATATATAGATATATAGATATATATATATATATATAGATATATCCTCACTGAACTTCTGGAGAGAGTTTGCTGCACTGAAAGTAAAGGGGCTGAATCATTTTGCACGCCCAATTTTTGATTTGTTAAAAAAGTTTGAAATATCCAATAAATGTCGTTCCACTTCATGATTGTGTCCCACTTGTTGTTGATTCTTCACAAAAAAATACAGTTTTATATCTTTATGTTTGAAGCCTGAAATGTGGCAAAAGGTCGCAAAGTTCAAGGGGGCCGAATACTTTCACAAGGCACTGTGTGTGTATATATATATATATATATATTGGTATTTTGTAAATAGTTATTTGTTTCAAATGTATACGGTTTCAAATGCAACGGTGCAAAATTTGTTTGATACGCCATCCCACCTGGATTACGCTCATTTGTTTTTCAACAGAACAATGACCCAACACACCTCCAGGCTGTGTAAGGGCTATTTGACCAAGGAAAGTGATGGAGTGCTGCATCAGATGACCTGGCCTCCACAATCACCCGACCTCAACCCAATTGAGACGGTTTGGGATGAGTTGGACCGCAGAGTGAAGGAAATGCAGCCAACAAGCACTCAGCAGACAGCTCTGGTTTTACTAATTTATAGGTATGTGTTTGGGTAAAATGAAAATGTTTGTTTTATTCTATAAACTACGGACATTTCTCCCAAATAAAAATAGTAATTTAGAGCATTTATTTGCAGAAAATTTATATTTGGTCAAAATTACAAAAAGATGCAGTGTTGTCAGACCGCAAATAATGCAAAGAAAATAAGTTTATATTCATTTTTAAACAACACAATACTAATGTTTTAACTTAGGAAGAGTTCAGAAATCAATATTTGGTGGAATTACCCAGATCTTCAAATCACAGCTTTCATGCGTCTTGGCATGCTCTCCACCAGTCTTTCACATTGATGTTGGGGGACTTTATGCCACTCCTGGTGCAAAAATTCAAGCAGCTCGGCTTTGTTTGATGGCTTGTGACCAACCAGAGAAACAGATCATTTTGTGGTCTCTTCAATTTTTTTCCAGAGCTGTATGTGGGGACTTCAAGACTGTTGGAAAAGCATTCCTCATGAAGCTAGTGGAGAGAATGACAAAAGTGTGCAAAGCTGTCAAGGCGTGGCTACTTTAAAGAATCTCAAATATATTCCCATGTGCATGTTATTTCATAGTTTTGATTTCTTCACCTTTGAATGGTACTGTATGTTAATCATAAAAACCCTGGAATGAACAGGTGTGCCCAAACCTTTGACTGGTACTGTATGTCCATCGGTAAATAGCCCACCCAATTTACCTACCTCATCCCCATACTGTTTTTATTTATTTACTTTTCTGCTCTTTTGCACACCAGTATCTCTACCTGCACATGACCATCTGATCATTTATCACTCCAGTGTTAATCTGCTAAATTGTCATTATTCACCTACCTCCTCATGCCTTTTGCATACAATGTATATAGACTCTTTTTTTCTACTGTGTTATTGACTTGTTAATTGTTTACTCCATGTGTAACTCTGTGTTGCCTGTTCACACTGCTATGCTTTATCTTGGCCAGGTCGCAGATGTAAATGAGAACTTGTTCTCTCTCAACTAGCCTACCTGGTTAAATAAAGGTGAAATCAAAATAAATAAATAAAATGTTAATCATAAAAACCCTGGAATGAGCAGGTGTGTCCAAACCTTTGACTGGTACTGTATGTTTATATTTCTACTGTTGGGAAGAGAACAGAATGTTGAGCAGGAAAATGTTGGTAGAACACATTGAAGTAGGTGATTTATGTTAACTACAGGTTCATTTTTTTTAACCTTTATTTAACTAGGCAAGTCAGAGAAGAACAAATTCTTATTTACAATGACGGCCTACCGGGGAACAGTGGGTTAACTGCCTTGTTCGGGGGCAGAATGACGGATCTTTACCTTGTCAGCTCGGGGATTCGACCCAGCAACCTTTCAGTTACTGGCCCAACGCTCTAACCACTAAGCTACCTGCCTGCCCCAGGTAGCCTGGGGCAATATAAAGGTGATGTGACTAAAATTAAATGGCATTTTGTTGACTAAAAGAACATAGTTAGTCACATTTTTGTCATTTGAATAATTTGTGTAGTTATTGTCAAAATGACCGAATACATCTAAAAATTAGTGCCATAATGAACACAGCTCCACAAACAACCCTATACAAAGGGAAAATGGCACCAAGATGCAGTTAGGCATTCTCAGACTGACATTCATGTCTGAGTCATTACGATTGGTTGCGCTTCTTCTAATAAAGGCCAAAATGTCAGGCCTTCAAATAGCTTTTCCACCCTCACTTGCCATTTTAGAAGAAAATGTAGTATACAGTGGCTTCAGAAAGTATTCAGACCCCTTGACCTTCCACATTGTTACATTACAGCCCTATTCTAAAATTGATCAATCCCCCCCTGATCAACACACAATACCCCATAATGACAAAGAAAAACAGGTTTAGACATTTTTGCAAATTTATAAAAAGAAATAAAAAAAATGGATACCACATTTAATAAGTATTCAGACCCTTTACTCAGTACTTTGTTGAAACACCTTTGGCAGCGATTACAGCCTCAATTCTCCTTGGGTATGACGCTACAAGCTTGGCACACTAGTATTTGGGGAGTTTCAACCCATTCTTCTCCTCAGATCCGGTCAAGCTCTGTCAGGTTGGATTGGGAACGTTGCTGCAAAACTATTTTCAGGTCTCTCCAGAGATGTTCGATCAGGTTTAAGTCCAGGCTCCGACTGGGCCACTCAAGGACATTCAGAGATTTGTCCCGAAGCCACTCCTGTATAGTCTTGGCTGTGTGCTTAGGGTCATTGTCCTGTTGGAAGGTGAACCGTCGCCCCAGTCTGAGGTCCTAAGCGGGTTTTCATCAAGGAGCTCTGTACTTTGCTCCATTAATTTTGCCTTCAATCAAGACTAGTCTCCCAGTCCCTGCCGCTGAAAAACATCCCCACAGCATGTTGCCACAACCATGATTCACCGTAATGGTGCCAGGTTTCATCCAGACGTGACGCTTGTCATTCAGGCCAAAGAGTTCAATCTTGGTTTCATCAGAACAGAGAATCTTGTTTCTCATGGTCTGAGAGTCCGTTAGGTGCCTTTTGGCAAATTCCAAGTGGGCTGTCATGTGCCTTTTACTGTGGAGTGGCTTCAGTCTGGCCACTACCCCATAAAGGCCTGAATAGTGGAGTGCTGCAGAGATTGTGAGAACTTTCTAGAAGGACAACATCTCCATAGAGGAACTCTGGAGTTCTGTCAGGGTCACCTCCCTGACCAAGGCCCTTCACCCCCAATTGCTCAGTTCGGAACAGGCAGCCAGCTCTAGGAAGAGTGTTGGTGGTTCCAAACCTCTTACATTTAAGAATGATGGAGGCCACTGTGTTCTTGAGGATCTTCAAATGATGCAGACATTTTTTGGTACACTTCCCCAGAGTTGTGCCTCGACACAACCTTGTTGTGGAGTTCTACGGACAATTCCTTCGACCTCATGGCTTGGTTTCCGCTGGTGTATGCTTTTCCAAAATCATGCTCAAATCAATTGAATTTACCACAGGTGGACTCCAATGATTGTAAATAGTTTTTCATTTGCACAAAAACAGTTTTAAAAAACCTGTTTTTGCTTTGTCATTATGGGATATTGTGCATTGAAATTGATTTATTTAACTCATTATAGAATAAGGCTGTATAGTTACAAAATAGGGGAAGGTCAAGGGGTCTGAACACTTTCTGAAGGCATAGTAAGTAAAACAATGACAATTTAAGTGTCTTATCAAAAGTGAAATTTTATTAGGGAGCTTACAAAGGCAGAGGAAACGAAGCAATTGAATTTACAACAGTGTTTCATTCCACCTAAATGGGGTTATTTTTAATGGGATCCCATGACCATAGTGGCCTGGTCTGTTGGTTTTTGTGATTGAGGCCAAGCTCAAACAAAAACGCACACACACACGCACCCAGACACACAGTCATGTACCACAGCATGTAATAGGGCACAGAGGTCTAATAAGGTGCCAGACACTCGTATTCAACTACAGCAGAAGGGCTTTCAGGGCGACAAGGTTCTCAGAATACAGTGGGATGACAGGTGACGGAGCAGTAAAGAGCCTTTACAATTCCATCTCCTTTCCCGATCTCTCTTTTGACGAACATATCAAGACTGTTTCAAGGACAGCTTTTTTCCATTTACGTAACATTGCAAAAATCTGAAATTGTCTGTCCGAAAATGATGCAGAAATTAATCCATGCTTTTGTTACTTCGAGGTTAGACTACTGCAATGCTCAACTTTCCAGCTACCCGGATAAAGCACTAAATAAACTTCAGTTAGTGCTAAATACGGCTGCTAGAATCCTGACTAGAACCAACAAAAATGTGATCATATTACTCCAGTGCTAGCCTCCCTACACTGGCTTCCTGATAAGGCAAGGGCTGATTTCAAGGTTTTACTGCTAACCTACAAAGCATTACATGGGCTTGCTCCTACCTATCTTTCCGATTGGGTCCTGCCGTACATACCTATAAGTAGGCTACGGTCACAAGACGCAGACCGACCTAACTGTTCCAAGAATTTCTAAGCAAACAGTTGGAGACAGGGCTTTCTCCTATAGAGCTCCATTTTTATGGAAAGGTCTGCCTACCCATTTGAGAGACACAGACTCGGTCTCAACCTTTGTCTTTATTGAAGACTAATCACTTCAGTATGTTGTACGGTTGAGTGTAGTCTGGCCCTTGTGTGAAGGTGAACAGAAAGGCACTGGAGCAACAAACCGCCCTTGTTGTCTCTACCTGGCCGGTTCCCCCCTCTCCACCGGGATTCTCTGCCTCTAACCCTATTACAGGGGCTGAGTCACTGGCTTACTGGTGCTCTTTCATGCCGTCCCTAGGAGGGGTGCGTCACTGATGTGGCCTTCCTGTCTGGGTTGGCGCCCCCCCCTTGAGTTGTGCCGTGGCGGAGATCTTAGTGGGCTTTTCTCAGGATGGTAAGTGTCCTGTGTGAATTTAAGAGTCTCTCTCTCTCTCTCTCCCTCTCGACCCGAGCCCTAGGACCATGCATCAGGACCTCGTTGTCCCCAGTCCACCTGGCCGTGCATGCTGGTCATTTATGAACATTTGAACATCTTGGCCATGTTCTATTATAATCGCCACCCGGCACAGCCAGAAGAGGACTGGCCACCCCTGGTTACTCTCTAGGTTTCTTCCTAGGTTCTGGCCTTTCTAGGGAGTTTTTCCCTAGCCACTGTGCTTCTACACCTGCATTGGTTGCTGGTTGGGGTTTTAGGCTGGGTTTTTGTACAGCACTTTGATATATCAGCTGATGTAAGAAGGGCTATATAAATACATTTGATAATTGAAAAGACATATCGAAAGGGAAATGTAGAGTCTGAATTTACTTCTTCCCATCAAAGAAAATAAATAGTGCCTAATGTGCCAAACATTAGAAACACCTTAATATTGAGGTGCACCCAACGTTCTCTTAAATGTTTTTCATCACTGAGCAAATTTCAGATCTGCTGAGCTCATACTTGAGCATTGCGAAATTTCTGTACAACTTCCAGCGCACGTTCACTGTGAACACCGAGGCTGTACACGCTTTAATTTATTTTTAACAGTGGTCAAGTACCCGGTGGCTATTTGATCATAATGTAGTCCTCCATCAAAGTAGAAAACAATGTGTGGTGTTCAGTGCCTACATTCCAGAAAACTTGTGGGGGGAGAGGCATGCAGGGCTTCACTTTAACCTGTTTATCCACTTGTCCTCAGACGAGGTGATTGAAAATGTTTGATGCAAGAAAGTACTTTACAAAATAAAATGCAGGATTATTCCCATAAGCCTTATTACAGAGAAGCAGACGAATGATGCTACCCTCTGCCTACTTAGTTTATTCAAGCCCGTCTCAAAATACAACACTGCCTCTTAAAGCTCTTACCTGAGGTCTAGAAATGCACACGTTTTGTGCTCTTGTAGGAAGCAATCACTCCTCCATTGCTGACTACAAATGATCTATAACTGGGCTAATAACTCACTGGGCTAATAACTCACAGCAAAGGATATGAAAACCTTAACAAATGTGCACACGTCGCTACATGCTATCTGCATATAGGCCTACTGCAGCTCTGATTGGTTATGGCACACCGGTCTGTGTGGAGTACAGGCCTGAGGCGTGACTGTCACTGCAATGGAATCCTACTCCGATGCGTTCTGCCTACAACTAAGTCTTGCATAGTTCATTTTGTTTCGGATTGTTGCATTGAAAGTGGCTAATATTCCGTAAGTAAATAGAAACGTTTATAGTGTTAAAAACGGGGAAAACTCTAGAAAGTAGAGTGAAGTTAAATTTCGTGCTTCTCTCTACCCCCCACCCCCCCACCCCCCATTTTAACCTCTGAACAGCCTCAATTTGTCATGGCATGGACTCTGCAAGGTATCAAAAAGCATTACATAGGGATGCTGGCCCATGTTGACTCCCAATAATTCCCACAGGTTTGTCAAAGTTGGCAGGATGTCCTTCGGGTGGTGGACCATTCTTGATACACGCGGGAAACAGCAGCATTGACACAGACCGGTGCGCCTAGCCCCTACTACTATACCCCGTTCAAAAAGGCACTAAAATATTTTGTCTTTCCCATTCACCCTCTGAATGGCATACATACACAATCCATGTCTCAAGGCTTAAATTATTTTTTTTTAAACGCAGTTAACCAGTCTCCCCTTCATCTACACTGATTGAAGTCGAGTTAACAAGTAGCATCAATAAGGGATCATATCTTTCACCTGGATTCACCTGGTCAGCCTGTCATGGAAAGAACAGGTGTTTAATGTTTTGAACAGTGTATATTCCAATAAAGCAGATTAGTTCTTTTAATAATGAAAGTGGTCCATCGTCATCTGAGAGGAGTTAATTCCTAAGTGGTTGTAACATCTCCCTTGATCTCTCGAAAAAGCACCACATCAGTCGCTCAAGAAATATACTTTGAAGGTCGCAGCTTCACTTGGGATAAAAACAATGGGATGAGAAGATAATACTGCCACAGGGGCTTTTCAGCCTTTGAATGCAGTGAATTTTTACAAGGGCTTGGGGGAGGAGGGAGCCACCAACAAACAACAAAAGGAAACCAGGGGAAATGTTGCTTTTGAAAACGTAACACGGGATTATGTAATCAAGGATCATACAAATGAATAATGACTAAGGTTTCAATGGGGCTCTATACCACATAATTCAGGAGACAGAGTCGACTTGGAGTATATGTATTTATGATGGATCCCCACTCTTCCTGGGGGGTCCGTCAAATATTAGGGCAGTAATATACATACCATCTTTAAACAAATACATTTCACAACAGATTACACAATAAATTCCGTGTGTGCCCTCGAGCCACTACTCTACTACAAAACACAATTCAGGTGTACCTGTGTGTGACTCGTCAGTTGTCGCTGTACCATCAGGTGTATTTAGCCCCTTTAAATAGGATTTTACTGCTTGCGTGAGTTGATGTGGAATAGGGTTTCATGTAGGCATGGCTCTATGTAGTACTGTGTGTCTGTTCTTGACTAGGGGACTGAAGAGACCTCTGGTGGCATGTCTTCTGGGGTATGCATGGGTGTCTGAGCTGTGTGCCAGTAGTTTAAAAAACAGACAGCTCAGTCCATTCAGCATGTCAATACTTCTTACAAAAACAAGTAGTGAAGTCAATTTCTCCTCCACTTTGAGCCATGAGAGATCGATATGCATATTATTAATTTTAGCCCTACGTGTACATTTAAGGGCCAGCCGTGCTGCCCTGTTCTAGGCCAGTTGTACATTTTTCCCAGGTCCCTCTTTGTGGAACCTGACCACATGACTGGGCAGTAGTCCAGTTGCAACAAAACTAAGGCCTGTAGGACCTGCCTTGTTGATATTGTTGTTAAGGCAGAGCAGCGCTTTAGTAATGTCAGATCAGATTATGTAATCAATACTTGATTTAATTAGTTAGGCAGAAATGCAGGGAAAAATAATCCACGTAAGCAACGGAGGTCTTCGTTGGTAATTTCGGAACAGTCTTCGAAATAGTTTCAAAGGCCTTTGAGGAAATGAAGGTTGTTCGAAAGACACCAAGTTAAGCTCACCTCTGCTGTCAACCTGGACAGCGCACAGGGCAGTGACGCTGCGGCAGCATCCGTTTTGGCTGAGTTACTGAACAAAAGAACACTGTCAGTGGGGAAGATATTCGTACAAACCAATCCCAGCGTCATGTTTCTTGCAAAACGATTGTCAATACTGACGGTATGACAGGTTTTTCTGAAATAGTTTCTAGACTGAGAATGCAAAGAACACTTTAAAGCTTAGGCTAGCCTAGGCCCTACATCAAGACCAAACTTGACCAAAATCTAGTCTTGAAATTGACTCTGGTGAATCAAAGCCGATTTGCTAGAAGACTCAACCAAAAGAGCGAACACTAGACTACACAATGGACTTTGGGATTTTTATTTCTGTCCCGTCTCGACTATCTGAGGAACTGTTTGTGACATGTTGGGGTCCAGGGTGGTGAGACGAGCGCAACCTCTTGCCGAATCCCTATCCGGTCTTAAGGCAACATTGATCCATCCGTCATTTTGGAATAACAAATCATTTCCTGGTCCATGGGTGCAAACACAGATACTAATTATAATAACGTGTTAACACTATCATGGATTGTTATTTCAAGCTGTTCTTTGTAAACTCTAGACCCTAATAACCAACATCCTATCAAAATAAACCGCAAAGTGTTCTTTGCGATACAATTATTCACTGGTCCCCAGTTGTGGAGCAACAGTACGAGAGAACATTAATGGGATTGGCACAACTCCAGAAAGCCTGTGGTGTTCTGTTCACTGTGCATGCATGTCTGTTAAGATGTGCATCACCAGCTTCATTAAATAAATCTTCATTTGTTTCCCCATTTGCAGGGGGAGGAAAACAGGTAAGGAACCTAGCTACAGATGTATGATCCAATTGAAAGTGGACAACAAACTCAATAACCCCAGTAACTGAGAAACTGATGGGATGCGAGAGCAAGGATGTGGCATCTCCATTACCTCCACGATGCTTGTAAGTCAAAAGCAACTATAAATGTTTTGTTAGGTGTCCAGTCACCAGACTGTTACTGTGACTTAGCAGCAACAGTGCTGAAGGATAAAGCACCTGACCTTTAACCTTGAATGCAAGCCCTATCGTCTTTCACTGATTAAAAAAAAAATACATGACGGAGCACGTTATCAAAATGATTACGATCCCTCAAAGAACGATAAGAGACAAGGGCATCCTTCTACTGGTCAGGTCACAGGCGTCAGGTTTTCAATTCTGAGGGCACAACCGTGTGATACTGTAGCCACCCTGCAATTGGTTAGCGTACCATGGCTTCTGCAAAGTGGTTTGATCCCACTGGCATAGCAATGGTACTGAGGGAATTCCTGTTCCTGATACTGGTGAGGCTTTGATCAGATTGGCATCAGCAATATCTTTACAAATCCAGGTTTCTCAGATTCGGAACTCTCAATATTGTCAGAATGGATGGTATCATGGCAAATACTGGTGAAAAGTGCTACATCAGTGCCGTATCCACCAACGAGTGAGCTCCCGAGTGCAGCGGTGCTCCCGAGTGCAAAGGCACTGCATCTCAGTGCTACAGACACCATGGTTTGAATGGGATTCCCATAAGGCGGCAGACAATTGGCCCAGCGTCGTCTGGGATTGGCCGGTGTAGGCCATCATTGTAAATAAGAATTTGTTCATAACGGACTTTCCTAGTTAAAACAAAAAGGTTCAAATACAAAATATATACTGACAGGTACTAAGTGACAGTGCTACAGCTTGTGGTTTGGCTCACAGTTATCTGATAAATATTATAGTTAGACCAAATATTAGGCTAACTAATGGAAACACAAATACAATATGAAAGTCACTTGGAACCCCCCCCCACACACACACACACACGAAAGGGTCAGTCTGTCCTATGGAGTTGGAGACTAAAGGGATCAGTACAGACAAGGGGTATTATGAAACGTGGGACATTGATTTGCATTTGGAAGGCCACTCACTTCCTCAACCACCAAGCTTCGCATCAAGGACAAATTAAATTCAAGAGCTGCTGAAAAAAAAATCATATATATTAATTTCTCAAAATCAATGAGGCTGAGGAGAGAGGAAGGGGCAAGAGGATAAAGGAATCTCTGCTTTTAATACTAAGACTGTTAGAATGAAATCTCTTGGATTGTAAAAGGGTTCTGTCATGGGAAACTCAGTTTTATAATAAATAAACCTAGAGAAAAATAGAACAAATCATTTTTTATTGAAAGCTAGACTATTTGATTTGTGGTCATATCTGGTGATAATTAGCCTAACACAGCATTCTGTAAATACTATAGAAGAACCTTGAACTCAGTAGCACTGACAATCATTAGCAGCAAGTCACATCTCGCAAATGGACTGGAGAAGAGAAAAATGTGGCAGTGCAGGCCTGAATAAACCTACACAATTTCAAAACACCAAGAAAGAGGCCGATAAAAATCAAAGGAGAAATAAATGTTTATACAGCAGTCGGAAGTAACCGATTGTAAAATGTACAAAACTGCATGACATATCCTTGAAGGTACGCTTTTAAAAAAATCTAATTGGATATTAAATACCCTCTAATGGATTGGAGGGGCTCTCCTTCGGTGTTAATGATCATGACCAGCTATGCACTAAGTACACTAAAATATAAAAGTTCACTACACAAAAACGAATGAAAGAAGCAGATGCTAAATTAACCCATTACTTAAACTAGGCCTAATCTGCATGTTTGATTTGCTGCCATGCTTTCCTCACATCAAAAAAAAACACTACCATTTTAATATCCAATAACTTCCACTTCTCACAGAATGACCCTGTGGTCAACCTTCATCTACTTATGTAGAAAACAGGCTTCCTGACTACGCTGAATGCATGCACGATCAGTATGCTCTGCACCCGTCAATCATACTGCTGTACCTCAGGTTTTTACCTCCATCAGGCTTAGTTCGGGGGCTGTCCGAATGTCAGGCTCACTTGATCCTCAGGGGGCTAAGACTGCCCCTCTCGTCCCCTCATGTGGTTCTCCATGGCTACCCTGCGCAGACTACCTGTCAGAGTACTAGCAACGGCAAGGCATGATGTGTGAGGAGATTTGACAGTAATCTGACCGTCTTTCTCTGGCTGTCACCGAATGACAATCCATTCCAGCTGTCCCTCTTAAGACACCCCGCTCTCCCTTTCCCCACTGCCCTTCACCTCTCCTTCCGCCACGATGACTTCCCTGTAACCTCGTCCTTGAGTGGCTGTCAGTGTTTTGCCAACCTGAAACAAAAGATGTGGCCCGAGAGCCATCGTTCTATAATGTCACGGGTTGCGATGAAGCCAGCTCTTCTTCATTGCAATGGGGGGGGGGGGATGAGCTGGAACACACTGCTTGAACAATAGCAGCATCTGCAGCAGGCGAACATGGGGGCAGTCGGCCTGAACACAAGCTAGCGGCATATCTAAAATGGGCAAGGCGCCTTCTATAGCCGTGCCAAGAGGACACTGTGTGCTTACAACAGACAGCAGCAGAAACGGAGATGGTGCCCATGTCCAGAGAAAACAATACATCAGGCCCCATTAAAATAAAACTCCCCTCCTCTGCCCTGCCTTGGACGGCAGGACCAGATACACCAAGTAGCCAGCTGGCCAATCAGCTTGCCAGGTAACCAGCCAAAAGGGACTAACCACCCCAGAGAATCAGTCTGCCAATCTGCCAGCAAAATCCACCAATAACAGAATATGCCAGATGAGCTCACTGGAAATACCGATCAGCAGCCATCTAGTAAATGATCCTTCCAACCCACAAGAGGCAGACTATGGCCCAATCTTCACAATAGCCCTCGCTTCCACAGCCCTTTGATTGCTTGCCGTTATGCTACCTTATCTAGACTGCTGTTTGAAGTTAAGGACTTTCACTATCAAGTTTGTAAAAACGAGTTACAGGCTAATATGGAAATAGTTGAAAGACAGATACAAAACTGACACTTAAGCACTGAGCTATTTGAACTTCTCCACTCAAATATATTAAGCAGTTGATCTTATTAAATCAGCTCTGCTCCCACTAAGCAACACCATGAGGCTCACAAGAAATTCAACATTAGTCTTGTAAATGGAAAACAACCCCCACAAGATTCCCTGCCCAATGAAAAACTTGTAGGATAATGCATTTTTTGGACAATTGATTCTCTCACTCATGAAAAGTCCCCATCTGCCCCCCCCCCCTCCATTTGGCCCCCACCGACCGTTGGCTGTCAGAGCTTCTAGCATCATCCAGCCTCCGCCCCTGATATCCATCCCAGAGAGATAGGCGATCAAACCTAGACCAGAGATCAAACTCCAACTAAAAGCGGACAAAAAAAATGTCAATTAAGAGTTTGCGGCCATCAATCCACCACCACTACTACTAACTAAATACTAACCATCCTCTCAGGGAGGGAAGTGAGAATGAAATCCCAGGACTTGGCAACGAGGGGCTTTCTTTTTTTGTGCATCAGCAGATTAGGTCCCTTAGATTTCTGACCAACATTCTGGCCCTAGACTCCTGACGTTTCTGTTCACCGAGATGTAACGCCAAAGCAAGGGGGTGGCGAAAGCCAGGCGGGCGCTCACACTACCGAAACAGAGCAATCATTCTGAGATGATACCTACGATGAGGTCACTGTTCCGTCTGTTATTGCAAGATGGATAGATTCTGCTGGTCATGGAACAACAACTGCATCCAAGTGCATGTGGGTAGGCAGACTATACAGAGAGAGAGCGGGAGAAAGAACTGACTGAGAACAGCAATTGTGAGCTGTTTTAATGCCCGTTAAAAGTGGTAGCCTGAGTGCAGCAATTGTGCGTAGTCCGAGGGAGAGGATGTAAAAAAATATATATATTTTTAAGCCTTATGATTTATTGGCAGAATACTACCCTACAGGTTTTGCAAGCGATACGTTTTATACCATTCCGCTAGCTCAAACATCCCCCCTGCATACACAGCCTCACACAGAGACCTCAAAAAAAAAAAAAAGCCTAAGGCTTTATCTCCCACTCCCCAGGATGCTGGCCTCCTTCAGGAAGACATCGATATTTAAGGCCACTGGGGTCTTAGCGGTAAGCAATTAATCACATTAACAAATACTCCAGCGCGCTGTCGCCCTTTATCACAGTGATGCTGCATTGCCTCTGGGCTGCTGACAGGAAGAGGCCCTTGTTAGGCAGCCTCGTTGCACACTTTCAGAACCACACCGTTAGGTATACCTATGTATAATTCATTTGGGCTGAAAAAAAGGGAAAGTCAGCAATTGCCAATTCCGAGTAACTCAACCACATTCCTCTTCCCAGCTGAGCATAGCTTTGTCCATCCTCGTGAAATGAGGGCTGTTTGTATAGGAGGGCCTAGCGCTTTGCTGCAGACGGCAACGACTCTGCAAAACCCGCTCGAACACTATTCACAATCATAATTCAAAAATAAGAAAATGTCCATCTCAATGCAACCAATTGAAATAAACAAACAGGAATGCAGGTGCTTTATAGTCTTAGGTTTATTTCTACAGTGCGAGTATATAAACACACACACACACACACACCTTAGGCGGTAAACAGTATACCGACGTATTTGGAAATAGCCACGGGATGGTTTTTCAATACTGTCAATACAGTTGAAACTATATGAAAATGTTTAGATTTAAGTAAATACCTGAAGTCAATTTGTACAATACGTTAGGAGAGAAAGCAGATTGCGTCCACATCACCTGGCACATTAAGAAACTTACCGTAGGGCCTCCCGAGTGGCACAGTGGTCTAAAGCACTACAGCCTGGAGTTCGATGTCATTACCGGCCAATTGGCCCAGCGTTGTCCGGGTTAGGGGGGCTTTACTTGGCTCATCACTCTCTAGCAACACCTTGTGGTGGGACGGGCACCTGCAGGCTGACTTCAGTTGTACAGTGTTTCCTCTGACATATTGGAACAGTTGGCTTCCGGATTAAGCGAGCAGGTGCAAAGAAGCACGGTTTGGCAGGTCATTTTTCAGAGGACGCATGATGCACGACTGGCGGCCACAAGAAAATGTGTGTACAATGAAAAAGCAAGACATTTTGGGGAGGAAATTATGCATGGCCATCATATTTCTAATGTTTATCATAGAAAGAATGTAGCCAGCTACATTTCCTAATGTTTTGCTTACAACAGTAAGCTGGTGTGCACATGCTCTGAAGGCACGGCTATGGATGACGTCTAGGCTGGCAGCTGTGTGAGGGTTAACACGTTTGAATGACTTACATAAGTCCTCGGTGGAGTGTGTGTAGCCCACGTTGTCGTCGGGGGCTCTCCTTGGCAGCTCATGGTCATTGTGCTCGAATCATGAGAAAATAGGTATTTTTCCCTGCCACATATGCCTTGCTCCTGCACTTTGTCCCTATAATTGTGTTTCGCCATCTTGATCGATCTGCGTAGGTCGTATTTGTACTGTTTAACCAACCTATTGTCCCCGGCAGCCTTGCCCTGTTTATAAGCAGCATCACTCGCTTTAAGTTTTCCTACAAGGCTGCCATCAACCCACGGTTTTTGGGCCAGGAACATTTTGAAAAGAATAACGGTATCACATCGTTTTTTTTGACTGAGTCACCATAATCATTGATGTCATCTCCAGAGGCAACCCATAACATATTCCAGTCCACGTGATCAAAACAGTCTTAGAGCGTGAATTCTGATTGGTCGGACCAATGCTGTACAGACCTGACCAACTGACTTTTACTCTACCCCCATGACAATCATCACTGCTGCAGTTAATACGGATATTTGCAGCATTCTCCTCTCCGTTCTCAGCCCATCTGCTCTTACCCAATCTTCTCAGAGCAGGCAGGCCTCTTGCCCGAGTGACTCCAGACTCCACAGACACAGCATGTACACATACTGCTCCAGAGCGATTACCATTCTTCCTTCAGACAAGCATGAGTCAAAACTTTGTTCATTTGTAAAGTCTCTCACATTTGCTTGTAAATGTCCAAACTCACCAAAAATTACATTTCGGTAGCTCCTACCTATATACAGCATGTATAACTTTGAGCTGGATTTCATGTCTTTGCAATTAGTTTATTTTTGTTTGTACATTTAGCTAGCCAACACAGTAAATAGACAGGTGACTTATGTAGAATAGTTGACAGTATGGGAAGGCTTAGGCTACAGTATTGCTGTGCGATATGAGCGCGGCATCATTGCCTATTTAATCTCAGAGCCTATACCAGGACATAGAAATCAAATCTATTGTTAAACTAAATATTGAACAACAATGTATTTTGTATGCCGTGGCCTAATGCTAATAGTTCTGAATTATACAGCAAAAAAGGACATTGTCACCATAAAAGGCGAATGATGGGCGCTCAGGCGCAGTTATAATTCTGGTTCACACACAGTTTTATCAGAGGTCTGATTTATAACAGAGAAGCGTGCATATGTATGGTATGCCCCGAGTTTATAAAATCAGTCTTTTCAGAAATGGCGCACACAGATATTTAGTGTAACATTTCCACAACGGTTATAAAAAGAGGCCCCTCGGCTCTAAGCTCCTTCCTGCCAGCTCCTACGCGTGCTGTAGGTGCCCAGGGTAGGAACAGCACGCGGCGGCCATATCGCCTCCACCACTGCCTCTGCACCCTGGGGATGGGTACGCGGGAAATGGAATTTAATCGTGAGCTTAGCATCAACAACCTTGATTGAAAACAACAGGAGAATAAAGTGGTGCGAGTGATCGTTCCCTCTGTATTGGGTGTGATACGAATTCTGTTACGCCTGGGACTGGAGAGCGGAGTCTAACTGACGCCAGAACACAATCAGCGTCTTTGGTATTGAAAATGTGCTTCAAGAAAATGCACAATGATTGGTCTCATCTCACAGGTCTCCTCAACACTTGGCTAATTAGCAGGAGCCTTCATCATACAGCTGCCTTTCCTCATCTGCAGGAGCCCAACAAAGGTTCCTTTTTACATGTCAATTCAATGATCCTCAGGATGGATCTGTGATTCTAATCGATGAGTCACTTCCAAGAGGGTGGGTAGAGTGATCCAATGCGAGAACACTAACGAGATAAAGATTTTCAACATGTGCACTCACTATCCAGAGTACATTTAACATGCTGCTTTTGTTTGTTTTAAGAATCACAAAACATTCCATCTCCTTGGTTAATTACCCATTTGAGGTACTTGCAATTCTGGCCTAGGCCTGCATTTGATGACATAGGTTAAATACAATTGGAACTATGGAGCCAAAGCACTGGTAAGCCCAATTCATTGCGGGAGATTGGATCAAATCAAGCCTTGTGCCCTGTGCTGTGTGAGCCGAGCAATGCATTATAGGGACTCTGTTTTGTTTTACAAAGTTTGCCACCCACTGCAGGTAATTGGACACCACACTGCACTGAATATTTCATTAGCTGTTGGACAGATGGCTGCGACAGATGCTGCAGGGAATAAACTTAGGTTTTGGGATACTCCTCAGCCAAGCCGCTGTTGGAGATATCTATGAGAATTGGAACTTTTCCACATCCTGCTTCAGAGTAAGTGAGTGAGTTGCACCTTCCTTGTTTCAAGTAATCTGCCTTGATATATGTTCACGGTACATGTGCGGTAGACCAGGGATAACTGGAGGACAGACAGTCCCAGTTCCCTACATGTGCGGTAGACCAGGGATAACTGGAGGACAGACAGTCCCAGTTCCCTACATGTGCGGTAGACCAGGGATAACTGGAGGACAGACAGTCCCAGTTCCCTACATGTGCGGTAGACCAGGGATAACTGGAGGACAGACAGTCCCAGTTCCCTACATGTGCGGTAGACCAGGGATAACTGGAGGACAGACAGTCCCAGTTCCCTACATGTGCACTGTCTGGATGGAATCCACTTTCTTTTCAGTCAATAACCCAGACAGATGTTACCACAGACGTGTGGGAATCAACCCCTTTGAGTGATATTGAATGGCTCCATCAGCAGCTTGGCAAACATAGAACAAAGAGAGAGAAATTTGCCAGAGGGGATTTAGGGGGTCACTCCCCCCCCCCAAAGAGGTGTGTAATCTATTGCTTGGATTTCAAGCTTGTGGAATGAATTTCAGTAAGCTCAATGACGTGTTTGCAATTCATTGTCAGTCAATGCAGCATCTTGATGAATGAGATGTGCTGTAATTGTTTAAAAGATCCAAGTGATGTTTTGGCAATGGTGAGCAATGCTAAAGTTAGACATGAGTTTCTACACAAAACCTTACACTGATTGACGTACTCTTGTGTTTGAAACAAGTAGCCTACAGACCCAATAAGGCAAATTGGCTATATTATTACTGTAATACCCCCAACTGTTCTCCAAAAGTCCAAGAGGTGGGGAGAATACAATCTTAGAGAGCAGTGTGAAATATAACAGGCTTGCTATGCCACTCACTGTTCAATCACAGACAAATGTTTGCATATTTCAATATTAGTTTTGGCATACTGCTGACAGAGCCAATCTCGCATTTTCAAATTGCCTGCTTGTTCAACATAATGGTTAGTTTCATATTGCTGGAGAGGAGGCTCAACCAAAAAGCAATAGTGGTATTATAGCGTCTAGGAAACCAAGATTACCAACTCAGTCCTCAGATAACCATGATTTGTAAGTAAAACACTTGATTCATTTAATCACAAGCATTTGGAAGTTAACAGCGATTTAATCTAAAATTAAAAACAGACCAAGGCTCAAGACAAACTCAATGTCATGAAAGAGAATTGATTTGAGGAACGCTCTTTGAATATACTCCTAACAGCAGCAAGAGTTACAAATCATCTGCTGCATCAAATATGACACGCCTGGTTTTAATGCATCTGGGAGAGCTTGATAGATGGGTGAATGAGCTTCCCACAGTCCTCAGGTCACCTAGTACATCACACAGCTAGCAAACGATTTACCTTATAGAACGGCTGGGAAACCATGTGCCCACCCAAGGTAGTCCGTTAGGCAGCATAGGCCAAAATAATCAATGGCACCCTTTTCCCTATATAGTGCAATACTTTTGACCAGGTGTCATTTGGGACTCACACAGTGCAATTCTGCATTGAGTCTCCTTGTAATTTTGCTGAGGAGGTTCTCTGGTGTTCTACTTGAAGGTACTTCATACAGACAACACACTTAGGTCTGGACAAAGCTTGGTGCTTAGAACAGGAGAGGAATAATAGTAGTAGCTGTGAAAAGTGCAACATTAGCCCAGGATCTACCAATTATCCCTGCTCGTTAACATAGCACGCTAGCAAATACTCAGACTTCCAATCATTGCACTAACGACAGTTAGCATTGGCTAGTAAAACTTCCTTCTAACTGGACACAGACATGAAAATGGTATCCACAAGTTCATCTGCCTCTGGGGATGTAGATGAAGGGCCTCATTGCCAAAATACCAAAGTTTCCCTTTAAAATGAGCGCACACCAACACTGCCTAGGCAGATTAAAATGCACTTTATTGATGATAATGCACTAATTCAGATGTTTAACTGCAGTTTAACTGCACCTTGTGTAATCATGTACACTACTAGCCAATACTTGTGTCAGTCCAGTAACAACAGTTGAGTATTGGCTAGTAGTCTACATAGTCTACAATAAAAGCACATCAGCAGTGCTGTTTGAATGGGACACCGATTTGATAACAACCCCAAGAATGAATGGCAGTGCAGCCAGCCGGCCAGTACAGTGTGAACCATTTTGACAGATAAACAATAGCAGAATGTGTACAGTGTGAAGGAATAGCCAAGAACAAATCGAGGGGAGACACGGCCCCTGGCTTCCGGGTTTCAATCCTGCCGTCATAAGAAATGCCACATCAACTTGATTTGTATTATAAATTGGCAGTGTCCAACTACATTCAAGCTGTCCAGTGGCCACATTAATGTTAGGAGGACAATACCATTGTGTAGAGCAGTACTTACATACCTATTCTATAGTATTAATCATTTCCACAACCTTGGATGTTTTGGGAATTATAAATTATACTCTAAAACCTGAGATGCAGAACCTAGTTGACCATGTCCTACCCAAAGTGAAGTGGCACTGACTGTCCTCTTGGAGACACGATAACACTGACTTTGGCTAGGATACTTAACTTGAATGAGTGAGTGAATCGATGAATGAATGACTAGAACAAGGCTCTCCAACCCCAGTTGTAACTAACCTTATTCAATTTATCAACCAGCTAGTTATTAGAATAAGGTGTGCTAGATTAGATTCGGAGTGAACCTTCAGCGCGGCAGCTCTCCGGGACCAGGGTTGGAGAGCCCATCAACTAGAACAACAAAGATCTAGGCCTATTCCTCACGAGGAAATGTCAAGGGTGTTCTGACTTCGGGGCATTACTTGCCTAGCTAAAGTTACAGTAGTTAGCTAACAATCAGTCAGCCTATTTATAACACGGAGCATATCGTTGCTTTGCAGGTTGACCTGTGTTCGTTTTACAACGCTAGCCGGTTAGCTATTAGATTAGCGAGCTAAAGTTACTCATCATATTTGAAAAACCGTCCGGTAAAAGTTTTGCAACCGGTGAAGTTGTGCATGATACAGTAGTTGACTAGGGAAACTGCATTGTGCGGCCAGGGAGACAAATCGCCAGACATTACAGTGCAGTCAATAAAGCGAGGCATCAACCCATCTAGAACAGCAGCAAGCATGAGTCGCTCGTGGCTAGCGAGCCTATTTACTACAACACAATCAAATGCAGTTGTTGGCTAGCTAGCTAATACTGGAAATGAGTTAACTACTTACCATGGATCAAACTCGTGGATGATGCTCTCGAACCGGATCACTGCAAAAAGTCTTGAGCTGAAGCCTGCCAACCAGGCCAGAAAAAGAATGGTAAAGGAGAGTAAGGACTGCCACCCTGCCGGCTGTGCCAGTCCGCCAGAGAGGCCTCCTTTGCCCCCCCCTCCACACGCGGCGTTAGGTCGGCTGTTACCATGCAGCGAGCCCCCGGCATTCAAGGACGCTTTGTGCTTGCTGTCAGTAGCCGTGTGGTGCTCCGCCATATTCTGCGTGGTTTGAAAGAGCACGCTTCCCTATCTCCCTTTACTCCGGTTCCGCTCCCTATATTTTTGACGTGGTTTTCTCTCCTTACCTTCGCTGTAAATCCACCGGCTTTTTATTCACATTTGTCAGTGACAACCACCATTACCTACAGCACGCTCTCGCCAAAAGTCGGTCTGACTGACTGGTGAGGGGAGGAAATGGGCGAAACAACAGGAACCACCGATAGCCTCTCACAGAACGACAGGTACAACAGGAGCCAAAGACTGCTGAGCCGTTGGACATTAAGAAACCAATCCCGCGCAAGTACTACGATGACAGACCGATGTATCTACCAATGGAATGTCAGAACCGACATAAGCATGTTGAAACCCTGGAGGTGTATTTATTATAGGGCCTACAATATAATTGTTATATCCGCTTAAAAATTAGTAATTATGGTTACTGTGTGGATTTGATCATGATTCAAATGTTGGCCAAGCTGCCCATAAAGTGGTTGCATGATACATGTCTCTGACTCTGAGAATGGAATGGGTGGGTTGTCTTGTCTTGTCGACAGGAGAGAGACTGTGAGATTGTGAAGATGAATAACTTTAATGTGAAGTGATATTTATATTGCCCTTGGAGGTTCTCTGCTGAGGCATGGTTATTAATAAAGATGTATGTGTTCTCCTCACTATTTGTCCCCCAGCAAAGACAAAAGTACACCATAAATCATTGTGTAACCTAGGTATAGTTCTCTGGATAGTACAGTTTGCATCTTTTATTCTATGCTTTTTAGATATGTAGGCATCAACAGAGGAAATGGGTGAGTTTTTTTAATTGACTGTGATACAATTGATTGGAGATCAATAGATTGAATGATTGGTTGATTGAAATGCTAAAATATTGGATTCTGCCACAAATATATTTGTGTGTGCAATATCAAACACATTCATCACAATATGTTCCATGAGACAAGAAAGACTCATGGGCAGTTTACATCCCTGGAGGGAAAACTAATGTGGGTATTATAACAGTACTTATTACTACAATGCACACCACTTTGTATTCAACGGACATAAATACAAGTAAAAAAGGTATTCTTGACACGTTGCTGGAATACAGCATCTGTTGCATACTTGGCTGTTATATCTATATTAGGTACATCATTCAAGCCAACCTACACAGTCCTTGCCCTTGACAATTTATCTTCACTTCATTTTACCCTAAAAAAGAATGAAGTAGCTTTTCCATGAAAAATAGGGTAATTGAATATACATTTTAAAAAAGTGATCTTGGGAAACATTGAATATGAATAGATGTTATGAAGAATGTATTATGAAATAGATAGCCATTCTAAAAATGGTTTTATTCAACTCACTTCCCGACAATGCGACATCTGTGCTGCCTCAGTGTGGCGTGACACATCAGTACCATAAACACAGAGAAGGCTATCAACTTTCACAGTCAATGTGCAGATGTACAGTTACCATTGGGTCACATAGAAAATGGGAAGAATATTCATAGTGGAACATTGGTGGGTAATTGAAGCTTGGGCCAGCTTAACGGTGGGCCTGGATAGAGAGATGACGGAGACAGAGATAAGAGCGGGATAAAGAGAAGCAGATGAAGGATGAAAGAAAGAGTGATGGTGTGATGCCTTGCAGGTAAACCAGAATCAGATTAGGTCCATAATACAGACAAACCACTGCATATGTGTGCTATTGCTGCAACTCAGAGCCAAGGGGAGGAATTCAGCCAGAGACAATGTCTCTCATTCATCACGAATGCCTGCATATTCCACAACAGGCACATTACCCTCCAAAAAATCCTGAAAGTGTGACCTTTGAATCAATGGAAAACAACGCCGTGAAGATAGTTTCAATGGCATCCATTGTCACAGCCCAGATGAAAACGAGCTGCTTTGGATGCAGATGCTGGCTGGGCATGGCAGATTCACTTGCTTCTGTCTCCTGAGAAAGAGCCTTGAGTGTCTGTTTGTTCCTCTCTGTCTTTCATGGCTCCTTGTTTACTGGCTTTCATGAGTTCTTTAAAGAGGCATGCCGCGAGACAGAGATAGTCTGCAGGTGCTTACTCAGCCAAGGCCTAGCATACAAAGAATCAAGATGGCGGGTTGGGGACTTCAAATCTAGTAAACAATCTGAGGTTCATAACTTATTTGTTATGGCTCACAAGTGTGCAAAAATAGGTATAAAAAGGGGGGAAAAAGGTCCCCTTTTGCCTAGGCTCATAAGCAAAGTACAAAAATTCACAGTCATCGGTAGTGAGCAACATCAGGTTGAAAATTGTCATAATCCTCCATTTGTCTGTTGGGTCATCAGGAATAAGCGGTGTCTGCGCTGAGGTTGAGAAGGTAAAGAGGCCTGCTCGTGGTACCACAATACCATCCAAATGGATGGGTCTTTGAAACCGACATGGTCTGTCCCATTCCATACGTCGGCTGTCCCATTCCATACGTCGGCTCAAGCAATTTGTCGGGGTTTCACACAGTAGGCCTCCAATCATCTCAAACCACTCACAATTGCGCTTCTTCTTGTTATGTAAGCTGGGGTCAAGTCGCGGACGACCTTCCTCAATGCCGCAGTTATGAGAAACACCTATTTTGCAATGTGCTTTTTAATGATGCATCCAATTTCATGCAGAGAAGTGTCTGAATTGTAGTGCAGAGCTTAATCTGGTGGCACAGTCTGTTATACAAGATGGAAATCAAGAGGAATCAGAAAAGCAAGCACATCAAGTTCCAGCATTAACCACTTGCCTTACCTTAACACATCTGCATTATAATGAAAGCTCAAAAAGAAGCTACAGAAAGGCCAAGGCTAGCAACTTACCAAATGATAATATCAAAATGGTAATAACTTGACGAACATCAATTGCATGTAAAAACACAGAGACAGGATGTTTTGTTTCCATTGCTTTTCAACAGCCGGTCATCTTGTTTATTACTTTCAGTCTTTTTAATTAACAGATTGTTTTTCAAGCACTACAATGTTGCAAACAGAGTTAGAAATCATTTAAATGTTTTTTTTTGTGTGAAAGCAGGGACTTTTAACAATATAATAGCTAAACAGCATGCGGTACTCAGGAACATGCATGCATTGACTCTGAGCTCTACCTATTCTAACAGTGCTACAACCTCAAACAGCACAGCATATGCAGCTGTGCATCACAATCACAAGTGGATATCTATGTATTCTGCATGTATGTATTCTATCTATATCTATGTATTCTGACCAAGGACACCATATTTTGTCAAGCAAACAAAATAAGACCTGAAAGCCTATAGTACTCTACAAGTTAACAATGCATAATATAGAGACTTTGATGTGCCCTTTTCAACATGTTCACATAGTCCTGTATTACAAAGGTAGCAATAAGTTACAAATAAATTAAAACATGTTTCTATGGCAACATAATATTAATCCAATTTCACCAAAGCGTTGTTCATTTCCTTTTAACACAGACAGCTTCTGGTTATGCAAATTGGTGTTGAAGGGGGCAGGAAGCCAAATGAGCTCTGGTGTTAATATGTGGGTATCAACTGTCTTAACCCTGGCAAGGGGTGAAATTTGCTCTGAAACTGTGTATGCCTGAGAGTGTGTCACATTGACTATAGTCTCACTTGGACAGATTTACAGCACTGTAAGTAGTAGAAGGCAGACAATGTGAGACTATGGACTCTGGCTTGCGCAACATGCCAAAATAGTCTTGCAATATATCAATCATCCAAGAAAAAAAGGTAATGTTAGTTAGGAGTACTTTACACTCTTGGGAAAAAAAGGTAGTAGAATGGTAGAACCCATTGGTTTCAGATATAACCCTTTGGGTTCCACGTAGAACCCTTTGTGGAAAGGATTTCACCCGAAACCAAAACTAGTTGTTCAAAGGGCTCTCCTATGAGGACAGCCGAATAACACTTTCCTGTTCTAGACAGCACCTCTTTTTAAGAGCGTAGGAAGATGCCTCTGGAATGCCCTACCGGACCACCTGAAGTCACCACGGACTCTGGGCTCCTTTAAAAGGAGCCTAAATATCTTTCTCTTTGTGAAGGCTTTCTGTTGATAGCTGTGCTCCTTGGTGTCCTTGTCCCTTGAAGCGTTTATTTTGTGGACTTAGAAATGATTCTGTATATTGAGAAGCACTTTACAAATGCAATAAATTATTACGGGACATTACAATTAAAAAACAAAGCTTGTCAGCTCTTTTCAGACCTCAAAAGGTCTGGTGCGATTTGTCCACATCCCAGGCAATCTATTGTGTAGATCCAGTTGTATGCCACATACAGTGGGGCAAAAAAGTATTTAGTCAGTCACCAATTGTGCAAGTTTTCCCACTTAAAAAGATGAGAGAGGCCTGTCATTTTCATTATAGGTACACTTCAACTATGACAGACAAAATGAGAAAAAAAATCCAGAAAATCACATTGTAGGATTTTAAATTAATTTATTTGCAAATTATGGTGGAAAATAAGTATTTGGTCAATAACAAAAGTTTATCTCAATACTTTGTTATATACCCTTTGTTGGCAATGACAGAGGTCAAATGTTTTCTGTAAGTCTTCACAAGTTTTTCACACACTGTTGCTGGTATTTTGGCCCATTCCTCCATGCAGATCTCCTCTAGAGCAGTGATGTTTTGGGGCTGTTGCTGGGCAACACGGACTTTCAACTCCCTCCAAAGATTTTCTATGGGGTTGAGATCTGGAGACTGGCTAGGCCACTCCAGGACCTTGAAATGCTTCTTACGAAGCCACTCCTTCGCTGCCCGTGCGGTGTGTTTGGGATCATTGTCATGCTGAAAGACCCAGCCACGTTTCATCTTCAATGCCCTTGCTGATGGAAGGAGGTTTTCACTCAAAATCTCATGATACATGGCCCCATTCATTCTTTCCTTTACACGGATCAGTCATCCTGGTCCCTTTGCAGAAAAAAAGCCCCAAAGCATGATGTTTCCACCCCCATGCTTCACAGTAGGTATATGGTGTTCTTTGGATGCAACTCAGCATTCTTTGTCCTCCAAACACGACGAGTTGAGTTTTTACCAAAAAGTTATATTTTGGTTTCATCTGACCTAATGACATTCTCCCAATCTTCTTCTGGATCATCCAAATGCTCTCTAGCAAACTTCAGACGGACCTGGACATGTACTGGCTTAAGCAGGGGGACACGTCTGGCACTGCAGGATTTGAGTCCCTGGCGGCGTAGTGTGTTACTGATGGTAGGCTTTGTTACTTTGGTCCCAGCTCACTGCAGGTCATTCACTAGGTCCCCCCGTGTGGTTCTGGGATTTTTGCTCACCGTTCTTGTGATCATTTTGACCCCACAGGGTGAGATCTTGCGTGGAGCCCCAGATCGAGGGAGATTATCAGTGGTCTTGTATGTCTTCCATTTGCTAATAATTGCTCCCACAGTTGATTTCTTCAAACCAAGCTGCTTACCAATTGCAGATTCAGTCTTCCCAGCCTGGTGCAGGTCTACAATTTTGTTTCTGGTGTCCTTTGACAGCTCTTTGGTCTTGGCCATCGTGGAGTTTGGAGTGTGACTGTTTGAGGTTGTGGACAGGTGTCTTTTATACTGATAACAAGTTCAAACAGGTGCCATTAATACAGGTAATGTGTGGAGGACAGAGGAGCCTCTTAAAGAAGAAGTTAAAGGTCTGTGAGAGCCAGACATATTGCTTGTTTGTAGGTAACCAAATACTTATTTATCACCATAATTTGCAAATAAATTCATTAAAAATTCTACAATGTGATTTTCTGGATTTTTTTTTCTCATTTTTCTTTCTGTCTGTCATAGTTGAGGTGTACCTATGATGAAAATGACAGAGGCCTCTCATCTGTTTAAGTGGGAGAACTTGCACAATTGGTGGCTGACTAAATACCTTTTTGCCTCACTGTACCCAAATTAATTAAAACGGTAAGCACCGTATAATTTCCAGATCTTAGACGATCTTATCTTTTCAATTTGTGGTGTTGAGGTATACAGATGGATCTGCACAATAGATGCAACCTTTCCAGTCCGATTGAGATACTTAACTGTAAAAACTTGGAGAAAGTTCTGGCTCAGAGAGAACAAACAGCTCATCATGCACATACTCACATCTACCTGAGAATAACGAAGGCATCAGTTGTTTAGCAGTATATGTCAGCCCCTGAAGGGGATGCTGTGTTTTTACCTCCTAAAAGCATGGCTGCCTCTTCAACAAGCTCCCTGGCTTCGTTATAGATGAGAACTGCTCCTAGCTGCTCCCCATGATGCCTCTTGAGGTTGATAGCCTGCCATTCAAGAATGAGAAATGTTACACGTGAAAAACAGTTGAACTTGGCCTAACATCATCCCACAGACAAAAAATATGATTCAGATGTTGAAAACAAGTGTGCCTCACAATTTCCAAGCTGCCTCGGCTGACGAATAGTTTCACTCTGAGATTCTTGAGCAGCCAAAGCATGCCATTTAATTTGAAAAACAACTGATTTATGGGATGTTACTTGGGTGACACCCCCAAAAACTAGATGGCAATATTCTGGCAGCAGAATATTGATGACGAATTAATGATGACGAATTAACCAAACAGGTTCCATGTTGGCTTTAAAGGGGCAGTGCAGTTAAAAACTGGATTTTCCTGTTTTTTAAATGCTAATTCCACACCATGAGGTCAAGATCTTTACATTTTTTTGTGTAAGCGCTGTTTGAAACAATTGCTGGAACTTTAGCCTGTTCAGGTGGGATGGAACTTTTGGCCCACATCATGACATCACAATGTGATCTGTTTATAATAGACCACTGACTGTTCATTTGGGTCAGGGGGTGGGCTCTAAGACCATTCTATCAGTCAATCAGGACTGTGTATCCAAATATCTTCACATTTGTTTCCGAATCCCTGCACAATCAGACTGAGCATTTCAATGGCCAAATGAATGGCATATCAAATGAATGCAGATTGTATTTTCATTAAATAAACACACACAGTGATGTATTAGACATACCGTGATGATTTTTAAAAATACATTTGCAAAGACTGCATGGATTTAAGGTCAAATTTCGCCCTAAAGTCAACGTCAATGATACAGAAAAAGAAAGTGAATGAATGATAGTATTGTCAGCGAACATGTAACTGACCTCAGACATAGAATCAGTAGTATGTTACAAAGCTGATAGTTAGCAAGAGGTGAAAGCAAGGTTGTTAGTGAGAGTGTATTGACTGTAATGAAACAAAGAGAACCGCAAGAGCCAGGAAACAATATGTGTGCAAGTATATTCTATTGGAGTGGTGACCTGTATTAGGAACGCATAATATTAAGTGGCCACAAGGTGGGCCCTTCAGGCCCTTCTATAGTTGAAAGAGAATCCTACACAGTAAAGACGCAATACATGAGTGAACCCTTCAGCCCACTTTTCCTCTGACTTTCCTCTCTCTTTCCTTTACCGACAGTGAAGGAACGTGTCATGTTATCTTCCACAATGATACAAAGTGTCGGATTGTAGAGGTTATTTCAAGGCTCTTCCAGATTTCTATTAAAACAGCTGGCTCATGATTTGTAGTCAGAATAACCTGGAGGCCTGCTCTGTTCTATTTTCCTGATCAAAAAGCCAAGCAGCAAATGAGATTCAATACAGAGCAGCCCTCAACCCAGACTGTGCCTCAGTGGCCTGGCCGTGTCTAATCGATTCTTCCCCGGTCGCCCTAGCTCCGTCATCTCACAGTGCACCATTCACGCTCGCCCCTGTAATAAAGTTAAACTGAGCTGGCCTCGTGGACAAAATGAGGGAGGGAGAGATGGAAAGAAGGAAGAGAGGCGAGGAAGGTGGAGTTAGGCTGTCTGTCAATGCGGCGAGCTGCTAGGTGGTGAATTCACCAGCGACTATGCGGTCTGTGACATGAGAACGTAGTGGCCGAGAGTGATATCTTGATAGCATTCACTCACAGCAGTGCTGCTGTGTCACCTGCTTGTAAAACATGGGAGACAGGATCTATTCAATTCATGATGCAATGAC
The DNA here is from genome assembly GCF_013265735.2 of Oncorhynchus mykiss. Classification (NCBI taxonomy): domain Eukaryota; kingdom Metazoa; phylum Chordata; class Actinopteri; order Salmoniformes; family Salmonidae; genus Oncorhynchus; species Oncorhynchus mykiss. The sequence goes on along the minus strand of NC_048582.1, from coordinate 33,078,866 downwards.
TGTGTCCTTGGTAAGTTCTTCTTCTATTGAAGTCTAAGTGACTGGACACGCCACATTAACTGGAGGAGGCAGCTCTCTCTCCGTCTCCTACATCCATCCTCTGACCCCGTGTCTGAAACGAAGAGCTGGGCTAAGGGCTCCTAATGCTGTCGACTTATCTCTGTCGCATCTCTGCTTCTCCTGGGTCCGGGATGATTGGAAGTCTTATCCTAATGGCAAATCAACTAACTTACGATTCTGAGCTTTTCTACTTGACTTACTGTGTGTGCACTGCTACAGTAGCACAAGCCTAAGGGAATGCCTAGCAGAGCATCAACTAAGCATCATATGATCCTATGGCTATGGGTTGATGTAAGCGAATCCTATCATAGGGTTAGGTCAATGTTACTCATGACATTTGCTTAATGAGGAGGGTATGGAATCTCACTCATGTTATAGACTGAGCAGCTGGAAGCTGAGTTGATATTCAGTTGTTCTCTGCTAGAATTATTTGTGTACGGTGTCCTCCCCACACTCAAGCTTCCCTGCTGTTGTTTGTTACTCTCACCAAAGCATACAGTACATCAGCTTGCTATGACAGATGATGTATGATGAGTTGCCATGGCAACCTTGTGTCTCGTTGAGAGCAGATTTGGCCATAGCTTGTCTCTTGCTGTGCTTGGCATTACATCAGCAGAAGTGAAAGGTGTTTTGGCCGAGCGTTTGTTTCCATGCCCTCTCTTGCCACCCACTCAAAGGGTTAATCGGGTTAGCGAACACTGTGATTGGAGGGCTGGGGGTATGGAGTGATGGGTTTAGTATTATGCAAAGAGTTATCATGTGTCTGTGTGAAATATTATACTGTGCCCGTTAACAATGTTAAAGGGCAAGTGGAATTGCATGGTGATGTAATACCAGAAAAAAACTGTGTTAGTGTGTATGTGTGTGTGTGTGTGTGTTCCAATTAGGGCACACCAGGACACAGAATGACTCAAGTGTTTGGTTGGTTGGTTGGACATTGGCTATGAGTAAGACATTTAGAAATGGAAAGTCTTTCATTTCTTTCTACCTCAGCCCCTACGTTAATACTATTCATGAGACATAGGCATAATGAAAATGCCTCTGTCTCATGAAGTCATGAAAATGCACACAATATTGTATACAAACAAGATACTGTTATTTTGCCATTAGCCAGAATTCTCCAATTAATGAGGCATGTACTACTATGTTTAAACAGCAGCTCTGACATCATGTGCTGATGCTTTAGATATGTGTGAATGTCTTATAGGACAACTCTGCCCTCTACTGGGGGAAATGCACATTTACAAGAAGACCAAATATCCTCAGTCAAATTTCAACTAATTAAATTATTTAATGAAATAATTATATTTGCAATGAATATTGCCTTGATTAATATCCTGCTTCTATTATTGGATACTTTTTATTTTTCATATTCTCACTGTGAGATTCCTCCTTCAAAAAAGTCTTCGAGCTACTTCAACATGCAAAACATGTCTGATGTTGATTGATGTAACACATGAAGTAATGTTCATATGATGAAGCATAGGCTGCAAAAAGTTTTACACAACCTTGCTGGATCATCGCATCAACATGTATTCGTTGATCGTTAGGTTGCAATTTTGTTACATTGGTTAGGCTTGTTGCAGACACTGGCGCACATAACTATTTGTGCGTTCGGGGTGAATCTATTTCATCATCCCAAACCACACATATTACCCCCAATTATCCAGATGAACCCCGAAACTATGAAATATGACCATGAAGTGTTTAAAATATATATATACATACATTAGACTAGCTGTATTTTGCTTAAAATGACCATAATTTATTTTACACAGCTCTTAAAACAATAACATCCCGGGAGTTAAATAAAGTTTTTCAAAATATGTTAAACAAAATTCCCTTTGCATGTAACAACAGTTTCTCCCGTATTTTTTCGGCATTCCGGTAGGCTACATGTGTCGCTTAAAAAAAAACTATGCAAATTCGGTTAGTCACTCATTTTGGCATTTGACGTCACGCTATTGAAAATAAATGTTCTGTCCATAGATTTAGAATAGTTTAATAGGATCTCTATGGTTTGGTTACACATGCATTATTGTCATTAATTTTGCCCTATGACGTTACGCAATTTAAATAGGGCCTGAAACATTAGCTTTATGGGTGTTGTGACATGAGTATGAAATTGTAATTCTGGTTGTTTAATGTTTTAGGGACTCCTGAAACAACCAGCAAACCAGGCTGTCGTCTTGTGAAACAGTGGATGTAAAGAATCTAGCTAGCTAAAGCATTTACTGCAAATTCAATGTGCAATTTTGTAAGCTTTATTTGCTGATATTTGCCATGCAATGCAGATAGATTAAATAACGTAGCTAGCTATGCTATTGCTTATTGTGCAGTGGAGGATTTAAAAAAAAAAAAAACTGTATGCCTATGGATGTGTAACTAGCTATCTAGCCAATCTGTGTATGGAACCAAACGTTCGGTATACTGTACATATTTGTTCAGAACCTAGCTATGAACCTCAGCTATCGTAGCCAGTTATATCAAATTCAAAACAGTCTGAATGATATTAATGAAGCCTATGGATTGAGTAGAATGTAATATAACTTTGTGCCAAGTATGCAAGTCCTATATAATGTAGTTATTTATTTTTATTTTTATTTTTTTAAGGGGTGGATCAGCTTAATATTGCGGAAAGAATATTGGTTCCATCAATGTAATTGTCTGCATCATTTCCAATCCCCCATATATTTTTTGGGTAAATATATCCATACACGCATGCATATATATACACATATATACATACACATACCTAAATAGACATTTTTTAAGAATTAACCTTTATTATTATTCCCGCAAACCCTACCGCTTTTACCTTCAATTTATACATCTTATACATATTTTACATACACAGTCTATTTTACAATAGTTATTTTTTGTTTGTTTTTATTCCTTCCTCTATTTCTAATATCCATCCAGTTTGATTTCTATTTGTAACTGTGCTATTTCACAAAAGCTCTGAACATAAATACATTTTACAGATCTCTCAACATCATCCATTTTGGATTTCTATTTGCCATATATTTTTCAACTGTGCTGTGATGCTTCACAAACTAATTGAACCTTTCTATTATCATAGCTTCCACAGATTGTAAATTAAAAATAAACATTTTTGCTAAAATAATTATTATATAGCTGTAATCGCAGCAAAAGGTGGTGCTACAAAGTATTAACTTAAGGGGGCTGAATAATTTTGCACGCCCAATTTTTCAGTTTTTGATTTGTTAAAAAAGTTTGAAATATCCAATAAATGTCGTTCCACTTCATGATTGTGTCCCACTTGTTGTTGATTCTTCACAAAAAAATACATTTTTATATCTTTATGTTTGAAGCCTGAAATGTGGCAAAAGGTCGCAAAGTTCAAGGGGGCCGAATACTTTCGCAAGGCACTGTATATATGAACTCCAGTCATACTTTATCAAATGCCTTTTCAAAATCAGCTATGAAAACCAGGCCTGGTGTCCCCAATATTTCATAGTATTCTATTGTTTCCAGTACTTGTCTTATATTATCTCCAATGTATCGTCCATGTAAAAAACCTTTCTGATTAGGATGAATAATATCTGACAATACCTTTTAAATTCTATGCCCCAAGCATTTTGCTAGGATCTTTGCATCACAACACTGAAGTGTAAGAGGTCTCCAATTTTTTTAATGGACTGGATCTTTGTATATACCACTTGGGTCCTGTTTCAGTTATAATGATATCAGACCTTGTTGCGTGTCTGATAATCTACCATTTATATAGGAGTGGTTAAAACATGCTAATAATGGTCCTTTGAGTGTATCAAAAAAGGGTTTGGATACTTCCACTGGTATGCCATCCAGCCCTGGAGTTTTCCATCCTCAAAGGCCCCAATTGCATCAAGCAGTTCCTCCTCTGTAATTTGGACTTCACATGAGTCTTTCTGTACAGATGTTAATTTTACAATATTATTAGGAAGAAAATCCATACAATTAGTTTCAGTTAGTGGAGATGGAGGAGCCTGAAATGAAAACATATTCTTAAAGTACTTTACTTCCTCTTTCAAAATATCATTTGGTGAATCATGAGTGACTCCATCATTTGTAACAAGTTAATACATTTTTTTTGGTAGCATTTCTATATTGAAGATTGAAAATAATTTGGTGCATTTTTCCTCATATTCCATCCAGTTCACTTTATTTTTATAATATATTACACTGGATCTTTCTTGAATAAGTTCCTCCATTTCTTTTTGTTTTTCCTCTAACGTATTCAGTGCTTCTATGATACCGTTTTTAAGGCTATCTAACTGTACTGGTAGTCCTTCAATTTCCTTTGTTAATATGGACTCTTTTGATCTAAATTGCTTTTGTTTTATTGATGAGTACTGAATTGCATGGCCTCTAAAGGCACACTTAAAAGTGTCCCATACAATAAGGGGATCTGCTGTACCTATGTTATGTCTGAAAAAGTCTGTTATAAATTATTCTGTCCTAGATCTAAACAATTTATCATCTAGTAGGCTTTGATTAAATTTCCAATATCCTCGCCAACGTGGAAATTCCGTAAGAGTAATATATATGCCAATTATGTGATGATCCGACCGCATTCTGTCCCCTATCAACACTTTTTAAACTTTTGGTGCCAGAGAGAATGGTATAAGAAAGTAGTCAAGCCTCCTCCATGTATATCTCACTAGGTCAGGGTATTTAAGTCTCCATATATCCACTAATTCCAATATATCCATGACATTCATGATTTCCTTAAGTGAGGGGGATAGTTTGTAGTGTGATTTCCTTTCCGGTCCATAGAGGTATTTAAGACCGTATTAAAATCTCCCACCATAATAATAGAGTCTAGTGTTGCTTGTAGAGTTGATACATTCTTATATATGTTTTAGCCAGGTAAATACTGATTGTTTTTTCTTATTATCTGCTAAGCCATTACAATTGTAGCTGGCTATACTTATTTCACCACTTACCATAATGAGACACAACTTTCAATTATATTTATCAAAATATATGTTTGTAAACGTACCATTAAAAATTAACATGATGATTGAGTGTCTATATAGCTGTACCATGATATTTGCATTGCTACTAAGTAAACCTCCAATTGGTCCCCACCATTCCACCCGCTAAAAGCCCTCCTCATCCCGAGCTGGGCCGTCATCCCAATGCCCGGCAGACCACCTCCGACCCCCCGCATCCCATTGCCCTGAACAGACTGGGATCCATCCTTCGAAAAGAGCACACAGTTCCATTTACCGAATTTAAGTAGATCAACTGACAAATGCACTTCCATCGCCCTCACCTCGATTTGTATTATATATACAGTAGCTGTGGATAATCCTCTATTGTCCCTAACATCTTTTACTCCTCCGCAACAGTTGTGGGATACACACTCAACCCTTTCCCCCCACACAACCATAAACTCCCATTCTCAACAGTTTCACCATCTGTCACGCCCTGGCAATAGAGAGGCTTTTATTCTCTATTTTGGTTAGGCCAGGGTGTGACTAGGGTGGGCATTCTATGTTCATTTTCTATGTTTTGGATTTCTGTGTTTCGCCGGGTGTGGTTCTCAATCAGAGGCAGCTGTCTATCGTTGTCTCTGATTGAGAACCATACTTAGGTAGCCGGTTTTCCAACTGTTAGTTGTGGGTGGTTATTTTCTGTTTAGTGTTGGTTGCACCTTGCAGAACTGTTTCAGCTATTCTTTTGTTATTTTGTATTCAGTGTTCAGTCAGTTGAGCTAATAAAGATGAACACGTACCCAGCTGCACAATGACTCCTCTTCTTCCGACGAAAGCCGTGACACCATCCCAGAGCCCAACTCAAGAAAGGTCCTGATTTACAAATGCACTTAAATGGGCAGAAATTGAGAGATTTTATTCACCATCGTCACATCCTAGATGATATACATGTAGTTATTACCATGCATGAGATCCCCACATTGTGGCCTGTACATTTAATGTATTCATTGATCATGTACTCTACCTTGGTAAATAAAGGTGCAGTTCAGGTATGAATGTCTTTGAGAGAATTTTTCAGTAATATCCATTACCAAGAGTATCAAATTCCAGTCTTTGAATGATGCTGTGTCTGCATGTATGTATTACAATTATACACATCCAACAGATTTTACCAATCTTGGTCCTGGGACATCAATGGTTACACAATTTAACTAATAGATTAGAAACAGGATTTAACAAGTTAAAGGCTGATTTGTAATTCATATATACAGAAATATAATTTTCAAAATGATACACTACACTTCCTATTGTCACGGTCGTCATATGGAGACCAAGGTGCAGCGTGATAAGCATGCATTCTTCTTTTAATGAAGAAAGAACACAGAACAAACTATACAAAACGAACCGTAAAGCTAATATGGCAAGTGCAGACAGGCAACTAAACATAGAATAAGAACCCACAAACTACCCAAGGAATATGGCTACCTAAATATGGTCCCCAATCAGAGACAACGATAAACAGCTGCCTCTGATTGAGAACCAATGTAGGCAACCACAGACATATAAACACCTAGACTTACAAAAACCCCTAGACATACAAAAACTAAACAAACCACCATTGTCACACCCTGACCTAGCCAAAATAATAAAGAAAACAAAGAGAACAAGGTGCGGACTCCCGGCCCCAAACCTAAACCTATATGGGAGGGTCTGGGTGGGCATCTAACTTCGGTGGTGGCTCTGGTTCTGGACGCCGCCCCCTTCTTTACACTGATCCCTCTGCCCTTGTAGCACTGACCCGTGGATCATCGCCGGAGGCTCTGGACTGCGGAGCCTCGCCGTAGGCCCCGGGCTGGGGACCCTCGCTGCGTGGATCATCTCCGGAGATTCTGGACTGGGGACCGTCGCTGGTGACCCGGGGCTGGGGACCGTCGCTGGAGACCCGGGGCTGGAGATCGTGGCTGGAGGCTCCGGACTGTGGCCCGTCGCCGGAGGCTCCGGACTGTGGCCCGTCGCCGGAGGCTCCGGACTGTGGCCCGTCGCCGGAGGCTCCGGACTGTGGCCCGTCGCCGGAGGCTCCGGACTGTGGCCCGTCGCCGGAGGCGCCGGACTGTGGCCCGTCGCCGGAGGCGCCGGACTGTGGCCCGTCGCCGGAGGCTCCGGACTGTAAACTGTCGCCGGACGCTCCGGACTGGGTACTGTCGCCGGACGCTCCGGACTGGGTACTGTCGCCGGACGCTCCGGACTGGGTACTGTCGCCGGACGCTCCGGACTGGGTACTGTCGCCGGACGCTCCGGACTGGGTACTGTCGCCGGACGCTCCGGACTGGGTACTGTCGCCGGACTCTCCGGACTGGGTACTGTCGCCGGACGCTCTGGACTGGGTACTGTCGCCGGACGCTCTGGACTGCCGAGGCGCACTGTAGGCCTGGTGCGTGGTGCCGGTACTGGTGGTACCAGGCTGGAGACCCGCACCTCAGGGCGAGTGCGAGGAGCAGGAGCAGGACGTACTGGACTGTGGAGGCGCACTGGAGGGAGAGTTTGAGGAGCAGGAACAGGACACACCTGACTGGGAAAGCGCACTTGAGGGAGAGTGCGAGGAGTTGGCACAGGACGCACTGGGTCTTGAAGGTACACTGGAGACCTGGTGTGTATAACCGGCATCAATTGTTCCGGAACTTTAACACATGTTTCAGGACGAGTACAGAGAGCTGACTCAGGTGGTACCAAACTGACAACACTTTCTTTTATTCCAAATCCGTGCGTCCTCCACCAACTCAACAACTCCCCCATTTCTCTCTCCTCTGACTCCTCCTTCTCCCAGACTGGCTCTGGTTTACTCCTCGGCTCCGCCGACTGCCCCATGTGCCCCCCCCCAAAAAATTTTTATTGGGGTTTCTGTGGTTGCCTTGACTCGTCATATCGTCACCTTTCCTCCCGTGCTATCTCCACCTGCTTCCATGGCAGGGTCTTGTCCCCTGCCATTACCTCTTCCCAGGTCCAGGATGTCCCCCACTCATCTTTCTCCCGGGCCCAGGATGTCCGCTCCTCATTCACACGCTGCTTGGTCCTTATTTGGTGGGTTCTTCTGTCACGGTCGTCATATGGAGGAGACCAAGGCGCAGCGTGATAAGCATAAATTATCCTTTTAATGAAGAAAGAACACAGAACAAACTATACAAAACAACAAAACGAACCGTGAAGCTAATATGGCTAGTGCAGACAGGCAATTAAACATAGAATAAGAACCCACAAACTACCCAAGGAATATGGCTACCTAAATATGGTCCCCAATCAGAGACAACGATAAACAGCTGCCTCTGATTGAGAACCAATCCAGGCAACCATAGACATATAAACACCTAGACTTACAAAAAACCCTAGACAATACAAAAACTAAACAAACCCCCCTTGTTACACCCTGACCTAACCAAAATAATAAAGAAAACAAAGATAACTAAGGTCAGGGCGTTACACCTATGCATCATGTAAATACTCTAAAAGCAGTTCATCTCAATATCTAATGCCCTTCATCTGCATTGATCTGATAAACACAGGATCGGTGTAGTATTTCATCAAATGAGAGACTTAATTAATTTCAACCAGTAGAGAATGTGAAACGCTTTATTGAAAGAAGTTAATTATCCAAGTGTTATAAATACATGCATTATAAATATACTTGTAATATTATAAATACAAGTTCAATCTGTACTTCAATGCACATCTGTGGTGCATTATAAAAACAGAAGAAGTAAGAGGTGGCGAGAGAGGTGTAAAAGACAGAAAGGGAAAGAGGTAAGAACGTAGGAGCAGGGATATGATTAATGAATCAGTGCTACCCAAATATTCTCTCAGTTCATCACAATTACATAAGTGTCTCTAGTCGGCCCGAAGGTTATCTTAAGAGCGGGTGAGGTTATCAATGATGGGACTGGGTGTTGTAATCCTCTCCCATCAAAACATGTCTGCAGATGAGAGAGAGAGAGAGAGAGAGAGAGAGAGAGAGAGAGAGAGAGAGAGAGCATGTTTCAGCCTTGTGTTTTTATTTTTTATTCTAACATTGTTAGTCATCATAATCATCAGGAGGTGAAGTGCAAAACTGACCTTCAAATCAAATCAAATGTATTTATATAGCCCTTCGTACATCAGCTGATATCTCAAAGTGCTGTACAGAAACCCAGCCTAAAACCACAAACAGCAGGCAATGCAGGTGTAGAAGCACGGTGACTAGGAAAAACTCCCTAGAAAGGCCAAAACCTAGAAAGAAACCTAGAGATGAACCAGGCTATGTGGGGTGGCCAGTCCTCTTCTGGCTGTGCCGGGTGGAGATTATAACAGAACATGGCCAAGATGTTTAAATGTTCATAAATGACCAGCATGGTCAAATAATAATAAGGAAGAACAGTTGAAACTGGAGCAGCAGCACGGCCAGGTGGACTGAGGACAGCAAGAGTCATCATGTAGGTAGTCCTGAGGCATGGTCCTAGGGCTCAGGTCCTCCGAGAGAGAGAAAGAAAGAGAGAAAAAGAGAATTAGAGAGAGCACACTTGAATTCACACAGTACACCGAATAGGACAAGAGAAGTACTCCAGATATAACAAACTGACCCTAGCCCCCCAACACATAAACTACTGCAGCATAAATACTGGAGGCTGAGACAGGAGGGGTCAGGAGACACTGTGGCCCCATCCGAGCACTGTAACGTTTATGGTAGTAATTTATTTAACTTTGTCTCCTCAGTAAGAAAAGCACCACTTATTTTTAAAATTAGGAATCCAATGTGCCATTTGTTTATTTCTGTGTTTACGTGACTAATGCTACTACTTTTTGGAAAATGTGTTGTATTATTACAGGAAAACAGGAAGGATATAACCCCACCCACTTTGCCAAAGCACAGCCCCCCACCTTGTATCATTATCTCTGGGACTACTGTATTTCTACGTGACGCTATAATATAATAGTACAGACAACTAGACATAGACAATAACCCACAAATTACCCAAAGAATATGGCTGCCTAAATATGGTTCCCAATCAGAGACAACAATAAACAGCTTCCTCTGATTGAGAACCAATCTAGGCAACCATAGACATACAAAACACCTAGATAGTAAACAACCCCATAAACATACAAAACCCCTAGACAGTACAAAAAAACACATACATCACCCATGTCACACCCTGACCTAACCAAAATAATAAAGAAAACAAAGAATACTAAGGTCAGGGCGTAACAAGAGGTCTGTAATTTTTTATCAAAGGTACATTTCAACTGTGAGAGACGGAATCTAAAACAAAAATCCAGAAAATCACATTGTATGATTTTCAAGTACTACTCGGGCCCAGAAGCTAAGATATGCATATTATTAGTAGATTTGGATAGAAAACACTCTGAAGTTTCAAAAACTTTTTGAATGATGTCTGTGAGAATAACAGAACTCATATGGCAGGCAAAAACCTGAGAAAAAATCCAACCAGGAAGTGGGAAATCTGACGTTTGTAGTTTTTCAAGTCTTTGCCTATTCAAGATACAGTGTCAATTTGGTCCGATTGCACTTCCTAAGGCTTTGACTAGATGTCAACAGTCGTTAGAACCTTGTTCGAGGCTTCTACTGTGAAGGGGAAGTGAATGAGAGCTGTTTCAACCAGGTGTCTGGCAGAATGCCATGAGCTAAGTCATGTGCGTGGTCATGAGAGTGAGCTGTGTTCCTTTTCATTTCTAAAGACAAAGGAATTGTCCGGTTGAAACATTATTGAAGATTTATGATAAAAACATCCTAAAGATTGATTCTAAACATTGTTTGACATGTTTCTACGAACTGTAATATAACTTTTTTGACTTTTCGTCTGAATTAAGCGATCGCGCATTGAGCATTTGGATTGCTGGGCTAAACGTGCAAACAAAAAGGAGGTATTTGGACATAAATGATGGACTTTATCGAACAAAACAAACATTTATTGTGGAACTGGGATTCCTGGGAGTGCATTCTGATGAAGATCATCAAAGGTAAGTGAATATTTATAATGCTATTTCTGCCTTCTGTTGACTCCACAACATGGCGGGTATCTGTATGGCTTGTTTTGGTGCCTGAGTGCTGTACTCAGATTATTGCATGGTGTGCTTTTTCCGTAAAGCTTTTTTAAAATCTGACACAGCGGTTGCATTAAGGAGAAGTTTATCTATAATTCCATGCATAACACTTGTATCTTTTATCAATGTTTATTATGAGTATTTCTGTAAATTGATGTGGCTCTCTACAAAATCACTGGATGTTTTGGAAGCAAAACATTACTGAACATAACGCGCCAATATAAACTGAGATTGTTGGATATAAATATAAACTTTATCGAACAAAACATACATGTATTGTGTAACATGAAGTCCTATGAATGCAATCTGATGAAGATCATCAAAGGTTAGTGATTAATTTAATCTCTATTTCTGCTTTTTGTGACTCCTCTCTTTGGCTGGAAAAATGGCTCTGTTTTTCTGTGACAAGGTGCTGACCTAACATAATCGCATGGTATGCTTTCGTCGTAAAGCCTTTTTGAAATCGGACACTGTGGTGGGATTAACAACAAGTTTATCTTTAAAATGGTGTATAATACTTGTATGTTTGAGGAATGTTAATTATGAGATTTCTGTTGTTTGAATTTGGCGCCCTGCACTTTCACTGGCTGTTGTCAAATCTATCCCGTTAACGGGATTTCAGCCATAAGAAGTTAATGATGGTTTTGGAGTTGTGCCTGGCCGTGCAGTCATGAGTGAACAGGGAGTACAGGAGGGAACTGAGCACGCACCCATGCGGAGCCCCCATGTTGAGGATCAGCGTGGCAGATGTGTTGTTATCTACCCTTACCACATGGAGGCGGCCCGTCAGGAAGTCCAGAATCCAGTTACAGAGGGAGGTGTTTAGTCCCAGGGTTCTTAGCTTAGTGGTGAGTTTGAGGGCACTATGGTGTTGAACGCTGAGCTGTAGTCAATGAACAGCATTCTCACATAGGTGTTCCTTTTGTCCAGGTGCGAAAGGGCAGTGTGGAGTGCAATAGAGATTGCATCATCTGGGGATCTGTTGGTGGGGTATGTAAATTGGAGTGGGTCTAGGGTTTCTGGGATAATGGTGTTGATGTGAGCCATGACCAGCCTTTCAAAGCATTTCATGGCTACAGAAGTGAGTGCTATGGGTCAGTAGTCATTTAGGCAGGTTACCTTAGTGTTCTTTGGCACAGGGACTATGGTGGTCTGCTTGAAACATGTTGGTATTACAGACTCAGTCAGGGAGAGTTTGAAAATGTCAATGAAGGCACTTGCCAGTTGGTCAACGCATGCTCGGAGTACACGTCCTGGTAATCCGTCTGGCCCTGCGGCATTGTGAATGCGGAGAGCGTGATCACACAGTCATCCGGAACAGCTGATGCTCTCATGCATGTTTCAGTTTTACTTGGTTCGAAGCGAGCAGAGAAGTTATTTAGCTGGTCTGGTAGGCTCGTGTCACTGGGCAACTCTCGGCTGTGCTTCCCTTTGTAGTCTGTAATAGTTTGCAAGCCCTGCCACATCCGACGAGCGTCAGAGCTGGTGTAGTACAATTCGATCTTAGTCCTGTATTGATGCTTTGCCTGTTTGATGGTTCATCGGAGGGCATAGCGGGATTTCTTATAAGTTTCTGGGTTAGAGTCCCACTCCTTGAAAGTGGCAACTCTACCCTTTAGCTCAGCGTGAATGTTGCCTGTAATCCATGGCTTCTGGTTGGCGTATGTACATACAGTCACTGTGGGGACGACGTCCTCGATGCACTTATTGATAAAACCAGTGACTGATGTGGTGTACTCCTTAATGCCATCGGAAGAATCCCGGAACATATTCCAGGCTGTGCTAGCAAAACAGTCCTGTAGTTTCTCATCCGCTTCATCTGACCACTTTTTATAGACCGTGTCACTTGTGCTTCTTGCTTTAATTTTTGCTTGCAAGCAGGAATCAGGAGGATAGCATTATGGTAAGATTTTCCAAATGAAGGGCGAGGGAGAGCTTTGTACTCACTGTTCTCTGTGTGTGGTGTAAAGGTGGTCTAGAGTGTTTTCCCCTCTGTTTGCACATTTACCATGCTGATAGAAATGAGGCTAAACTGATTTAAGTCCCCGGGCCACTAGGAGCGCCACCTCTGAATGAGCGTTTTCCTGTTTTCTTATGGCGGTATACAGCTCATTGAGTGCGGTTTTAGTGCCAGCATCGGTCTGTGGTGGTATGTGGACTCACGATCGTCGTAAGAAGTGGACCAAAATGCAGCGTGGTATGTATTCATGATGATACTTTAATTAAAGAAAGCACTGAACACTGAATACAAAACAGTAAACGAATAACGACCGTGAAGCTATAATAAGAACTGTGCTGACACAAGCAACTAACATAGACAATCACCCACAACCCACAATGACAAAACATGCTACCTAAATATGGTTCCCAATCAGAGACAACGACTAACACCTGCCTCTGATTGAGAACCATATCAGGCCAAACACAGAATCAGACAAACTAGACATACAACATAGAATGCCCACTTAGATCACACCCTGACCAAACAAAACCTATGAACATACAAAGCAAACTATGGTCAGGGCGTGACATGGACAGCTACGAAAAATACAAATGAAAACTCTCTAGGTAGATAGTGTGGTTTACAGCTTATCATGAGATACTCTACCTCAGGCAATCAAAACCTCGAGACTTCCTTAGATATCGTGCACCAGCTGTTGTTTACAGGATGATGCTAAAGGCAGGTTAGTCACTCGTCGCCTGATCCTCACAAGGCACCCTGATCTTTTTCCGCAAAATCTCCATTTCCTTCTCCAACAAATGACGGGGATCTGGTTCTGGTTGGGTGTCTGTAGTAGTATATTCCTCCCGTCCGACTCTTTGAAGAAAAACTTGTTGTCTAATCTGAGGTGAGTAATCACAGTTCTGATGTCCAGAAGCTCTTTTCGGTCATAAGAGATGGTACAGCAACATTATGTACAAATCTAGTTACGAACAACGCGACAAAACAAACAAAATAGCATGGTTGTTTAAGACACGATAAGACGGCAGCCATCCCCTCTCGCGCCATCACAAAACTCCAGGCCCCAGGGAGTAAAAATTGTCCCAAAGCTCTGGGACCTATAGTGGCACCAGTCTGCTTGCATTTGTCAGTTATCGTCAGGTATGTGGATGATCAGGGCTTCATTTAGGAACGTTTCTTGGGATACTTTGATGTGTAAAGTGGGTGAGATGCGCAGTCTGTGTTTGACTTTGTGAATTTTGAGATGTTTGAGTTCATAGAGAAACTCATTGTCCAAACCTATGATGGTGCAGCTGTAATGGAATGTATCTGATATTTGTATTTTACAGCCAAGTCCTCTCCAGTTCCCTGAATAAGAGGTGATGACTACTCCACTCCACTACCTTTATCAACTTTCTCCTGACATGAACTGAAGCCACTTCTCATGTGCCCGCTCATCCACTGGCACATTGAATGCTTACCCTCCATGCACTGTGAGTACCCCTATACATTTTCTCTCATTCCTGTATGTAGTCAATCACATACACAATCACATTATTACAAATCAATGATTTTACTCCTTGCTTGGACTAAATCATTCTTAGCTCCTTTGTCTAACTGTGTAGTGTCTAGTGTTATAGTTTTTTGTCTTCCCAGTCAAATCCTGTCCTGCACTGGTCAAGTCTCTGAACACCTCAACTCATTCCTCATACCCTCATTCAATCACTGCCTGATCTCTTTCCCACACGGTGTAAGTAGCTCTCTCATTCCCATTCCCCATAATATTGTAAAATAAATGTCTTTATTAAATGCTTTAAGTTAAAATCATTCGTTTTTGCCGATTTTTGAAACACACTTTGTCATCTCTGTGCGTTACGTGCCTATAGCGTGGGTCTCCCAGCCTCCTCAATTTTTCAAGTCACCAGCCTCCACTGGTCCCCATGAGAGACAGAAAACTAAGGCAATCACGGCGCAACGCTCTGTATTTTCTGCTGGTTTGCCCCACCACCACAGAAAGCACTATGCTAAGCTGAAACACCTGCATTTTGGAGACTCAATGATATATTTATTTTTTACATTGGCTGCGAACTGATATGTTGACACGTATTAATAAAAAAAAGGCAAGCCCAAACATTTCTGGGATCTTTTTTTGTTGCTAAAAATATGGGGCCCTGCCCTGAATGACGAGTCGCCACTGCCAGACAGTGTTTCTTGAGACTAGCAGAACAAAAATATAAACGCAACATGTAAAGTCACCAGACAAAGTGACAAATGTAAAGTCACCCTTACCTGTTCCACAATGGCCTTGGTCACACCTGTCGGTGGATTTCTTAACTGATCGTCCACCTTCACAGGGTAACACCACGATCCTGGTCGTTGTGGATCGTTTTTCTAAGTCCTGTTGTCTCCTCCCTTTGCCCGGTCTCCCTACGGCCTTACAAACTGCGGAGGCTCTGTTTACACACATCTTCTGGCACTATGGGGTGCCTGAGGATATAGTGTCTGACCGGGGTCCCCAGTTCACGCCAAGGGTCTGGAAGGTGTTCATGGAACGTCTGGGGGTCTTGGTCAGCCTTACCTCAGGTTTTCACCCCGAGAGTAATGGGCAGGTGGAGAGAGTTAACCAGGATGTGGGTATGTTTCTGCGGTCTTATTGCCAGGATCTGCCGGAGGAGTGGGCGAAATTTGTGCCCTGGGCAGAGATGGTCCAAAACTCACTACGCCACTCCTCCACTAACCTTTCTCCCTTTCAATGTGTATTAGGGTATCAGCCGGTTCTGGCTCCTTGGCATCAGAGTCAGACCGAGGCTCCTGCGGTGGACAATTGGTTCCGGCGTGTGGAGGAAACCTGGGAGGCAGCCCACGTCCACCTTCAGCGCGCCATACTGCGCCAGAAAGTTAGCGCAGACCGTCACCGCAGTGAGGCCCCGGTGTTCGCACCAGGGGACAGGGTCTGGCTCTCGACCCGAAACCTGCCCCTCCGCCTGTCCTGCCGGAAGCTGGGTACGCGGTTTGTGGGGCCGTTTAAAGTCCTGAGGAGAGTGAACGAGGTATGTTATAGGTTACAGCTACCCACTAATTACCGCACGCATTAACCCCTCGTTACATGTCTCTCCCCCCCCGTCCGGTGGTGGCTGGTCCGCTCCAAGAGTCTGAGGTGCGGGAGGTCCCGGCGTACTCCGTATGATCCATTTTGGATTCGAGACGTCGGGAGAGGGGCCTTCAGTACCTCGTGGACTGGGAGGGGTACGGTCCGGAGGAGAGATGCTGGGTTCCGGAGGAGGATGTATTAGATCCTTCCATGCTAAGAAAATTCCCCCGCCTCCATCCGGATCGCCCTGCGCCTCACCCTCCTAGAAATCGTGACAATATTGAAGTTAGAAGCAAAAGCCTACAACTATTTTATCACCGTTTCGCTCTGCTCTGACACAAGCATGGGGACTGGTCTTGATAAATCAAGACATTTTCACTTAATCTCCATTTGGGTATTGGTTAGACAATAATTTTAAAATTAGGGTGCAGAAATGTTATGCTCTTCGTGTAACCTTTATTTAACTAGGCAGGTCAGTTAAGAACACATTTTTATTTACAAGGACATCCTACTCCTTCCTCCCGTTGTTCAGCGCCATATTTTCCCAACCTAACGGAAACCCTGATGGTTTCATTTTTTGTTTATCTCTGAATAGAAAAACCATAATTTTAATCAAATTAAGACAAATTTCTTAAACTCAATCCCATATTCTAAGTTTTTATAAAAAAGGTTATAAATTCTCTGCTAAATCCAATACGGAAGACTATCAAATGCTTCTCAAAGATGCCCTCTGGTGGTCAAACTAGCAATAACTTGCATTATCAGAAAAAATTGCTGACAAATAGATAACGTGCCACAGAATGCTGCAGCAGCCCGCAAGGTGTACCACAGTATGACACAACTTTTAAAGAAGGAACCACTGTATGAACTTTATAACCACTGCATAACTCAGTAAAATTGTTGAAATTGTTGCATGTTGAATTTATATTTTTGTTCAGTATATGTCCATTGCGCTGCACCCAATTCAAACTTAGTCTTGAATGATGCATGCCAGAGGGATCGGTAGTGGCTAGTAGGACGGTGACGACGACCGCCGCGCACCGCCCGAACAGGCAGGGGAGCCAACTTCGGCGGAAGTCATGACACCTTAACTGTAGTCATAACCCTTATTTAAACCATCGGCCAGTTCCATACTTAAAATCATTTAAAAAGTGCCAGTGCAGAGTGAAATATTAAAGTGCTAAACAATAAAAGAGTAGACTTTAAATTGTATGGAATTAAATTAATATATATATTTTTTTAGCTCCTTTTTATGCTTTTTTTCTGATAATGTAAGGATCTGTCAGTTTTTGATTTGTTAAAAAAGTTTGAAATATCCAATAAATGTCAACTTGTTGTTGATTCTTCACAAAAAAATACAGTTTTATATCTTTATGTTTGAAGCCTGAAATATGGCAAAAGGTCGCAAAGTTCAAGGGGGCCGAATACTTTCGCAAGGCACTGTATGGTGGTTTTCGTGTATGTATTCTCTGGACTATTTTGGTCCTGTGTTTTGGGCTGGTCAATTGTATGCACCCTGTGTGTTGGCGTGACCGTTTTTTGTGCGCCGGAGAATAAATTGACACTCTACTGAACCCTGCTCTCTGCGCCTGATTCCACCCACCACTCCTAGTATCTCGTGACAGAATCCCGCACCCTCTGCAATGGAATCAGCAGCGTCTCCTCTCCCATCGATGGAGGAGAGGGTCCTCCATCACACCAGCGTGCTTCACAGGATTGGTTCGGCCATGGACCAAATGATGGAGAGGATGGATCGATGGGAGAGGAGTGGCTTTCCCACCTCATCTCCAGCACCCCCTCCTTCAGCACCTCCTGTTCCTGCAACCACATCTGGCTCCGGGGCTCTTCGGCTGACGCTCCCACGGGAGTATGACGGAACGGCGGCTGGGTGCCAGGGTTTCCTTCTCCAACTAGAACTGTACCTGGCTACCGTGCGTCCTGCTCCCTCCGGAGAGGAGAGCGTGAGCGCCCTCGTCTCCTGTTTGACTGGGCGAGCCCTCGAGTGGGCCAACGCAGTGTGGAATGGTCTGGACTCGGCGAGGGATAATTACCCAGAGTTCACGGCTGTTCCACCTGCGTCAGGAGACGAGGAGCGTACAGGATTTTGCCCTGGAGTTCAGGACCTTGGCCGCAGGAGCAGGGTGGAACGGCAGGGCCTTGATAGATCATTTCTGATGCAGTCTCAGGGAGGACGTCCGCAGGGAGCTGGCATGTCGGGACACCACCTTCACACTGGATGAACTCATTGACTTGGCTATCCGTCTCAACAACCTGCTGGCTGCCCGCGGGCGTTCGGATCAGGTCCTGTCGTTTCCACTTCCCAGCCCTCCTGCCCCTATCCCTATGGAATTAGGAGGGGCGGCTTCGAGGGGGACCGGAGGAGGAGTGTCGACCGGTGCTGGAGGAACTCATCTGGGAGTCGGGAGGGCAGGCGGAGCACTACTCGATCACCCCAGGTGAGTAAGCACCAGACTCACCCAGAGCTTCCTGTCGGTCATATGTATGTGTTGACTTCTTTCGCTGTTTTTTCCCCTCTCTACAGCATAAGGCGCTAGTCGATTCAGGCGCAGCTGGGAATTTCATGGATCGTGGGCTCGCGTTAAGGCTAGGAATTCCCCTGGTGTCGTTAGACCTACCTTTCCCCGTGCACTCCTTAGATAGCCGACCATTAGGGTCAGGAGTAGTTAGGGAGGCTACGGTGCCGCTGGACATGGTAATGCAGGGGGATCATAAGGAGCAGATTAGTCTGTTCCTTATAGATTCACCTGCGTTTCCAGTGGTGTTGGGAATTCCCTGGCTAGCTTAACACAACCCGGTGATTTCCTGGCGACAGGAGCTCTTAAGGGGTGGTCAGAGGAGTGTTCAGGCAGGTGTATAGAAGTTGCCGTTGGTGCGACTACGGTGGGGAGTCCAGACCAGGTTTCCACCGTGCGCATTCCCTCTGAATATGCCGATTTGGCTATCGCCTTCAGTAAAAAGAGGGCGACCCAATTACCACCCCATCGTCGAGAGGACTGCGCGATAAACCTTCTGGAGAACGCTGCACTTCCTAGGAGTCACGTGTATCCATTGTCCCAGGAGGAGACGGTAGCGATGGAAACATAGGTTGCTGAATCGCTGGGACAGGGGTACATTCGGCCCTCCGCATCACCCGTCTCCTCAAGCTTCTTTTTTGTGAAGAAGAAGGATGGAGGTCTGCGTCCGTGCATTGATTATAGAGGTCTAAATTCCATCACAGTGGGGTTTAGTTACCCACTACCTCTCATCGCTACGGCGGTGGAATAATTTCACGGGGCGCGCTTCTTCACAAAACTGGACCTGAGGAGCGCGTATAATCTGGTGCGTATCCGGGGAGGAGATGAGTGGAAAACCGCATTTAGTACTACATCTGGTCATTATGAGTACCGCGTCATGCCATATGGGTTGAAGAATGCTCCAGCCGTCTTCCAATCCTTCGTAGATGAGATTCTCCGAGACCTGCTCGGACAGGGAGTGGTAGTGTACATCGATGACATCTTGATCTATTCTGCCACACGCGCGGCGCCTGTGTCTCTGGTGCGTAAGGTACTTGGGCGACTGCTGGAGCATGACCTGTATTGCAAGGCGGAGAAATGTGAGTTTTTCAAACAGTCCGTTTCCTTCCTGGGGTATCGTATTTCCACCTCCGGGGTGGTGATGGAGGATGACCGCGTTACAGCCGTGCGTAATTGGCCAACTCCGACCACGGTGAAAGAAGTGCAGCGGTTTTTAGGGTTTGCCAATTACTACAGGAGGTTTATCCGGGGTTTTGGTCAGGTGGCTGCTCCCATCAGCTCACTGCTGAAGGGAGGACCGGTGCGCTTGCGTTGGTCAGCAGAGGCGGGCAGAGCTTTCAGTCGTTTGAAAGAGCTGTTCACCAATGCGCCCGTGTTGGCGCATCCGGACCCCTCTTTAGCTTTCATAGTGGAGGTGGATGCGTCTGAGGCGGGGGTCGGGGCCGTGCTGTCCCAGCGCTCGGGCGTTCCACCCAAGCTCCGCCCATGTGCTTTCTTTTCGAGCAAGCTCATTCCAACGGAGCGGAACTATGACGTGGGGGACCGGGAGTTGTTAGCTGTAGTCAAGGCTCTGAAGGTGTGGAGACATTGGCTTGAGGGGGCGAAACACCCTTTTCTCATCTGGACTGACCATCGTAATCTCGAGTATATCCGGGCAGCGAGGAGACTAAATCCACGTCAGGCTAGATGGGCCATGTTTTTCACCAGGTTTCGGTTTACCATCTCATACCGGCCAGGCTCCCAAAACACCAAAGCCGACGCGCTGTCCTGCCTCTATGATACCGAGGAGCGGTCCGTTGAGCCAACTCCTATCATTCCACCGTCATGTCTCGTGGCACCGGTGGTATGGGAGGTGGACGCGGAGATAGAGGAGGCCTCACGGTTAGAGCCGCCCCCCCCTAACTGTCCAGTGGGGACTCAGTACGTGCCGAGGGGGGTCCGGGATAAGCTGATCCGGTGGGCTCATACTCTCCCCTCCTCGGGTCATCCTGGCATCGAGAGGACAGTGCGGAGTCTTAGTGGCCCACGCTGGCTAAAGATGTGAGATTTTATGTCTCCTCCTGCTCAGTGTGTGCTCAGAGCAAGGCTCCTCGGCACCTGCCTAGAGGGAAGTTACAACCCCTCCCCGTTCCACAACGGCCGTGGACCCACTTATCGGTGGACTTTCTTATCGACCTTCCCCCGTCCCAGGGAAGTACTACGATCCTGGTCGTTGTGGATCGGTTTTCTAAGTCCTGTCGTCTCATCCCGTTGCCCGGTCTCCCTACGGCCCTGCAGACTGCGGAGGCCTTGTTTACCCATGTCTTCCGGCACTATGGGGTGCCTGAGGACATCGTTTCTGATCGGGGTCCCCAATTCACGTCCAGAGTGTGGAGGGCATTTATGGAGAGACTGGGGGTCTCGGTCAGCTTAACCTCAGGTTTTCACCCCGAGAGTAATGGGCAGGTGGAGCGCGTAAACCAGGATGTGGGCAGGTTTCTGCGGTCCTATTGCCGGGACCGGCCTGGTGAGTGGGCACGGTATGTTCCTTGGGCTGAACTCGCTCAGAACTCCCTACGCCACTCCTCAACTAACTTGTCCCCTTTTGAGTGTGTGTTAGGTTACCAGCCGGTCCTGGCCCCATAGCATCAGAGCCAGACCGAGGCTCCTGCGGTGGAGGAATGGGTACAGTGCTCCAAGGACACCTGGAAAGCCGTTCAGGATTCGCTAAGGTTAGCGGGAGAACGGCAGAAGAGGAGCGCTGACCAGCACCGCAGTGAGGCCCCGAGACAGGGTCTGGCTCTCGACCCGAAACCTGCCCCTCCGCCTGCCCTGTCGGAAGCTGGGGCCGCAGTGTGTGGGGCCGTTCAAAGTCCTGAGGAGAATAAACGAGGTGTGTTACAGGTTACAACTTCCTAGGTATTACCGTATTAACCCCTCGTTTCATGTGTCTCTCCTCAGGCCGGTGGTGGCTGGTCCCCTGCAAGAAGGTGAGGTGCCTGAGGTCCCTCTGCCCCCTCTGGACATCGAGGGGTCCCCGGCGTACACGGTTCGGGGCATTCTGGATTCGAGACGCCGGGTGGGAGGCCTACAGTACCTTGTGGACTGGGAGGGGTACGGTCCGGAGGAGAGATGCTGGGTTCTGGTGGGGGACATTTTAGACCCTTCTCTCCTGAGAGATTTTCACCGCCTCCACCCGGATTGCCCGGCACCTCGTCCTCCGGGTTGTCCTCGAGGCCGGTGGCGGTGCACTGCGGGGGCCGCGCGTCAGGGGGGGGTACTGTCACGACTTCCGCCGAAGTTTGCTCCCCTGCCTGTTTGGGCGGTGCTCGGCGGTTGTCGTCACCGTCCTACTAGCCACTACCAATTCCTTTTCCGTTTGTCTGTTGGTTTTGTCTTATTCGTTTCACCTGTGTGTATTTTAGTTTAATTAGCGTCCTTATATAGTAGGTTATCCCACCCTTGTTTTGTGCGGGATTGTTTTTGTTACTCTGTTGTATGGTGGTTTTCGTGTATGTATTCTCCGGACTATTTTGGTCCTGTGTCCTGTGTTTTTGGGCTGGCCAATTGTGTGTTGTCGTGACCGTTTTTTGTGCGCCGGAGAATAAATTGACACTCTACTGAACCCTGCTCTCTGTGCCTGATTCCACCCACCACTCCTAGTATCTCGTGACATAAGGGGATGTTTGGACATAAATAGCTTGTAATTAACTAATTAATTAATTAATTAATTAATACTTTATTATCCCATAGGGAAATTTGTCTGCAACAACATATTCAAATTCCCCTATTCCCCTTCATAATTAAGTGCAAGCTATTTATGTCCAAGCATCCCCATAATTGTAACTCTTATTTAGTCTTTCAGCCAGTTGCACACTAAAAATAATCCAATCCCTATTATAAATACAGCATCAAACACCTTTGCTGCAGTAAAGGGAAGGCAGTTTGCCATAAAACATCTATCAACATAGTATCATGAAAAAGTACCCAGTTGTCATACTTGAGTAAAAGTAAAGATACCTTAATAGAAAATGACTCAAGTAAAAGTGAAAGTCACCCAGTAAAATAATACTGCAGTAAAAGTCTAAAAGTATTTGGTTCTAAAAAAGTAAATGTAAGGCTCGGCGCTGGAGACAGGAAGCAGTTACATGGAATAGACGTTTAATTTAACCAACGAACAGGAGGACAGCGTTAGGACAGGAACACACAACGACATTAATGCATACACGGGGAACACACAGAGGCAACAGACAGATAAGGGGAGGCAATCAAATAATGATAGGGTTCAGGTGAGCCCAATGATGCGCTGCTGCGCGTGATGGTGACGGGAGATGAAGCGCAGGATGCGCGTAACGATGGTGACAGTTGTGCGTAGTGAAGGCGGTCTGGCGCCCTTGAGTGCCAGAGAGGGAGAGCGGGAGCAAGCTGTAAAAGTAGAATATTTTATCATATATTACGCAAAGCATACGGCACCATTTTCTTGTTTTGAAAATGTACGGATAGCCAGGGATACATTCCAGCACTCAAAATATGTATTTGTGTTTAGTGAGTCTGCCAGATCGGAGGAAGCAGGGATGATGTTCTCTTGATAAGTGTGTGAATTGGACAATTTTCCTTCCTAAGCATTCAAAATACTTTTGGGTGTGAGGGAAAATGTATGGAGTAAAAAGTACATTATTTTCATTAAGAATGTAGTGAAGTAAAAGTAAAAGTAGTCAAAAATATAAATAGTAAAGGACAGATACCTAAAAAAAACTACCTAAGTAGTACTTTAACGTTTTTTAGTGAAGTACTTTAGCCACTGATAGATCCTATTCTCAGGGCAGCATGCCAAGTTTGAGATGTAGTCAGTAACAAGGCAGACATATGCAACAGGTTTTACTGACTCAAATAAGTCTTCATGTTGATGGACCAACACACATGGGTAAGATTATTTACTTCAGAAATAGACTGCATCCCAAAGGGCTCAGGTCAAAAGTAGTGCAGAATATAGGGAATAAGGTGCTATTTAGGATGCACACTGTCCGAAGGAGATGCTTAACATTATATATAACATATATTATGGCTGCCGGAGGGGATGGGTGCCATTTTATTGGCTCTTAACCAACCGTGCTATTTTGTTTGTTTTTTCACATTGTTTGTAACTCATTTTGTACATAATATTGCTGCTACCGTCTCTTATGACCGAAAAGAGCTGGACATCCGAACAGCAATTACTCACCTCAAACTGAACGAAGATCTTTTCTTTAATGAGTCTGATGTGAAGGATATACTGCTTTGTCAAGACAAGGCCCAAATTATTACGGACTACAAAGGGAAACGCCACCGCGAGCTTCCTAGTGACACGAGCCTACCAGACGAGCTAAATGCCTTTTATGCTCACTTTGAGGCAAGCAACACTGAAGCATGCATGAGAGCACTAGCTGTTCCGGACAACTGTGTGATCACGCTCTCTGTAGCCGACCTGAGTAAGACCTTTAAACAGGTCATCATTCACAAAGCTGCGGGGCCAGACGGATTACCAGTACGTGTACCCAAAGCATGCGCGGACCAACTGGCAAGTGTCTTCACTGACATTTTCAACCTCTCGATGACTGAGTCTGTAATACCTACATGTTTCAAACAGACCACCATAGTCCCTGTGCCCAAGAAAGCGAAGGTAACCTGCCTAAATTATTACTGCCCCATAGCACTCACGCTAGTAGCCATGAAGTGCTTTGAAAGGCTGGTCATGGCTCACATCAACACCATCAACGCCGGAAACCATAGATCCACTCCAATTTGCGTTGTTTTACTTTAATTTATTAAGTCAATATTTTGTTAACTCTATTTCTCTATAACTCTATTTCTTGAACTGTGTTGTTGGTTAAGGGCTTGTTAAGTAATCATTTCACAGTAAGGTTGTATTTGGTTGTATATACCTGTTGTATTTGGTGTATATAACAAATAAAATGTGATTTGATTTGAACAACTTTCCCAGAACTAGACATTGAGGGAGTATAACCGAACAGACTTATTCTGGGGATCCATGTCTGTTTTTCTCCCCAACCGAACAGACTTGTTCTGGGGATCCATGTCTGTTTTTCTCCCCAACCGAACAGACCTGTTCTGGGGAGCCATGTCTGTTTTTCTCCCCAACCGAACAGACTTGTTCTGGGGATCCATGTCTGTTTTTCTCCCCAACCGAACAGACTTGTTCTGGGGATCCATGTCTGTTTTTCTCCCCAACCGAACAGACTTGTTCTGGGGATCCATGTCTGTTTTTCTCCCCAACCGAACAGACTTGTTCTGGGGATCCATGTCTGTTTTTCTCCCCAACCGAACAGACTTGTTCTGGGGATCCATGTCTGTTTTTCTCCCCAACCGAACAGACTTGTTCTGGGGATCCATGTCTGTTTTTCTCCCCAACCGAACAGACTTGTTTTGGGGATCCATGCCAATACTCTGCTGTGGTAACGGGTAAAAGCATGTTTGGACCTGGTATCAAATCAGCGGGGAAAACATCCTCTTTAGTCTCTCAGTGGCTGACTGTTTTTTTTTAAGCTCCAGAGAGGATTGTGTTCACCTGCCTCAGTGCCTCTGCAGATTTAACATAGCATACATTCTTTTGATATTGAAAAATACATGCTTCTCTTATGTTTGGTTTCCTTCTGGCCCATTCTTAATGAAAAACAGTTCATCATTTGTCATCTGTGTATAGCCTCCAGCTTAGTCCAGACTCAATTTGTAATGTCTGTAGTTTAGCCCACACTGTGACAGTGCCAGGGGTGCTATATAACATTCACAGAAACACAGCCAATAAACAGAGGGTCCAGGGATAGAAATGCTCCTCTGAGACCCTCTTTCTCTGTAGCTGCTTAATCACTTGCATGACGTTGCCAACTGCATTTCCACTGAACACAGACATCAATTCAACCTCTATTCCATGTTGGTTATATACTGTATATATTTATACTCCAGAGTCCGACATTGCTCGTCCTTATATTTCTTTATTCCATTCTTTACTTTTTAGTTTGGTGTGTATTGTTGTGTTTTATTAGATATTACTGCACTGTTGGAGCTAGAAATACAAGCATTTCGCTACATCCGCAATACCATCGGCTAAATATGTGTATGCTACAAATAACATTTTATTTTAAACATTGATTCAACCAGTGTGTGCCCAGTGGGTTCATTTCACAGTTCAATGCATTCTTCAGTAGGCATTTTACTCTATTTTAGCCTGTATGCAAATGTATTTTGGAGGGAAAATTAAGCCTTTATTTGTATATCTTAAATGTAATACGACTGCACTTCAAAGCCACGAGTTCTCACCTGCCAATTTCTTATTGATAGCTTGAGAGCAGAGGCTTCTAACCTTGAATTTAGCAAGGCGACGGCTGCGAACAAACCCCACCCTCCGTCTCTTCATTGGTTCTGTAGCACAGAATTCACGTGCATTCCCCAATGAGAGATGATTTGTAGTGGAGTCCGGGCAGCGAGCTCCTTGTTGGCGGTTCGCGTCTTGGCAGGGGAGTGTGTTTTCCACCGTGTTGCTATGGAACACGGGAAACAGCAGATGTAGGTTAGGTTAGACCTGGGCAGCTGCTGCAGAGGCCCATGCAGAGACAGACCTGCACTGTCTGACGGAGACTATCGGCTGGGAATGGGATCAAAGGTCTGTCAACGCTAGGCAGGTTTCAGTGCTCTAAACCTGCTGAACCTCCCACCTCCATCTAACCTAACACCTCACAAACACTCACCAAGGAGTTATGGATGAGGATAAAGAACTGTCACACTGCCACAGTTTGGTTCTACAGAGGTGCAGACATTTGTTTTATATTAAGTGTAAGGTAATGTGAGTTAAATGGGGGATAAATCATGAATTGGAGGTCACCTGTGTTCATGTTTACTACTGTTAAAATGTGGTTTGGCAATATTCAAGTACCAACATACAACCTACAAAACATGTCCTGATATGACCTAAAGGTTGAGCCAAACTAAGTGAGCCTTGTGTTAGTCTGGTAGACCAGTGACAGCATTGGAAACTCTGACGATAGGAAATAGAACTCCACTTCAGAGTGGCAGTGAATGAACTAACATATTACTGTAATGCGGTTTGACTGAATATCCTGTCCGGCAGTAGTCCACACACTGTGAGCCTTCAACACTGTGGGTAGAGAGCAAGCTGAAGACACTGTAGCCATTTAGCCAAAAGAGAATGGACATGAGCTTCCTAAATTTATTCAATCCAACCGGAGACCTAAGGTCAGGTCAAGGTGAATAATAGACAGCAAGAAAAATAGAGTAGAATACTGAACGTCTTTAATTAAGGCTTTTAACATTATACATAGAGGGTTTTTTATAGAGATCTTTAATTGAGAAGGGATCAAGTTCCCTTCCTTGTCATTAAATATCAGCATTCCCCTGGGTTTATTTGTTGGGAATCATCTTCAATTTCATATCTTGGCCCTTTTCTCATACCGTGCTTCCAGGAATGAAACTTTCACCTTGGTTTTTGATATAGCTCCATCCTCCAGTCCCTTTAATCATTCAATGATGCCTTTAAAAATGTCAAAAAGTGCCAGTTGAAAACGGGTAAAAATTGTCAGTCCAAAACGGGTAAAAATTGTATTAGTGTATCAGTATTGACTGCTCTCTTCTTTTTCCAGATACAAATGGTACAGTACCCCTCTTTCCTATAATTGCACTGTATTGTCATCAAGAATATACAGTAACTGAATATACAGTACCAGTGAAAAGTTTGGACACACCTACTCATTCAAGGGTTTTTCTTAATTTTTTACTATTTTCTACATTGTAGAATAATATTGAAGACGTCAAAACTATGAAATAACACATATGGAATTATGTAGTAACCAAAAAAGTGTTAAACAAAATGCATTTTAGATTCTTCAAAGTAGCCAGGTCATCTGATGCAGCACTCCATCCCTCTCCTTCTTGGTAAAATAGCCCTCACACAGCCTGGAGGTGTGTTGGATCATTGTCCTGTTGAAAAACTAATGATAGTCCCACTGATCGCAAACTAAATGGGATGGCGTATAGCTGCAGAATGCTGTGGTAGCCATGCTGGTTAAGTGTGTCTTGAATTCTAAATAAATCACTGACAGTGTTACCAGCAAAGCACCCCCACACCTCCTCCATGCTTCACGGTGGGAAACAGACATGCGGAGATCATCCGTTCACCTACTCTGCGTCTCACAAAGACACGGTGGTTGGAACCAAAAATCTCAAAGCAAGTCTCTTCTTCTTATTGGTGTCCTTTAGTAGTGGTGTCTTTGTAGCAATTTGACCATGACAGCCTGATTCACACGGTCTCCTCTGAACAGTTGATGTTGAGATGTGTCTGTTACTTGAACTCTGAAGTATTTATTTGGGTTGCAATTTCTAAGGCTGGTAACTTATTCTCTGTAGCAGAGGTAACTCTGGGTCTTCCTTTCCTGTGGCGGTCCTCATGAGAGCCAGTTTCATCATAGCGCTTGATGTTTTTTGCAACTGCACTTGAATAAACTTTAAAAGTTCTTGAAAGACCTTCATGTCTTAAAGTAATGATGGACTGTCATTTGTCTTACTTATTTGAGCTGTTCTTGCCATAATATGGACTTGGTCTTTTACCAAATAGGGCTCTCTTCTGTATACCACCCCTACCTTGTTAGTTTGTGGAATTGCATTCCATCTTAACAAGGCACACCTGTTAATTGAAATGCATTCCAGGTGACTACCTCCATGAAGCTGGTTGAGAGAATGCCAAGAGTTTGCAAAGCTGTCATCAAGGCAAAGGGTGGCTACTTTGAAGAATCTCAAATATATTTTGATTTGTTTAACATTTTTGTGGTAACTACATGATTCCATATGTGTTAATTCATAGTTTTGATGTCTTCACTATTATTCTACAATGTAGAAAATAGTACAAATAAAGGAAAATCCTGGAATGAGTAGGTGTGTCAACTTTTGACTGGTACTGTACATCATTTGGTATGCATAGCTATTGATAAAGTGCGAACAGTATTTAGTTAAGAGGGCTTTATATTTTCACCAGTCCAGTCATGGCTTTAATCCGTCTTTGGAGAAAATGCTGTAAATATAAAAAATAAAAAAAGATAAATTCCTTGCTGATTGGATTGTTCAGTTTTGTTCCCTTTTACATCCATGACACACAACAGCCAATCTGTTTGTTCCTTGGAGTCACAAGCAGGACAAATAAACGGAGCATATACAAAGAGACTCTCCACTTAAATCTCTCTCAGCTGCTTGGTTGATTGTAGTTCTCAGCCTCCTCGACAGGGGCATTGTAGTTTCTGAGGCATACTTCCTTCTTCTCAATCTCTTCAAACTCCGTCACAGAGATGTCCTGGGGGATCTTCTCCTCTGAGTTGCTGCGTCCAGACAGCTTGTCTGGGTGCTCCATGTCATTGAAGCGTTCGGCCACACACTGTGCAGTCAGCCTGGCCTCGGGGTCGTGGTCCCAGCACTCGTCTATCGTGCCACACACCACCTGGATGCCCTGAGGGAGAAGCAGCGGAGCACAGAGACTTACAGTCAGTAGTGGTACACAGATACTCGAGTCGGAAGAGAGAGAGGTTGGCCCTAATAAAAAATTGCTTTTGTAAAAGATAAATAAAATGCCTAAGGAAATTATGCAATAATCCATCTGAGAATGTGTGCATTATGCATAATGAAAGCAGGCCTTGTTACTTACTGGGTGGTTGATCCAACTGCTGGGGATCTCTGGTCGTCCCCTGTCTCTGAGTACGCTGTCCTTCATACTCTCCACACACGGGTGCTCCCTCACCTTACCGAATGGGGGCTCGTAGTCCTTTACCTCTGTACACAAACACACACAGAGCCGAACATTTAAAACAGGAGCCAAAGAGATACAGAAGTCAAAAGATACGTTATAGGTTTATACAGTAGGTTCATAAACACACACACAGAGCCACAGAACATGGTACTGGTTTGTGAATATTCAAATGTAGCCCTGGCCTCACTAAATGATTTTCCATGAAAGTGGACAATTAAGTATCATATCATATTCTCAAACATGAACAGAGAGATACAGAGGTCAAAATATACATATGTTTTAGGTTTATAGGATCAGGGGCCAGGGAAACGTTGTCTGAGAGAAACGGTCAATATTATTGCATTAGATCTCAGTGAGAATGTGCTTGAAACAACTCACCAACTCAGCGTTGGCTCAGTGTCAGCTATCTTATAACGCGGCATCCAAGATGCTCGTCAAACCCCATGCACAAACAAAGTTTACTCAAGGCAGAATTTCAAAGAGTTGGCTTGGGATGATGCAGTCTGGAAACTTTAGTCAACGGTTTGCAGAGAACTATTTATCTTTACATTGATCTGATCTGTCCGTTTGGGTAGAGCAACAAATCAAACTCAAGTTCACTTTGAAGAGTGGAGTTCTCGTATAAAAACATTTGTTTCAGGAAGGCCAAATTTGGTACCTAAAGTAGTCTGACAAATTCTGTGTAAGAACCAAGCGCTAAATGAAACTAAAAGTCATTTTCCAGATTTCCGACGCAAAATAAATGGTATGCCAGTAAGTAAATTATCCTCAATAGCTCCATATTGCAAAAACATTATTGGAAAATAACATTAAACAGACATGAGATAGGGCCAACTGAAAACAACAGGGTTATTTGGGGGCAATGGCACTGTGGCATTCAGAAATACATCCACAATGAATAGCTGTACTGTACTGAGACGACTGCTTCACTTTTGCATTCGTTTAGTACTGCCATCGTGAATAGAATGAAGACATGGAAATAGTATATGGATCATAATGAAAACCTTTACCATCTCACAACACAATCAATCAAAACAATGATGAGTTGACCTGTTACGTAAGCGGAGTCAAAAGGCCCAGCAGTCAGAAATGTGATTTTCCTGTGTTATATGTATATTTTATGTATAACCAAGGTGAATTTGTGTAAGAGCTGCTTGAAACTTCAGCCTGTTGTGATGGGATGGAGTTTTGGCCTGCCTGAGGACATCACCAGGTGGTAAATTAGTTAATAGACCAATAAGAAAGAGTTCCAAATCTCTCTGCCAATAACAGCTAATGATCAGTTTTCCCCACCTCAGTCAGATGACTCCCAGACGGTCCTAGCTAAATTCTTGCTTGAGAAATTGCTTTTTTTTTTTTTTTTTTTTCTTCAAATTTTTGTTTATTTTTGACCATTTTAATTGAAGTAAGGTATTTAATGGGGCGGCAGGTAGCCTAGTGGTTAGAGTGTTGGACTAGTAACCGAAAGGTTGGAAGATCAAATCCCTGAGCTGATAAGTTAAAAATCTGTCGTTCTGCCCCCGAACAAGTCAGTTAACCCACTGTTCCTAATCTGTCATTGAAAATAAGAGTTTGTTCTTAACTGACTTCCCTAGTTAAATAAAGGTAAAATTTAAATTATTACCCAGAAATGATTTGATATTGAGATAAAAAATGGCTGCATTGGAACTTTAAAGCTGATCAGTTATTTCCCTGTACGGTACTGTAATACTGTTCAACTGAATTCTGGCTGACAGATGAGAAACGCACAGTCCCTGCCCAGAAGAGAGGCCTCACAGGAAGTCCAGATGAACACAGACAGGAATCGGATGCTAGGTCACGGCTTGAGCCAACAGCTGACTCTACAGGCAAGAGCTTCCTGTTTTTGACAAGAAGATTTCCCTCGTTTCAGTGTTTTAGCAAAAGTACACCCACCCGCCCACCCATCTGTCATTATTCAAGCGAGTAACGGAATAGAGGTTCTTTCTTTTTTTGTCCCGTGTAGCTCAGTTGGTAGAGCATGGTGCTTGCAATGCCACGGTAGTGGGTTTGATTCCCACGGGGGAAAATGTATGCAATCACTACTGTAAGTCGCTCAGGATAAGAGCATCTGCTAAAATGTAAACAGTTTCAGGGTTGTGTAATGGGAGCCTATAAAAATAAAAAGTTTGTCTTATTTCGAAAACATATGCCATATGAACATTAGGCATATTTTGGGAGCTATTTTGGGAGCTATTGTTTTCGAATGAGACGATAAACAATTTAGTATTTTTTTTTATAGGCTCCCATGCTAAGTCCACACTTAAGGTCATTTTGTGGTCTCCACACAAGCAGTGTTTTCTAAAAAGGAAGGAATGGTCAATATTGGTTTAAGAGAGAAACTTTTTTCAAGTCAACCAACCTAACATTAAACTCTGCAATGGATGAGACGACAACAAAACAAAAGAATGTAGATAGTGGTTTGAGAAAAAAAAGTTTTAACACTGACTGGGTATATTTCTGAGAACTGCTCATGCAAAACAAGTGAGTTACAGTTGAAGAAGTCGGAAGTTTACATACACCTCAGCTAAATACTTTTAAACTCAGCAATCCACAATTCCAGATATTTAATCGTAGTAAAAATTCCCTGTCTTAGGTCAGTTAGGATCATCACTTTATTTGAAGAATGTGAAATGCCAGAATAATAGTAGAGAGAATGATTTATTTCAGCTTTTATTTAATTCATCACATTCCCAGTGGGTCAGAAGTTTACATACAGTGAGTGGGGCAAAAAAGTATTTAGTCAGCCACCAATTGTGCAAGTTCTCCAACTTAAAAAGATGAGAGGCCTGTCATTTTCACCATAGGTACACTTCAACTATGACAGATAAAATGACAAAAAAATCACATTGTAGGATTTTTTTATGAATTTATTTGCAAATTATGGTGGAAAATAAGTATTTGGTCAATAACAAAAGTTTATCTCAATACTTTGTTATATACCCTTTGTTGGCAATGACAGAGGTCAAACGTTTTCTGTAAGTCTTCACAAGGTTTTCACACACTGTTGCTGGTATTTTGGCCCATTTCTCCATGCAGATCTCCTCTAGAGCAGTGATGTTTTGGGGCTGTTGCTGGGCAACACGGACTTTCAACTCCCTCCAAAGATTTTCTATGGGGTTGAGATCTGGAGACTGGCTAGGCCACTCCAGGACCTTGAAATGCTTCTTATGAAGCCACTCCTTCGTTGCCCGGGCGGTGTGTTTGGGATCATTGTCATGCTGAAAGACCCAGCCACGTTTCATCTTCAATGCCCTTGCTGATGGAAGGAGGTTTTCACTCAAAATCTCACGATACATGGCCCCATTCGTCCTGGCCCCTTTGCAGAAAAACAGCCACAAAGCATGATGTTTCCACCCCCATGCTTCACAGTAGGTATGATGTTCTTTGGATGCAACTCAACATTCTTTGTCCTCCAAACACGACGAGTTGAGTTTTTACCAAAAAGTTATATTTAGGTTTCATCTGACCATATGCCATTCTTCTTCTGGATCATCCAAATGCTCTCTAGCAAACTTCAGACGAGCCTGGACATGTACTGCCTTAAGCAGGGGGACACGTCTGGCACTGCAGGATTTGAGTCCCTGGCGGCGTAGTGTGTTACTGATGGTAGGCTTTGTTTTTTGGTCCCAGCTCTCTGCAGGTCATTCACTAGGTCCCCCTGTGTGG
This sequence comes from Oncorhynchus mykiss, assembly GCF_013265735.2. Taxonomy (NCBI): domain Eukaryota; kingdom Metazoa; phylum Chordata; class Actinopteri; order Salmoniformes; family Salmonidae; genus Oncorhynchus; species Oncorhynchus mykiss. The sequence continues at coordinate 33,045,739 of NC_048582.1, read as the reverse complement.
TTCTGGGATTTTTGCTCACTGTTCTTGTGATCATTTTGACCCCACGGGGTGAGATCTTGCGTGGAGCCCCAGATCGAGGGAGATTATCAGTGGTCTTGTATGTCTTCCATTTCCTAATAATTGCTCCCACAGTTGATTTCTTCAAACCAAGCTGCTTACCTATTGCAGATTCAGTCTTCCCAGCCTGGTGCAGGTCTACAATTTTGTTTCTGGTGTCCTTAGACAGCTCTTTGGTCTTGGCCATAGTGGAGTTTGGAGTGTGTTTGAGGTTGTGGACAGGTGTCTTTTATACTGATAACAAGTTCAAACAGGTGCCATTAATACAGGTAACGAGTGGAGGACAGAGGAGCCTCTTAAAGAAGAAGTTACAGGTCTGTGAGAGCCAGAAATCTTGCTTGTTTGTAGGTGACCAAATACTTATTTTCCACCATAATTTGCAAATAAATTCATTAAAAATCCTACAATGTGATTTTCTGGATTTTCTTTTCTCATTTTGTCTGTCATAGTTGAATTGTACCTATGATGAAAATTACAGGCCTCTCATATTTTTAAGTGGGAGAACTTGCACAATTAGTGGCTGACTAAATATTTTTTTGCCCCACTGTACACTCAATTAGTATTTGGTAGCATTGCCTTTAAATTGTTTAACTTGGGTCAAAATTCCCTCAATAAGCCCATTCCTCCGCACAGAGCTGGTGTAACTGAGTCAGGTTTGTAGGCCTCCTTGCTCGCACACGCTTTTTCAGTTCTGCCCACAAATTGTCTATGGGATTGAGGTCAGGGCATTGTGATGGCCACTCCAATACCCTGACTTTGTTGTCCTTAAGCCATTTTGCCACAACTTTGGCAGTATGCTTGGGGTCATTGTCCATTTGGAAGACCCATGTGCGACCAAGCTTTAACTTCCTGACTGATGTCTTGAGATGTTGCTTCAATATATCCACATAAGTTTCTTCCCTCATGATGCCATCTATTTTGTGAAGTGCACCAGTCCCTCCTGCAGCAAAGCATCCCCGACAACATGAAGCCGCCAACCCCGTGATTCACGGTTGGGATGGTGTTCTTCGTCTTGCAAGCCACCCCCTTTTTTGTGGCGGTTTTGGAGCAGTGGCTTCTTCCTTGCTGAGCTGCCTTTCAGGTTATGTCGATATAGGACTCGTTTTGCTGTGGATATAGATACTTTTGTACCTGTTTCCTCCAGCATCTTCACAAGGTCCTTTGCTGTTGTTCTGGGATTGATTTGCACTTTTCGCACCAAAGTATGTTCATCTCTAGGAGGCAGAACGCGTCTCCTTCCTGAGCGGTATGACGGCTGCGTGGTCCCATGGTGTTTATACTTGTGTACTATTGTTTGTACAGATGAACGTGGTACCTTCAGGCATTTGGAAATTGCTCCCAAGGATGAACCAGACTTGTGAACGTCTACAATTGTTTTTCTGAGGTCTTGGCTGATTTATTTTGATTTTCCCATGATGTCAAGCAAAGAGGCACTGCGTTTGAAGGTAGGCCTTGAAATACATCCACAGGTACTCCTCCAATTGACTCAAATGATCAATTAGCCCATCAGAAGCTTCTAAAGCCATGACATAATTTTCTGGAATTTCCCAAGCTGCTTAAAGGCACAGTCAACTTAGTGTGTGTAAAATTCTGACCCACTGGAATTGTGATACAGTGAATTATAAGTGAAATAATCTGTCTGTAAACAATTGTTGGAAAAATTACTTGTGTCATGCAAAGTAGATGTCCTAACCGGCTTGCCAAAATTATATTTTGTTAACAAGAAATTTGTGCAGGGATTGAAAAACGAGTTTTAACGACTCCAACCTAAGTGTATGCAAACTTCCGACTTCAACTGTAAATGAGGATGACCTGTTCAGTTGAGGTCAGTTAATAATGTTATAAAGTATTTTTAAAGTACATATCACTTTCCTATTGACTCACATATCTGTATTAGAACTGTTAATGAAGAAATCACCTTTTATGATAACTGACAAATTGACACAACGAGATACATCATACATCAGAGTGGTCAGATGACGCAGATGCTAAGCTACAGGACTGTTTTGCTAACACAGACTGGAATATGTTTCATGATTTTCATCCAATATCATTGAGGAGTATACCACATCAGTCACTGGCTTCATCAATAAGTGCATCGATGGTGTTGTCCCCATATTGACCGTACATACATGTTCCAACCAGAAGCCAAGGATTACAGGCAACATCTGCACTGAGATAAAAGGTAGAGTTGCCGCTTTCAATGAGGCGGACACTAATCCGGAAGCTTATAAGACATTCCGCTATGCCCTCCAACGAACCATCAAACAGGCAAAGTGTCAATACAAGACTAAGATTGTATCCTACTACAGATGTGGGAGGCTTGCAAACTATTATGGATTACAAAGGAAACACCAGCCGCGAGCTGCCCAGTGATTCAAGCCTACCAGACAAGCTAAATGACTTATATGTGTGCTTCAAGGCAAGTAACACTGAAGCATGCATGAGAGCACCAGCTGTTCCGGATGACTGTGTGATCACACTCTCCGTAGCCGATGTGAGTAAGACCTTTAAACAGGTCAACCTTCAAAAGGCCGGATTACCAGGATGTGTACTCAGAGCATGTGTTAACCAACTAGCAAGTATCTTCACTGATATTTTCAACCTGTTCCTGATCGAGACTGTAACACCTACATGTTTCAAGCAGACCACCATAGTCCCTGTGCCCAAGAATGCTAAAGTAACCTAAATGACTACCGACCTGTAGCACTCACGTCTGTAGCCGTGAAGTGCTTTGAAAGGCTGGTCATGGTTCACATCAACACCATCAATGCCAGAAACCCTAGACCCACTCCAATTCGCATACCGCCCCAACAGATCCCCAGATGATGCAATCTCTATTGCACTCTACACTGCCCTTTCCCACCTGGACAAAATTAACACCTAAGTGAGAATGCTGTTCATTGACTACAGCTCAGCGTTTAACACTATAGTGCCCTCAAAGCTCATCACTAAGCTAAGGACCCTGGGACTAAACACCTACCTCTGCAACTTGATCCTGGACCTCCTGACGGGCCGCCCCCAGGTGGTAAGGGTAGTCAACAACACATCTGCCACGCTGATCCTCAACACAGGGACCCTCAGGGGTGTGTGCTGATTCCCCTCCAGTACTCCCTGTTCACCCACGACTGTGTGGCCAAGCACGACTCCAACACCATCATTAAGTTAGCCGACGACACAACAGGGCCTGGTCACCGACAACAATGAGACAGCCTATAGGGAGGAGGTCAGAGACCTGGCAGTGTGGTGGCAGAACAACAACCTCTCCCTCAACGTGATCAAGATAAAGGAGCTGATCGTGGGCTACAGGAAAGGAGGGCCAAGCACACCCCTACTCACATCGACAGGGCTGTTGTGGAGTGGGTCGAGAGCTTCAAGTTTCTTGGTGTCCACATCAACAACAAACTATCAAGATCGAAACACATCAAGACAGTCATGAAGAGCGCACAACAACGCCTATTCCCCATCAGGAGAAAAGATTTGGCATGGGTCCTCAGATCCTCAAAGTTATTCTGCTACACCATCGAGAGCATCACCGCCTGATATGGCAACTACTCAGCATTTGACTGCAAGGTGCTACAGAGGGTAGTGCTTACGGCCCAGTACATCACTAGGGCCAGCTTCCTGTCATCCTGGGCCTCTATACCAGGCGGTGTCAGGGGAAGGCCCTAAAAATTGTCAGACTCCAGCTACCCGAGTCATAGAATGTTCTCTCTACTCCCGGCAAGCGGTACCGGAGCCTAGGTCCAAAATGCTCCTTAACCTATTTTACCCCCAAGCCATAAGAATGGTGAACAGTTCATCTGTACCCCGCACATTGATTCGGTACCGGTACCCCCTGTATACAGCCTTGTTATTTTAATGTTATTGTGTTACTTTGTTTTTGTTTAGTTTATTTAGTCAATCTTTTCTAAACGTGTATATTTCTTGAAAGTGCAATGTTGGTTAAGGGCTTGTAAGTAAGCATTTCACTGTAAGGTTGTATTCGGGGGCATTTGACAACTTCAGTTTGATTTGTTTTGAGCAAGTGAATCAAGAAAATGTCTCAACATTCCCACTCTGTAGTTCACCATCGACTTCCTCTTTCTGGTTTGTAATGTTGATACAGTACATTTTTGGCAGCTCAGACATGGGTTTCCATAGGTGTAGACTACATTGCCAGCCTCTCTCTCTCCCTCGTGCTATTAACCATTAGGTCTCAGTCTGGTTTCCTGGTTCAAAGCCTGACCTGTTTAAGTTACTGTGCTACCCCAGTCTTGTGTTTGTTACAATGACTCATTCTAGAGATTCCTGTTCAAACTGTACCCTGTGGTTGAGAAAGCATGCCACCACCTGAGTATATCTGAAGTCAAATCAGCTTTATTAGTCGTGTACACATATTTTGCAGATGTTATCACGGGTATAGCGAAATAAATGCTTATGTTCCTAGCTCCAACAGTACAGTAACACCTAACAATACGATAAGATAAATAAATGCTTATGTTCCTAGCTCCAACAGTACAGTAACACCTAACAATACAATTTGACCAATGTAAACCCACAGACATACAGTACCCCTCATGCACATAGGAATGTGGTATTACCTGTATTCATCATACAGTACTTTGTAATGCTAATTTTCTAGTACACTATCGGCAGTATAGTAGATACTAGGATTTCAGTCAACTTAAATAATTCAAGAAAACAGATTCTCATAGAGCTAACAAAAGTTTGCTTCTGATCCGAGCCAAAAAAGTAACATGAATCTGTTTGAGATGCTGTAATCTCGACAAGTCACAGCTTGACAATCACACCTGACACTCTTTCCCTGCCTCTTGGAGAACGATAAACTATTCTACTTCTCTCCTCTGATGGTTTTGATTAAGCTGAGAGTTTGTGGCTCTGACCTTGTTTTATCTTCCTCACAGGTTGTTAAAGCCCTGGGTGACAGGCAGGCAGTCAGCCAGATAGGCAGCAAACCAGCCAGGAAGCCAGACACAGACAGCCAGGAAGTCATACCCGTATGAAAAAAACACATGAATTTCATGTAAAGTGTTCCAAAAACACATGTTTCCATGTGATCACGTGAAAAGAAAATGTCACCTTTATTTAACTAGGCAAGTCAGTTAAGAACAAATTCTTATTTACAATGATGGCCTACACCGGCTAAACCCAGACGACGCTGGGACAATTGTGCACCGCCCTATGGGACTCCCAATCACGGCCGGATGTGATATAGCCTGGATTCAAACCAGGTACTATAGTGGCACTGAGATGCAATGCCTTAGACCGCCTCTCGGGAGCCCAACAAATTAATGTTGTAACATGTAAATCAACATGTGATAACATGAAACTACACGTGAAAACTTGTGATCACATGTGAAGTGTTACAAAACACATGTTTTCACATGATTTCAAGTGAAATTTCATGTGAAATCATGTGATTTTACACATGTGAAACCATTTTCTGTAAGGGTACAGACAGACAGAAAAGACAGACAGAGAGCTTGCCAGACAGCTTGCCAGACAGAATGCCAGACAGAATGCCAGACAGCTAGCCAGACAGACAGGCAAACAGACAGACAAGACAGACAGCACGGGGCCCATTCAGGCTTGAGGTGAGGCCATGACATCTGGATAGCAGCTGCCCTCCTCCACTCTACTCTAACCCTGTCTTCTCCCTCAGGGGAGTGAAGGAATTTCTCCTACAGTGGGATGGTCAACACCACTGTTCTCCCATTCCTCCCTAAACCAGTGAACGCCCTCCTCTCTTTCCCGTTCCTAATTCCAGCCGTGCAAATTATATGGGAAAGACATTTCGGGAAAAGAGACGGCCCGGGACGATGTATTTATTACTTTCTCCCATATTTGATTATTTTTTACTTGTCCTTACTTTTACTTTGAGGATAAAGAATGCATAGTGATGGCTGCTGCTGCTTTCTCTGAGGTTGCGACTGGCCCTGTTGACAGACAGGCGCCTTCGTACCGCGTGACAGATCCCAGATCATACGAAAGGCCCCGAAACTGTGACAAAGTGGCTGACTGACTGACTGCCTGTGTTATGTGGCGGTCTGCCAGGCAAGGCAGCGAGACAACGGGAGCTTCTGACATCTGTCTGCTGAGGCACTGAGGCAGGTGGCGGCTGAGACAGACAAGCCATGGCGGCTTCACCTACCCACTCATTATAATGATGCACTGAGATGTGTCAGTCTGACTGTGTTTGGGGAAGAGGGAAGTGTTTGTGTTTTCTAAGTTGAGAGGAGTTTTATGCCATCTGCTGTGCGTGTGTGTGTGTGTGTGTGTGTGTTCTCAGGTGAATAGAGATTTATGCCGTCAATATTGACTCACCGAGCTGGGATGATAGCATGGGAAGTTTTTATTGAAAGGATGACAAGTGGTAAAAATACATGTACTGTATGTAGCTGTGTGAGTGCCAGTTTCGCAGACATAGATAGTAGCATTTGTTGAGTTAGTCATTCTAACTCTGCAAACATTTTACCCCCAAGGGAATATCCAAACAAACTGTCAGTGCAGCACAGTAACGTTATTACACAAAATAAGGCAGCTTCTTGCTGTATCAAGGTGGGAGACGAGCTACATTCCAACACATGGATTATCCCAATTGCTTCTCTCCCCACCGGTTCTATTCCCATCCAGGGGTAGGAAGGGGCCGGGCTTCCCCTCTCCCGTAAATCTATGCTATCCTGTCCTCTGACCACTGTCTGTCTACAGTGCCAGCTGGAATAGTCATGGATGGTGGATGTACGTAATGTCATGACATGGGGAGATATATACATATACACAGACAGGACAGACGGGGCAGACGGGACAGACGAGACAGACGAGACAGACGAGACAGACGAGACAGACGAGACAGACGAGACAGACGAGACAGACGAGACAGACGAGACAGACGAGACAGACAGACAGACAGACAGAAGAGGGAGGAAGACAGGGAGACAGAGAGAGAAAGAAAGCAAGAGAAAGAAAGAGAGAGGAAATTGACTATTTTCATTTCAGAGGTGTACCCAATAGGCACACATACAGTATTCTTTCACCCCATGCCATTGGAAGGAAAACCTGAGAGGGTATAACAGGCTGATCATTTGGCCATGTTTTCCTCTGTGACAGCGCTAAAGGGGCCCCTAGGTACCAAAGGGAAAACAGGAAATGGCTGCGCTGGAAGCAGGCGAGCACCAACACTAACATTCAATCAACATTCTGACACAATGGACGAACAGGATCACCCACAAGACAAAATGGACCACAGAGACAGAGGGAAGTGAACAACAAATTCCTCTATGTTATATCAAATATGTCCCTGTGGCTTGCCATAAGATGCCCATTGGATAATCACCCATTTGTATTATTTGCCCATATCCTGGCCTTGTTGTTCAGAGAGATGACAAACAGGAAGAATGGTACATTAGTGAATAGAAGGCTCTTATCTTTGATAACTAACAGAGAATGAATTGTTTTTTGACACATTTTGGTTTCTCTGAAATGTTTCCCACACCCACAGTAAGTAATGGTGATGTGAGACAGTGGCTGTGTGAAAGTGCACACTTCGGGAGAAGGGTGGAAAAACAGGACACACCCACTCCCTTTACTTCCTTTGAGTGAAGGGCATCATTGGAAAAGGTGACCAATGTGCATAATCGGTGGCCATTACACTATAAACACCTGAAAGCAGTACTACCCGCCCCTCTTAAGGTAAAAACTTGAGGGATGGGACTGGAGAAATCTAACCACTCCCAAATTCATTGAAAGAGCTATGGATGCAAGGATTGACCATCCATGATATCAAAATTATGGTTGTAACCATTTTTTTTTAGGCTATATAGAGTTTGTTTACATTGACTTTGTTTACAAGCATTGGAGTAAAACAAACTTAATGGAACTTTACAGAAAATTACACCTCATCACTTACACAAGGTCACTACTTCAAATCGAAATATTGCCTGTCAATTAGTTATTGTCTAATGCAACTCGGTCACGTGATTGGTCAGACATCATGTGGTGTTACTTTACCTCCAATGGCATTGCACCTGGAGGTGATCTCCCACAGTACCAGGGCCATGGAGTAGACGTCTGTCTGCTTGAATGACTCGATGTTCTCCAGGTTGATCCTGGACTCCAGCACCTCAGGGGCCATGTACCTGGCAGTGCCCACCTGTAGAGGGAGACTATTCTGTTGTATTCTGTTCTGTTCTACTCCATTCTAATGCTGTTGATAGTAGAATATGCATGATTGCTTCCAGTACCATGTAACAGTACAATTCAACTGCAGTTTTAACTGACAGCGTGGGCTGTTTGTCTAATCACTGTAATAAAACAGAAATTGTCCAGAAGAGGAACCAGTAAGAGAAAATGAGCCAGACACTAATGTGTCTGAAATGGCACCTTATTCCCAAAATAGTGCACTACTTTTCACCAGAGCCCTATAAGCCTTGGTCAAATAAAAGAGCTCCTTTTTCCTATATAGTGCCCTAATCATAGAGAATATGGTACCATTTTGGATGCAGCCTAAGTAGAAAGGAGACAGGAGAGAAGAATATATACCTGTCCACTGTTGGCCAGCTCGTCCACGGACAGCGAGTTGTCCAGACGCAGACCCAGGCCGAAGTCACACAGGACGCAGGTGAGGTCCCCTTTCACCAGGATGTTGGAGCTCTTGATGTCCCGGTGGACGATTGGCACCTTGTAGCGTCCGCACAACGTGTGGTCACTGTGCAGGTGGGCCACGCCCCTCGCCAGCGACCTGCCCAGCGCCCACAGGTCGTCCCAGCTGATGACGTGGCGCGTCAGGTACTCCTGGAGGTTGCCCCGGGGGTGGTAGGCCGTGATCAGCCAATACTGTTTCTCCACCTTACGTTCCTCCGCTGTCAGGAAGTGCAGGACGTTCTCGTGGCGCAGGTCAGCGTCCGAGAAGATGTCCTTCTCGTTCTTCCACGAGGCATACTCTTCATCTGCGAAAATCTTGACGGCGACGGTCTCGAAGGGCTCACCGGCTCCCGTGGCGCCCTGCTTCAGCTTGGCCTTGTAGACCTCGGCGAAGCGGCCCTTGCCCACCTGGGCGTCCAGCTCAATGGGGAGGAGCTCCGTGTTGTGGTTGAGGTTGTTGGCGTGCGTGGAGCTGCTGTCCGAGCCGTCGTCATCCATCATGATGGCGCGGGCGTCGCTGAAGTCGAGAGGCGTCTTCTTGCGCTTGGCACCGGCGTGGCGCTGGTGGTAGATGCGGTACCAATAGAAGGATGTGATGACCAGCATGGCCAGAACCAGCAGAGGAACCAGGCTGACCAGGATCACCGACACCACCTGGGGGTCAAGAGAGTCTGAGGTGGAGAGGAAAGACAAGAGAGAAAGAGAGAGACAAGGCAGATGTTATAGATTAGTTATACAATACATTGCATACTCAGTAAAAAATACTGTAGAATATACCTATTCTGTAACATAGAGTAGGCCTGCCCCCCAGTTAGGTATATTCTACAATACTTATACACCGCTACAATATTAGAACTCCTCAGTGCTCATACTATACTCTAAAAGTTTAGCATATTTTGGCAATAGCCTTTTCACTCTATGAGTAGCTGGACCGGCCACAAGGGTCAAAGAAGTCTGTCTGTTTATTGACCTTAAGTGCCCACTGCATAGAAAACAATGACCACAAAGGACTATGTGGGATACAATGTTTTATTTAACTAGGCAAGTCAGTTAAGAACAAATTATTATTTACAATGACGGCCTACCCCGGCCAAACCCGGACGACGCTGGGTCAATTTTTTGCCAATCACAGTCGGATGTGATACAGCCTGGATTCAAACCAGGGACTGCAGTCACGCCTCTTGCACTGGGATGCAGTGCCTTAGCCCACTGCGCCACTCGGGAGCCCTCAATACATGATGAGTGCAGTAGCCTACACTTGGACATTTGACATTTCAGTTGTGCTTGAACGTCATACACACTATACATCACACTCCAATTCCCTTCAGCGCTAGGAAATCAATAGGAAGTAGCCAAGTAGCTTTATTGTCTCAGAGCATCTTGCCAGGCTCAACCTAGCCTGCTCCTTCCCAGCAAAGCAGAGGACCCTAACACTTCCATGAGGAATGTCAATAAGCATCTGTAAGCTACAAAGCCGAAGTTAGCTTGTTGGTCTGTTAAACACACAAATAGGCTGAACCATGCCCCAGTCAACCACATATTGTGTTCCCTTTATAGACCTAGTCTATGTCTGATTCTTATGCTCTTAAGGAGTGATGTCTGTGTCTGCTAGACAGAGTAATCTGGTGAAAGTTTATGCATATGCTATGTTTACAATCCTATTTCTGGGGCTGGCTGAAGTCTCGTAAAAACATAATAAAACACAACAATGAGTCATTAACACGTTGTCTGAACAGGCAGACTACTGTTGTATCAGTGCTGATGTGACTGCTGGTGTTCTATAATTACTGACAGAGATACTGTATTAGGAACATGTTTGGCAGCTAAGGATTGTGTGTGTTCCTGCGTACGTGCATGCATTTGTGTGTGCGTGTGTGTTTATGAACGTGTGTGTGCATACAGTACAGCAAGTGCCCGTCAAGCCCTCATTCGCTTGCTCCTTTTTTTCAGCCAGGAAACCACATGTCTGAAATGTTCAACGTGGCCTCAAGTGGAGTTTGTTTTGGTTTTTCGCAGAGTGAGAGAGAGAAGCGATCTGTCACGTCAAACCTGTCCCTGTGCCATCTCTCAGTGAATACGGGCCCACAGAGGAACGTTTCCTGGTCACTACTCCTGCTTGGGGCCAGGTTCGGGAACATTGGATCATATTAACACGGCGCACGCGCTGTTTTTCACCTGTTATTTCCGTGTGTTACACTACGTACATAATGCTTCAAGTGGGCAGTTGTCATATGTTATGTGGTGAGCATGAAGTTAGACAGTGTGCAGCAGAGCTATCCATCCTCCACGGTGAGGGGAAATGTTTTTCCATGACGTCGTTGATGGCCATGTGCAGATGCTTTCAATTTTGGGCTCTGGAAAGCCAAATGTACCTCTGTGTTGTTACTGCTTGGATGCTGTAGTCAAAATACATTTGATTCCATGGCCAAGATTAGAACGAGAGACTACGGCCAAAATGCCTCCACGATGCAAAATCTGTTTGCAATCTTGTATTTGGAGGGTGTACAACAGTACACACATGTTAACATTTAATACGTGACACCTTACATGACAACCTAATAAGGAATTGCATAAACGTTCATTACTTTTGAGTTACGTCAAAGGTGTTTGTAAACTATATCATCAATTGTAATGCCTAGCCTACATTACACAATCTTAGCCATGACATAACAGGTGACATAGCACCACATATGGACTCACAGAAGGTGAAGAAGTCATGGTCAATGCACTCGTATGACCAATCATAATGCCCACAAAAGGCTATCTTCAGCATGACATAACAGGTGACATAGCACTACATATGAGGTGACATAGCACTACATAGGGACTTACAGGGAGTGAAGAACACGTGGTTGTTGCACTCGTCCTCGGAGCAAGAGCAGATGAAGAACTGGGAGCCCATGCCATTCCTCTCCCTCATCTCACACTTGCTGTTGTTATAGTCCTCCAGCACCAGACCATGCAACTTATGGGCTGGGTTGTGGCATATCGTGTCTATGGTGACGTTGTCGTCTTTCTTCCTCCTGGAAACAAGACAACAGGAGCCATTAGTTCCACTACAATTAAGTTATGAATTACGTTATTGACAGTAATAAAAGGGAAAATAACTTGACGAATTAACAAATTGCAGTCTAAGCATTATGGTAATGATTTGATACAGAGGTAATCCTGAAGGTGCACAAATGAACCTACAAATGGGCTACTCAGGTCTCTTGCTGGGTGGTGTGTAGATTATGTAGTGAAACCCATTTTAAGAGGTGTTGGTCACATACGCATATTTAGCAGATGCTATTGCTGGTGTAGCGAATTGCTTGGGGTTCTAGCTACCAACATTTTTTCAACGAGAAACAGGAGGCCAAATCTAGTTCTCTACTTTTTTAACATTCACATTTCGCAACTATATTTGGGTTAGTGGGTGGGGCACTTTTGGGTTTGGCTACTTAGTTAAACCTTGTTGACAGCAAATGTAGTTTTTAAATGACAAATCACCGAGCAAGATTATGAATTTCCGCTCTGTCACTCACTAACATGGTCGTATTGTGTCACTGAACCCACTACTACTGCTCTCCTAAGGTCAAGTTTAAAGGTCATTCCAGCTCTCAACGAGAGATGATGAGGGGTGCTGTAGTCACTCACCAGATGCTGACACACACATCCTCTGGATGGGGGCAGATGGATGTGATGCTACAGTCGGCCATACAGCTCCCTGTGCCCGTGCAGCTGGTAGACTCCACGTCACAGAACTTACACAGACGCTTCAGCTTCAGCATGTTCATCGACGAGAGCCCTGGGGTGGAGACACAAAGAGATAGGGGGGAAAGACATGTTAGATTGATAGTTTACAAAAAGGGATATGGTTATTTGAGGCAGTCACTAGTTGGTTCATTTAGGTCACTCATGTGTCATCTCATCCAATACGTTCAATCTTTACTGCAGCACTTTGCTTCATGCCAGCAGCATACCACCCAACATCGCACTGCTGGATTGCCTCTGATGCTAAGCAGGGTTGGTCCTGGTTGTTCCCTGAATGGGAGACCAGATGCTGCTGGAAGTGGTGTTGAAGGGCCAGTAGGATATACTCTTTCCTCGGGTCTAAAAAAATATCCCAATTCCCCAGGGCAGTGATTGGGGACATTGTCCTGTGTAGGGTGCTGTCTTTTGGATGGAACATTAAACGGGTGCCCTGACTCTCTGTGGTCACTAAAGAGCCCATGGCAATTATCGTAAGAATAGGAGTGTTAACCCCGGAGTCCTGGGAAAATGACCAATCTGGCCCTCATACCATCATGGCCATCTAATCATCCCCAGCTTCCAATTGGCTCATTCATTCCCCCTCCTCTCCCCTGTAACTATTCCCCAGGTCATTGCTGTAAATGAGAATGTGTTTTCAGTCAGCTTACCTGGTAAAATAAGGGTTCAAAATAAGAAAACATTTCACTATTACAAATGAGCACAGTTCAATCTCTGAGGGTCTAAAACACAAGACTTTGACCGGGATTTAATTTGATCGTGGTAAATGTTGCAGATGTTGACTCAATTACCTTTAAATGTCAAGCGCACTATATAGCACAGTTTTGGATTGAACCCCGACCTTTGATTGTTGTTATATGGGCCTGAACTGTATTAACCTAACGAAGATGATAACTTTGCTCGACTTGGGAAACTGACATTTCCCTCCAATTACACAGACAAACAAAAAGGCTACAAACACCAGAAAGGTGAACTTTCCCATCTGATATATTAATATGGACATTTCCTACACTGGAAAAGTATGGTCTGTTGAACATCCGCGAGTACAGTGAAACCTTAACCTCATATCTCAGTCCAGACTACGTGAAGGAATGTATCATTACTGAGAGACTTGGCAATTTCACTTTGAAAATAATATGTGAAATAGACAAAACGAATGTTCCTTTCGGTACTATGTAGCTAAGTGTAGTTATTCCAAGAGACAGTTGTTTAAATAAGTGGTACATTATTTTAAAAAACATTCATTCTCCAATCCATTCATTTCAATTTAACATGTACATTCATTTTCCAACCATATGTAATCTATTTTCCCAGGGCCTAAATTCTGCTGTGAACAATCAGCACATTCCGCGGTGCCATCCGTCTACCATGGTCGTGTTCAGACTTAACTTCACACGGGGAGTCCGTGGTGGGATGTGTCCCTTTGTGTATGATAGTCATCTCTACTAAGACAACCGCCAGACAAGACAATAAAAACAAACAAAGGGAACATTGAACATCAGTAGATCTGTCAGTCAATTTGCAAATTTGTGTCTTACCAATACACTTTGTGAATATCAAAGACTGGGACATAATGTTGGAGTGTGTATTTGTGAGAGAGAGAGAGAGAGAGAGTACCACCACATCACTTCCTTCTTTCTCATTTGTTCTCCTTCCAGACCTTTACCGGCGTGTCTTTAGCATGAATAAAAACAGAACCTGACCGAAATCAGACGCTCTTAATAGCTAACACAGAGATGAGGTGAAATGAAGCAAAAAGAGATGAAGGAGGGAGAGATCTCACAGACTGAATTGACGTCACTGCCACACAACCACACTAAATCTAAGTGTGACAGACTGCACACATAGGAAGAGAAAGTTCAACATGTTACTTGCATCAGCAGTGTCCTCGTGACACAACCGATAGTGAAAGTGGGTTATTGGCCGTTAACTGGGCCTGTCTGCATGTGCAGCTCAAGGATTTCCTCTTGAAGAATTCCCGTCGCAGAGAGCCGAGTTCAGCCAAGCGAAATGGGGGGGGTGTGTCCCAAATGGAACCCTATTTCATAAATAGTAGTTTACTATATAGAGAATAGGGCGCCATTTTAGATGCAGCCTGGGTCTCCAGGGTATTGGACCGGCTGGCGAGGGGGCGAACCTGATGAAGCCACTTTGTCAGGTCATGTGACCAGCCATGTCAAAACAATCACCCCTCTCTCTAACGTCGGCACAGGAGAGAGAGCAAATTAGGCTCTCTTCCCTCCAACTTACTCACAGTGCAGCAGTATACTCCTTGTTAGAGAATATCAAGGTTACTGATTTAGGAGAGAATGTTGTACTTCTGCTCCAGGACATAAAGCCTACTGTGGCTGCCTGTTCACAATCTGCAGGTTAGAGTAGAGCTGGGGCTTGAAGCAACAGAAATACAACCTGCAAGTCTGAAAACCAGAGTAACTGGAACAGATCTAGTGAAGCCACGTGCACTGCAGGTGGCAGCATTCACACAGCAGTATAGACAGTGAAGTATCCATGGTGTCAGGATATTGCAGACGGATATTAGGCTAAATTCTGTGATTCCTGTTTTTAGGGTGTACTGTACATGTCTGAGTTGATCCATTTGAAACAAACCAATAAAGACATTAAGATTAAGTACTGCAGAGGTGTACAATTTAGAATTTGGCCTGAGGTGAAGATTGTAGTCTTTTATAGAGTTATAACAGAATGGATAAGAATTATCTTGGGCTGAGAGCTGGTGGTAGAGAGAGAGGTTGTGGAGTGAAAAGTCATTATATCATTAGAAAAACTCCTCTCAAAATGTATGCCATTTAAGCCCAAGGAGACAGGCTATGGTGGGGATGAATGCTGTTAATTGTCACCCATGGCAAAATATAATTGCAGATGTGGGGGAGAGAGGATTATAAGAAACCAACGCTGCTTGGTGCCATTGGGACTGGGCTGGAGTTGGAGACAGGGGCAAATAGATGACAATTTATGATGTGTCTACCTTGCAAATGATAGACCAAATATAATACCCACTTCCAGTATCAACAATGTACATAAGAATGAAAAGTCCCATTGGAAGGACCACCATGCATGTTTTCTACTGCAACAGGTGGTGTAGCTAAACCTCCTCCCACTGTGTCAAGCACTTTAATACATAGGCCTACTTCCCCTTTGCAGAAACATCATGGCACATTATTTTCTGATATGTTTTCCTCTTGGAAAACACTAAGTAGTTAGTCATTATGCTCATACAATCATTCCATCCCCACTTTATTAAAACATTTGGATTTGGGTATAAATGTACCACAGTTCCTGAGTTTCTGATATTGAACAACACTGACTGCGTAATTTGCATACATTAACTATTATGCATTCAAATTCGCATTACAAGCCAATCAATATATTTGCGAGTTTTAGCTCAAATGAGGTGAACATTTTGCCTTCCACCAAAATGTAGAGCTGGATTATGTTTGACCACCTGCTACAAAAAAACTGAATGGCAATTAGAAGTTATACTTTGGGGAAACAGAAACACGTGTCAATGTTACTAGCGGTCAATAACCCTCGTACATGTTTCAATAATGACTTCAAGCCAACGATAACACTATAGCCAACCACCAACATTCATAGGCTACTTGAAACAACGTTTTAACTCACCCATCTGTTCTAGCAGAACACTACCAAAGAGTATCGTTCCACACCAGAAAGCAGAAAACCGAAGTAGCTCCATTTAAAGACGGATTACAAACGACTCTTCTTTTCATTTACTAGCAGCTTGATTATAGTAAATATCCAGACTTTAATTCGAGACGTTCTTCGGATTTATTTTTTCCGTCTGCCTGTTGCTCTCATGCGTCTCAAGGAACCCGGTGTTAAAGTAAATAGTGCAGTCAGAATTTGCCGCATATGAGTCAGACAGTATGTATGCACTTTCATGAAACAGGAAATCTTCAGAAAGGGCAGGACTCTTTTTTCTTCTTCTTTAGGCTACTTCTGAACTGCTGGGCTTGTAGCTCACTGGTCTTGAAACATGTTATTATGAGCACAGAGTTTTTCAGAAGGCAAAACTTGAAATGACACGCTCCAAAATAGATGACAAGGATTTCGAAAGAAGTGAGGAGAAGTATACATCCAAACAAAACATATTAATTTAACACTTCTGTACTTACAATTATGCAACATTTTGAATCATTCTTTAAATTTTTACACACTTCACTGTGCCAGTACCATAGCACACACATTACTGATCAGACAAAATACAGCTGTGTCTGATGTCCACAAACATGAGAACAAATGACATAACTTCTTTACTTGCTTCATTAGCACTTTTTTACACGGACCTCTGAAACTATTTGTAAAAGACTCGTCACCCAAGTCATAGACTGTTCACTCTGCTACCACATACCGGAGCGCCAAGTCACTTTACCCCTACCTACAAGTACAAATTACCTAGACTAACCTGTACCGCCACACATTGACTCGGTACCCCCATTGTTATTGTTATGTCAGTTTGTGTTCCTTTTTTACTTTTAACTTTAGTTTATTTAGTAAATATTTTCTTAACTCTATTTCTTGAACTGCATTTTTGATTAAGGGCTTGTAAGTAAGCATTTCACACCAGGGTCTACACCTGTTGTATTCGGTGCATGTGACAAATAAAATTTGATTTGATACATTGCATATGTCTCTTCCTGAGGAATGCTATCATTCATCAGAGGGGGGTTAGTAAAGGTGGTGAGCGCTCCTTGATGTTCCTAGGTTTTGGTTTGATGGGTGGTACTCACGGGTTAAGTCTACTGTAACATAAATAACTGGTCTATTGCTGGGCTGCCAGCATATGTTTTTGCTTGGCATACTCAAACCATGATGTCAGGCTTCAGAACCTGGGGCGCAACTTTCACTGGGGACGGGGGGGACATAACCCCACCACATTCTGAAATTGCATTTTTGTCTTCCCCCCAGTTTTATTAGTGCACTGTGATGCACTCCGGGCCCCACTTCCAAAATCCCGCGCCCCCCTGTACACGCGTGCCACGTCTATTTCTATGGGCAATAGCACTGTTCATGACACAAACCATTGACACCCCTCTTCTTGGTGGAGAGAATTTAGCCATTTTAAAGCTTATTTCCTGCAATTCTACACATTTTGTCATTGAATGCAAAGAAAATTGTACAGTTTAAAGCTCATTTTCTTGCAATTATAATCATTTTGCCATGTCTAATGTGTATTCATGTGAGTGACGAAAAAATGAAACAATACTACCTGTGATAAAAACGTAAGTAATAAAACTAGCTGACATGGGGTAGTTCATCTGGACATTTCTGACAAGTTAGAAATAGCTCTCTAATGTATGCAATGACAAGAGGAACTGATTATGCATTACCAAATTTCGAAATTGCACCTTGTGCATTCCAGTATTACAACTTTAAAAATTAAGTATAAAGCTGGAGTGAGTTCCTTTAAAATACAAAAACTTTTCGCCAACAAAAAAAAATAGTGTTAGCTTATGTTTCATCCCCTCTTGACTGAAATTATGTCTGAAGTGAATGAACTAGCTAGATAGCTAGCTACCACAGCTGGTTCAGCTCTAGCCTCTAGCTACACTATATATACAAAAGTATGTAGACACCCTTCAAATGGGTGGATTCGGCTAATTAAGCCACACCCATTGCTGACAGGTGTATAAAATCGGAGCACACAGCCATGTAATCTCCAAACATTGGCAGTAGAATGGCCTTACTGAAGAGCTCAATGACTTTCAACGTGGCACCGTCACGGACCCCTAGGGGCAGGACGGGGCGATCCAGCTATGTTGTGTGCAAGATTAGGTTTATTATATGAATTCAAATCAAATATTATTAGTCACATGCGCAGAATACAACAGGCCTTACAGTGAAATGCTTATATACAAGCCCCTAACCAGCAATGCAGCTAAAAAAACAAGAATAAGAAATAAAAGGAACAAGTAATTAAAGAGCAGAGGTAAAATAACAATAGCGAGACTATTTACAGGAGGTACCGGTACAATAAGGGCACAGGGCGAGACCCAGATGTAGACACAGGAGGCAGATGGTTTGAGTCTTTGATATTTATTATATTCCAAGGGGCAGGCAAGAGCATGGTCATGGGCAGGCAAAAGATCATACCAAGGTCAGAGTCCAGGAGGTACAGGGTGGCAGGCAGGCTCGAGGTCAGGGCAGGCACTATGGTCAGGCAGGCTGGTTCAGAGTCAAGGCAAGCAAGGGTCAAAACCGGGAGGAGAAGCAAAAACAGAGAAAAGGACAAAACAGGAGCAAGGAAATAACACGCTGGTTGACTTGA
Source organism: Oncorhynchus mykiss (assembly GCF_013265735.2). Classification (NCBI taxonomy): domain Eukaryota; kingdom Metazoa; phylum Chordata; class Actinopteri; order Salmoniformes; family Salmonidae; genus Oncorhynchus; species Oncorhynchus mykiss. The sequence goes on along the minus strand of NC_048582.1, from coordinate 33,026,985 downwards.
CAAGACGAACTGGCAACACAGGAATAAGTACCCAGGGACTAATGAGGAAAACAGGTGACACCTGGAGGTGGGTGAAGACAATTACAAACACAGGTGAATCAGATAGGTACAGAGTCAATGTGCGGTGGCACCGATTAGTTCGAGGTAATTGAGGTATAGTGCCTTGCAAAAGTATTCATCCCCCTTGGCATTTTTCCTATTTTGTTGCATTACAACCTGTAATTTAAATGGGTTTTTATTTGGATTACATTTAATAGACACATACAAAATAGTCCAAATTGGTGAAGTGAAATGAAAAAAATAACTTGTTTCAAAAAATAAAAATAAAAAATAAAAATGTAAGAGTGGTGCGTGCATATGTATTCACTTTCCTACGAAGCCCTAAATTAGATCTGGTGCAACCAATTACCTTCAGAAGTCACATAATTAGTTACATAAAGTCCACCAGTGTGCAATCTACGTGTCTATGTGATCTCAGTATGTATACATACACCTGTTCTGAAAGGCAGCAGAGTCTGCAACACCACTAAGCAAAGGGCACCACCAAGCAAGTGCCACAATGAAGACCAATGAGCTCTCCAAACAGATCAGGGTTGGGTTATAAAAAAATATCCGAAACGTTGAACATACCACGGAGCACCATTAAACCCATTGTAAAAAAATTGAAAGAATATGGCACCACAACAAACCTGCAACGAGAGGGCCGCCCACCAAATCTCACAGACCAGGCAAGGAGGGCATACATCAGAGGCAACAAAGAGACCAAAGATAACCCTGAAGGAGCTGTAAAGCTCCACAGTGGAGATCTGTCCATTGGACCAATTTAAGCCATACACTTCACAGAGCTGGGCTTTAGGGAAGAGTGGCCAGAAAAAAGCCATTGCTTAAAGAAAAAAATAAGCAAACACGTTTGGTGTTCGCCAAAAGGCATGTGGGAGACTCCCCAAACATACGGAAGAAGGTACTCACTCTGGTCAAATGAGACTGAAATTGAGCTTTTTGACCATCAAGTAAAACGCTATGTCTGGCGCAAACACAACACCTCTCATCACCCCGAGAACCTCATCCCGAGAACACCATCCCCACAGTGAAGCATGGTGGTGGCAGCATCATGCTGTGGGGATGTTCTTCACCGGCAGGGACTGGGAAACTGGTAAGAATTGAAGGAATGATGGATGTGAATAGGGGTGAATAGTTATGCACACTCAAGTTTTCTATTTTTTTGTCTTATTTCTTGTTTGTTTTACAAAAAAACTGGATAAAAAGTGATTGGCATGTTGTGTAAATCAAATTATACAACCCCCCCCCAAAATCTATTTTAATTCCAGGTTGTAAGGCAACAAAATATGAAAAATGCCAAGGGGGTGAATACTTTCGCAAGTCACTGTGACATTTACATGTGGACAGAGTTATTAAGGTGACTATGCATAGATAATAACAGAGAGTAGCAGCGGCATAAAAGGGGGTTAGGGTGGGCAATGCAAATGAGCAAATAGTATGGGTAGCCATTTGATTAGATTCTCAGGAGTCTTATGGCCTGGGGTAGAAGCTGTTTAGAAGCCTCTTGGACTTAGACTTGGCACTCTGGTACCGCTTGCTGTGGGGTAGCATAGAAAACAGTCTATGACTAGGGTGGCTGGAGTCTTTTACAATTTTTAGGGCCTTCCTCTGACACCGCCTAGTGTAGAGGTCCTGGATGAAAGGAAACTTGGCCCCAGTGATGTACTGGGCCGTACGCACTACCCTCTGCAGTGCCTTGCGGTCGGAGGCCGAGCAGTTGCCATACCAGGCAGTGATGCAACCAATGCTCTCGATGGTGCAGCTGTAGAACATTTGAGGATCTGAGGACCAATGCCAAATCTTTTCAGTCTCCTGAGGGGGAATAGGTTTTGTCGTGCCCTCTTCATGACTGTCTTGGAATGCTTGGACCATGTTAGTTTGTTGATGTGGACACAAGGAAGGAACTTGAAGCTCTCAACCTGCTCCACTACAGCCCGTCAATGAGAATGGGGGCATGCTCGGTCCTCCTTTTTCAGTAGTCCACAATCATCTCCTTTGTCTTGTCTTTGTCTTGATCACGTTGAGGGAGAGGTTGTTGGCCAGGTCTCTTACCTCCTTCCTATAGGCTGTCTCGTTGTTATCGGTAATCATGCCTACCACTGTTGTGTCATCGGCAAACTTAATGATGGTGTTGGAGTCGTACCTGGCCGTGCAGTCATGAGTGAACAGGGAGTACAGGAGGGGACTGAGCATGTACCCCTGAGGGGCCCCTGTGTTGAGGATCAGCGTGGCGGATGTGTTGTTACCTACCATTACCACCTGGAGGCGGCCCGTCAGGATGTCCAGGATCCAGTTGCAGAGGGAGGTGTTTCGTCCCAGGGTCCTTATTGATGATCTTTTAGAGCACTGTGGTGTTGAACGCTGAGCTGCAGTCAATGAATAGCATTCTCACATAGGTGTTACTTTTGTCCAGGTAGGAAAGGGCTATGTGGAGTGCAATAGAGATAGCATCATCTGTGGATCTGGTAGGGCTGTATGCAAATTGGAGTGGGTCTAGGGTTTTTGGGATAATGGTGTTGATGTGAGCCATGACCAGCCTTTCAAAGCACGGGTCGGTAGTCTTTCAGGCAGGTCACCTTAATGTTCTTGGGCATGGGTGGTCTGCTTAAAAAAACATGTTGGTATTACAGACTTGGACAGGGAGAGGTTGAAAATGTTAGTGAAGACAGTTAATCAGCTCTTGCTCACAGTACACGTCCTGGTAATCACAATACACCTCCTTGTGAAAGTTGACCTGTTTAAAGTTCACATCGGCTGTGGAGAGAGTGATCACACAGTCGTCTGGAACAGCTGGTGCTCTCATGCATGTTTCAGTGTTATTTGCCTCTCTGCTCGCTGAGAGGTAGTTTAGCTCGTCTGGTAGGCTCGTGTCACTGGGCAGTTCTCGGCTGCGCTTCCCTTTATAGTCTGTAATGGTTTGCAAGCCCTGCCACATCCGACGAGCGTCAGAGCCGGTGTAGTACAAGTGAATTACAGTGTCCTCTGTAATTATTTCGACAGTGAAGCATTTTTTCTTCTTTTGGCTCTATACTCCAAAAGTGTCACTCCCTGATCTGTTTCACCTGTCCTTGTGATTGTCTCCACCACCTCCAGGTGTCGCTTATTTTCCCTGGTTTATTTATCCCTGTGATTCCGGTCTCTCTGTGCCAGTTCGTCTTGTATGTTCAAGTCAACCAGCGTGTTTTTCCCATGCTCCTGCTTTTCTATTCTCTTTTACCAGTCCTCCCGTTTTAAACCTTTGCCTGTTTTTCATTCCCGCCTGCCTGACCATTCTGCCTACCTTGACCTCGAGCCTGCCTGCCTGCCTTCCATTCTGTACCTCTGGAACTCTGAACTGGTTTTGACCTTTTGCCTCTCCACAACCTTTCTCTTGCCTACCCCTTTTGGATTGTTAATAAACATCTTGGACTCTAACCATTTGTCCCCTGTGTCTGTGTAACGGATGTGAAACGGCTAGCTTAGTTAGCGTGGGCGCTAAATAGCGTTTCAATCAGTGACGTCACTTGCTCTGAGACCTTGAAGTAGTAGTTCCCCTTGCTCTGCAAGGGCCGCGGCTTTTGTGGAGCGATGGGTAACGATGCTTCGAGGGTGACTGTTGATGTGTGCAGAAGGTCCCTAGTTCGCGCCCGGGTATGGGCGAGGGGACGGTCTAAAATTATACTGTTACATCTGCATCTGGGTCTCGCCTTGTGCCCTTACAGTACGAACTGGCCATGACAGAGGTAGCATACCTGGACCAGCTCCGCCACGCTGTCTCCCTGCAGGGAGCCACCATTGGGAGGCATGAGGAGCTACTTGAGGACCTTCTGGAAGGGCTTGGTTCACTGACGGAACCACGACCAGGGGTTTAATAGGGATCAAATCCCGTTAACGGGATCGTTTTGACAACATCCGGTGAAATGGCAGAGCGCCAAATTCAAATAAAATTCTTAGAAATATTTAACTTTCATACAATCACAGGTGCAATACACCAAATTAAAGCTTGACTTCTTGTTAATCGAGCCACCCTGTCAGATTTCAAAGGGGCATTACGGCGAAAGCAAACCATGCTATTATCTGAGGACAGCACCCCATCAAACAAACACATGACAATCATACTTCAACCCGCCAGGCGCGACACAAAACTCAGAAATAACAATATAATTAATGCCTTACCTTTGAAGAGCTTCTTCTGTTGGCACTCCAATATGTCCCATAAACATCACAAATGGTCCTTTTGTTCGATCAATTCCAACGTTATATCTCCAAAATGTCCATTTATTTGGTTCATTTGATTCAGAAAAACACAGGTTCCAACTTGCCCGACATGACTACACATTATCTAATAAGTTACCTGTAAACTTTGTCCAAACATTTCAAACAACTTTCCTAATCCAACTTTAGGTATTTAACATGAATAATCAATCAAATTTAAGATAGGATAAACTGCGTTCAATAGCCGATAAAATTAAAGTGGAGCGAGCTTCAGGTCGCGCGCCCCAACCACAACAGTACACTTGGCTATCCACCCAGATAGGAAATGGCTACTACTTCATTACTCAAAGGAAAAACAAACCAATTTCTAAAGACTGTTGACATCTAGTGGAAGCAATATGAACTGCAACCAAGTGCCTTAGAAATCTTGATCCACATAGAAAACCCATTGAAAACACTGTCACCTGGAAAAAAAAATATTCCTGGATGGTTTGTCCTCGGGTTTTCGCCTGCCAAATAAGTTCTGTTAAACTCACAGACATTATTCAAACAGTTTTAGAAACTTCAGAATGTCTTCTATCCAAACGCAGGAGTGCGAGGAGGTCTGGCCTGGGTCACACTCGTTCATCCGCAGTGGCTCGCTCACCTTCTAAGGAATCTGGAGCCACCCGAGCTCCCTCGAGAATCATCAGCGACGGGTGAGTCAGATACTCCGGAACCTATGCAACTGGGCAGGGCTAGATTATCGCCTAAGGGACGTTCACATAGAATGAGTTCCAACAGCTGTCTGTACTGTGGGGCTGCAGGACATTATATTGCCACCTGACCAGGTAACTGGGCACAAGTACTCTGGTGAGCCAGACTGGGAATCTTCTTAATCCCATTAACCATACTCCCTGCTTTGTTATACTGCTGTGGGGAGACCAGTCTAAAACTCTACGGGTGCTAATTGACTCTGGGGCAGATGAGAGTTTTAATGTTTCTACTCTAGTTTCTGAATGAGGTATTCCCACTCAATTTCTCTCTGTTCCCATGGACACTAGAGCACTGGACGGACGCTCCATTGGTAGAGTCACCCACAGCACTGTTCCTATTAATCTATGGGTTTCAGGAAATCACAGTGAGGTAATACAGCTGCTTCTCATTAAGTCTACGCATGTTCCAGTTGTTTTGGGATTTTCCTGATTTAAAAAACACAACCCCGTCATTGATTGGACCACAAATTCAATCCTGGGTTGGAGTCCGTTTTGCCATTCCCATTGCCTCAAAGCGAGACAGCCTTCTTTGGGCTTAAGTCAAATCTCAGATTTCCCTACCTTCCCCACAGAGTACCACAACCTCCTGGAGGTTTTCAGCAAAGCACAGGCTACTTCTCTTCCCCGGCATCATCCTTATGATTGTGCCATTGATCTCCTCCCAGGTGCCGGAGACCAAGGCCATGGAGGAGTGCATAGTGGAGTCTCTAGCTACTGGGTCTGTCCGTCCATCTGCTTCTCCTGCCGGCACAGGGTTTTTCTTTGTGGAGAAGAAGGACAAGTCCTTGCGTCTGTGGATTGACTACCGTGGTCTTAATGATATTACGATTAAGAATCGTTACCCCCTACCACACCACTCCTCTCCTCGGCTTTTGAACCTCTCCAGGGGGCCACCATTTTTTCCAAGATGGACCTTTGGAATGCCTACCACCTGGCTCGGATACGCGAAGGAGATGAGTGGAAGACAGCATTCAACACAGCCAGTGGATATTATGAGTACCAGGTCATGCCATTTGGACGCTGTCTTCCAGGCTCTGGTAAACGATGTGCTCCGGGATATGTTAAACCAGTTTGTGCTCGGATACCATGATGACATCCTGTATTTTTCCCGGTCTGCCCAAGAACATGTTCTGCAAGTCAGACAGGTCCTTCAGCGCCTCCTGGAGAACCAATTGTTTGTAAAAGACGAGACGTGTGAGTTCCACTGCTCTAGCTCTATCTCCTTTCTGGGATATGTCGTTGCTGAGGGAAATGTCCAGATGGATCCTGGAAAGGTGAAAGCAGTGGTGGATTGGCCTCAACCCACGTCCAGGGTGCAGTTGCAACGTTTCCTAGGTTTTGCTAACTTCTACTTCTGTTTCATTTGGGGTTACAGCACCCTGGCAGCCCTCCTCTCTGCACTCTGCACCTCTCTCAAAGTACAGTTTACATGGTCTCCTGCTGTCAACAAAGCCTTTGTGGACCTGAAGCATCGGTTCACAACAGCACCCATCCTCATCCATCCGGACCCGTCCCGTCAATTTGTGGTTGAGGTTGAAGCTTCTGAAGTTGGAGTGGGGGCCAACCTGTCTCAGCGATCTGCCCAGGACTAAAAGTTTCATCCCAGTGCCTTCCTGTTCCATCGACTCAACTCTGCAGAAAGAAACTACGATGTGGCTAACCAAGAACTCCTGGCAGTCAAGATGGCACTGGAGGAGTGGAGACACTGGCCTGAGGGAGCTGAACATTCGTTTTTGGTCTGGACCGACCACAAGAATCTGGAATATCTCCGCACAGCCTCTGCCACTCCCTCTGAATCTGAGGCCATCCTCACTGCCTCTTGTTTGATGGCTTCTGTTGTTTGGGGAATTGAGGCTCTGGTCCGCAAGGCTCAGCCTTCCCAGTCGGACCTTGGGCCCGGCTAACTGTCTGTGCCTGATGTGGTCCGGTTTAAGGTCCTGGAATGGGCTCACTCCTCCAGGCTTATCGGTCATCCTGGTACTCACAGGACCCTGGCTTTCCTACGTCAATACTTCCAATGGCCTGCTATGGTTCCTGATGTCTCAGCCTTGGTCGCCGCATGCATGGTATGCGCGACAAAGCAAGACTCCGTCTGGCCTCCTACTGCCACTTCCTGATCCTCATCGCCCCTGGTCCCATATTTCTCTGTATTTCGTCACTGGGCTTCCCCCGTCAGATGGTAACACCACGATTCTGATGGTGGTGGATAGGTTTTCCAAAGCCACCCATTTCATCCCAAGTTACCTTCAGCCAAGGAGACGGCCCAGCTCATGGTGCAGCACGTATTCCGAATCCATGGACTCCCGGTCGACATGGTCTCGGATCGGGGTCCTCTGTTCTGGTCCCAATTCAGGAAGGCGTTCTGCATCCTTATCGGGTCGTCGGCCAGTCTGTCCTCCGGGTTTCATCCCCAATCCAACGGCCAGTCGGAGCGAGCCAATCAAGACATGGAGACGACACTTCGGTGTCTGGTTGCCAGTAACTCCACCACCTGGAGCCAGCAACTGATCTGGGTGGAATATGCTAGGAACACTCTTCCCTGCTCGGCTACTGGACTCTCCCCCTTCGAATGCTCCATGGGGTATCAGCCTCCGCTCTTCCCAGAGCCAGAAGTTGAGGTCAACATACCCTCAGCCCAGATGTCCATCCGCCGCTGTCGGTGTACCTGGAAAAGAGCTTGGGCGGGTCTTCTCAAGACCACCTCCAGGTATCGTCGACAATCGGACCGCCAACAGACTCTGGCTCCCTGCTATCGGATCGGACAGAGGGTATGGTTGTCCACAACGGGACTTGCTTACTGTCACGCTCTGATCTGTTTCACCTGTCTCTGTGATTGTCTCCCCCCACCTCCAGGTGTCACCCGTTTTCCCAATTTGTCCCTGGGTATTTATTTGGGTGTTCCCTGTTGGTCTGTTGCTAGTTCATCTTGTCTTGTCAAGTCAACCAGCGTGTTTTTCAGTGCTCGTGCTTTTTCTTATCTCTTTTGCTAGTCCTCCTGGTTTTGACCCTTGCCTGCCTTGACTCTGAACCCGCCTGCCTGACCATTCTGCCTGCCCTGACCTTGAGCCTGCCTGCCATTCTGTACCTCCTGGACCCTGACTATGTTTATGATCTCTTGCCTGCCCGTTGGATTATAATAAATATCAGAGACTCAAATCATCTGCCTTCCGTGTCTGCATCTGGGTCTCGCCCTGTGCCCTCATAATAACTTTCTCACTCATCTTCATTCACGATTCATTCAGGATTATCCATAAACATGGTAGCATCCACATTCATGTAGAAGTGTTTCGAAACATATTCTATTCTTTACAATACAAGTAACCCCAAAAGGACCCCAACGTTGTTTAGAAATGCATGAAATGAGCTTTAGATGCCCAAGAAATCTGAGGGGTCGGGTGTCTGAGGGAGGACCCCTAGACCCCCAACAGTTTATGTCCCCCCGACAACCCTGACCTTGAGACCTGAGCCTCGTAACTCTATACAGATGACGCCTCTCCCTCTCTACACAACAAGGTATGGCTGCCTTTCATTGCAGTGCAATAACACTCACATAACACATTCACAATGGTTATTTTTCTGTATTTATCTCGTTGGTGAGAATTTCTGTATGAAAGATCATTTGTTTATAATGTACGAACCTTTACGTTTTGTGGTGAGTGTGTGTGTGGGTGGGTGCACGTGTCTGTGTGTGTGCACATGCGTGCACGTGCGTGCATGTGAGTAGAGTAGAGTAGAATAGAGTTAATCCCAATTTGGAAAATTGTTTATCACAGCAACAATGACCAACGCATAAAAAACAACAACACATATCACAACACATAAAGGCACCTGCACCATAGTATCCCTAAAAGAATATAGTGCATGCATGTGTACTGTATGTGTGTGTGTGTGTGTGTGTGTGTGTGTGTGTGTGTGTGTCAAATTTTGTTTCAAATATTTTTTATTGAACACACACAAGAATGGTGTATAGGTATACAAGACAGGTATACAATTCTTATCTAAACATAAAAGAGCATACAGGAACAACAAGAGAGTAATTCCCCAGATGCAGATTTAACTTTGTGAATCATTCGGTCACTCACTTTTTTTCGAAGTTGTCTGGCGAGTAATTTGTGTGGTTTGTCACCAAACTCAAAATATTTTTACTTGGCATAGAGAAAAGATTTAGCAATTTTAGCTGAGAGAATCTGATTACATTCATATTTTAACGAGGTAATTTTTTTTGTTTCTCCATAGATGGATGGCTAGCATTCTCCCTATCCAGTAAGTGAATTTGTCCCTCCAGTTCTTCCAGTTTTCCTCTGTTTTGTCTACTCCTGGCAACCTGAAAGGAGATGATACAGCCTCTCAGATAAGCCTTCAGTGTTTCCCACAATAATGCTGGGGAAGTCTCTGTGTTGTCGTTGGTATCAAAGAAAAATGTACTTTGGTCTTTAAGATATTCACAGAATGTTGGTTCTGTGATGAGCTGAGGATTCAACCTCCAGACCCTCTCGTTTGGTACAATGTCACCCAATCTCAGGGAGAAGGTGAGTGGACTGTGGTCCGAGATTATAATATCATGATACCTCACATTACAGGTATAGGGGAGTAGTTTTGCATCAACCAAAAAGTAGTAAATTCGAGTGTAAACATTGTGAACATGAGAGTAAAAGGAGTATGCCCTACCCGTAGGGTTAGCGATCCTCCATATATCAAATAAGTTAGCATTTTTTATGTAGGTATTCAAGAATTCGCCTGAATAGGAGGTAGGGGTTCGCCGGGTAGAGGATCTATCTAAATATTGGTCTAGCACACGGTTAAGGTCCCCTCCAATGACCAGGTTAGTATGGGAGATATCTGGAATCAGGGCAAGGACTCTTTTGAAAAAAGAGGGGTTATCAATGTTTGGCCCATAGATATTTAGTAGAGTTACTGAAGTAGAGTGGATTTCTCCTATTACGATCACATACCGACCCTCTTTATCTGCAATAGTGGTTTTATGTAGAAAGGGAATTCCTTTCCGTACCAGAATCGCTGTGCCTCTCATTTTGGCAGAGAAGTTAGTGATACACTTGCCCCAACCACCTACAATTAAGTCTGCTATGAGAGTTATTTTTCAGATGGGTTTCTTGCAAAAAATATAATATCAGACGAGAGTGCTTTCAAGTGGGCTAGGACCTTGCCTCTCTTAATTGGTTCATTTAAACCCTTGACATTCCAGGAAGTGAATGTAAGCCCCGCCCTCCTCTTGTTTGTAGTTCCTATGGTGGCCTGCATAACATGTAACTTGATAAAAAGGTAAGAATGCGCACCAAGCCATCACGATCAGCATATGTAGCACCTACACCCGAGCAGTATCCAACCCACCCCTACCCCCTGCAAGCACCTTTACTTCCCACCCTATTCCCCAACACTTACACCCCCCCCCCCCACCAACCCACATTTAACAGGTATGCACAAACAGGAGAGAAAAAAAAGGAACAATAAAAATAATAAACACATTGTCTGGCCGATGCCAAAGCAGCATGGCGCGACCTCGAACAAGAGGTAAAACAAAAATAAAATCCCAACTATACGTTCACCTCTCACTGTCCTAGAACTTCTACTAACATATGAACTGAGAAGGCTCCCGCAAATAAAGTGTTCAGTTAGCATCTAATAAACCTAAACAGAATAAGTTGCAACTTAAACATATTGCGCGCTTAAGCGTCATCCTGGGTCAATCCCAGAGATAAGCAAGATATAACCTCACAAGATTATATTGCTAAGCAATGCCGGTCAAAACATGAACCATCCACAACTGACATAGACAGCCGTACCTTTACATACTGTGGGTCAGGAGAACAAGGATTTTGCAAAATTAGATATACCCCCCCCAATAAAAAAAAATATATATATATATAAAAAAAATATATATATATATATATATATATACACATACACACACAGAAACATTTTTCATTTTTAAGATTAATTAATATATATACATACATACATACACACACATATATACACATATACACATACACATACATACATACATACATACATATATACACATACACACACACACATACACACATCTACACACCCACACTCATACATACATACACACCCACACCCACACAAAAAAATGCACATATAAAAATACATATTTAAAAAATATGTATATACATCCATATGCACATATACACATACACACATACAAACATTCATACCCCAGAATAACAATCTACACTGATTTAAAATATACACATACATAATACTAAAATGCTAAGAGAAAATAGTAATAAAGTACAAATAGTAATTATATGTACGCACACCTACACAGACACAAGCACTACAGAGGGCTGGTGGGAATCTAGTCCGGAGAGCGGCCCACTGCTAGACAAAGGCAGAACGGCACAAAACATCAACTTGCTAACCAGGTGTCTGCGTCTGCCCCTTCCCAACCATCACCCCCAGTCCCCTACAAGCAATAAATAAATGGTATGGTAATAAGAATAATGTAAGGATTGTAAAATAAATAACAAAACAAAACTGGGGGAATATAAGTATATCCATCCGAAGGTGTCAGTGATCAAACCTGGAAGTAAAACTATGCATCGCTCTGAGCACAGCCGGGATGAAAGTGAATTTAACGTTAAGTGAGAGCTCTGACCACCATCCATCAGCGTCTTACATGTTCGGTAGCCCTTGTTGAGCCCATTTAATACGGTTTCACCCATTATGGTGTAGTATGGATTCGAGTCCATGAGCAGACCCTAACACACAATGACAAGGCACTCTAACCTGTACGGGGGATTGGCGTATATTCCCGGATAAACCTCTCTGCGTCCAAAACCGAGGGGAGCCAAATCTTCTCACTGGAAGGCGGGGTAACTCTTAGTCTTGTAGGGAAAGCAAGGTTGGGCGAAGATGGAGTTTGTAGAGTTTGGTCATGACATCTTTGTAGTCGGCGCGATGCTTTGCCACATCGGGCGCATAATCCTCATAGACACGGAATGGGTGCCCTTTATGTGACAGGTTGCCTCTCATTCGAGCTTCACGCAGGATAAGATCCTTGGTCTTGAAACTGTGACAACAGATGATTACTGGGCGAGGATGTTGGCCCGGTCCAGGCACTGGGACAAGGGAGCGATGTGCACGGTCCAGCTGGGGATCCGAAGCCAAAACATCCGATCCCATAGCATCCTTCAATAGCTTGGCGAAGAAGTCGGTGGGGCGAGAGCCCGCCTCCACCCCCTCTGCAAGACCAACAACGCGAAGGTTATTACGTCTGGATCGGCCCTCCAGGTTCACCACTTTCACAGAAAGCCTCTGCACACTATCCTTCAATGACGTGCATAGCTTCTCTAACTCGTCGATCCTACCAGCGTTGAATTCAGAAGCCTTCTCAAGGTCCACAATATTCTGGCCATGTGAAGCGACCGTTCGAATGATGCTCTCGATTTTGGTGTCCAGTTCAGCAATAGTGGCCTTAAGATTGTCAGCTATAGCAACACGTAGCTCCCCCAAAGCCTGGGTAAGTTCTGTAAGTGTCACGTTGTTGCATGTGCCTCCCGCCATGTCTGTCTCGTTGTTTAGTGGGGAGTAGGCCTCCGCTGTGGATTTATTGTCCTTTGGTCGCTTATTACGCAGCATTTTCATATAAAAAGTTACAATCTTGTATTAGAAAGAAACGTTTGTTGTAATTAGTGCCAATATTTCGCAAAAAAAGTTGCAGGAGCCTCTCACACACAGCCGTTCACTCCAACATGCTAGCTCCGCCCCTCGGGTGTGTCAAATTTTCAGCACAGGAAGATGGCCAAGCCACAAGGTGGAGGCCACAGAGGCTGTGAAGTAAGTCATAAACACAGTTCTAACTGACCTATGCACGTAGGACAACAAAACGATCAACCCAGCCTCCTCACTCAACACGACGTGTAAACACAAACCTGTTCTATCTTTCTTTTAATAACTTTATCTACTTCACCTCAATAAATTAAAAAAATACAACCATGTTCCTAAAGAAATCATACACATCTGTATTAATATTATGCCCTCACATGAGCTTTAAAGAGAAAGGCAGGCTTCAGTTTCAGTCACAGCTTACATTTGCAATGTTTTGTCAAATCAACAAGAAGTAGGCAAACATCCTGAGTGGAATTTTGTTCAATAGCAGGTGCTTGACATTCATGTAAACCTCTCAGGCCAAGTCTGCAAACCAAGAAACCGATGACATATCTCTGTATGCCTTCCTTACTAAAACACTGATGACAAACAACCACAACAAGCACATTTATAGACATTCTAAAATGTCAGCCTCTTTAACACCTCTCTGTCTTAGTTACTGAAGATACTAACTCTCTCCCACACGCATGCAAGCACATGCGTTCACGCAAAAAGTTGGACCCAAACCCAAATGTACCCGACGACAACCAGACCTAGACCCAATTGAACATTAGTTACAAAAAAAGTATGTTTATCAGCCAAGATGCTCTTCTAGTTAATAAATTCCTTAAGTAAAATAATACAAATGTCGCCATCAAAATCCGCCAGTTTAAGCCAAAGATACGGCCTTCCACATCTGCAGTGGAAGGTGGCCGAGCTACCGTGATGTTTGTCAGACCATGAGAATCCCCTCCCCCAAAAGGCTTAGACTTTTAGAGTGTTTTTATGAATTGGTCTTTAAAATGTTGGCTAGGCCTTCTATAAGTCAATAAATTCACCTTATTAGCGTAAAATGAATATGCTATGCAAAGCCGTGGTCGGGTCCATCAGCTGTAGTTGTAACCTGATGACCCACCTGGGTCGGGTGGGCCGGTGAAGATCTCTAACACACACACACACACACACACACACACACACACACACACACACACACACACACACACACACACACACACACACACACACACACACACACTTATGTTCCCTCCCCTGTATGGCATTCACTGGAATTACGCTATATAGATTACAGGAACATTTAGAGAAATCACTGGTCAGCCACCCTGATCCCAGTAGAGAACTATAAACAAAGCTAGATAATGAAGTGTCAGTTCTTGAGGTAGGGGAGCTGACTTACTGGTATGGTTTTATGTAGTTGTTGGAGAGTTCCCAATGAGTTAGCGTAACATGTAGGGCTGCTCCTCTTACCATCAAGATTAATCAACAGTATGGACGCATGCATTTATAAGTTATGAGACGATCAGGATTGAAGCATTTTTATTTGAAAAGCATGACACATCTGGAGAAAAGTACATTACATTGTTTGAAAAATGTCCCGAACTCTCTCTTTTGTGTTATTATTCTGATTGGCAAAGAGGTTGTAACAAGGTAATGACACTCCCATAACCTCTTAGGTCTAAAACCTGCTTTAGGGACTGCATCCACACCCTAATATGAACTCCTTGGTGATAACACTCCTGCAGCAACTCAAGGGAAAGTGACTCACCAACACACTACCCTCAATCTACCTTATGTGTCATGCCAATGAGCACTACTTGCAGGGACAGAACTCTGCAGAGTTCAACCAGTCAAACAGGAGACTGAAATGAGATATGATCCAGTCCCCTATTGCTGTGCAGTATGTTAAAGTTTGTTCCGTGGTGAAGTAGTTATGTATGAACAATGGTAGTCTATGATTAGGTCTGGTTAAAGATGTTGACCACACCAGCCTATCTTTAATTAGTAAACCATAATGCAAGTGTGCTTTAGACAGAAACCAGCCATTCTCTCTTTACTGCCCCCATTGGATATCAAGTAGCAACAGCAGCAAGACTTGACCATACCAAGCTCAGTTTACTTATCAACACATCACACACACAACGAACAATATCCTACCTACATCATACATAACTGAGAAGTGTTGTTTATGCAACGCCTTGCCACGAATTGCCCCATGGATTTGCCGTGCATGGGAAGGATGGAGGAAGTAAAGTCTCAGAGAGGTCACGCTGACAACACACCCACTATCTTCTGTTACCTTCCTGAAATGCTTCGTCTTAACATTAGTCACACAGTAGGGCCCGTTTATCAGAGCCACTCCAAAACGCTGCCACCACATCACAACATATTTTTAGGCCATTGTTCTCCAGGGGAAAATTGAGCGGTGTCCAAGAAAGGTCTAGCTTTTGATGGGAAATGTATTTAGTGGAGACAAAACAAACAACTCAGGGCCTGCCGCTGATAGGGGTTTGAGTTTGGCAACATACTGTTGCTGGAAATATGTTGTTTCTCCCTCCGTTTTTATGGTTAGTGATCCAAACACCATGAATGCAGTCAAGAATGTTGTAAAATGTACACAGGTCTACACAGGTCTGTGTTAGAAAACTGTTCAAAACTCTGGCTAAATCGCAATGTCATGTTCCCATTGATAAGAAGTGCAATAATAGAACAAAAACGACAGAACACAAACATGAAAGAATGCGAACCTTGTATTTTCTGATTTCCAGGAAAGCATTTTATGTGAATATTTGTTTTATAGTGCCGAAATTAACAATAATTTAATAATTTTGTAAGAACCCATATCATCATTGTGATCACATCATCATCACTGGGATTATTATTATTTGACCCTGCTGGTCATTTATGAACATTTGAACATCTTGGCCATGTTCTGTTATAATCACCACCTGGCACAGCCAGAAGAGGACTGGCCACCCCACATAGCCTGGTTCCTCTCTAGGTTTCTTCCTATGTTCTGGCCTTTCTAGGGAGTATTTCCCGAGCCACTGTGCTTCTACACCTGCATTGCCTGCTGTTTGGGGTTTTAGGCTGTGTTTCTGTACAGCACTTTGAGATATCAGCTGATGTAAGAAGGGCTATATAAATAACTTGGATTTTATCATTCATCTTCCAACATCCTAGAGAACCACAAAGGCCCATAACCACCTCTCGTTATATCCCCAGGCAAGACAAGAATCAGTGGGGTGGTTTACAAGAAATCTGGATTAAAGAAGAAATCTGGTAGGGTCTAATTGCTTCAAGAGGATTATCTTTGTGTACATGGAGAGTTTGGTTGGACCCGGTCTTGGTATTTGTTCCCAGCCTGTCATTATGTGATGTCTGTGGGGAGAGGCAAATAGAGGGTGGTCATGCCACTCTCCAAACCCAGATTAAAGGGGACTGTTACAGCCAGAACGGTTGAGAGAGCCCCCTTCTTTTCTCTGGATGAAAACAATTCAATATTATGCATCACTGGTGTGAGTAAGGGAAAGAGAATACTTCTTACACAGGGAATGTGCATAGCATGACCTACATCAACAAATACTACAGTATACTATGGAATAAATACTATTGCATTCAATGTAGTGTTTTTTCTGACTTTACTGTAGTATTCACTGTTGTGTTTTTGCGGACTAAAGTCTGCAAAAACACTACAGTGAATACTGTACTATTTACTTGAGTATAATGTAGTATTTACAGTTGACTACAGCATAAATACTGTAGTAAAAGAAAACTGCAGTACTGTATATAATATAATAATTAATGTGGTGTTTTTGCAGACTAGTATACTGTAATATTTACTGTAGTGCTTTTGTGGACATTACTGTAGCATTTACTATAGTGTTTTTGTTTTATTATCTTTGAAATACAAGTTGAGGCTTTTATATATATACGGAACACAATATGGTCAATAATTGGCATGAAGGTTTCTCAGTTAGAGGGTGGAACAAATTCTACAGTATAGACCTAAGTATTCTACAGTATACTACAACGTTCTGTAGTAAGTACTACACATGATCGAGGGATACTACAGTGTGTAGTATAGTATTCTACAGTATACTACAACGTTCTGTAGTAAGTACTACACATGATCGAGGGATACTACAGTGTGTAGTATAGTATTCTACAGTATACTACAACGTTCTGTAGTAAGTACTACACATGGTCGAGGGATACTACAGTGTGTAGTATAGTATTCTACAGTATACTACAACGTTCTGTAGTAAGTACTACACATGGTCGAGGGATACTACAGTGTGTAGTATAGTATTCTACAGTATACTACTTAAGAATTCTATAATGAGTAATGTAGTATTCTATAGTAAACTGTATTATTTTTTCATGTGGGATATGACCTGGGAAAATCTAATAGAATGATCAGGTCTTTAATCAAGCTGGTTTTCATCATTTGATAGTCGTTTGATAAGAAGAAGAATTTCTTCCATTGCATTTAGATTAAAGAAAGGATGTCAAGCAGCACAGGGAACCACACTGTAACAAAGAGCGTTCATACTTATAGTTAGATGACTGTTGCAACTAAGAAGTAATCAGGAATCTTGGTTTTATAGCACCAAAAGGACCACTTCCTCCGATCCATAGAACAAAAACGTAGGCCCTGATTCTGACCCGAGTTAAGCGTAATTGTTGCTGGCAATTTTTATTTGTATTTATGTAACCTTTATTTAACTAGGCAAGTCAGTTAAGAACAAATTCTTATTTACAATGACGGCCTACCCCGGCCAACCCCTAACCACGTTGGGCAAATTGTGCTCCGCTCTATGGGACTACCAAGCACGGCCGGTTGTGATACAGTCTGGAATCGAGCCAGGGTCTGTAGTGATGCCTCTAGCACTGAGATGCAGTGCCTTAGACCACTGCACCACTAGGGAGCCCTATAATCATTAGTAACAGTTGATAATATAAAAAAGACATGTAGGCTAATTAAATCGTTATGGAGCAGAGTGCCGACCAAGCCATAACAGTTTGAAACCAACGCATGGTGCAACACTTGGCTGTGTCATCACATACAGTAGTTCCATGGTTAGTGCAGTTAAAAGACAAGGGTATAGCCTACTATTGTACACTATTCTCCCTATTCTCCCAATTGTAATTAAAGGTACACCATATTTAAATGGATGGCTTAAGATAAATGTACTGAAACCCTATTTGAATGACAACTGTTGGCTAGCAAGTGGGAGGGTTTTCAGCGGTTGTATTACATTTATTCAGAGCGTGCAAGGGACCCACGCCTGCAAAGCCGGTTATGCCCCTTCATAACACAAGTCTGAATACCAACTACTGAGAAGTGCTTATGAAAGGTGTGTGTAAGAAAGGCACAATTTCCCAAGTTGGAATTGGGTCCTTAATGCCTATTGATTTCCACAGAGGATGCATTGTTAGATCAAGATGGGATGATATGGTGGGTATATGGCCGGTTGCTCTGAAAGTACATCTGTAATGGCATCCAAGAGGCCATGTTCCAAATATATGCAGGCCAGTCCTGTGATCTTGGTCTTCCGAAGAAGGCACTTCTAATAACATTCAACATCAGTTGCACCTGAAAGCATCTGAAAGCATCTGAAAGCATCTGAAAGCATCTGAAAGCTTCCATGGTCCCCTTCCCTCAACCAAATTCCTGGATACAATTCCCATGAGAAAGACCTCACAGATGAAACCAGATTCAGACCAAATAAGGCTCCTCGCCACAATAAAAATGGGGCATACAGTCAGGTCCAAAATGATTGACACACTTGATAAAGATAATCAAAAAAGACTGTATGGAATAATTAATACCAGTACTGAGCTATATTGTAATTTTCCACCTTGAGGAATATATGTTCCTTTGTTAATGATTCAATGGAATCAACCAAAACAACACATTTCTAAAATTATATAAAATATAAAAAAAACAAGGGTCATATTTATTGACAGCCTGGTTTTCAACACTTTTTACACCCTCGGCACTGAGCTTTTTCTCTATAATATTGTATGAGATTGGAGAACACATTGAGAGGGACCATTCAGAGGGATTGGGTTAAATGTGGAAGACGCATTTCAGTTGAATGCATTCAGCTGACTAGGCATCCCCCTTTCATTCCCTTTCCTCTGTACAGAATCTTTCCATATCCTTGATATCATTCGGTCAGCACTTATGGACTGCTCTCTTCAATTTAGACCACATGTTTTCAATGGGGTTTAAGTCCGGAGACTGAAATGGCCATTCCAAAGTGTTGATTTTGTGGTCAATTAACCATTTCTTTGTGGACTTTGTTTTGTGCTTGGGTTTACTGTCTTGCTGGAAGATCCACTTGTGGCCAAGTTTCAGCCTCCTGGCAGAGGCAACCAGGTTTTTGGCTAAAATGTCCTGGTACTGGGTAGAGTTCACGATACCTTTGACCTTAACAAGGGCCCCAGGACCAGTGGAAGCAGAATAGCCCTATAAGATCAAATATCCACCACCATATTTCACAGTAGGTATGAAGTTCTTATCTGCGTATGCTTTTTTCTTTCAACGCCAAACCTACCACTGCTTTTCGGGGCCAAAATCTGCATTTTTTCTCATCTCACTGTAGCACCCAGTTCCAATCCAAGTGCCAATGCCGTTTAACAAACTCCAGGTTGTTTCCGTTTGATGTTTGCTCTCAATAAAACCTTTTATTCTGGCGACCCTTCCAAAGAGCCTGTTGGCATGGAGGTGGTGTTTTATTGTAGATTTAGAGACTTTCGGCTCGATTCAATCCGTATCGCGGAAGTTCAGTGTTAAGGTGTGATTGAAATATACAGAAACCCTGCACATGTCGGCTCAATCGGAAATGACCTTTAAGTGTCTATTGTGCAACCTGTAACACTTCAGTCATTTTTGCTCATCTTTATCAAGGGTGTCGATCATTTCGAACCTGACTGTATATTAAATGCTACTCATCGCTGTAGACCTCTGAAGAAGTCTAAGGAGACTTTTGCTTTGAAAATCAAAGGAGTCTTTTTGTAAGGTTGGGACACAAATGACGTAATTAAAAGTTAAAAACGGTCCTGTACATGTGGTTTTTGAAAGGAACGCAGAAATGTGCTTCTCACACACTAGATTGAGTCTGCTCACTGCAATGTTGTGACTTGGGAGGAGGTTTGTCAAAGTGCAAAATATACATTATCCCTCTCGGTCTCTTCCTCTTTCTCGCTCTCTCTACCGCACCTGCTGTCTCCACCTCTAAATGCTCCTCAATGGAAAACCAACTGACATTAACTCCCGGGGTGCTGACCTCTTGCACCCACTACAACCTCTGTAATTATTATGTGACCCTGCTGGTCATCTATGAACGTTTGAACATCTTGAAGAACAATCTGGCCTTAATGGCCATGTACTCTTATAATCTCCACCCGGCACAGCCAGAAGAGGACTGGCCACCCCTCAGAGCCTGGTTCCTCTCTAGGTTTCTTCCTTGGTTCCTGCCTTTCTAGGGCGTTTTTCGTAGCCAGCATACTTCTACATTGCTTTCTGTTCGGGGGTTTGAGCCAGTGTTTCTGTGTAACCACTTCGTGGCATCCGCTGATGTAAAAAGGGCATTATAAATACATTTGGTTGATTGATGTATTTGTGGTGTAGCCCTTTGAAGATTCCTTGTCTTGAAGTGAAGCCACATTTTGAGAGAAAGTGTTACCACCACTCTCTGCCACCCTCACCCTCAAAGTCAATGATATTCTATCTGATGAAAGAGCAGCACAAAATGATACGGTTGCTCTTCCTCAGCATTGTCCATTGTTCCCTTTATTTTCTCTCTCTATCTCCCACCTCCCCTTTCAATTCAATTCAATTCAATTCAATGGGCTTTATTGGCATGGGAAACACATGTTCACATTGTCAAAGCAAGTGTAGTAGATAATATACAAAAGTGAAATAAACAATAAAAATGAACAGTAAACATTACACTCACAGACGTTCCAAAATAATAAAGACATTGCAAATGTCATGTTATGTATATATACAGTGTTGTAACGATGTACAAATGGTTAAATTACAAAAGGGAAAAGTATTTATCTCCTTTCCCTTATCCCTTCCCACATGAAGCCACCATTGGCTCTCTACAGCTGAAAAACACTAGTGTGCGACGTCTAAATGTGTCCTCTGTCTCTATCGGAGCGTGGTCAGTGTAGATGTGTGGATGCACCAGGGTGTGAGAGAGAGCCTGTTTGGTGGTGTTTTGGGGTGTTCCATACAAGGCAGGAAGCAGCACTCATCTTGTACCACCTTCTGCTCTTAGTTCGGGCAGGAAATACCATGGCAACCCACCGCTGATAAGACCAAGGAGCTGAGGGACGGCCACATGGTAAACAATAGAGAGAGAAACTATACACTGTGTGTGTGTGTGTGTGTGTGTGTGAGAGAGAGAGAGAGAGAGGGCAGGAATCTATGTACAGTATCTATAGAGTAGGAATAGAGTGCATGTTCGTGTGAGCAGAAAGTAAGAATACCATATCTGTTTGAGCAGGAATACAGGGTGCGTTTGTGTTTCTGTGGTCCATTTGTGTGAGTCTGTGTGCGTTCGTGCATGCGTGTGTATGTGTGCACGTATCTGCAGAGTTTGTGGAACGCGTGCTTACGTGCTTTTTGCATTACTATGTGTTTGCGGCAGAATGGACCACATGTTATTGGGTGTGTACAAGTCTTGATCAATATCAGTATAACTACCCATACGGTCAGCCAGCAGAGCAGACATGTTCTCTTGACTCAGTGGAAAGAGCGGATGCTGTTAAAATGGCTAATATCGGTGACGTCAATAGACCAAATGGAAATCATTTAACGCCTCATTCCTTGGGTTTTCCTCAAGTGGAGCAGCCATTTCCCCTCGCTGCTTAGCAAATTGACCGTGACTGTGAACATGCATTCACATAATATGCACATTCCTTCACCTTATGGAAACGGGTGCAGCTCTAAGTCTGTGCATTGCTTTGATTAGGAAGGGAAAACCGGCACCTTTCATTTCACCGCACGCAAGAGACATTTGCCTCTTAAATTACCAGACTGATTACCTCTAGCAAACATTTAAAGGTGAATGTGTTCAGTGAAAATGGAGGAAAACGCAACTTCTAGAGGACCTATCATCCTTCCACTTCCTCCTCTCTACCTTCTCTTCCTCTGTATCGCTGCTAAATATACTTTATCACACGAAAATGTCAATATCCTGCCTGTAACCCTAGGAAATTGTTTCCACCTTCTCCTCCCTCGCTTTGAAAAGAAGGTTGACGATATCCACTCCTCATTCACTCAGCCCCACTGAGCCCACTGGTTCCACTCACACAAAATTACCCTACGCCCTGATCTCTTTCTCCCTTCTCTCTCCACATGTGACTAGACCATGGTACTTGGCGATGGAGCTGCAAGAGGAACTGCCCCTCCCTATCTTTAGGCTCATACCTTACACCCCAACCCGAGCACTCTGTTCTGCCACCTCTCGTCTCTTTGCCCTTACACCCCTACTTACTATGACTGTGATATGTGGTTGTCCCACCTAGCTATCTTAAGATCAATGCACTAATTGTAAGTCACTCTGGATAAGAGTGTCTGCTAAATGACTAAAATGTAAATGTAATAATTGAAACCTGAAAAGTATTTTGGCGGAAAACAGCGTTTAATGCGCTAAAGCACTAACCACACAACTTCCTTAAATAATGTTTTCATTTGGACACAAGGGCATACATTTTATGTTACTCATCAATTCTAATGAAGGCTGAATTCAATATGCCTTAGGAGTCAGTGCTCTTTAGAGATTTCTACGGCATTATCCAAAGATGGCCTGCCAAGCTTTCTCGCTGTGAGGTATTTTCTCACTCAGAACACTCCCACCTATTCCCACCCTATTTCTCTGGACAGGGAGATGATTTAGATGTATTAGGAAATCTGACTTAGACAGCACGGTCCAGCTCAGCTCGATTGCCATGGAGACTGTGAGGTGCAGCACCAGTTCTTTGAGTTATATCTCAAGTTCAAAATCTGAATTATGGTTTGTCTCAAGTGAGTTATAATCATTTGGTTGAATGCTTTGACAAATTAACAGTTTGCTGTGTGTTTTCCCACCGTAGTCAGAGCTCATAAAAACAACATGAAGAAAAAATAGCTTGCAATCACATAGTACTAGTATTTCAAAATGTTGATATTAGAATAAGAGTAGGATTTACAGTAAAATGAAACAGATAGTCAAACAGACATAGCCAGGATTAAATGAAACAGAGAAACACACATCTTACCTGTCAGATAACTACCAATACTCAGCATTTTAAATTCAATTTCCTGTCAATGTATCCAAGTCCTTCTGAATGTGATTACACCCACCCTTATATGGATGAAGGAAAAGAGATGAGGTATAAGGAATTAGTGATGGGAGGGAGAAACACTGTTCATCACATGCTAACAAATGGGCCTCAGATGTTAGCAGCTGCCGGGGGAACAATAGTAATATTGTTTGTGATGTGTTGCCTTGTCCCTTTAGTTGGAATAAAAACAGGCTTCGGCCTGATGTAGGCCTCAAATAAAATATTGTATTTGTCACATGCCAAATACAACGGGTATAGCCCTTCCCAACGATGTAGAGTTAACAAATAATAATACAAAGAAAAATAGTAAAACAAGAAGAATAAAATACACTAGAATGGAGCTAAAACAGGAAGTACTAGTACCAGATCAATGTGAGGCTATATACAGGGAGTACCAATACCAGATCAATGTGGAGCTATATACAGGGAGTACCAGTACTAGATCAATGTGGAGCTATATACAGTGATTACGAGATCAATGTGGCGCTATATACAGGGAGTAACCAGATAAATGTGATGCTATACACAGGGAGTACCAGTACCAGATCAATGTGTAGCTATATACAGGGAGTACCAGATCAACGTGGAGCTATATACAGGGAGTACCAGTACCAGATCAATGTGGAGCTATATACAGGGAGTACCAGATCAATATGGAGCTATATACAGGGAGTACCAGATCAACGTGGAGCTATATAGAGGGAGTACCAGTACCAGATCAATGTGGAGCTATATACAGGGAGTACCAGATCAATATGGAGCTATATACAGGGAGTACCAGATCAATGTGGAGCTATATACAGGGAGTACCAGATCAACGTGGAGCTATATACAGGGAGTACCAGTACCAGATCAATGTGCAGCTATATACAGGGAGTACCAGATCAATATGTATATACTAGTATT
This sequence comes from Oncorhynchus mykiss, assembly GCF_013265735.2. Taxonomy (NCBI): domain Eukaryota; kingdom Metazoa; phylum Chordata; class Actinopteri; order Salmoniformes; family Salmonidae; genus Oncorhynchus; species Oncorhynchus mykiss. The sequence continues at coordinate 33,003,073 of NC_048582.1, read as the reverse complement.
TTGTCCCCAATAGAAATGAATGGTAAATAATGTATTGTGTCATTTTGGGGTCACTTGTATTGTAAATAAGAATAGAATATGTTTCTAAATAGTTATACTGTAATGTGGATGCTACAATGATTACAGATAGTCCTGAATTAATCGTGAATAATGATGAGTGAGAAAATTACAGATGAACAAATATCATCCCTCCAAGACATGCTAACCTCTCACCATACATTAACAGGGGAGGTTAGCATCCCTCCAAGACATGCTAACCTCTCACCATACATTAACAGGGGAGGTTAGCATCCCTCCAAGACATGCTAACTTCTCACCATACATTAACAGGGGAGGTTAGCATCCCTCCAAGACATGCTAACCTCTCACCATACATTAACAGGGGAGGTTAGCATCCCTCCAAGACATGCTAACCTCTCACCATACATTAACAGGGGAGGTTAGCATCCCTCCAAGACATGCTATCCTCTCACCATACATTAACAGGGTAGGTTAGCATCCCTCCAAGACATGCTAACCTCTCACCATACATTAACAGGGGAGGTTAGCATACCCCCAAGACATGCTAACCTCTCACCATACATTAACAGAGGAGGTTAGCATCCCTCCAAGACATGCTAACCTCTCACCATACATTAACAGGGGAGGTTAGCATCCCTCCAAGACATGCTAACCTCTCACCATACATTAACAGGGGAGGTTAGCATCCCTCCAAGACATGCTAACCTCTCACCATACATTAACAGGGGAGGTTAGCATCCCTCCAAGACATGCTATCCTCTCACCATACATTAACAGGGTAGGTTAGCATCCCTCCAAGACATGCTAACCTCTCACCATACATTAACAGGGGAGGTTAGCATACCCCCAAGACATGCTAACCTCTCACCATACATTAACAGAGGAGGTTAGCATCCCTCCAAGACATGCTAATCTCTCACCATACATTAACAGGGGAGGTTAGCATCCCTCCAAGACATGCTAACCTCTCACCATACATTAACAGGGGAGGTTAGCATCCCTCCAAGACATGCTATCCTCTCACCATACATTAACAGGGGAGGTTAGCATCCCTCCAAGACATGCTAACCTCTCACCATACATTAACAGGGGAGGTTAGCATTACCCCCAAGACATGCTAACCTCTCACCATACATTAACAGAGGAGGTTAGCATCCCTCCAAGACATGCTAACCTCTCACCATACATTAACAGGGGAGGTTTACATTTTGTGGGGAGTAGGATATTTGTGCATCTTTAACTTTGACTGTATGGCCTCTCTCGGGCGGGGCAACAAGTGCTGTAATTTCTAAACGGTTCACTCAATATGGATGAAAATAACTTCAAATTAAAGCTGACAGTCTGCACTTTAACCTCATAGTCAAATCCAAAGTGCTAGAGTACAGGGCCAATATTACAAAGAACGTGTCACTGTCCCAATATTTTTGAAGCACACTGTACATGAAGGCAGGATAGGTAATAATACGACTAAAATAAATAACAGAGTAGCTCTGGTCTCTCTAAAGGGTATTTATTTCTGTCATCCAGTAACAAAAATAGTGTGGATTTATCTATATGTTATTGTTAATCCAAGATGATAATTATATCCAGTTTTTGCACTAAATCGTAACTCTATTAATTTACTTCAGGCCTACTTTCCTTTGAAACAATTTCACCCCTTATAGGCTTAAAGCTTTCTTTGTACTCCATCCATCTTTCATAAGTCAAACGACTTTAAGTTGCCCTCCTAAAATGTACTTAAAAAAAAAACAATATTCAAGTTTTAGAGGGGCTTTTAGCACAGATCACAGTTAATATATCTATTCAGCATATTTATTCTGTCTAGGCCATTGTGTGTTCCACTAAAAAGCCATTTTTTTATCACAGCAGTCAATTTTTATTTGCCCCGCCCGAGAGAGGCCATGTCCTGAACATCTGCACAGGAAATGGACCACACTGCATCTATTTCCAGGAGCTCTGGCATAACCTTATGGTCCAGTCTCGTTAAAACCCACTGCCATTACGGCTCGCTCTCTGGCGCTCCACCAGCCCCAGTTGCAGCCCAGGCCCTTTGTTTTTAGTGCATCTGGTGGATCAGATGAATTTCCTCTCCTCCAGGCTGACCTCGGCGCAGAGGTATTGTTTGAGGTGAATGGGGCGAACGTGTTATATCTGATAAGATGGATTCGAGTGCGAGTAAGCGTCGGCCCATCTGGGCTTATCACGCTGAGATTTTCCAACTGACCCGTCTCGAGCCATGTGATTCGACCACTGGGCAAGCTCCTAGAACAATGATAATAGTTGCTGTGTGCTCGTGGATTGTTTCATTGTATTCACAGGAAGAATGCAGCAGCTCTCCAATGGAAAGTGAATGTGTGGTCAACCCAAAATAAGCCCCACCATTACAGGGCCTGCACTTTACACATTATGGTATTGTACTGGTCCAACGGCACGCTGTGGTGGGAGGAAGGCGAGCTAAACCTCTAAAGACTAAGCTATAGAGCTAAGAATGCACAAATATTTTACTAATTTCAAAGAATGTCAGATTAGAATCAGACCTTAATTAAAACTTGGCTTTAAGAGCTTTGACAGGTTGATGCTGCTGTACATGCATGCTAATGGGGTTCCTGTACTTACTTTAGGGAGATGGTAGACTACAGTTTCATATGAGAATCAGATTCCAGTATATACAACAGCTGTCAAAAAAAGACAAATAACTTGGGTCCTCGCCCCCAAATCGCAAAATATCTTACTCTAGGCTAAAGTACCACTGCCTAAGGACACACATATCCCAAAAATAAAAGAGTTTGATTTGAAATAGGAACAACTCCAACCCATCCCCTCTCCTGATGAGTTTTAAACCCCCAGGTGTGTTGACCAATGCAGTTGCAGCAGCAGTATCACCACCAGCCATATTCAACCTCCTCTCCCAGTCATTCCTACGTGGCTGGATTGAGTGGATGTGCGGAATGTTCTGGCGACGTCATTAGCCGCAGCTCTCTTCGCCTCCTCCGTGTTGGCCCTCGCCTGCTGTACGTGTTAATGTTTACCACTGTGTACTCTTGTTGTCGAGAGGGGCGCCATGGCAACCGGGCCCCAATTCGCAGGCCTATGGTGTCTGGAGACACAGTCAGACAGAGGGAAAAGCTATAAGTGTTAAAACGCCAGGCCAGGCAGCCAGCCGAAAGTAGTCCAGGGAAGTGAAATACGAGAGCCAACACTGATGGAGAGTGGGCAAGCCGTTACCATAGCGCACTGTTGATCTTGGCTGGTGCTTCTCCTTGCTGTGACGGAGTTAAGGCCAGGCTTAAGAGCCCATCATTAGCGCTTTACTTTGAGCCGCAACAGAATGTTTCTTGCAAGGCAGAATTAGCTCAAACTGACATAGACTTTATTCATGAAATGTAAGGACACATATTTCATTCACTGTAGTGTAATGAAAAACACAGCTCATCAGTCATAGCAACCCATAGATGTTTCAAATAGTGTTGAACAGATGTGCCTGGCTCTGGCTCCATCCCTGGAGCGGGCAGCAGAGAGAATGCAACATGGCTGGGTTCAGATGGCTCTCCCTTCACCACCTGTGAGATCATTGTGTAATGTTTAGATTGTCGTAAGGCACAATGTGTTAGGCCCTTACCAATACAACATAGCACAACCCACTTATCCCTGTGGTACAGTGGGTCTGGGCCCCTTTGTCAACCCTGGATGTGAGCCTCAGCCTCACAATGTGGAAAGCACTAAAAACAGGACTGAGAGTCTGTGCGCCTAGTGTACTATACAGATCCCATGTCAGTTTGTGAGAGGGTCCTGCGACGTGTTGCAGCATCCCCAGGCTAATCTCCTCTGACGGTTGTTTTGCAGCGTTGTGTCGTCGCCCGTAGCCGCGCAGAACCTCTGCTTCCCTGGCACTACCTCCACATGTGGGAACATTTAAATCCCAGGCCCCCCTCCTGCCCCACCCCGGCAGGCAGATCCAGGCCCCAGTCACCTATGTCTGCCGGGTTCCTTTGCAGTTCAACCACGGGTTAGCCTACCGTAGCCATAACATGTGTAATGTACCGTGACACCGGGAGGAAGAAAAAAAAGAAGGGGAAATGCTGCTGGACTGAATTCAAGGAGGCACAATATCAAGATGGTCCAGACTATAAGTGTTTGCATACGTCTCAGTCTTCCCAGGAAGTGGCCACCGTTGACCCAGAATAAACAACAGTCATTCTCCTCTGCCCTCTAGCCCACAGAGTCAGTTCCCCCCTGGGGACTCTTAATTCAAAGGGCCAGGGGTCTCACTCAGCCACTGCAGATCTTTAAAAGGGACTGCCGGAGCGGTTCCACAGTATTTTTTTGCATGGCATTTCACCCCATGGCCAGTCCCCATCCACCGTCCATTGTTACTGTTACTGGCGAGGGCATGACATTTACCGTATACGCAGCACTCTTTCACTACGTTCCCACAACACACGTCTTAATGAGGGCACAAGGTTAGAACTGGCAGAAGACAAGCTGGAAAACAGACGCTGTGAGCCCTGAATTGGAGCTGAGAAATAGGAGGTGAAGAGTGCAGGTACTGTAGCTACAGTGGAAGAAAAAGTGACCCTCAACAATGCAGCATAGCTCCTGAGTTGTTTTGTTTTGTCTTTCAGAGCATTCACTATGCACTATTTTCATCCTGTAATAAACCTTTATACATTTTTTGGGGGGAGGGGGGTTGTGTGAACGCAGACTACCTTATTTAACGTGTTAAAGTATCTTAACGCATCTGAGCCACATAATAATACAATATCTGCAAAGTTCTAATTCTTCGGCACGTCCTTCCCTCAAACAGTGGGAAGCAGTGGTGTGAAGTCTTCAGGGAGCTCTCTCAAAAAACAATAACAACACTCAAAAAACATTCCTGCAAATCTTAAGGGGCCACACTTCGGCCCCTCCAGCCAGTGTGGTCCTCTGTCCGTTCTCAGATCTGTGTTCCTGCACCTATAGACTGTTACTCAGATGGCCTAGCTACAGTATATCACTGAGGTCTGTGTAGCCATGTCTATATCTGAAGTTCTAATGTTTCAAAATGACTGAGGATAAATTCATAAATCTCTAAGCTGTATATCTCTGGGTAAACTGCTTGTTTGAGCATAAATGCTGTCCTACCCCTCTTCTCCTCCCTTTCTCCTCCTTTTCCCTCTTTATTGCGGAGGCTCGCGTGGGATGAGGATGGTTTACATGCTGCTAGGAAGAGAGTGGATAAGAGGATCTGAGGGTTGTTATTAAAAAAATCGCTGTGTTTGTTCCTGCTGCCAACTAGAGGATCCTGGTGCGTACAGTGCCTTCAGAAAGTATTCACACCCCTTGAATTTTTCCACATTTAGTTGTGGTATAGCCTGAATTCAAAATGTATTAAATTGCGATTTTGTGTCACTGGCCCACACACAATACCCCATAATGTCCAAGTGGAATTATGTTTTTAGAAATGTTGAGTCATTAAGTATTCAACCCCTTGTTATGGCAGGCATAAATAAGTTCAGGAGGGAAAAAATGCTTAACAAGTCACATAATAAGTTGCACGGACTCACTCTGTGTTCAATAATAGTGTTTAACATCATTTTTGAATGACTACCTCATCTCTGTACCCCACACATAAGGTTCCTCAGTCGAGCAATGCATTTCAAACACAGATTCAACCACAAAGACCAGGGAGGTTTTCCAATGCCTCGCAAAGAAGGGCACCTGTCGGTAAGAAAAGCAGACATTGAATGTCCGTCCATTTGATCAAGGTGAAGTTATTAATGACACTTTGGATGGTGTATAAATACACACAGTCGCTACAACGATACAGACGTCCTTCCTAACTCAGTTGCCGGAGAGGAAGGAAACCACTCAGGGATTTCACCATGAGGCCAACGGTGACTTTATAATGGCTGTGATAGGAGAAAACTGAGGATGGACCAACAACATTGTAGTTACTCCACAATACTAACCTAAATGACAGAGGGAAAAGAAGAAAGCCTGTACAGAATAACACATATCCCAAACATGCATCCTGTTTGCAATAAGGCACTAAAGTAAAACAGGAAAATATGTGGCAAAGAAATTAACTTCATGTTCTGAATCCAAAGTATTATGTTTGGGGCATATCGAACACAACACATCACTGAGCACCACTCTTTGTATTTTCAAGCATTGTGGTGGTGGCATCATGTTATGGATATGTTAGTCATCGGCAAGGACTAAGGAGCTTTTTAGGATGAAAATAAATGGAATGGATCTAAGCAAAGGCAAACTCATAGAGGAAAACCTGGTCGTCTGCTTCCAGTTGACACTGGAAGACAAATTCACCTTTCAGCAGGACATTAACCTCAAACACAAGGCCAGATATACACTGGAGTTGCTTACCAAGATGACATTGAAGTGGAGTCAGTCAAAGTGTGAGAATAGCTATTGGATGTCCATTGGGTGACTAGTTGGCCAGAGAACCCAAGCTCTCTGCCTGCCTGCTTGCCTGCCTGCCCTCAATGCCAGTTAATGTTGGCAGTCAGGTCTCCTCTGCTCTGGGACAGGGAGTGATGAGGAAGCCCAAACTACACCACGGAGACCAGAACATCTGAGCATAATGGAGCAGATAACTGTTCTCTTAACAAGGTTAATAAGGGCAATAGCCTTAAAGATTTGAGGTCAATGGCAAATAAGTATTGTGGACTTGCGAGCATAATAGTACTACGGTTTACTTTAAGACCTTAATTCAGACGTCCAAAGGGATCAATGAGTCCAGTGATGTGTACACTCTCTAGGAGGAAGATGGTGGAGTTGTTTAGCAGTCCATACATTCAGACTGTATTGGCAAAACAAAGAACTGACAGTTTGAGTTCCTTCTTGTGCAGATTCAGACGCTTGCCATCAACCCCTGAGCAACGGCGAACGACAGTAATTCTTTCCCCATTTCTCTGCACCAGCGGAGGGCAACTAGCCTTTGCTAAGGGAAACACCACAAGGGGACGCTAACGTAAACGCAACAAGCAACATTGGCTCGTATTTAATCATTCATTTGTGTCTATTTCACAATGAAATGTGATAGTGTGTTGAGTGTTCACATCCTCAATAATCACCTATTGCCATCTGTGTATTGAGAGCAGCAAAAGGCCCTTGGCGCACAGTACAACCTCGGGACTAGAAAAGCCTTGTGTGCAGCATGGCTCCCACGAGATTCAATTGTTCCACTAATGTCATTGTGAACTTCAATGTGGCTGGCCCTGCTCCCAATTCCTGCGATACAATGATAGCAATTCATCACGGGAATATTGAAACTGAGAGAGCTGTCTGATTTAAAGCCACGGGCAGCGTGAGTTATTTGGCGCTGTTGAAGGGGGCCTCGTATTTTCATTGTTCGACGTTGGCGTGACAGCGTGTTATTTATTTGTCCTCCTGTCTTGTCCTTCGGTCTCGGTGGCAGCGTTCGTTCTCACCCTGTTTATCAATTAGACCCCACCGCAGTCCTTTGACAAGGCTCATTCTGTGGGCAGAACAATGCGCAGTCAGACTCGAGCCCTATTGTCTAATTGTTTAAGCTAGCAGCGTGTCTAGACAAGGTTATTTACGCGATACTGCCTCACCAATAGAGGTTAATATGACACAACTAAATTCTGCACTAATTCAATCCATTGAATTAAAATTAGCATAGCGCTGTGTACTGTATATGCAAGCTTGGTTGGCTACACTGCACCTACTCCTAAACACAAGAAAATAGCTGCTAACACAATGAGAGCCAAACCCCATATCATCCTGTGTCTCTTGTGGTGGTCTGTTAGTTTTGGTTGTGGCATTAGATTCCCTCGTAATTTGCTCTCTTACTGGAAAATCAGCTTATTTGGGAGCACCGGGTGCAAGTCAGTTGTGTGCTGAGTAATCACAGATTCTTGATTGAATTTCCACTGATGTGCACCTGGAAGACTAGGGTCATTAGATTCCCGTCTGATCCAACCCAATTGTACAGCTTCCCTTATTCCATTAAGCTGTGTGTAAATCAATTGTGCTCAACTAGCCGCAACACAAAAACAGCAAAACAAGAATCCCCTATTCCCCTAGCTTGCCCCATTCTCCATTGAACAGAAGACCATAGGCAGGCACAGACAGAATGCCAAGCTTGTAGAATAGGTTCTGGAAGGCTATTGACGCTGGCTCACTATTTGGGCTGAGAAGTATCCCAGTTTTAAAGTGCAGTAGTTACTACTTTGTACAGCAGAAGGCACTGTTCTGCACACATAAGGACTCAAGAGAACAGCTGTGTTCATCATGATCATATACACATAGCTGGTACGTATTCCTAGAAGTCAGGAGTAGTTTTTGACTTTCTTTTTCCCTCACAAACGACTACCAAACCATGGTAGGCTTATCACATGAAGGCAATCCCCCCAAAACAAGGTCATCTAACAGTTTCATAGTGACACGTACCTTTAATTATTCAGGAGATGAATGGTAAGTCACGTCATTCTCGCTCAGTGGCGATTTCCTTTCAGTTGATTCCAGTCCCTCCCCTGATGCATCCTCCTCAGCGAGATAACATCTGTGTTTGTCTGCTGCACCCTTGTGGTGTTTGGCTGGAAGGAACATCCCTCCTGTGCACCAGACAAGAGTAGACTACACCGCAGGGCAATTTTGATATTTTTGCCAGTGTTGGTCTTTCGACCAATCAGATCAGACCTTTTGCCAATAATTGGGCAAAAGATCAGAATTGTGTAAACACAGCCAGTATCTAACAAATGCAAACTAATATATAGAGTAAAATGGACTGTAAACTATAAGTATCTCACCTTATATTTTGAGTTTACACATAAACAAAGCGGATTGGAACATCTGTGAATGCAGGCCCAAAGGAGGGCGCCACACTCCCATTCTCTTTCTCTATTATCTAACACATATCAGCCAATTCTTCTCTATCAAGACATCCTTTGTCTTGAGAGGCCTTGAGCTATTAGACATCTTGGCTCAAAACTGCTTGATGAAAAAGGAAACTTGCCTACAATGCTCGTGTCTTTGGCAGTGTATGTCCCTAGGAGGTGACTAGGACAGACATCAATTGGCCTTAATGAGAGTGAAGAGCCTGATTGGCCGGCATTGATTCCTTTCCCTGAAGCCGGCTTCTCTGCCTTTGATTATGACCACTTCACGCCCAGTCAGGCAGGTGCTCTTTTCTATGGGGAAAATCATTGATACTGTAAGTGTTAACTCCATTTCTGAGGCCTGTAATTATGGGAAGATGTGTTGGCTGGAGGTCACCTGACATGGTAGGTGGCAGACTTGGGGCTCCCGAGTGGTGCAGCGGTCTAAGACACTGCATCTCAGTGCTAGAGGTGTCACTACAGACAACCTAGTTTGAATCCAGACTGTATCACAACCGGCAGTGATTGGGAGTCCCATAGGGCGGCGCACAATTGGCCCAGCGTCGTCCGGGTTTGGCCGGTGTAGGCCATCATTGTAAGTAAGAATTAGTTCTTATCTGAGTTGCCTGGTTAAATAAAGGTTAAATAAAAAATACAATTAAAAATTAGAAGGAAGTGATTTAGATGTAGGCAATGTATTTAATACTTCAATCGGACCACACCGCATTGCACACAATTCTATATGGAATACTAGTATTGGGGCTAAGAAGCAGGTGTATTGGTATGGGAGGGGTTTTATTACAGGAGATGGGGTAGAGTTAGTAGTTGACAATATGGTGTCTACCACTAGCTCTAAAAGAGGCAGGTGTATTGGTATGGGAGGGGTGGGGTTTTATTACAGGAGATTGGGTAGAGTTAGTAGTTGACAATATGGTGTCTACCACTAGCACTAAAAGAGGCATGTGTATTGGTATGGGAGGGGAGGGGTTTTATTACAGGAGATGGGGTAGAGTAAGTAATTGACAATATGGTGTCTACCACTAGCACTAAAAGAGGCAGGTGTATTGGTATGGGAGGGGTTTTATTACAGGAGATGGAGTAGAGTTAATAGTTGACAATTTGGTGTCTACCACTAGCACTAAAAGAGGCAGGTGTATTGGTATGGGAGGGGAGGGGTGGGGTTTTATTACAGGAGATGGGGTAGAGTTAGTAGTTGACAATATGGTGTATACCACTAGCACTAAAAGAGGCAGGTGTATTGGTATGGGAAGGGAGGGGTGGGGTTTTATTACATGAGATGGGGTAGAGTTAGTATTTGACAACATGGTGTCTACCACTAGCACTAAAAGAAGCAGGTGTATTGGTATGGGAGGGGAGGGGTTTTATTACAGGAGATGGGGTAGAGTTAGTAGTTGACAATATGGTGTCTACCACTAGCACTAAAAGAGGCATGTGTATTGGTATGGGAGGGGAGGGGTTTTATTACAGGAGATGGGGTAGAGTAAGTAATTGACAATATGGTGTCTACCACTAGCACTAAAAGAGGCAGGTGTATTGGTATGGGAGGGGTTTTATTACAGGAGATGGAGTAGAGTTAATAGTTGACAATTTGGTGTCTACCACTAGCACTAAAAGAGGCAGGTGTATTGGTATGGGAGGGGAGGGGTGGGGTTTTATTACAGGAGATGGGGTAGAGTTAGTAGTTGACAATATGGTGTATACCACTAGCACTAAAAGAGGCAGGTGTATTGGTATGGGAAGGGAGGGGTGGGGTTTTATTACATGAGATGGGGTAGAGTTAGTATTTGACAACATGGTGTCTACCACTAGCACTAAAAGAAGCAGGTGTATTGGTATGGGAGGGGAGGGGTTTTATTACAGGAGATGGGGTAGAGTTAGTAGTTGACAATATGGTGTCTACCACTAGCACTAAAAGAGGCAGGTGTATTGGTATGGGAGAGGTATTATTACAGGAGATGGGGTAGAGTTAGTAGTTGACAATATGTTGTCTACCACTAGCACTAAAAGAGGCAGGTGTATTGGTATGGGAGGGGAGGGGTTTTATTACAGGAGATGGGGTAGAGTTAGTAGTTGACAATATGGTGTCTACCACTATCACTAAAAGAGGCAGCTGTAATTGGTATGGGAGGGGTTTTTATTACAGGAGATGGGGTAGAGTTAGTAGTTGACAATATGGTGTCTACCACTAGCACTAAAAGAGGCAGGTGTATTGGTATGGGAGGGGAGGGGTTTTATTACAGGAGATGGGGTAGGGTTAGTAGTTGACAATATGGTGTCTACCACTAGCACTAAAAGAGGCAGGTGTATTGGTATGGGAGGGGAGGGGTTTTATTACAGGAGATGGGGTAGAGTTAGTAGTTGACAATATGGTGTCTACCACTATCACTAAAAGAGGCAGCTGTATTGGTATGGGAGGGGTTTTTATTACAGGAGATGGGGTAGAGTTAGTAGTTGACAATATGGTGTCTACCACTAGCACTAAAAGAGGCAGGTGTATTGGCATGGGAGGGGAGGGGTTTTATTACAGGAGATGGGGTAGGGTTAGTAGTTGACAATATGGTGTCTACCACTAGCACTAAAAGAGGCAGGTGTATTGGTATGGGAGGGGTTTTATTACAGGAGATGGAGTAGAGTTAATAGTTGACAATTTGGTGTCTACCACTAGCACTAAAAGAGGCAGGTGTATTGGTATGGGAGGGGAGGGGTGGGGTTTTATTACAGGAGATGGGGTAGAGTTAGTAGTTGACAATCTGGTGTATACCACTAGCACTAAAAGAGGCAGGTGTATTGGTATGGGAAGGGAGGGGTGGGGTTTTATTACATGAGATGGGGTAGAGTTAGTATTTGACAACATGGTGTCTACCACTAGCACTAAAAGAAGCAGGTGTATTGGTATGGGAGGGGAGGGGTTTTATTACAGGAGATGGGGTAGAGTTAGTAGTTGACAATATGGTGTCTACCACTAGCACTAAAAGAGGCAGGTGTATTGGTATGGGAGAGGTATTATTACAGGAGATGGGGTAGAGTTAGTAGTTGACAATATGTTGTCTACCACGAGCACTAAAAGAGGCAGGTGTATTGGTATGGGAGGGGAGGGGTTTTATTACAGGAGATGGGGTAGAGTTAGTAGTTGACAATATGGTGTCTACCACTATCACTAAAAGAGGCAGCTGTAATTGGTATGGGAGGGGTTTTTATTACAGGAGATGGGGTAGAGTTAGTAGTTGACAATATGGTGTCTACCACTAGCACTAAAAGAGGCAGGTGTATTGGTATGGGAGGGGAGGGGTTTTATTACAGGAGATGGGGTAGGGTTAGTAGTTGACAATATGGTGTCTACCACTAGCACTAAAAGAGGCAGGTGTATTGGTATGGGAGGGGAGGGGTTTTATTACAGGAGATGGGGTAGAGTTAGTAGTTGACAATATGGTGTCTACCACTATCACTAAAAGAGGCAGCTGTATTGGCATGGGAGGGGTTTTTATTACAGGAGATGGGGTAGAGTTAGTAGTTGACAATATGGTGTCTACCACTAGCACTAAAAGAGGCAGGTTTTATTGGCATGGGAGGGGAGGGGTTTTATTACAGGAGATGGGGTAGGGTTAGTAGTTGACAATATGGTGTCTACCACTAGCACTAAAAGAGGCAGGTGTATTGGTATGGGAGGGGAGGGGTTTTATTACAGGAGATAGGGTAGAGTTAGGAGTTGACAACATGGGGTCTACCACGAGCACTTAAATAGGCACGTGTTTTGGTATGGGAGGGGAGGGGTTTTATTACAGGAGATGGGGTAGAGTTAGTATTTGACAATATGGTGTCTACCACTAGCACTAAAACAGGCTGGTGTATTGGTATGGGAGGGGAGGGGTTTTATTACAGGAGATGGGGTAGAGTTAGTAGTTGACAATATGTTGTCTACCCCTAGCACTAAAATAGGCAGTAGTATTGGTATGGGAGGTGAGGGGTGGGGTTTTATTACAGGAGATGGGGTAGAGTTAGTAGTTGACAATATGGTGTCTCCCACTAGCACTAAAATAGTTAGGTGTATTGGTATGGGAGGGGAGGGTTTTTTATTAAAGGATATGAGGTAGAGTTAGTAGTTGACAATATGGTGTCTACCACTAGCACTAAAAGAGGCTGGTGTATTGGTATGGGAGGGGTTTTATTACGGGAGATGGGGTAGAGTTAGTAGTTGACAATATGGTTTCTACCACTAGCACTAAAAGAGGCAATTGTATTGGTATGGGAGGGGTGGGGTTTTATTACAGGAGATGGGGTAGAGTTAGTATTTGACAATATGGTGTCTACCACTAGCACTAAAAGAGGCTGGTGTATTGGTATGGGAGGGGTTTTATTACAGGAGATGGGGTAGAGTTAGTAGTTGACAATATGGTTTCTACCACTAGCACTAAAAGAGGCAATTGTATTGGTATGGGAGGGGTGGGGTTTTATTACAGGAGATGGGGTAGAGTTAGTAGTTGACAATATGGTGTCTACCACTAGCACTAAAAGAGGCAGGTGTATTGGTATGGTATGGGAGGGGTTTTTATTACAGGAGATGGGGTAGAGTTAGTAGTTGACAATATGGCGTCTACCACTGGCCCTAAAAGAGTTAGGTGTATTGGTATGGGAGGGGAGGGGTTTTATTACAGAAGATGGGGTAGAGTTAGTAGTTGACAATATGTTGTCTACCCCTAGCACTAAAATAGGCAGTAGTATTGGTATGGGAGGGGAGGGTGGGGTTTTATTACAGGAGAAGGGGTAGAGTTAGTAGTTGACAATATGGTGTCTCCCACTAGCACTAAAAGAGTTAGGTGTATTGGTATGGGAGGGGAGGGTTTTTTATTACAGGAGATGAGGTAGAGTTAGTAGTTGACAATATGGTGTCTACCACTAAAAGAGGCAGGTGTATTGGTATGGGAGGGGAGGGGTTTTATTACAGGAGATGGGGTAGAGTTAGTAGTTGACAATATGGTGTCTACCACTAGCACTAAAAGAGGCAATTGTATTGGTATGGGAGGAGTGGGGTTTTATTACAGGAGATGGGGTAGAGTTAGTAGTTGACAATATGGTGTCTACCACTAGCACTAAAAGAGGCAGCTGTATTGGTATGGGAGGGGAGGGGTTTTATTTCAGGAGATGGGGTAGGGTTAATAGTTGACAATATGGTGTCTACCACTAGCACTAAAAGAGGCAGGTGTATGGGAGGGGAGGGTTTTTATTACAGGAGATGGGGTAGAGTTAGTAGTTGACAATATGGCGTCTACCACTGGCCCTAAAAGATTTAGGTGTATTGGTATGGGAGGGGAGGGGTTTTATTACAGGAGAAGGGGTAGAGTTAGTAGTTGACAATATGGTGTCTTCCACTAGCACTAAAAGAGTTAGGTGTATTGGTATGGGAGGGGAGGGTTTTTTATTACAGGAGATGAGGTAGAGTTAGTAGTTGACAATATGGTGTCTACCACTAAAAGAGGCAGGTGTATTGGTATGGGAGGGGAGGGGTTTTTTATTACAGGAGATGAGGTAGAGTTAGTAGTTGACAATATGGTGTCTACCACTAAAAGAGGCAGGTGTATTGGTATGGGAGGGGAGGGGTTTTATTACAGGAGATGGGGTAGAGGTAGTAGTTGACAATATGGTGTCTACCACTAGCACTAAAAGAGGCAGGTGTATTGGTATGGGAGAGTTTTTATTACAGGAGATGGGGTAGAGTTAGTAGTTGACAATATGTTGTCTACCACTAGCACTAAAAGAGGCAGGTGTATTGGTATGGGAGGGGAGGGGTTTTATTACAGGAGATGGGGTAGAGTTAGTAGTTGACAATATGGTGTCTACCACTATCACTAAAAGAGGCAGCTGTATTGGTATGGGAGGGGTTTTTATTACAGGAGATGGGGTAGAGTTAGTAGTTGACAATATGGTGTCTACCACTAGCACTAAAAGAGGCAGGTGTATTGGTATGGGAGGGGAGGGGTTTTATTACAGGAGATGGGGTAGGGTTAGTAGTTGACAATATGGTGTCTACCACTAGCACTAAAAGAGGCAGGTGTATTGGTATGGGAGGGGAGGGGTTTTATTACAGGAGATGGGGTAGAGTTAGTAGTTGACAATATGGTGTCTACCACTATCACTAAAAGAGGCAGCTGTATTGGCATGGGAGGGGTTTTTATTACAGGAGATGGGGTAGAGTTAGTAGTTGACAATATGGTGTCTACCACTAGCACTAAAAGAGGCAGGTGTATTGGCATGGGAGGGGAGGGGTTTTATTACAGGAGATGGGGTAGGGTTAGTAGTTGACAATATGGTGTCTACCACTAGCACTAAAAGAGGCAGGTGTATTGGTATGGGAGGGGTTTTATTACAGGAGATGGAGTAGAGTTAATAGTTGACAATTTGGTGTCTACCACTAGCACTAAAAGAGGCAGGTGTATTGGTATGGGAGGGGAGGGGTGGGGTTTTATTACAGGAGATGGGGTAGAGTTAGTAGTTGACAATCTGGTGTATACCACTAGCACTAAAAGAGGCAGGTGTATTGGTATGGGAAGGGAGGGGTGGGGTTTTATTACATGAGATGGGGTAGAGTTAGTATTTGACAACATGGTGTCTACCACTAGCACTAAAAGAAGCAGGTGTATTGGTATGGGAGGGGAGGGGTTTTATTACAGGAGATGGGGTAGAGTTAGTAGTTGACAATATGGTGTCTACCACTAGCACTAAAAGAGGCAGGTGTATTGG
This sequence comes from Oncorhynchus mykiss, assembly GCF_013265735.2. Taxonomy (NCBI): domain Eukaryota; kingdom Metazoa; phylum Chordata; class Actinopteri; order Salmoniformes; family Salmonidae; genus Oncorhynchus; species Oncorhynchus mykiss. The sequence continues at coordinate 32,987,453 of NC_048582.1, read as the reverse complement.
TATGGGAGAGGTATTATTACAGGAGATGGGGTAGAGTTAGTAGTTGACAATATGTTGTCTACCACGAGCACTAAAAGAGGCAGGTGTATTGGTATGGGAGGGGAGGGGTTTTATTACAGGAGATGGGGTAGAGTTAGTAGTTGACAATATGGTGTCTACCACTATCACTAAAAGAGGCAGCTGTAATTGGTATGGGAGGGGTTTTTATTACAGGAGATGGGGTAGAGTTAGTAGTTGACAATATGGTGTCTACCACTAGCACTAAAAGAGGCAGGTGTATTGGTATGGGAGGGGAGGGGTTTTATTACAGGAGATGGGGTAGGGTTAGTAGTTGACAATATGGTGTCTACCACTAGCACTAAAAGAGGCAGGTGTATTGGTATGGGAGGGGAGGGGTTTTATTACAGGAGATGGGGTAGAGTTAGTAGTTGACAATATGGTGTCTACCACTATCACTAAAAGAGGCAGCTGTATTGGCATGGGAGGGGTTTTTATTACAGGAGATGGGGTAGAGTTAGTAGTTGACAATATGGTGTCTACCACTAGCACTAAAAGAGGCAGGTTTTATTGGCATGGGAGGGGAGGGGTTTTATTACAGGAGATGGGGTAGGGTTAGTAGTTGACAATATGGTGTCTACCACTAGCACTAAAAGAGGCAGGTGTATTGGTATGGGAGGGGAGGGGTTTTATTACAGGAGATAGGGTAGAGTTAGGAGTTGACAACATGGGGTCTACCACGAGCACTTAAATAGGCACGTGTTTTGGTATGGGAGGGGAGGGGTTTTATTACAGGAGATGGGGTAGAGTTAGTATTTGACAATATGGTGTCTACCACTAGCACTAAAACAGGCTGGTGTATTGGTATGGGAGGGGAGGGGTTTTATTACAGGAGATGGGGTAGAGTTAGTAGTTGACAATATGTTGTCTACCCCTAGCACTAAAATAGGCAGTAGTATTGGTATGGGAGGTGAGGGGTGGGGTTTTATTACAGGAGATGGGGTAGAGTTAGTAGTTGACAATATGGTGTCTCCCACTAGCACTAAAATAGTTAGGTGTATTGGTATGGGAGGGGAGGGTTTTTTATTAAAGGATATGAGGTAGAGTTAGTAGTTGACAATATGGTGTCTACCACTAGCACTAAAAGAGGCTGGTGTATTGGTATGGGAGGGGTTTTATTACGGGAGATGGGGTAGAGTTAGTAGTTGACAATATGGTTTCTACCACTAGCACTAAAAGAGGCAATTGTATTGGTATGGGAGGGGTGGGGTTTTATTACAGGAGATGGGGTAGAGTTAGTATTTGACAATATGGTGTCTACCACTAGCACTAAAAGAGGCTGGTGTATTGGTATGGGAGGGGTTTTATTACAGGAGATGGGGTAGAGTTAGTAGTTGACAATATGGTTTCTACCACTAGCACTAAAAGAGGCAATTGTATTGGTATGGGAGGGGTGGGGTTTTATTACAGGAGATGGGGTAGAGTTAGTAGTTGACAATATGGTGTCTACCACTAGCACTAAAAGAGGCAGGTGTATTGGTATGGTATGGGAGGGGTTTTTATTACAGGAGATGGGGTAGAGTTAGTAGTTGACAATATGGCGTCTACCACTGGCCCTAAAAGAGTTAGGTGTATTGGTATGGGAGGGGAGGGGTTTTATTACAGAAGATGGGGTAGAGTTAGTAGTTGACAATATGTTGTCTACCCCTAGCACTAAAATAGGCAGTAGTATTGGTATGGGAGGGGAGGGTGGGGTTTTATTACAGGAGAAGGGGTAGAGTTAGTAGTTGACAATATGGTGTCTCCCACTAGCACTAAAAGAGTTAGGTGTATTGGTATGGGAGGGGAGGGTTTTTTATTACAGGAGATGAGGTAGAGTTAGTAGTTGACAATATGGTGTCTACCACTAAAAGAGGCAGGTGTATTGGTATGGGAGGGGAGGGGTTTTATTACAGGAGATGGGGTAGAGTTAGTAGTTGACAATATGGTGTCTACCACTAGCACTAAAAGAGGCAATTGTATTGGTATGGGAGGAGTGGGGTTTTATTACAGGAGATGGGGTAGAGTTAGTAGTTGACAATATGGTGTCTACCACTAGCACTAAAAGAGGCAGCTGTATTGGTATGGGAGGGGAGGGGTTTTATTTCAGGAGATGGGGTAGGGTTAATAGTTGACAATATGGTGTCTACCACTAGCACTAAAAGAGGCAGGTGTATGGGAGGGGAGGGTTTTTATTACAGGATATGGGGTAGAGTTAGTAGTTGACAATATGGCGTCTACCACTGGCCCTAAAAGATTTAGGTGTATTGGTATGGGAGGGGAGGGGTTTTATTACAGGAGAAGGGGTAGAGTTAGTAGTTGACAATATGGTGTCTTCCACTAGCACTAAAAGAGTTAGGTGTATTGGTATGGGAGGGGAGGGTTTTTTATTACAGGAGATGAGGTAGAGTTAGTAGTTGACAATATGGTGTCTACCACTAAAAGAGGCAGGTGTATTGGTATGGGAGGGGAGGGGTTTTTTATTACAGGAGATGAGGTAGAGTTAGTAGTTGACAATATGGTGTCTACCACTAAAAGAGGCAGGTGTATTGGTATGGGAGGGGAGGGGTTTTATTACAGGAGATGGGGTAGAGGTAGTAGTTGACAATATGGTGTCTACCACTAGCACTAAAAGAGGCAGGTGTATTGGTATGGGAGAGTTTTTATTACAGGAGATGGGGTAGAGTTAGTAGTTGACAATATGTTGTCTACCACTAGCACTAAAAGAGGCAGGTGTATTGGTATGGGAGGGGAGGGGTTTTATTACAGGAGATGGGGTAGAGTTAGTAGTTGACAATATGGTGTCTACCACTATCACTAAAAGAGGCAGCTGTATTGGTATGGGAGGGGTTTTTATTACAGGAGATGGGGTAGAGTTAGTAGTTGACAATATGGTGTCTACCACTAGCACTAAAAGAGGCAGGTGTATTGGTATGGGAGGGGAGGGGTTTTATTACAGGAGATGGGGTAGGGTTAGTAGTTGACAATATGGTGTCTACCACTAGCACTAAAAGAGGCAGGTGTATTGGTATGGGAGGGGAGGGGTTTTATTACAGGAGATGGGGTAGAGTTAGTAGTTGACAATATGGTGTCTACCACTATCACTAAAAGAGGCAGCTGTATTGGTATGGGAGGGGTTTTTATTACAGGAGATGGGGTAGAGTTAGTAGTTGACAATATGGTGTCTACCACTAGCACTAAAAGAGGCTGGTGTATTGGTATGGGAGGGGAGGGGTTTTATTACAGGAGATGGGGTAGGGTTAGTAGTTGACAATATGGTGTCTACCACTAGCACTAAAAGAGGCAGGTGTATTGGTATGGGAGGGTGGGGTTTTATTACAGGAGAAGGGGTAGAGTTAGTAGTTGACAATATGGTGTCTCCCACTAGCACTAAAAGAGTTAGGTGTATTGGTATGGGAGGGGAGGGTTTTTTATTACAGGAGATGAGGTAGAGTTAGTAGTTGACAATATGGTGTCTACCACTAAAAGAGGCAGGTGTATTGGTATGGGAGGGGAGGGGTTTTATTACAGGAGATGGGGTAGAGTTAGTAGTTGACAATATGGTGTCTACCACTAGCACTAAAAGAGGCAATTGTATTGGTATGGGAGGAGTGGGGTTTTATTACAGGAGATGGGGTAGAGTTAGTAGTTGACAATATGGTGTCTACCACTAGCACTAAAAGAGGCAGCTGTATTGGTATGGGAGGGGAGGGGTTTTATTTCAGGAGATGGGGTAGGGTTAATAGTTGACAATATGGTGTCTACCACTAGCACTAAAAGAGGCAGGTGTATGGGAGGGGAGGGTTTTTATTACAGGAGATGGGGTAGAGTTAGTAGTTGACAATATGGCGTCTACCACTAGCACTAAAATAGTTAGGTGTATTGGTATGGGAGGGGAGGGTTTTTTATTAAAGGATATGAGGTAGAGTTAGTAGTTGACAATATGGTGTCTACCACTAGCACTAAAAGAGGCTGGTGTATTGGTATGGGAGGGGTTTTATTACGGGAGATGGGGTAGAGTTAGTAGTTGACAATATGGTTTCTACCACTAGCACTAAAAGAGGCAATTGTATTGGTATGGGAGGGGTGGGGTTTTATTACAGGAGATGGGGTAGAGTTAGTATTTGACAATATGGTGTCTACCACTAGCACTAAAAGAGGCTGGTGTATTGGTATGGGAGGGGTTTTATTACGGGAGATGGGGTAGAGTTAGTAGTTGACAATATGGTTTCTACCACTAGCACTAAAAGAGGCAATTGTATTGGTATGGGAGGGGTGGGGTTTTATTACAGGAGATGGGGTAGAGTTAGTAGTTGACAATATGGTGTCTACCACTAGCACTAAAAGAGGCAGGTGTATTGGTATGGTATGGGAGGGGTTTTTATTACAGGAGATGGGGTAGAGTTAGTAGTTGACAATATGGCGTCTACCACTGGCCCTAAAAGAGTTAGGTGTATTGGTATGGGAGGGGAGGGGTTTTATTACAGAAGATGGGGTAGAGTTAGTAGTTGACAATATGTTGTCTACCCCTAGCACTAAAATAGGCAGTAGTATTGGTATGGGAGGGGAGGGTGGGGTTTTATTACAGGAGAAGGGGTAGAGTTAGTAGTTGACAATATGGTGTCTCCCACTAGCACTAAAAGAGTTAGGTGTATTGGTATGGGAGGGGAGGGTTTTTTATTACAGGAGATGAGGTAGAGTTAGTAGTTGACAATATGGTGTCTACCACTAAAAGAGGCAGGTGTATTGGTATGGGAGGGGAGGGGTTTTATTACAGGAGATGGGGTAGAGTTAGTAGTTGACAATATGGTGTCTACCACTAGCACTAAAAGAGGCAATTGTATTGGTATGGGAGGAGTGGGGTTTTATTACAGGAGATGGGGTAGAGTTAGTAGTTGACAATATGGTGTCTACCACTAGCACTAAAAGAGGCAGCTGTATTGGTATGGGAGGGGAGGGGTTTTATTTCAGGAGATGGGGTAGGGTTAATAGTTGACAATATGGTGTCTACCACTAGCACTAAAAGAGGCAGGTGTATGGGAGGGGAGGGTTTTTATTACAGGAGATGGGGTAGAGTTAGTAGTTGACAATATGGCGTCTACCACTGGCCCTAAAAGATTTAGGTGTATTGGTATGGGAGGGGAGGGGTTTTATTACAGGAGAAGGGGTAGAGTTAGTAGTTGACAATATGGTGTCTTCCACTAGCACTAAAAGAGTTAGGTGTATTGGTATGGGAGGGGAGGGTTTTTTATTACAGGAGATGAGGTAGAGTTAGTAGTTGACAATATGGTGTCTACCACTAAAAGAGGCAGGTGTATTGGTATGGGAGGGGAGGGGTTTTTTATTACAGGAGATGAGGTAGAGTTAGTAGTTGACAATATGGTGTCTACCACTAAAAGAGGCAGGTGTATTGGTATGGGAGGGGAGGGGTTTTATTACAGGAGATGGGGTAGAGGTAGTAGTTGACAATATGGTGTCTACCACTAGCACTAAAAGAGGCAGGTGTATTGGTATGGGAGAGTTTTTATTACAGGAGATGGGGTAGAGTTAGTAGTTGACAATATGGTGTCTACCACTAGCACTAAAAGAGGCAGGTGTATTGGTATGGGAGGGGAGGGGTTTTATTACAGGAGATGGGGTAGAGTTAGTAGTTGACAATATGGTGTCTACCACTATCACTAAAAGAGGCAGCTGTATTGGTATGGGAGGGGTTTTTATTACAGGAGATGGGGTAGAGTTAGTAGTTGACAATATGGTGTCTACCACTAGCACTAAAAGAGGCAGGTGTATTGGTATGGGAGGGGAGGGGTTTTATTACAGGAGATGGGGTAGGGTTAGTAGTTGACAATATGGTGTCTACCACTAGCACTAAAAGAGGCAGGTGTATTGGTATGGGAGGGGAGGGGTTTTATTACAGGAGATGGGGTAGAGTTAGTAGTTGACAATATGGTGTCTACCACTATCACTAAAAGAGGCAGCTGTATTGGTATGGGAGGGGTTTTTATTACAGGAGATGGGGTAGAGTTAGTAGTTGACAATATGGTGTCTACCACTAGCACTAAAAGAGGCTGGTGTATTGGTATGGGAGGGGAGGGGTTTTATTACAGGAGATGGGGTAGGGTTAGTAGTTGACAATATGGTGTCTACCACTAGCACTAAAAGAGGCAGGTGTATTGGTATGGGAGGGTGGGGTTTTATTACAGGAGAAGGGGTAGAGTTAGTAGTTGACAATATGGTGTCTCCCACTAGCACTAAAAGAGTTAGGTGTATTGGTATGGGAGGGGAGGGTTTTTTATTACAGGAGATGAGGTAGAGTTAGTAGTTGACAATATGGTGTCTACCACTAAAAGAGGCAGGTGTATTGGTATGGGAGGGGAGGGGTTTTATTACAGGAGATGGGGTAGAGTTAGTAGTTGACAATATGGTGTCTACCACTAGCACTAAAAGAGGCAATTGTATTGGTATGGGAGGAGTGGGGTTTTATTACAGGAGATGGGGTAGAGTTAGTAGTTGACAATATGGTGTCTACCACTAGCACTAAAAGAGGCAGCTGTATTGGTATGGGAGGGGAGGGGTTTTATTTCAGGAGATGGGGTAGGGTTAATAGTTGACAATATGGTGTCTACCACTAGCACTAAAAGAGGCAGGTGTATGGGAGGGGAGGGTTTTTATTACAGGAGATGGGGTAGAGTTAGTAGTTGACAATATGGCGTCTACCACTGGCCCTAAAAGAGTTAGGTGTATTGGTATGGGAGGGGAGGGGTTTTATTACAGGAGAAGGGGTAGAGTTAGTAGTTGACAATATGGTGTCTTCCACTAGCACTAAAATAGTTAGGTGTATTGGTATGGGAGGGGAGGGTTTTTTATTACAGGAGATGAGGTAGAGTTAGTAGTTGACAATATGGTGTCTACCACTAAAAGAGGCAGGTGTATTGGTATGGGAGGGGAGGGGTTTTTTATTACAGGAGATGAGGTAGAGTTAGTAGTTGACAATATGGTGTCTACCACTAAAAGAGGCAGGTGTATTGGTATGGGAGGGGAGGGGTTTTATTACAGGAGATGGGGTAGAGGTAGTAGTTGACAATATGGTGTCTACCACTAGCACTAAAAGAGGCAGGTGTATTGGTATGGGAGAGTTTTTATTACAGGAGATGGGGTAGAGTTAGTAGTTGACAATATGTTGTCTACCACTAGCACTAAAAGAGGCAGGTGTATTGGTATGGGAGGGGAGGGGTTTTATTACAGGAGATGGGGTAGAGTTAGTAGTTGACAATATGGTGTCTACCACTATCACTAAAAGAGGCAGCTGTATTGGTATGGGAGGGGTTTTTATTACAGGAGATGGGGTAGAGTTAGTAGTTGACAATATGGTTTCTACCACTAGCACTAAAAGAGGCAATTGTATTGGTATGGGAGGGGTGGGGTTTTATTACAGGAGATGGGGTAGAGTTAGTATTTGACAATATGGTGTCTACCACTAGCACTAAAAGAGGCTGGTGTATTGGTATGGGAGGGGTTTTATTACGGGAGATGGGGTAGAGTTAGTAGTTGACAATATGGTTTCTACCACTAGCACTAAAAGAGGCAATTGTATTGGTATGGGAGGGGTGGGGTTTTATTACAGGAGATGGGGTAGAGTTAGTAGTTGACAATATGGTGTCTACCACTAGCACTAAAAGAGGCAGGTGTATTGGTATGGTATGGGAGGGGTTTTTATTACAGGAGATGGGGTAGAGTTAGTAGTTGACAATATGGCGTCTACCACTGGCCCTAAAAGAGTTAGGTGTATTGGTATGGGAGGGGAGGGGTTTTATTACAGAAGATGGGGTAGAGTTAGTAGTTGACAATATGTTGTCTACCCCTAGCACTAAAATAGGCAGTAGTATTGGTATGGGAGGGGAGGGTGGGGTTTTATTACAGGAGAAGGGGTAGAGTTAGTAGTTGACAATATGGTGTCTCCCACTAGCACTAAAAGAGTTAGGTGTATTGGTATGGGAGGGGAGGGTTTTTTATTACAGGAGATGAGGTAGAGTTAGTAGTTGACAATATGGTGTCTACCACTAAAAGAGGCAGGTGTATTGGTATGGGAGGGGAGGGGTTTTATTACAGGAGATGGGGTAGAGTTAGTAGTTGACAATATGGTGTCTACCACTAGCACTAAAAGAGGCAATTGTATTGGTATGGGAGGAGTGGGGTTTTATTACAGGAGATGGGGTAGAGTTAGTAGTTGACAATATGGTGTCTACCACTAGCACTAAAAGAGGCAGCTGTATTGGTATGGGAGGGGAGGGGTTTTATTTCAGGAGATGGGGTAGGGTTAATAGTTGACAATATGGTGTCTACCACTAGCACTAAAAGAGGCAGGTGTATGGGAGGGGAGGGTTTTTATTACAGGAGATGGGGTAGAGTTAGTAGTTGACAATATGGCGTCTACCACTGGCCCTAAAAGATTTAGGTGTATTGGTATGGGAGGGGAGGGGTTTTATTACAGGAGAAGGGGTAGAGTTAGTAGTTGACAATATGGTGTCTTCCACTAGCACTAAAAGAGTTAGGTGTATTGGTATGGGAGGGGAGGGTTTTTTATTACAGGAGATGAGGTAGAGTTAGTAGTTGACAATATGGTGTCTACCACTAAAAGAGGCAGGTGTATTGGTATGGGAGGGGAGGGGTTTTTTATTACAGGAGATGAGGTAGAGTTAGTAGTTGACAATATGGTGTCTACCACTAAAAGAGGCAGGTGTATTGGTATGGGAGGGGAGGGGTTTTATTACAGGAGATGGGGTAGAGGTAGTAGTTGACAATATGGTGTCTACCACTAGCACTAAAAGAGGCAGGTGTATTGGTATGGGAGAGTTTTTATTACAGGAGATGGGGTAGAGTTAGTAGTTGACAATATGTTGTCTACCACTAGCACTAAAAGAGGCAGGTGTATTGGTATGGGAGGGGAGGTGTTTTATTACAGGAGATGGGGTAGAGTTAGTAGTTGACAATATGGTGTCTACCACTATCACTAAAAGAGGCAGCTGTATTGGTATGGGAGGGGTTTTTATTACAGGAGATGGGGTAGAGTTAGTAGTTGACAATATGGTGTCTACCACTAGCACTAAAAGAGGCAGGTGTATTGGTATGGGAGGGGAGGGGTTTTATTACAGGAGATGGGGTAGGGTTAGTAGTTGACAATATGGTGTCTACCACTAGCACTAAAAGAGGCAGGTGTATTGGTATGGGAGGGGAGGGGTTTTATTACAGGAGATGGGGTAGAGTTAGTAGTTGACAATATGGTGTCTACCACTATCACTAAAAGAGGCAGCTGTATTGGTATGGGAGGGGTTTTTATTACAGGAGATGGGGTAGAGTTAGTAGTTGACAATATGGTGTCTACCACTAGCACTAAAAGAGGCTGGTGTATTGGTATGGGAGGGGAGGGGTTTTATTACAGGAGATGGGGTAGGGTTAGTAGTTGACAATATGGTGTCTACCACTAGCACTAAAAGAGGCAGGTGTATTGGTATGGGAGGGGAGGGGTTTTATTACAGGAGATAGGGTAGAGTTAGGAGTTGACAACATGGGGTCTTCCACGAGCACTTAAATAGACACGTGTTTTGGTATGGGAGGGGAGGGGTTTTATTACAGGAGATGGGGTAGAGTTAGTATTTGACAATATGGTGTCTACCACTAGCACTAAAAGAGGCTGGTGTATTGGTATGGGAGGGGTTTTATTACGGGAGATGGGGTAGAGTTAGTAGTTGACAATATGGTTTCTACCACTAGCACTAAAAGAGGCAATTGTATTGGTATGGGAGGGGTGGGGTTTTATTACAGGAGATGGGGTAGAGTTAGTAGTTGACAATATGGTGTCTACCACTAGCACTAAAAGAGGCAATTGTATTGGTATGGGAGGGGTGGGGTTTTATTACAGGAGATGGGGTAGAGTTAGTAGTTGACAATATGGTGTCTACCACTAGCACTAAAAGAGGCAGGTGTATTGGTATGGTATGGGAGGGGTTTTTATTACAGGAGATGGGGTAGAGTTAGTAGTTGACAATATGGCGTCTACCACTGGCCCTAAAAGAGTTAGGTGTATTGGTATGGGAGGGGAGGGGTTTTATTACAGAAGATGGGGTAGAGTTAGTAGTTGACAATATGTTGTCTACCCCTAGCACTAAAATAGGCAGTAGTATTGGTATGGGAGGGGAGGGTGGGGTTTTATTACAGGAGAAGGGGTAGAGTTAGTAGTTGACAATATGGTGTCTCCCACTAGCACTAAAAGAGTTAGGTGTATTGGTATGGGAGGGGAGGGTTTTTTATTACAGGAGATGAGGTAGAGTTAGTAGTTGACAATATGGTGTCTACCACTAAAAGAGGCAGGTGTATTGGTATGGGAGGGGAGGGGTTTTATTACAGGAGATGGGGTAGAGTTAGTAGTTGACAATATGGTGTCTACCACTAGCACTAAAAGAGGCAATTGTATTGGTATGGGAGGAGTGGGGTTTTATTACAGGAGATGGGGTAGAGTTAGTAGTTGACAATATGGTGTCTACCACTAGCACTAAAAGAGGCAGCTGTATTGGTATGGGAGGGGAGGGGTTTTATTTCAGGAGATGGGGTAGGGTTAATAGTTGACAATATGGTGTCTACCACTAGCACTAAAAGAGGCAGGTGTATGGGAGGGGAGGGTTTTTATTACAGGAGATGGGGTAGAGTTAGTAGTTGACAATATGGCGTCTACCACTGGCCCTAAAAGAGTTAGGTGTATTGGTATGGGAGGGGAGGGGTTTTATTACAGGAGAAGGGGTAGAGTTAGTAGTTGACAATATGGTGTCTTCCACTAGCACTAAAAGAGTTAGGTGTATTGGTATGGGAGGGGAGGGTTTTTTATTACAGGAGATGAGGTAGAGTTAGTAGTTGACAATATGGTGTCTACCACTAAAAGAGGCAGGTGTATTGGTATGGGAGGGGAGGGGTTTTTTATTACAGGAGATGAGGTAGAGTTAGTAGTTGACAATATGGTGTCTACCACTAAAAGAGGCAGGTGTATTGGTATGGGAGGGGAGGGGTTTTATTACAGGATATGGGGTAGAGTTAGTAGTTGACAATATGGTGTCTACCACTAGCACTAAAAGAGGCAGGTGTATTGGTATGGGAGAGTTTTTATTACAGGAGATGGGGTAGAGTTAGTAGTTGACAATATGGTTTCTACCACTAGCACTAAAAGAGGCAATTGTATTGGTATGGGAGGGGTGGGGTTTTATTACAGGAGATGGGGTAGAGTTAGTAGTTGACAATATGGTGTCTACCACTAGCACTAAAAGAGGCAGGTGTATTGGTTTGGTATGGGAGGGGTTTTTATTACAGGAGATGGGGTAGAGTTAGTAGTTGACAATATGGCGTCTACCACTGGCCCTAAAAGAGTTAGGTGTATTGGTATGGGAGGGGAGGGGTTTTATTACAGGAGATGGGGTAGAGTTAGTAGTTGACAATATGTTGTCTACCCCTAGCACTAAAATAGGCAGTAGTATCGGTATGGGAGGTGAGGGGTGGGGTTTTATTACAGGAGAAGGGGTAGAGTTAGTAGTTGACAATATGGTGTCTCCCACTAGCACTAAAATAGTTAGGTGTATTGGTATGGGAGGGGAGGGTTTTTTATTAAAGGAGATGAGGTAGAGTTAGTAGTTGACAATATGGTGTCTACCACTAGCACTAAAAGAGGCAGCTGTATTGGTATGGGAGGGGAGGGGTTTTATTTCAGGAGATGGGGTAGGGTTAATAGTTGACAATATGGTGTCTACCACTAGCACTAAAAGAGGCAGGTGTATTGGTATGGTATGGGAGGGGTTTTTATTACAGGAGATGGGGTAGAGTTAGTAATTGACAATATGGTGTCTACCACTAGCACTAAAAGAGTCAGGTGAATGGGAGGGGAGGGTTTTTATTACAGGAGATGGGGTAGAGTTAGTAGTTGACAATATGGTGTCTACCACTAGCACTAAAACAGGCAGGTGTATTGGTATGGGAGGGGTGGGGTTTTATTACAGGAGATGGGGTAGAGTTAGTAGTTGACAATATGGCGTCTACCACTGGCCCTAAAAGAGTTAGGTGTATTGGTATGGGAGGGGAGGGGTTTTATTACAGGAGAAGGGGTAGAGTTAGTAGTTGACAATATGGTGTCTACCACTAGCACTAAAAGAGGCTGGTGTATTGGTATGGGAGGGGTTTTATTACGGGAGATGGGGTAGAGTTAGTAGTTGACAATATGGTTTCTACCACTAGCACTAAAAGAGGCAATTGTATTGGTATGGGAGGGGTGGGGTTTTATTACAGGAGATGGGGTAGAGTTAGTAGTTGACAATATGGTGTCTACCACTAGCACTAAAAGAGGCAATTGTATTGGTATGGGAGGGGTGGGGTTTTATTACAGGAGATGGGGTAGAGTTAGTAGTTGACAATATGGTGTCTACCACTAGCACTAAAAGAGGCAGGTGTATTGGTATGGTATGGGAGGGGTTTTTATTACAGGAGATGGGGTAGAGTTAGTAGTTGACAATATGGCGTCTACCACTGGCCCTAAAAGAGTTAGGTGTATTGGTATGGGAGGGGAGGGGTTTTATTACAGAAGATGGGGTAGAGTTAGTAGTTGACAATATGTTGTCTACCCCTAGCACTAAAATAGGCAGTAGTATTGGTATGGGAGGGGAGGGTGGGGTTTTATTACAGGAGAAGGGGTAGAGTTAGTAGTTGACAATATGGTGTCTCCCACTAGCACTAAAAGAGTTAGGTGTATTGGTATGGGAGGGGAGGGTTTTTTATTACAGGAGATGAGGTAGAGTTAGTAGTTGACAATATGGTGTCTACCACTAAAAGAGGCAGGTGTATTGGTATGGGAGGGGAGGGGTTTTATTACAGGAGATGGGGTAGAGTTAGTAGTTGACAATATGGTGTCTACCACTAGCACTAAAAGAGGCAATTGTATTGGTATGGGAGGAGTGGGGTTTTATTACAGGAGATGGGGTAGAGTTAGTAGTTGACAATATGGTGTCTACCACTAGCACTAAAAGAGGCAGCTGTATTGGTATGGGAGGGGAGGGGTTTTATTTCAGGAGATGGGGTAGGGTTAATAGTTGACAATATGGTGTCTACCACTAGCACTAAAAGAGGCAGGTGTATGGGAGGGGAGGGTTTTTATTACAGGAGATGGGGTAGAGTTAGTAGTTGACAATATGGCGTCTACCACTGGCCCTAAAAGAGTTAGGTGTATTGGTATGGGAGGGGAGGGGTTTTATTACAGGAGAAGGGGTAGAGTTAGTAGTTGACAATATGGTGTCTTCCACTAGCACTAAAAGAGTTAGGTGTATTGGTATGGGAGGGGAGGGTTTTTTATTACAGGAGATGAGGTAGAGTTAGTAGTTGACAATATGGTGTCTACCACTAAAAGAGGCAGGTGTATTGGTATGGGAGGGGAGGGGTTTTTTATTACAGGAGATGAGGTAGAGTTAGTAGTTGACAATATGGTGTCTACCACTAAAAGAGGCAGGTGTATTGGTATGGGAGGGGAGGGGTTTTATTACAGGATATGGGGTAGAGTTAGTAGTTGACAATATGGTGTCTACCACTAGCACTAAAAGAGGCAGGTGTATTGGTATGGGAGAGTTTTTATTACAGGAGATGGGGTAGAGTTAGTAGTTGACAATATGGTTTCTACCACTAGCACTAAAAGAGGCAATTGTATTGGTATGGGAGGGGTGGGGTTTTATTACAGGAGATGGGGTAGAGTTAGTAGTTGACAATATGGTGTCTACCACTAGCACTAAAAGAGGCAGGTGTATTGGTTTGGTATGGGAGGGGTTTTTATTACAGGAGATGGGGTAGAGTTAGTAGTTGACAATATGGCGTCTACCACTGGCCCTAAAAGAGTTAGGTGTATTGGTATGGGAGGGGAGGGGTTTTATTACAGGAGATGGGGTAGAGTTAGTAGTTGACAATATGTTGTCTACCCCTAGCACTAAAATAGGCAGTAGTATCGGTATGGGAGGTGAGGGGTGGGGTTTTATTACAGGAGAAGGGGTAGAGTTAGTAGTTGACAATATGGTGTCTCCCACTAGCACAAAAATAGTTAGGTGTATTGGTATGGGAGGGGAGGGTTTTTTATTAAAGGAGATGGGGTAGGGTTAATAGTTGACAATATGGTGTCTACCACTAGCACTAAAAGAGGCAGGTGTATTGGTATGGTATGGGAGGGGTTTTTATTACAGGAGATGGGGTAGAGTTAGTAATTGACAATATGGTGTCTACCACTAGCACTAAAAGAGTCAGGTGAATGGGAGGGGAGGGTTTTTATTACAGGAGATGGGGTAGAGTTAGTAGTTGACAATATGGTGTCTACCACTAGCACTAAAACAGGCAGGTGTATTGGTATGGGAGGGGTGGGGTTTTATTACAGGAGATGGGGTAGAGTTAGTAGTTGACAATATGGCGTCTACCACTGGCCCTAAAAGAGTTAGGTGTATTGGTATGGGAGGGGAGGGGTTTTATTACAGGAGAAGGGGTAGAGTTAGTAGTTGACAATATGGTGTCTTCCACTAGCACTAAAAGAGTTAGGTGTATTGGTATGGGAGGGGAGGGTTTTTTATTACAGGAGATGAGGTAGAGTTAGTAGTTGACAAAATGGTGTCTACCACTAAAAGAGGCAGGTGTATTGGTATGGGAGGGGAGGGTTTTTTATTACAGGAGATGAGGTAGAGTTAGTAGTTGACAATATGGTGTCTACCACTAAAAGAGGCAGGTGTATTGGTATGGGAGGGGAGGGGTTTTATTACAGGAGATGGGGTAGAGTTAGTAGTTGACAATATGGTGTCTACCACTATCACTAAAAGAGGCAGCTGTATTGGTATGGGAGGGGTTTTTATTACAAGAGATGGGGTAGAGTTAGTAGTTGACAATATGGTGTCTACCACTAGCACTAAAAGAGGCAGGTGTATTGGTATGGGAGGTGAGGGGTGGGGTTTTATTACAGGAGAAGGGGTAGAGTTAGTAGTTGACAATATGGTGTCTCCCACTAGCACTAAAATAGTTAGGTGTATTGGTATGGGAGGGGAGGGTTTTTTATTAAAGGAGATGGGGTAGGGTTAATAGTTGACAATATGGTGTCTACCACTAGCACTAAAAGAGGCAGGTGTATTGGTATGGGAGGGGAGGGGTTTTATTACAGGAGATGGGGTAGAGTTAGTAGTTGACAATATGTTGTCTACCCCTAGCACTAAAATAGGCAGTAGTATCGGTATGGGAGGTGAGGGGTGGGGTTTTATTACAGGAGAAGGGGTAGAGTTAGTAGTTGACAATATGGTGTCTCCCACTAGCACTAAAATAGTTAGGTGTATTGGTATGGGAGGGGAGGGTTTTTTATTAAAGGAGATGGGGTAGGGTTAATAGTTGACAATATGGTGTCTACCACTAGCACTAAAAGAGGCAGGTGTATTGGTATGGTATGGGAGGGGTTTTTATTACAGGAGATGGGGTAGAGTTAGTAATTGACAATATGGTGTCTACCACTAGCACTAAAAGAGTCAGGTGAATGGGAGGGGAGGGTTTTTATTACAGGAGATGGGGTAGAGTTAGTAGTTGACAATATGGTGTCTACCACTAGCACTAAAACAGGCAGGTGTATTGGTATGGGAGGGGTGGGGTTTTATTACAGGAGATGGGGTAGAGTTAGTAGTTGACAATATGGCGTCTACCACTGGCCCTAAAAGAGTTAGGTGTATTGGTATGGGAGGGGAGGGGTTTTATTACAGGAGAAGGGGTAGAGTTAGTAGTTGACAATATGGTGTCTTCCACTAGCACTAAAAGAGTTAGGTGTATTGGTATGGGAGGGGAGGGTTTTTTATTACAGGAGATGAGGTAGAGTTAGTAGTTGACAATATGGTGTCTACCACTAAAAGAGGCAGGTGTATTGGTATGGGAGGGGAGGGTTTTTTATTACAGGAGATGAGGTAGAGTTAGTAGTTGACAATATGGTGTCTACCACTAAAAGAGGCAGGTGTATTGGTATGGGAGGGGAGGGGTTTTATTACAGGAGATGGGGTAGAGTTAGTAGTTGACAATATGGTGTCTACCACTATCACTAAAAGAGGCAGCTGTATTGGTATGGGAGGGGTTTTTATTACAAGAGATGGGGTAGAGTTAGTAGTTGACAATATGGTGTCTACCACTAGCACTAAAAGAGGCAGGTGTATTGGTATGGGAGGGGAGGGGTTTTATTACAGGAGATGGGGTAGGGTTAGTAGTTGACAATATGGTGTCTACCACTAGCACTAAAAGAGGCAGGTGTATTGGTATGGGAGGGGAGGGGTTTTATTACAGGAGATGGGGTAGAGTTAGTAGTTGACAATATGGTGTCTACCACTATCACTAAAAGAGGCAGCTGTATTGGTATGGGAGGGGTTTTTATTACAGGAGATGGGGTAGAGTTAGTAGTTGACAATATGGTGTCTACCACTAGCACTAAAAGAGGCTGGTGTATTGGTATGGGAGGGGAGGGGTTTTATTACAGGAGATGGGGTAGGGTTAGTAGTTGACAATATGGTGTCTACCACTAGCACTAAAAGAGGCAGGTGTATTGGTATGGGAGGGGAGGGGTTTTATTACAGGAGATAGGGTAGAGTTAGGAGTTGACAACATGGGGTCTACCACGAGCACTTAAATAGACACGTGTTTTGGTATGGGAGGGGAGGGGTTTTATTACAGGAGATGGGGTAGAGTTAGTATTTGACAATATGGTGTCTACCACTTGCACTAAAAGAGGCTGGTGTATTGGTATGGGAGGGGTTTTATTACGGGAGATGGGGTAGAGTTAGTAGTTGACAATATGGTTTCTACCACTAGCACTAAAAGAGGCAATTGTATTGGTATGGGAGGGGTGGGGTTTTATTACAGGAGATGGGGTAGAGTTAGTAGTTGACAATATGGTGTCTACCACTAGCACTAAAAGAGGCAGGTGTATTGGTTTGGTATGGGAGGGGTTTTTATTACAGGAGATGGGGTAGAGTTAGTAGTTGACAATATGGCATCTACCACTGGCCCTAAAAGAGTTAGGTGTATTGGTATGGGAGGGGAGGGGTTTTATTACAGGAGATGGGGTAGAGTTAGTAGTTGACAATATGTTGTCTACCCCTAGCACTAAAATAGGCAGTAGTATCGGTATGGGAGGTGAGGGGTGGGGTTTTATTACAGGAGAAGGGGTAGAGTTAGTAGTTGACAATATGGTGTCTCCCACTAGCACTAAAATAGTTAGGTGTATTGGTATGGGAGGGGAGGGTTTTTTATTAAAGGAGATGAGGTAGAGTTAGTAGTTGACAATATGGTGTCTACCACTAGCACTAAAAGAGGCAGCTGTATTGGTATGGGAGGGGAGGGGTTTTATTTCAGGAGATGGGGTAGGGTTAATAGTTGACAATATGGTGTCTACCACTAGCACTAAAAGAGGCAGGTGTATTGGTATGGTATGGGAGGGGTTTTTATTACAGGAGATGGGGTAGAGTTAGTAATTGACAATATGGTGTCTACCACTAGCACTAAAAGAGTCAGGTGTATGGGAGGGGAGGGTTTTTATTACAGGAGATGGGGTAGAGTTAGTAGTTGACAATATGGTGTCTACCACTAGCACTAAAACAGGCAGGTGTATTGGTATGGGAGGGGTGGGGTTTTATTACAGGAGATGGGGTAGAGTTAGTAGTTGACAATATGGCGTCTACCACTGGCCCTAAAAGAGTTAGGTGTATTGGTATGGGAGGGGAGGGGTTTTATTACAGGAGAAGGGGTAGAGTTAGTAGTTGACAATATGGTGTCTTCCACTAGCACTAAAAGAGTTAGGTGTATTGGTATGGGAGGGGAGGGTTTTTTATTACAGGAGATGAGGTAGAGTTAGTAGTTGACAATATGGTGTCTACCACTAAAAGAGGCAGGTGTATCGGTATGGGAGGGGAGGGTTTTTTATTACAGGAGATGAGGTAGAGTTAGTAGTTGACAATATGGTGTCTACCACTAAAAGAGGCAGGTGTATTGGTATGGGAGGGGAGGGGTTTTATTACAGGAGATGGGGTAGAGTTAGTAGTTGACAATATGGTGTCTACCACTAGCACTAAAAGAGGCAGGTGTATTGTTATGGGAGAGTTTTTATTACAGGAGATGGGGTAGAGTTAGTAGTTGACAATATGTTGTCTACCACTAGCACTAAAAGAGGCAGGTGTATTGGTATGGGAGGGGAGGGGTTTTATTACAGGAGATGGGGTAGAGTTAGTAGTTGACAATATGGTGTCTACCACTATCACTAAAAGAGGCAGCTGTATTGGTATGGGGGGGGGTTTTATTACAGGAGATGGGGTAGAGTTAGTAGTTGACAAAATGGTGTCTACCACTAGCACTAAAAGAGGCAGGTGTATTGGTATTGGAGGGGAGGGGTTTTATTACAGGAGATGGGGTAGGGTTAGTAGTTGACAATATGGTGTCTACCACTAGCACTAAAAGAGGCAGGTGTATTGGTATGGGAGGGGAGGGGTTTTATTACAGGAGATGGGGTAGAGTTAGTAGTTGACAATATGGTGTCTACCACTATCACTAAAAGAGGCAGCTGTATTGGTATGGGAGGGGTTTTTATTACAGGAGATGGGGTAGAGTTAGTAGTTGACAATATGGTGTCTACCACTAGCACTAAAAGAGGCTGGTGTATTGGTATGGGAGGGGAGGGGTTTTATTACAGGAGATGGGGTAGGGTTAGTAGTTGACAATATGGTGTCTACCACTAGCACTAAAAGAGGCAGGTGTATTGGTATGGGAGGGGAGGGGTTTTATTACAGGAGATAGGGTAGAGTTAGGAGTTGACAACATGGGGTCTACCACGAGCACTTAAATAGGCACGTGTTTTGGTATGGGAGGGGAGGGGTTTTATTACAGGAGATGGGGTAGGGTTAGTAGTTGACAATATGGTGTCTACCACTAGCACTAAAAGAGGCAGGTGTATTGGTATGGGAGGGGAGGGGTTTTATTACAGGAGATAGGGTAGAGTTAGGAGTTGACAACATGGGGTCTACCACGAGCACTTAAATAGGCACGTGTTTTGGTATGGGAGGGGAGGGGTTTTATTACAGGAGATGGGGTAGAGTTAGTATTTGACAATATGGTGTCTACCACTAGCACTAAAAGAGGCTGGTGTATTGGTATGGGAGGGGTTTTATTACGGGAGATGGGGTAGAGTTAGTAGTTGACAATATGGTTTCTACCACTAGCACTAAAAGAGGCAATTGTATTGGTATGGGAGGGGTGGGGTTTTATTACAGGAGATGGGGTAGAGTTAGTAGTTGACAATATGGTGTCTACCACTATCACTAAAAGAGGCAGCTGTATTGGTATGGGAGGGGTTTTTATTACAGGAGATGGGGTAGAGTTAGTAGTTGACAATATGGTGTCTACCACTAGCACTAAAAGAGGCAGGTGTATTGGTATGGGAGGGGAGGGGTTTTATTACAGGAGATGGGGTAGGGTTAGTAGTTGACAATATGGTGTCTACCACTAGCACTAAAAGAGGCAGGTGTATTGGTATGGGAGGGGAGGGGTTTTATTACAGGAGATAGGGTAGAGTTAGGAGTTGACAACATGGGGTCTACCACGAGCACTTAAATAGGCACGTGTTTTGGTATGGGAGGGGAGGGGT
The DNA here is from genome assembly GCF_013265735.2 of Oncorhynchus mykiss. NCBI lineage: Eukaryota > Metazoa > Chordata > Actinopteri > Salmoniformes > Salmonidae > Oncorhynchus > Oncorhynchus mykiss. The sequence goes on along the minus strand of NC_048582.1, from coordinate 32,967,715 downwards.
TTTATTACAGGAGATGGGGTAGAGTTAGTATTTGACAATATGGTGTCTACCACTAGCACTAAAAGAGGCTGGTGTATTGGTATGGGAGGGGTTTTATTACGGGAGATGGGGTAGAGTTAGTAGTTGACAATATGGTTTCTACCACTAGCACTAAAAGAGGCAATTGTATTGGTATGGGAGGGGTGGGGTTTTATTACGGGAGATGGGGTAGAGTTAGTATTTGACAATATGGTGTCTACCACTAGCACTAAAAGAGGCAGGTGTATTGGTTTGGTATGGGAGGGGTTTTTATTACAGGAGATGGGGTAGAGTTAGTAGTTGACAATATGGCGTCTACCACTGGCCCTAAAAGAGTTAGGTGTATTGGTATGGGAGGGGAGGGGTTTTATTACAGGAGATGGGGTAGAGTTAGTAGTTGACAATATGTTGTCTACCCCTAGCACTAAAATAGGCAGTAGTATTGGTATGGGAGGTGAGGGGTGGGGTTTTATTACAGGAGAAGGGGTAGAGTTAGTAGTTGACAATATGGTGTCTCCCACTAGCACTAAAATAGTTAGGTGTATTGGTATGGGAGGGGAGGGTTTTTTATTAAAGGAGATGAGGTAGAGTTAGTAGTTGACAATATGGTGTCTACCACGAGCACTTAAATAGGCACGTGTATTGGTATGGGAGGGGAGTTTTTTTTTTACAGGAGATGGGGTAGAGTTAGTACTTGACAATATGGTGTCTACCACTAGCACTAAAAGAGGCTGGTGTATTGGTATAGGAGGGGTTTTATTACGGGAGATGGGGTAGAGTTAGTAGTTGACAATATGGTTTCTACCACTAGCACTAAAAGAGGCAATTGTATTGGTATGGGAGGGGTGGGGTTTTATTACAGGAGATGGGGTAGAGTTAGTAGTTGACAATATGGTGTCTACCACTAGCACTAAAAGAGTTAGGTGTATTGGTATTGGTATGGGAGGGGTTTTTATTACAGGAGATGGGGTAGAGTTAGTAGTTGATAATATGGCGTCTACCACTGGCCCTAAAAGAGTTAGGTGTATTGGTATGGGAGGGGAGGGGTTTTATTACAGGAGATGGGGTAGAGTTAGTAGTTGACAATATGTTGTCTACCCCTAGCACTAAAATAGGCAGTAGTATTGGTATGGGAGGGGAGGGGTGGGGTTTTATTACAGGAGAAGGGGTAGAGTTAGTAGTTGACAATATGGTGTCTCCCACTAGCACTAAAAGAGTTAGGTGTATTGGTATGGGAGGGGAGGGTTTTTTATTACAGGAGATGGGGTAGAGTTAGTAGTTGACAATATGGTGTCTACCACTAAAAGAGGCAGGTGTATTGGTATGGGAGGAGAGGGGTTTTATTACAGGAGATGGGGTAGAGTTAGTAGTTGACAATATGGTGTCTACCACTAAAAGAGGCAGATGTATTGGTATGGGAGGGGAGGGGTTTTATTACAGGAGATGGGGTACAGTTAGGAGTTGACAATATGGGGTCTACCACGAGCACTTAAATAGGCAGGTGTATTGGTAGGGGAGGGGAGGGGTTTTATTACAGGAGATGGGGTAGAGTTAGTAGTTGACAATATGGTGTCTACCACTAGCACTAAAAGAGGCAGGTGTATTGGTATGGAAGAGGAGGGGTGGGGTTTTATTACAGGAGATGGGGTAGAGTTAGTATTTGACAATATGGTTTCTACCACTAGCACTAAAAGAGGCAATTGTATTGGTATGGGAGGGGATTTATTACAGGTGATGGGGTAGAGTTAGTAGTTGACAATATGGTTTCTACCACTAGCACTAAAAGAGGCAATTGTATTGGTATGGGAGGGGATTTATTACAGGTGATGGGGTAGAGTTAGTAGTTGACAACATGGTGTCTACCACCAGCTCTAAAAGAGGCAGGTGTATTGGTATGGGAGGGGAGGGGTTTTATTACAGGAGATGGGGTACAGTTAGGAGTTGACAATATGGGGTCTACCACGAGCACTTAAATAGGCAGGTGTATTGGTATGGGAGGGGAGGGGTTTTATTACAGGAGATGGGGTAGAGTTAGTAGTTGACAATATGGTGTCTACCACTAGCACTAAAAGAGGCAGCTGTATTGGTATGGGAGGGGTTTTTATTACAGGAGATGGGGTAGAGTTAGGAGTTGACAATATGGTGTCTACCACTAGCACTACAAGAGGCAGGTGTATTGGTATGGGAGGGGAGGGGTTTTATTACAGGAGATGGGGTAGAGTTAGTAGTTGACAATATGGTGTCTACCACTAGCACTAAAAGAGGCAGGTGTATTGGTATGGGAGGGGAGGGGTTTTATTACAGGAGATGGGGTAGAGTTAGTAGTTGACAATATGGTGTCTACCACTATCACTAAAAGAGGCAGCTGTATTGGTATGGGAGGGGTTTTTATTACAGGAGATGGGGTAGAGTTAGTAGTTGACAATATGGTGTCTACCACTAGCACTTAAATAGGCACGTGTTTTGGTATGGGAGGGGAGGGGTTTTATTACAGGAGATGGGGTAGGGTTAGTAGTTGACAATATGGTGTCTACCACTAGCACTAAAAGAGGCAGGTGTATTGTTATGGGAGGGGAGGGGTTTTATTACAGGAGATGGAGTAGAGTTAGTAGTTGACAATATGGTGTCCGTTTATTTTTTATTGCAACAAAGACCATGTTTTGAAGTTACAAAGATTGAGACATTAGAGTCAAATAACGAGGCACATTCGTGATTTTTTTTCCACATTTTTTTATTGAAAGCATCAGAGAAAAAAACAACTCATTAAAACCGAAGTTTAATCCTAACATCCACAGATGTACAGATATTTATCAAGGATCGTACACACTGAGTGGCGTGCATAAGGCATGACCACATCCTCCTCTGCGCTGACCCAAAGCAAAAATAGAAAAACAACAAAGAACAAAACTAAACAAAAAAATATCTAAGAACCGCTTTGCTGTCCTAATAAATATTCCTCTTTTTTTTTTATTGTATAATAATCCTGACGCTTAATGAAAGTTCTGGAGGTTTCTTCAGCAAATTTGGTTGGCCATTTCTAATGATAGTTACTCAATAGTGTTTGACGTCTCTGGGAGCCATTTCATTCTGAGGAAGGTGTGTGTTAGGTTAGCCAGTTGGCTGAGCTCCTGGGGATGTGCGGCCAATCGATGCCTCCCGTCAAAGGTGAACCGGAGCATCAATTAAAAAGCGTGGGACACATTTTTTTTGGGGGGGAGCAATTTCCCCACTGAATTACGTGGTGGTAAGAGCTGAAAGAGTGTTGAGTTATATCGAGCCCGGCGCTCTCCTGTCACACTGCGGGAGTCCCAACTCTGAGGCACTGTCTGTCATGATACAGTCCAGTTGTGCATTGTATGGAGAATAGGGTGCCAATATAGGACACAGTATCCCCTATATAGACATAGGGTCCATTTTGGACACAGGGCCAGTCTTCTCTAAACCACTGTCTAGTCACAACGTGGGAAATCACAAGAAGCCTATGACAATGGGGTATGACATTGATCAACTTGGAATGCCATTGTGGTGAATACGCTCCTAAGGACTTGATAGAAATATGGTAGCTAGATATGACCGACTGGCTTGCTATCTGGACGGAGGCAGTGAGACAGACACAACATGGGACGGATTGGAGGAGTGGACGGCGTTAAAAGGGCAGGGAACTGAAGCAGCTCTGTGCCCCAGCCTGGATAGATACAGTAGACTGAGACGGAACACGGCTGCTCTGGAGATACCAAAGACATCGGGGCGAATCCTAACTTCCACTAAAGTCAATGTTTAAGTTAGTGAATGCATTGATGTCAATGGGAGAGAACGTGAACATTTTACTCACGTGGAAGTTGGCCCCATAGAGCCTAAGTAACTGAGACTATGATGGTAAGCAATGAAGAGCAGAGTGATAACCGTACTCTGATGAAGAGATAATGAGAAGACTAACACACTGACTGAAACACTGTGTGTGTGTGTGTGTGTAATACTCAGAAATGTCTGGCAATAGTGAGTATGTGTGTGTGTCAGCGAATGTAGTAGAGCCAATGACCCTCTCTGGCTGGTTTGTTCTGACACATAGGCTAGCGAGCTAGATCTTTAACTGCAGCTCCCTAAAACGCAGTGAGAATCACTGTACATGTTTAGCAGGCATCTTGCCCGGCCATTGTGCTACAACTAGCCTAGAATAAGAGAGGAGTTCAGTCAGTCTTGATACTGCTATTTCAACCACGTAATGACCTCATCGATATCGCTCTTACCCCATTGAGGGAAACCTCTCCTCACTTCAATGTTTTCTCTTTCTTGAATCTCTGGTAGCAATTTGGAGCGTATACAGTTCTGTTGTGTGCTTTTTTTTGGTCATTTCTATTTGTCACCTAATTTTCCTTGTATGTCATTGCTATTGTATCTTAGACGGTGACAATATGTGTAGCGCGTTGACCTTTGTGATCAAAGGTGAGTGCGGTCAGATTCCTACGGTTAATCAATGGTTTCTTCTTTAGTCTGTCTCTTAAAGTAGCAGCTGTAAGAGTGGTCTATGATGTAGAGCACATCGTTTCAGGTACAGTTTGAACACCATGGAGGTTGAGGAGCAAACGTCGACCCCGACCAACGGCTCGCCTGCTCACGAAAAAACCACGCAGCAAAAATCAATGTTATTACCTGGAGAGACGTGCAGAAATGTACACAGGTTGTTGTCACTGGAGTGAAAATGGCACAGACGTTTTGGGTTTGTTTGTCTGTTGGAATTGTAAAGTGGGTGACTTTGCGCATATATCCTGTGATCTCAAAGTTTTCTGTACTCGGAAAGTAAAAGCAGAAGATGAGGGGAAGTGACAGGGTGAGTGAAAAGAGGAAAGAGAGAGGTGTTTGGGGACAGTGGGCAGCTGAGTAGCTCTGGTGTTGGTAGATTGGTGCAGTAAATTTGATCATTGACTTGTCATTGGGATGGAAGACATGTGGGTCGAATGTTTTACGGGACAACAGATTGCCGAATGGTTATATTTTCTCCGATTGCATTGCCTGTGTTACGGTGGTTATGATGGCAGCTCACGATGTAGACCACGTAGTTCACGATGGGCCCGTTTTCTATTGGTTGTGAAAAGCACAACCCAATGGGATGAGCCACTGTAGTAAATGAATGTTGATCGACAATAGCCAGTGCGTCACAGACCAACAGACACAAAGCAGGCACATGCCCAAGACAGCTTTCACTGTAGCACCTTAGAGTAGGTTGTACATTTGTACTAGTTTAGCACAACTCCTTCAAAAATGTACGGTTCCCTTATATAAGATAGCTTTTCCGTGTGCTTTTTTTCTATCCTGTAGATATTGGAATCATTTGGAAGCTTCGTTAAAGGCACTCGATGAACAATTACATTGTTACAGACATTTCTGTGTGCGATGTCATAGCTGACCCATGATGTCACTGCCATCTTTCCCGGAACGCAATGCACAGCCTGCCTTTGAGTCACATGAACTGCTGGATCTCAAAACGTGCAATTGTTAACGGAAAAAAAGAACACCAAAAATCCCTCTTTTTCTCTAAAAAATAGGCTTTGGGGGACACTGGAGCGGATCCCAATGCCCTGAGGGGAGACAAATTGGGCCCTGTCAAGGCTCATTGAGAATGTGACTAAAATTGGTTTTGTGGTTCAGCTCCTGCACTATCCAATAAAGAGGGAAAACCTCACCGAGGAAGAGTGAGAGAAGAGAGAGAGTGAAGCCTGGTCAGATTAGTGGTGCCTTTTTATGGCTCTAGCACCACAGTGAGCAGGCAGGCAGGGACCCAGAGGTGTTGTCCGGAATGGAACCCTATTCTTAACATGGAGCCCTATTTTATGACCAGAGCCCTATTTATTTAATTTTATTTAACTTTTATTTAACTAGATAGGTCAGTTAAGAACAAATTCTTACTTACAATGACGGCCTACACCGGACGACGCTGGGACAATTGTGTGCCGCCCTATGGGACTCCCAATCATGGCCGGATGTGATGTAGCCTGGATTCGACCCAGGGACTGTAGTGATGCCTTTTGCACTGAGATGCAGTGCCTGGTCAAATGTAGTGCACTATATAGGGAATAAGGTCCCATTTCAGACACAGGGTACTGTAATGGGGATAGAGACACACAGCGCTCCAGACACAGGGTACTGTAATGGGGATAGAGACACACAGCGCTCCAGACGCAGGGTACTGTAATGGGGATAGAGACACACAGCGCTCCAGACACAGGGTACTGTAATGGGGATAGAGACACACAGCGCTCCATTCACAGGGTACTGTAATGGGGATAGAGACACACAGCGCTCCAGACACAGGGTACTGTAATGGGGATAGAGACACACAGCGCTCCAGACACAGGGTACTGTAATGAGGATAGAGACACACAGCACTCCAGACACAGGGTACTGTAATGGAGATAGAGACACACAGCGCTCCAGTCACAGGGTACTGTAATGAGGATAGAGACACACAGCACTCCAGACACAGGGTACTGTAATGGGGATAGAGACACACAGCGCTCCAGACGCAGGGTACTGTAATGGGGATAGAGACACACAGCGCTCCAGACGCAGGGTACTGTAATGGGGATAGAGACACACAGCGCTCCAGACGCAGGGTACTGTAATGGGGATAGAGACACACAGCACTCCAGACACAGGGTACTGTAATGGGGATAGAGACACACAGCGCTCCAGACACAGGGTACTGTAATGGGGATAGAGACACACAGCGCTCCAGACGCAGGGTACTGTAATGGGGATAGAGACACACAGCGCTCCAGACACAGGGTACTGTAATGGGGATAGAGACACACAGCACTCCAGACACAGGGTACTGTAATGGGGATAGAGACACACAGCGCTCCAGACGCAGGGTACTGTAATGGGGATAGAGACACACAGCGCTCCAGACACAGGGTACTGTAATGGGGATAGAGACACACAGCGCTCCAGACACAGGGTACTGTAATGGGGATAGAGACACACAGCGCTCCAGACACAGGGTACTGTAATGGGGATAGAGACACACAGCGCTCCAGACACAGGGTACTGTAATGGGGATAGAGACACACAGCGCTCCAGACACAGGGTACTGTGTACAATGGATAGGGGTTTGATGAAAGGCTGAAAGGAGTGGGGCAGAGATATTTACAGGCTACTGAGTCTAGAGGCGGAGAAGACAGGCTTTTTAGGCTTGGCTGAAAGGTTACTGTCAACATTATTGTAGTGCACTATTCTGGAAAATAACCCCTTAGGTCTGAGTACAGTAGTGTTTATCCAACCCATAAAAATGGATATCCAAGAGAGATAATGTTTGCTAAAGCAGATAACACTACTATGCTTCCATGTGTTCGTTTTGTTTGTTTGGAGTTCAGAGACATATTAAACACCGAAGCACACCAGGTGGTTAACGTGTCAATGCTAGTCTTGAATTAAGTCCCTGTCCTCCTAAGTACATCGTGCCTGGGATAGCAGGACATGTTTGACTTCCATGCAGACAAACGAGAGAGTGCCGGAGAGTTTTGCTGTGTGTTGTCTGGATGACTGGAGAGGGGGGGAAAACGCAGGGTAACGTTGATGAGACTCCCGGGGAGGGGAGAAAACGCGGGGTAACGTTGATGAGACTCCCGGGGAGGGGAGAAAATGCAGGGTAACGTTGATGAGACTCCCGGGGAGGGGAGAAAATGCAGGGTAACGTTGATGAGACTCCCGGGGAGGGGAGAAAACGCAGGGTAACGTTGATGAGACTCCCGGGGAGGGGAGAAAACGCAGGGTAACGTTGATGAGACTCCCGGGGAGGGGAGAAAATGCAGGGTAACGTTGATGAGACTCCCGGGGAGGGGAGAAAATGCAGGGTAACGTTGATGAGACTCCCGGGGAGGGGAGAAAATGCAGGGTAACGTTGATGAGACTCCCGGGGAGGGGAGAAAATGTATCCGTTTTGTTCAGTTGTCATTGATTCAATGAGATGAAGCGACAGCGTCGAGGCAGAGATCAGGGGGCCAACAAAGCCAGAAGCGAAGCATTAATGACCGAGGAGCGAGCTGCAACATTACCCAATATTTCCTATAGTGTTTACTGTTGACTGGTGGAATGCCCCCATAGTTGGCGAAAGAGTGGAACACGACAGATGAGAGGCGGAAAGACAATTTAAGTGGCAGAGAGGGACATTAGGTCGAACTGCCACTAGTTGCATCACATGTTCAAATACTGTTTGACGTCAGTGTGATAGTTTCGACAACCGTGGAAGGTAGCTTTAGCCAAAACGTGTAATTGTAATGAAAGGAAAAGTACGGACTGGTCCGGCCATCAAGGTCAAATTAAAAACAACAATGACAACAGCAACAACAACAATATCAACAATAACATCAACAGCATCAACAACAAAATCTAACTGAAAAACAACAAAACTCTGGATCAGAGTGTCTCTTCATCTTTGGTATAAAAATGGCCATCCTTGGGCTGCATTTGATCCACAACTAGGAAAGACTACAGAAATTGTCAACAATTTCTTCTATTGCTTTTGCACTGATTGGTTTAAACCGTAAGCTCCTACTCAATCTACGAAGTTTATCACTGCGCACATTTTTTTTCCTACCGTTTTATGTTTGTTTTAGATTTTTTTTTCTCTCTTTTCTTTGTTCTTTTTTTTTTATAGTGTGACAAGCAAAGCGGGCTAAAAACACCATCAAGCTCATAAAAAAAATGTCAAATGTAGCAGATAAAAGCACTAATGTCATCAACAGCAATCTCGCCGTGTAAAATAATAATTATGATAATAAAAACAAGTTCAGCATTTGCAACCGACTGCATTTTCTACAATGCAGTGTCTTTTTTCCCCCTCCTCATTGTGAAAAATCTCCTGAAAGCTTTTCTCTTTTCCCACTCTTTTCCTTAGCAGACATCTACTTTTTTCTCTTAGATTTAGTAACCTCTGACATAATGATTTATCAAAGTTTTCTTCTAACGAAGAAAAGAAAAAGAAACTGTTGTCTATTAAATCTGTACAGCTTATGTGATAGACTTTGTTTTAATGTCTCTAGCTCAACCCCTGCAGTATCATGTACCATCAAAGTGGTCCAAGAGACTGATTTAGATCGCTTTTTATTTTCAACGAGACGCCAGACTTTACTCTCTGTAAAAAGTCATCCGACGCCCTTAAAATTAAGGCCATGAAGATTCAAGAAAGAAAAACACTTATTTTCGATTTATATCTAGAAAACTCAAATTTAACAAGAGAAAAAAAAAGTGAAAAGAAATCATAGCTTAATATCTAAGGAAGACAATCTCTGTGTATCTCAAACTTTGACTTCCCCTTTTCTAATTACAAAATAAAACTCATCACCTACCTACCTGCGCATTGAACATTTCCCTATTTATGTTTTATTTTTTTCAGTTGAGTAAGTCAAGCTGAAGCCCAGCCCACCAGGCAGGTTGCCAGACTAAACATTTTCAACTCTTTGCACTGTGCCCAGCGACTTCACCCCCCCCCCCCCAACCCACCCTCCTCTCTTTCTCTCTCTCTCTTCTCTCTCTGTAACTCTCTTAGGCCAGGTAGGAAATGAAAAAGTGTCTCTTTTTTGGTGCCTGGGCAATCTGGAAGCAATCTCTCTTCTCTCCACATTCTCAGTGCAGCCAACCCCCCTGTCTCAAGGCAACACTGTCACAGGAATATTCTCCTCGTCTGTCGCTATCTAATGAGGAAGAGAAGAACCACAACGAGAGAGAATCAAAGGCAAGGTAATCATCATAATGCACAGACTCTAAAACGGACAATAAAGGGATAGTTCACTCAAATGACAAAATTACATATTGGTTTCCATACCGTGTAGTGTTAACAGTCTACGGACACGGTATGACAGCATTTGAAAACAGTGTCCAGGTGAACAAAACCAAAGCACGGATTGTCGTCATACCCTGTCCATAGACTGCTTACAGAGTAAGGAAACTATATATCATATATTATTTGGGTAAAAATATCCCTTTTAATTAGTCAACAAGCCCAAAAAACTCAATGTCAAAGAACAAAGCAGCAAAGAGTCAGCTACGATACGGCATAACGATAGACAATGACAGGTCTTAGTCATCGTAATGTGTTGTTGATATGTACAGTGAGAAGATGGCAGCAGTACTCACTTGGACTGGTATGAGTAAGCAACATGGTCGCTGGGCCCGTCCACCTGGATCTGATGCTGCTGCCCACTCACGTCATGCGACGAGGGGGCCACTGACTGAGGAGAGGCATCCGTGACCACTCCCTACGGGAAAAGGAAGTGGGTGTGAGACAACAGGAAGTGACATCATCCTCCATGTAACGCAATATAACCATCTAGTAATATATTGTATCACATCACATTCTATGTGTGTCTCTGCATAATTATGTACCAATCTGTTTAAATACATCTAAACCTAATACCACAGTAGCCTTAAAAAGAAAAACTCTGCTTTTACAGTCACAAGGCTACATGTGAGAGGGTAAGGGTTTCATTACTGTAAGGTTTAACGTCCTAACCTCACTGAACGTCAGCCATCGTGGTCTCATTTCCCCCATCACCTTAACACGATGTCAAGGACGCTCTCAACACCATGTTTACACATCGTCCTCCGAGACACTCCTTGTCTGCAGCTCATCTCAACACCATGTTTACACATCGTCCTCCGAGACACTCCTTGTCTACAGCTCATCTCAACACCATGTTTACACATCGTCCTCCGAGACACTCCTTGTCTACAGCTCATCTCAACACCATGTTTACACATCGTCCTCCGAGACACTCCTTGTCTGCGACTCATCTCAACACCATGTTTACACATCGTCCTCCGAGACACTCCTTGTCTGCGACTCATCTCAACACCATGTTTACACATCGTCCTCCGAGACACTCCTTGTCTACAGCTCATCTCAACACCATGTTTACACATCGTCCTCCGAGACACTCCTTGTCTACAGCTCATCTCAACACCATGTTTACACATCGTCCTCCGAGACACTCCTTGTCTACAGCTCATCTCAACACCATGTTTACACATCGTCCTCCGAGACACTCCTTGTCTGCGACTCATCTCAACACCATGTTTACACATCGTCCTCCGAGACACTCCTTGTCTACAGCTCATCTCAACACCATGTTTACACATCGTCCTCCGAGACACTCCTTGTCTGCAGCTCATCTCAACACCATGTTTACACATCGTCCTCCGAGACACTCCTTGTCTGCAGCTCATCTCAACACCATGTTTACACATCGTCCTCCGAGGCACTCCTTGTCTGCAGTTCATCTCAACACCATGTTTACACATCGTCCTCCGAGGCACTCCTTGTCTGCAGCTCATCTCAACACCATGTTTACACATCGTCCTCCGAGGCACTCCTTGTCTGCAGCTCATCTCAACACCATGTTTACACATCGTCCTCCGAGACACTCCTTGTCTACAGCTCATCTCAACACCATGTTTACACATCGTCCTCCGAGGCACTCTTTGTCTGCGACTCATCTCAACACCATGTTTACACATCGTCCTCCGAGACACTCCTTGTCTACAGCTCATCTCAACACCATGTTTACACATCGTCCTCCGAGACACTCCTTGTCTGCGACTCATCTCAACACCATGTTTACACATCGTCCTCCGAGACACTCCTTGTCTGCGACTCATCTCAACACCATGTTTACACATCGTCCTCCGAGACACTCCTTGTCTACAGCTCATCTCAACACCATGTTTACACATCGTCCTCCGAGACACTCCTTGTCTACAGCTCATCTCAACACCATGTTTACACATCGTCCTCCGAGACACTCCTTGTCTACAGCTCATCTCAACACCATGTTTACACATCGTCCTCCGAGACACTCCTTGTCTGCGACTCATCTCAACACCATGTTTACACATCGTCCTCCGAGACACTCCTTGTCTACAGCTCATCTCAACACCATGTTTACACATCGTCCTCCGAGACACTCCTTGTCTGCAGCTCATCTCAACACCATGTTTACACATCGTCCTCCGAGACACTCCTTGTCTGCAGCTCATCTCAACACCATGTTTACACATCGTCCTCCGAGGCACTCCTTGTCTGCAGCTCATCTCAACACCATGTTTACACATCGTCCTCCGAGGCACTCCTTGTCTGCAGCTCATCTCAACACCATGTTTACACATCGTCCTCCGAGGCACTCCTTGTCTGCAGCTCATCTCAACACCATGTTTACACATCGTCCTCCGAGACACTCCTTGTCTACAGCTCATCTCAACACCATGTTTACACATCGTCCTCCGAGGCACTCCTTGTCTGCGACTCATCTCAACACCATGTTTACACATCGTCCTCCGAGGCACTCCTTGTCTGCGACTCATCTCAACACCATGTTTACACATCGTCCTCCGAGACACTCCTTGTCTACAGCTCATCTCAACACCATGTTTACACATCGTCCTCCGAGACACTCCTTGTCTGCAGCTCATCTCAACAGCACTGATATATAGAACCTCACTGATGGTGGCATCCACCATGTGTGGCATTGAGAACGGTATAGGTGAGAGAGACAACAAGAGAACCCTTGGGCTAACGCTCTGTCTCCGAGTCTCTCTCTCCAGCCGGTGACTTTATGAAGGGTGGCTATCTCCTGATTATCATCTCCTCTATGGAGCTGTAGAGATGGATGGTGGTGTCAGGGCGTTGTCAGCTGGGCAGCCGTTTGCTAACCAGGGGCCTGGGGCTGAAGGATGTGTGTGTTGAGCACACGGCCATCCGGGAGAGGGACAGCTCCGCCGGCAGTGTGTCTCAATTCAGCACCTGTCATCTGATACAGGCTGATGCTCCATCTGAATGGGCCGGCGCCATCAGCCCTCCAGACAGCCTTCCACACTCATCATTTCTCAGCGTGTGCCCGCCTGCTCTGAGCTGCACACTCGGCACGCTCAACAGTAGCAAGCCGTGGCAACACGTGTGCTTGGCCGTTCTTATTGAGTGTTTGTGCGTGTGTGTATCTATGTCTATCTGTGTGTGTGAGAGAGTGTGTATGCATTTCTGTCCTTAGGAGTGTTTGTGTGTGTGTGCATCCAGTGTGTGCATGCATCTGTGTATGAGTGTGTATCCATGTGTGTGTGTTTTTTGGTTTTACTATCCTTGTGGGTACCAGAAACCCTCACAAGGATAGTAAAACAAGGAAAAAGTGGAGACATTTCACTGGTCCTCACAAGGAAAAAGGCTATTTTAGGCTTAGGGTTAAGGTTTAAGAGTTAGGGTTACGTTTAAGGTTAGGGAGAATAGGATTTTGAATGGGCATAAATTGTTTGGTCCCCACAAGGATAGTAAAACAAAGGTGTGTGTGTCTGTGGCTGACTTACTTCAACGGGGACGGCTGTCTGAGGCACAGGCGTGTACTGAGGAATGTAGGTCCCTTGCATAGACGCCCCGGCAGCCGCAGCAGTCATGTACTAGAACACACACATCAACAACCTGTCATGTACTGGAACACACACACACATTAACAACCTGTCATGTACTGGAACATACACACATCAACAACCTGTCATGTACTGGAACACACACATCAACAACCTGTCATGTACTGGAACACACACACATCAACAACCTGTCATGTACTGGAACACACACATCAACAACCTGTCATGTACTGGAACACACACATCAACAATCTGTCATGTACTGGAACACACACACATCAACAACCTGTCATGTACTGGAACACACACACATCAACAACCTGTCATGTACTGGAACACACACATCAACAACCTGTCATGTACTGGAACACACACATCAACAACCTGTCATGTACTGGAACACACACACATCAACAACCTGTCATGTACTGGAACACACACATCAACAACCTGTCATGTACTGGAACACACACACATCAACAACCTGTCATGTACTGGAACACACACATCAACAACCTGTCATGTACTGGAACACACACACATCAACAACCTGTCATGTACTGGAACACACACACATCAACAACCTGTCATGTACTGGAACACACACATCAACAACCTGTCATGTACTGGAACACACACATCAACAACCTGTCATGTACTGGAACACACACATCAACAACCTGTCTTTTCTAACTTCAACAACAATCAATTGATCACAGGAAACAGAAACAATATGTTAGTTCATTATTACCAATCATATCAAACTGTTGTGACCCAAGTGATTGAACATTATGGTTAAAACAACATCCCACCACATATTCAATTTACATGGGATCCACTCTGCAGGTCAAACACACCCGTTACTAATCTGCTGTTTACACTGAGTGGACAAAACATTAGGAACGCCTTTCCATGACATAGACTGACCAGGTGAACTCAGGTGAAAGATATGATCCCTTATTGTCACCTGTTAAATCCACTTCAATCCGTGTAGATGAAGGGGAGGAGACAGGCTAAAGGATGTTTACGCCTTGAGACAATTGAGACATGGATTGTGTATGTGTGGGATTCAGAGGGTGGTTGGGCAAGACACAAGATTAAAGTGCCTTTGAACCGGTCTGGTAGTAGGTGCCAGGTGCATCCGGTTTGAGTGTGTCAAGAACGGCAACGCTGCTGGGTTTCACACTCAACAGTTTCCCGTGTGTATCAAGAATGGTTCACCACCCAAATGACATCCAGTGAACTTGACACAACTGTGGGAAGCATTGGAGTCAACATGGGCCAGCCTCCCTGTGGAACGCTTTCCACACCTCTTAGAGTCCATGTCCTGATGAATTGAGGGCAAAAGGGGGTGCAACTCAATATTAGGAATGTGTTCCTAATGTTTTGTATACTCAGTGTGTGTGTGTGTGTGTGTATATATATATATACACTGATTTTGTTTTATAAACGCAACATCCAAAGTGTTGGTCCCATGTTTCATGAGCTGAAATAAACGATCCCAGAAATGTTCCTTAAGCACAAAAATCTTCCTTCTCTCAAAATGTGTTTACATCCATGTTAGTGAGGATTTCTCATTTGCCAAGATAATCCATCCACCTGACAGGTACAGCATACCAAGAAGCTGATTAAACAGTATGATAATTACACAGGTGCACCTTGTACTGGGGACAATAAAAGGCAACTCTAAAATGTGAAGTTTTGTCACACAACACAATGACACAAACTCAAGTTTTGAGGGAGCATGCAATTGGCAATGTCCGACAGCACTGTCGCCAGAAAACGTAATGTTCATTTCTCTACCATAAGCTGCCTCCAACGTTGTTTTACGTCAAACGTCAAACCGACCTCACAACCGCAGACCACGTGTAACCACGCCAGCCCAGGACCTCCACATCCTGCTTCTTCAGCTGCGGGATCGTCTGAGACCAGCCACCCAGACAGCTGATGAAACTGAGGAGTATTTATGTCTGTAATACAGCCCTATTTTGGGTGAAAACTCATTCTGCATGTCTGTCTAGTCATGTGAAATCCATAGATTAGGGCCTAATGAATTTACTTAAATTGTCTGATTTCCTTATATGAACTGTAAATCAGCTAAATCTTTGAAATTGTCGCATGTTGCGTTTACATTTTTGTTCTTGTAGTTCCCTTTCCGTCCTCGGGGGGGCGCTGTGAGGCAGACATGTGCTTTTAACATAGCTGTCTGACTATGGGAGGCCAGTGATAGAGGAACAGAGAGGAGGAAGCAGAGGCCCCCTGCTGGTTCTGAACTTCACAGGGAGGCAGATGCCCCCTCCTAAGAGGGAGAGAGAACGGAAACCAGAGGAGTGCAAAACAGAGCACTCAGATCACCCTGAGCTGCTTCAGTGGTTGTGTGTGTCCGCCGCAAGTGTGTGTGTTTTGGTGTGTGCATAAGTGTGTGTGTGTGTACATGCGTGTGTGTGTGTGCACCCATGGCCTATATTTCATACCAGGTCTTTTAACAGAGCTGCAGAATAGCCATTTTACAGACACGCTACTCCTGAGTGGTGCAGCGGTCTAAGGCACTGCATCTCAGTGCAAGAGGTGTCACTACAGTCCCTGGTTCGAATCCAGGCTGTATCACATCCGGCCGCGATTGGGAGTCCCATAGGGCGGTGCACAATTGGCCCAGTGTCGTCCGGGGTAGGCCGTCATTGTAAATAAGAATTTGTTCTTAACTGACTTGCCAAGTTAAATAAATGTATGCTTTTTCATCAGCACATGCTTGTGCGTAGAATGTCTACATAATGTGTAGATCAGTCTATGCCCTCCCACCACCAGTGTACAATATACAGGGTATGTGTGTTTGTGTGAGAGAGGCTTTCAGCTA
The DNA here is from genome assembly GCF_013265735.2 of Oncorhynchus mykiss. Taxonomy (NCBI): domain Eukaryota; kingdom Metazoa; phylum Chordata; class Actinopteri; order Salmoniformes; family Salmonidae; genus Oncorhynchus; species Oncorhynchus mykiss. Next base: position 32,951,436 of record NC_048582.1, on the reverse strand, counting down.
TAAGGCCTGATAATAAAAACCCAGCTGGGTTGCCTCTCCTCTTCCTGCTCCTTTTTTTTAGCAGGAACAGGAAGGACGATCCTTCCTCCCTCCTTTCCCTCCTTTCCCAGTAATGAAAAGTGTGACGGTGGCCCATTCTCTTGGCCTGGCGCCCGACGCTTGTGGAGTGTCATTACCGGCATTGGCGCTAATGGATCGGGTACGGCTCCGCCGCACAGCACTAATGAGAGGAGCTAAAGGCCATGGACGTGGGTGATTAACTTACCCCCCTTCTCTCCCTGCTGCGGAGGGCCACCAACACCCTGGGAGGATGGGTGGGGAGGGAGATGTCACACTTCGGATGGGGTGAGGTGGCGTGTCTGACTTCCTGGCTTTGCAACGCTCTCTTTTGGTTCTCCCTCTCTCTCTCTCACTCGCCATCTCTCTCACGCCCACTCTTTCTCTATCGCCCTGCTTCTCGTTCTCTTTCCATTTCGGCCCACAATCCACTAGAAGAGTGCTGTCAAATTCACGGTGTGACCTTCTCTGCCCTGGCGAGCGGCGCCCGTTTGCATACCAATTCCTCAGGACCTTTTGTCCCCTCCCGCTATCCATTAGCTCACTCTGCTAACTCACCTGTGTCGATGGCATGAAAGCAAATGGAGGGGAGCAGAACTTAATTAGTGATATCAAAACCGATGTGTCAAAAGAGAGACAGGCTTTTGAAATGTTATATCTCTCCGTGGCTTGAAGAGGGGCTTAATAAGGAACTTCTTCAGCTTCTCTGTCCCATTTACATGACCATGACTTTACAGTCACCAGGGAACTGACGTGTCAGGAAGTCGACAGGGACGGGCTGATATCATAGATCATTTTGGACAGTGTTTAGGGCAACACCCTGTTTCGGCCAAACGAAGCTCCTTAAATACACCAGCAACACCTTCCTAATGTTGAGTTGACTCCAATGCTTCACACAGTCGTGTCAAGTTGGCTGGGTGTTCTTTGGGTGGTGGACCATTCTTGATACACACGGGAAACCGTTGAGCGTGAAAAACCCAACAGCGTTGCAGTTCTTGACACAAATCGGTGCGCCTGGCACCTACTACCGTACCCCGTTCAAAGGCACTTCAATCTTTTGTCTTGCCCAACCACCCTCTGAATGGCACACATACACAGTCCATGTCTCAAGGCTTAAAAATCCTTCTTTAACCTGTCTCCTCCCCTTCATCTACACTGATTGAAGAGGGTTTAACAGGTGACATCAGGTGACATCAATAAGACCTATGTCATGGAAAGAGCAGGTGTTCCTAATGATTTGTATACTCAGTGTATATGGGAAAATTGTACACATGTGTTACACGAATGTGTGCACACAAGCACACCAAGCCTCGAGCAGATGGCATGGGTTTGATGAGCGCGAGGCGGCCTCAGTGTGGGTCCTTAATGAGGGTGGTGTGAGTGGACTTCTTAAGGTCCCTCTCTCTGTACTGTCCACACAGCCAAAAGCACCAGCGGGGTGCAGGAAAGACAACTCCTTCCCTCTCTGTCCGTCTGTCTGTCTGCAGAACGTAACGGGCACCAACTCACTGTCGGTAACTACTGGTGGCACAGCATCAGAATGGATCCTAATGAGTTCCACTTTAGAGATAGTCACAAGATGTTCCTCTTCCTCTGCAGGGCATCACTAGCCCAGTGGAACCAGCCTGCTTGCTCTGTTGACCATTCTATTTCACTTCACATATCACCCTGGGCTTAATCCAATAGACAGGCATTTGGACGCAGAGAGAGAGAGAAGCATGTGGTAATCCATCAGAAATGGATATGTCATTGAAGATTAAAGAAGGCATGCTATTGAAATGTCTTGCTGTGCCCTCACATGGTATTCCCAGAACACCATGTAAGGCCCTTCGAGACCAGGTGAAAAATAGACCATTACTAACCCAATCCATTACTACCCAGTCATACTGTATACCAGCATGTCCACTCTATCCATGGAAATGAGGGATGTGGGCTCAGAGTAGTCTTGGTCCATCACTGTTATCCACATAGACTTAGAATTACTGGAACGGGAATCCGTCTCCATGCTCATTTACATTTATTCAGAGCGACTTAGTGCATTCATCTTAAGACAGCTAGATGAGACAACCACATCTCAGTCATGGTAAGTAAGCTGCTATCCGCAGAATCAGTAGTAAGAAAAGGACGTGTGGAGGATTGGTACTAGCAGCAACCTATCTGCTTTTCCAGTCTGATCCAGTGTTAACCTGTAGGAGTGGGAGTGTTAGATCCTTTGCCCGCAGGAGCATGGCTGCTCTCAGGGAGAATAAAGGGACAAAGTGATGCGCTAATAGGCAGAGTTGTAAAGAACAAGCCATCTCTCAGACCGGCCAATAAGAAAAAAAGATTAAGATGGGCAAAAGAACACAGACACTGGACAGAGGAACTCTGCCTAGAAGGCCAGCATCCCGGAGTCACCTCTTCACTGTTGACGTTGAGACTGGTGTTTTGCGGGTACTATTGTATGAACCTGCCAGCTGTTTCTCAAACTAAACACTCTAATGTACTTATCCTCTTGCTCAGTTGTGCACCAGGCCTCCCACTCCTCTTTCTATTCTGGTTAGAGCTAGTTTGTGCTGTTCTGTGAAGGGAGTAGTACACAGCGTTGTATCAGATCTTAAGTTTCTTGGCAATTTCTCGCATGGAATAGCCTTAATTTCTCTGAACAAGAATAGACTGACGAGTTTCAGAAGAAAGTTATTTGTTTCTGGCCAATTTGAGCATGTAATTAAACCCACAAATGCTGATGCTCCAGATACTCAACTAGTCTAAAGAAGGCCAGTTTTATTGCTTCTTTAAGCAGGACAACAATTTTCAGCTGTGCTAACATAATTGCAAAATGATTTTCTAATGATCAATTGGCCTTTTAAAATTATAAACTTGGATTAGCTAACACAATGTGCCATTGGAATACAGAGGTGATGGTTGCTGATAATGGGCTTCTGTACGCCTATGTACAGTCGTGGCCAAAAGTTTTGAGAATGACACAAATATACATTTTCAGAAAGTCTGCTGCCTCAGTTTGTATGATGGCAATTTGCATATACTCCAGAATGTTATGATGAGTGATCAGATGAGTTGCAATTATTTGCAATGTCCCTCTTTACCATGCAAATGAACTGATTCCCCAAAAAACATTTCCACTGCATTTCAGCCCTGCCACAAAAGGACCAGCTGACATCATGTCAGTGATTCTCTTGTTAACACATGTGTGAGTGTTGATGAGGACAAGGCTGGAGATCACTCCGTCATGCTGATTGAGTTCAAACAACAGACTGGAAGCTTCAAAAGGAGGGTGGTGCTTGGAATCATTGTTATTCCTCTGTCAACCATGGTTACCTAAAAGGAAACACGTGCCGTCATCATTGCTTTGCACAAAAATGGCTTCACAGGCAAGGATATTGCTGCCAGTAAGATTGCACCTAAATCAACCATTTATCGGAACATCAAGAACTTCAAGGAGAGCGGTTCAATTGTTGTGAAGAAGGCTTCAGGGCGCCCAAGAAAGTCCAGCAAGCGCCAGGACCGTCTCCTAAAGTTGATTCAGCTGCGGGATCGGGGCACCACCAGTACAGAGCTTGCTCAGGAATGGCAGCAGGCAGGTAGTGCATCTGCACGCACAGTGAGGCGAAGACTTTTGGAGGATGGCCTGGTGTCAAGAAGGCAGCAAAGAAGCCACTTCTTTCCAGGAAAAACATCAGGGACAGACTGATATTCTACAAAATGTACAGGGATTGGACTGCTGAGGACTGGGGTAAAGTCATTTTCTCTGATGAATCCCCTTTCCGATGGTTTGGGGCATCCGGAAAAAGCTTGTCCGGAGAAGACAAGGTGAGCACTACCATCAGTCCTGCATCATGCCAACGGTAAAGCATCCTGAGACCATTCATGTGTGGGGTTGCTTCTCAGCCAAGGGAGTGGGCTCACTCACAATTTTGCCTAAGAACACAGCCATGAATAAAGAATGGTACCAACACATCCTCCGAGAACAACTCCTCTCAACCATCCAGGAATAGTTTGGTGATGAACAATGCCTTTTCCAGCATGATGGAGCACCTTGTCATAAGGCAAAATGGATACCTTAGTGGCTTGGGGAACAAAACATTGATATTTTGGTTCCATGGCCAGGAAACTCCCCAGACCTTAATCCCATTTGAGGATTGACCACAAGTTCTCAGAGGCAGGTGGACAAACAAAACCCCACAAATTCTGACAAAGAATGGGCTGCCATCAGTCAGGATGTGGCCCAGAAGTTAAATGACAGCATGCCAGGGCGGATTGCAGAGGTCTTGAAAAAGAAGGGTCAATACTGCAAATATTGACTCTTTGCATCAACTTCATGTAATTGTCAATAAAAGCCTTTGACACCTGTGAAATGCTTGTAATTACACTTCAGTATTCCATAGTAACATCTGACAAAAATATCTAAGGACACTGAAGCAGCAAACTTTGTGAAAATTTATATTTGTGTCATTCTCAAAACTTTTGGCCACGACTGCAGATTTTCCATTAAAAATCAGCCGTTTCCAGCTACAATAGTCATTTACAACATTAACAATGTCTACAATGTATTTCAGATGAATTTGATGTTATTTTAATGGACCAAAAAATTTGCTTTTCTTTCAAAAACAAGGACATTTCTAAGTGACCCCAAACTTTTGAACGGTAGTGTACATGAAATGTAGCAATGTCATGCATGTGAAACACTATCAAGGAACGCCAACTGAAAAACAAGAACAGTGATTTAGACAATGACATTGTCAAAGTGACTGATGTTACCAACACATTTTGACGGCAGAGTAGAACAGAGTTGACCTTCAAAACCAGCTCTGTGTTTTCGCAACGAGGAACTTTCTTCACCACCGTTTAACGGGGGCCGACATTCCTATACACATTCTTTACCGTAAAAACACGGCTGTATTCTCGGAAGCCTACGATCGCCGTTGCTGGGGCAGAACAGGAACATTCCGTTATTTCCTTTGGGAGAGAAAAAAAAAAAAAAGAACAAAAAAAACCCAGCCATGTAGCCACAGGGACAACGGGAACAGCCAAAAAGTATTCTGAGGTGTGGTGGCCATTTTAGTTGTTGACTCTGAGGACAGACACTGCCGAATGGCAGGTGCTGAAACTGAGCCTTTCGTAAGACAGAGCAGGCTGAACGGCATGACGTGAAACAGCGTACCATGTGTAAACACTCCATCTTAAAGAACGTAAACATACCTAGTTATATAGGCGATCGCAAGATCCCACTGAAACCTATTTCCACAGGTTTCTCCTATGAAGTAACCATAAAGGGGCTTTCACATCTGGCTCCAGACCACATAATAAGAGGACACATGGCTTCTTTCTCGTAGATTATTAGGACATTGCATGCAATATGGAGCACATATAGTCTACATACAGTACAGTGCCTCAGGGCTGTACTAGGGCAGAAAGGAGTTTTTTATTAATACTTCATACTTTTCCCCCCTTCATCACACATCAAAACCCATCAACGCAGATTAACCCGCTCTAATCCTGCGTGTTAGCACAGCTGGGAGAGATTAGAGACATTCTTTCATCCCAGAGCCAACATGGCGTCGCAGTCGCTGACAGCTCACCTGGAAACACATGGGGCCGGCGGTAACTGTACAATACAGCACTGTTTCAATCCCACATTCCACCCAAGACACAGTGCTGGAGCAAACTAAGCCCCCACTGCCTCTGGAGCCATAGTGTTAGAGCAGGAAATGGGAGACTGGATAGTGTGCGACACCTCTAAATCGGCTTGATCCTGACACGAGGGGGAGTTCCTTTTTGGGGGGGGGGGGGGGGGTATGCAGGAATCTGGATTGAGTGATATGGTTGATGTGTGATTTAGTGGGTTAGAGGCGTCATAATATCGCCTGGTCTTCACATAGAGGCCTGTTGTTCTAGTCACCAGGAAATGTGTTCAACTTTAGGGTACTGTATAAAGGAGATATGCTATTCAAACATCTTGCTTTTCACACACAGTATTACCATCGTGGATGTGGAGAGGGATATATGCAGAAGGAATGTAATTCTCTGCTGTAGATACTGTATTGACCATAGAATCCTGTACTATTTGACAAGGACCCTGACAGTGAACCATATCTGGTACTGATACTGTTCAGTACAGATTTGACAGTGATACTATGTGGCTGGAGTCAATTAAAAGATATGGCTGTGCTCCGGATACAGTCCGTAAAATATACTTTTTTTCCTTGAGTAGATGTAGGCTTTCAGAGAAATATGATTTTAGGCAGAATCTACCGTACACCCTGATCTGATTAGTTAAGGTGTTGGAGGCAGAATCTACCGTACACCCAGAGCTGATTAGTTAAGGTGTTGGAGGCACAATCTACCGTACACCCAGAGCTGATTAGTTAAGGTGTTGGAGGCAGAATCTACCGTACACCCAGAGCTGATTAGTTAAGGTGTTGGAGGCACAATCTACCGTATACCCAGATCTGATTAGTTAAGGTGTTGGAGGCAGAATCTACCGTACACCCAGAGCTGATTAGTTAAGGTGTTGGAGGCACAATCTACCGTACACCCTGATCTGATTAGTTAAGGTGTTGGAGGCAGAATCTACCGTACACCCAGAGCTGATTAGTTAAGGTGTTGGAGGCACAATCTACCGTACACCCTGATCTGATTAGTTAAGGTGTTGGAGGCAGAATCTACCGTACACCCAGAGCTGATTAGTTAAGGTGTTGGAGGCACAATCTACGGTACACCCAGATCTGATTAGTTAAGGTGTTGGAGGCACAATCTACCGTACACCCTGATCTGATTAGTTAAGGTGTTGGAGGCAGAATCTACCGTACACCCAGAGCTGATTAGTTAAGGTGTTGGAGGCAGAATCTACCGTACACCCAGAGCTGATTAGTTAAGGTGTTGGAGGCAGAATCTACCGTACACCCAGAGCTGATTAGTTAAGGTGTTGGAGGCACAATCTACCGTACACCCTGATCTGGTTAGTTAAGGTGTTGGAGGCAGAATCTACCGTACACCCAGAGCTGATTAGTTAAGGTGTTGGAGGCACAATCTACCGTACACCCAGAGCTGATTAGTTAAGGTGTTGGAGGCACAATCTACCGTACACCCAGAGCTGATTAGTTAAGGTGTTGGAGGCACAATCTACCGTACACCCTGATCTGATTAGTTAAGGTGTTGGAGGCAGAATCTACCGTACACCCAGAGCTGATTAGTTAAGGTGTTGGAGGCACAATCTACCGTACACCCAGAGCTGATTAGTTAAGGTGTTGGAGGCACAATCTACCGTACACCCAGAGCTGATTAGTTAAGGTGTTGGAGGCAGAATCTACCGTACACCCAGAGCTGATTAGTTAAGGTGTTGGATGCAGAATCTACCGTACACCCAGATCTGATTAGTTAAGGTGTTGGAGGCTAAATGCAAAACTGGGGACACAGGAAAAAGTCTCCACAAACTTCCAGTCAGATGCGCATTTACTTCATTGTGGCCGAGCATTCCCACTATTGTTCGTGGAGATGTGCTATGATGAAGGTCGACTGACCGAAAGCTCAGCAAAAAAAAAAAAAAAACTGCCTCTGACTGGAAGTGTGCGGAGAGTTTTTCCTGTGTCTCCATAGAAATATGATTTTACCTTAGTAGATACGGTCTTATGTGACTCAGTCGGGAGAGCATGACTCTTCCCGAAACCAAAGGTCGTGGGTTGGATTGCCGCTGGGGCCTCCCATATGAAAAATGTATGCACACCTGTCTAAGATGCTTAGGCAGAAACCATACACTATGTATATATCAGATACAGGAGGCATGGTACTACAGATACAGTAGCTGCAGTCTCAGAGTGATAGCACATGATGTGAGTAGGATATATGGGGTGTACAACGGTACATTCTCAGAGGCTTATGATTAGGCTCCAGTAGATCCAGTATGGAGGGGTCCATGGGTGGTACAGTACTCACACTTCCTGTAGTGCCCAGGGACAGATGGTTCATCTGCTGGGAGAGCGGGCCCATCATGTTGGCAGGCTGCATTGACATGGTGTGGTCCATGGCTGGGGTGATCACTGCACCCTGAGGGAGAGGAGAGAGGAGAGAGGGGAGAGGAGAGAGAGGAGAGGGGGGAGAGGAGTGAGGGGATAGGAGAGAGGAGAGGAGAAGAGAGAGGAGTGAGGGGAGAGGAGAGAGGAGTGAGGGGAGAGGGGAGAGGAGAGAGGAGTGAGGGGAGAGGAGAAAGGGGAGAGGGGATAGGAGAGAGGGGAGAGGAGAAAGTGGAGAGGAGAAAGTGGAGAGGAGAGAGAATAGAGGTCATGTTAATTCATTGGTGCCAATGGGTGGGCAAAGAATAAAGTAGCATTTTATGCATCAGTGGGTTGTTGAGCATTGGAGCAGCAGAGCATCAGAGAGTCAATACACCGACATATGAGGATGTTTCATTGATTGTCTGGAGTCAACACACATCTCTTCCCCTCATGCTACTGCGATGCGTGTAACCCTAATGGGCGGATCAGTAGTGGTCGAGGATTATTTTTCATAAAGCGCTCTGGACGGAACCAGAGGGAATGTGATGAATTCATTGCTGCTCTTTCATCGCTTTGTCACGAAACGAGTCACTTCTCGTTTTTCTCTACCAGCCAAACCTCTGGAGTAAGGGGTTCAGAAACGAAGCCTTGTTCCTCGGCTAGGCTCCGACTCTTTCCCCTTCACTCGCTTGCCCTCGTTCATTTGTCTAGTGCGTCTGTCTTCCTGTGTGTGTGTGCTGCGTGTGTGTACACCCTGCTGGTGACCGTGTGGGCCGATTGGAGAGCCAACTGAGCAGACACGGCCTGTCAGAATCGCTCAGGCTGTCTCCTCCCTGGCGTTCAGAACACTGGTGCTGTGCGGCATACAGCTTTCTCTCTGTTTCTCCCCTTTCAATTCAATACCTTTAAATTCAAATGGCTTTATTGGCAGGGGAAACAAATGTTTACATTGCCCGAAGCAAGTGAAATAGATAATAAAAAAAGTGAAATAAAAAAAAATGAACAGTAAACATGACACGTACAAAAGTTACAAAGGAATAGAGACATTTCAAAATTCATATTATGTCTATATACAGCGTTGTAACAATGTGCAAATAGGGTAAATATATAAATAAATATGGGTTGTATTTACAGTGGTGTTTGTTCTTCACTAGTTGACCTTTTCTTGTGGCAACAGGTCACAAATCGTCCTGCTGTGATGTCACACTGGGGTATTTCACCCAGTAGATAGTTTATCAAAATTGGATTTGTTCAAATTCCTTGTGGGTCTGTGTAATCTGAGGGAAATATGTGTCTCTAATATGGTCCTACATTTGGCAGGAGGTTTGGAAGTGCAGCTCAGTTTCCACCTCATATTGTGGGCAGTCTGGACATAGCCTGTCTTCTCTTGAGAGCCAGATCAGCCTACGGCAGCCTTTCTCAATGGCACGGCTATGCTCACCAGCTTGCTTAGGGGACTCTTCTCCAGATTTATCTCACTGTAGGTAATGGCTTTATTATTGAAGGTTTGGGAATCGGCTGTAGAATTTAAATATTTTCTGGATTTTGAAAATTAGCCTATATCTGCTCTGCATGCATTATTTGGTGTTTTACATTCTACACAAAGATTATTTTTTGCAGAATTCTGCATGCAGAGTCTCAATTTGGTGTTTGTCCCATTTTGTGAATTCTTGGTTGGTGACCTCCCAACCATAATGGGCAATGAGTTCCATAACTGATTGAAGTATTTTTAGCCAGATCCTAATCGGTATGTTGAATTTTATGTTCCTCTTGATAGCATAGAAAGCCCTTCTTGCCTTGTCTCTCAGATTGTTCACAGCTTTCTGGAAGTTACCTGTGGCTCTGATGTTTAGGCAAAGGTATGTATAGTTTTTTGTGTGCTTGAGGGCAACAGTATCAAGATGTAATTTGTATTTGTGGTCCTGTCAACTGGACCTGTTTTGGAACACCATTATTTTTTGTCTTACGGAGATGTACTGTCAGGGCCCAGGCCTAACAGAATCTGTGCAGAAGATCTAGGTGCCGCTGTAGGCCCTGCTTGGTTGGGGACAGAAGCACCAGATCATCAGCAAACAGTAGACATTTGACTTCAGATTCTAGTAGGGTGAGGCCGGATGCTGCAGACTGTTCTAGTGCCCGTGCCAATTCGTTGATATATATGTTGAAGAGGGTGGAGCTCAAGCTGCGTCCCTGTCTTACCCCACGTCCATGTGGAAAGAAATGTGTTTGTTTTTTGCCAATTTTAACTGCACACTTGTTGTTTGTGTACATTTTATAATGCTTTCCATCAATGTGTATAGCAGACCCTCATGCCAAATTGAGTCAAAAGCTTTTTTGAAATCAACAAAGAATGAGATGACTTTGGCTTTGTTTTGGTTCGTCTGTTTGTCAATTAGGGTGTGCAGGTTGAATACGTGGTCTGTCGTATTGTAATTTGGTAAAAATGTGACATTTTCTCAGTACATTGTTTTCACTGAGGAAATGTACGAGTCTGCTGTTAATGATAATGCAGAGGATTTTCCCAAGGTTACTGTTCACCCATATCCCACAGTAGTTAGTCTCCACTTTTGTGGATTGGGGTGATCAGTCCTAGATTCCAAATATTGGGGAAGATGCCAGGGTTGAGGATACTGTTAAAAAGTTTAAGTTCAGGCAATTGTATTTTGTTGTCTGTATATTTTATAATTTAATTTAGGATACCATCAACACCACTGGCCCTTTTGGGTTTCTGACTTCTGACGTGCTGTTCCTTCCTTTTCCGTTGTGTATTTCTCTATTGTTTTAGTGATTCACCATAGTGAAGGCGCAGGCTCAGGTTTTCTGTGTCTCTATGTTTTTGGTTGGATAGGTTTCTCAGTTTCTTTCTTAGGTTTTTGCATTCTTCATCAAATCATATTTTGCATTGTTGTTAATTTTCTTAAGTTGTCTGCTTTACATTTTTAGATTTGATGAGCTGAGAGGTCAAATATACTGTTCAGGTTTTCTACCTGTTCAGGTTTTCTGCCAAGTCTACACCTATTACAGTGAAATGTTTTGTCTAGGAAGTTGTCTAGAAGGGATTGAATTAGTTGTTGCCTGATTGTTTTTTTTGGTAGGTTTCTACACTACTTTCCTTCCATCTATAGCATGTATTAATGGTATGCAGTTCCTTTGGTTTTGACTGAGTATTACTTCGTTCAAGTAGATTGTGATTTTGCTGTGATCTGATACGGGTGTCAGTGGGCTGACTGTGAACGCTCTGAAAGAAACAGTGTGTTCCTCTCTCCCCTCCTTAAGTTCTCTCCTCCCAGACCGGGGTGCAGCCAGCTCTCTTAGACAGGGGGGGGCTGTGCTGGTCTGTTTTGTGTGTCTGTGCTGTCTGGAGTGTGTGGACTAGCTCTCTGAGCTCCACCATGTCTCTCTCCAGCTCTGTGAATTTATCCCTCTCAATGATGCAGGAGCAGAGCAGTTGTTGGACCTGGGTATGTGCTGGGAGGGTGACTATCCTCGTCTTCAGGACAGCTTGAGGAGGTGTGATCAGACTCACTCGAGTTGGGGGAGTCGTCACCAAGAGAAAGCTTCTCCTGCCGTGCTCTCTCTTTGATTCTGTGGAAGTCCTTTTGGAAATGTATGAAGTTGCCCTCCTCCACCACTGTTTCGTTGTTGTACAGGTTGACAGAAGGTGTCTCAGTCTCAGGGTCCTCGTTTTACACTATTCTGATTTTCCACCCTCCGCCTGTACCCTCTCTCTTAAAAGAGGGGTAGAGTGCTCTAATCGCCGTGTGCCATGCCCAGGGAAGGTCTGTGTGGAAGATTAGGTTGCTTACCTTTGTGGCTTTTTTGTAGCAGTCAACAAAAAGTGTCTTTGGATTGTCCATGAGGAGCTTCTCTTTGTACTCTTTCCGTGCCTTGTCACTTTTCATATCTAAGGGGTGCTGTACTGTGGTGACCTCTGCACAGAGGGAGGAGCAGGGGGCCAAAGAGGGCTCTGCATTTCGGTGGGAGAGGAACTCTGCTGCCATTGTTGGGCTCAGGGGCTTCAATACCGCTCACTTCTCTCTTCAGTGCTAATTAATGTTGCAGCCGGGTTCTTTATGAAGTTAAATATCTAGAGATTATTGTAATGCTCTTTTCATTCTAGGCTTTCGAGGTAGCTTCAGACTGAACAGTAAGAATCCTTCCAGGTCATTTTGTCCAAAATCAGGATGTAGGTTTGGAGTTTTGATTTGGAGTGAAGGTTATGTTGTGGAGGGTATTATCATGTATATATCCTTGTAAAAAAATCAAAGTTTATACAACCCTAAATCTATCTTTCTGTAAAAACATGCACCTATCCCACTCTCTCTTTCTTGCTTCCTCTGGCTCTCTTCCATCACTCTCTCGCTCTCTTCCATCACTCTCTCGCTCTCTCTCCTCTTGCTTTTCTCTCTCTTTCTGTTTCTTTCATTTTCCCTTTCTATCTCTTTTCTATCTCACCTATCTTTCTCCCTTCAGGAGTTTCATCTCAACAAGAAATAACGAGGGCGGGCTGGAGAGAGGAGGGGGGTGGGCAGTGTAGGGTAATGGGAAAGAGGGTGACAGGAGGAGAGGAGAGAGAGATTGGGAGAGGGGGGGTAGAGAGACAGAGACAGAGACAGAGAGACAGAGAGAGAGATTGGGAGAGGGGGAAAAGAGAGAGAGAGAGAGACAGATAGAGAGAGTGAGATTGGGAGAGAGAGAGAGAGAGATTGGGAGTGAGATTGGGAGAGGGGGAAGAAAGAGAGAGACAGAGAGAGTGGGAGATAGTGAGATTGGGAGAGTGAGATTGGGAGAGGGGGAAGAGAGACAGAGAGAGAGACATAGAGAGAGTGAGTGAGAGAGAGAGTGAGATTGGGAGAGTGAGATTGGGAGAGGGGGGAGAGACAGAGAGAGACAGATAGAGAGAGTGAGAGAGAGAGTGTGAGATTGGGAGAGGGGGGAGAGACAGAGAGAGACAGAGAGAGAGTGAGAGAGAGAGTGTGAGATTGGGAGAGGGGGGGAAGAGACAGAGAGAGAGACAGATAGAGAGACAGATAGAGAGTGAGAGAGAAGACAGGCTATGTGCTCACTGCCCACAAAATGAGGTGGAAACTGAGCTGCACTTCCTAACCTCTTGCCCAATGTATGACCATATTAGAGAGACATATTTCCCTCAGATTACAGAGATCCACAAAGAATTTGAAAATCCAATTTTGAAAAACTCCCATATCTACTGGGTGAAATTCCACAGTGTGCCATCACAGCAGCAAGATTTGTGACCTGTTACCACAAGAAAAGGGCAACCAGTGAAGAACACACACCATTGTAAATACAACCCATATCTATGCTTATTTATTTTATCTTGTGTCCTTTACCATTTGTACATTGTTAAAACACTGTATATATATATAATATGACATTTGTAATGTCTTTATTGTTTTGAAACTTCTGTATGTGTTATGTTTACTGTTAATTTGTATTGTTTATTTCACTTTATATATTCACTTTATATATTATCTACCTCACTTGCTTTGGCAATGTTAACACATGTTTCCCATGCCAATAAAGCCCTTGAATTGAATTGAATTGAGAGAGTGTGAGATTGGGAGAGGGGGGGAAGAGACAGAGAGAGAGACAGAGAGAGAGACAGATAGAGAGAGGGAGAGGGAGAGACAGATAGAGAGACAGAGACGGGGACAGATAGAGAGAGGGAGAGAGAGACAGAGAGTGAGAGAGACAGAGAGATTGGGAGAGGGGGGAGAAGAGAGACAGATAGACAGAGAGAGAGACAGAGAGAGACAGAGAAAGTGAGGGAGAGACAGAGACAGATAAATAGAGAGACAGAGACAGACAGAGACAGATAGAGACAGATAGAGACAGACAGAGAGAGAAAGAGACAGATAGAGAGAGAGAGAGAGAGAGACAGAGACAGATAGAGAGACAGTGAGAGACAGAGAAAGAGATGACAGAGAGAGAGAGAGACAGAGAGAGAGAGACAGAGAGAGATACAGAGAGAGAGAGACAGAGAGAGATACAGAGAGAGAGAGAGAGACAGAGAGAAATACTTGAATCAGTCATAGAGCCCATTGCCCTTTATGGTTGTGAGGTCTGGGGTCCGCTCACCAACCAAGACTTCACAAAATGGGACAAACACCAAATTGAGACTCTGCACGCAGAATTCTGCAAAAATATCCTCCGTGTACAACGTAGAACACCAAATAATGCATGCAGAGCAGAATTAGGCCGATACCCACTAATTATCAAAATCCAGAAAAGAGCCGTTAAATTCTACAACCACCTAAAAGGAAGTGATTCACAAACCTTCCATAACAAAGCCATCACCTACAGAGAGATGAACCTGGAGAAGAGTCCCCTAAGCAAGCTGGTCCTGGGGCTCTGTTCACAAACACAAACACACCCTACAGAGCCCCAGGACAACAGCACAATTAGACCCAACCAAATCATGAGAAAACAAAAAGATAATTACTTGACACATTGGAAAGAATTAACAAAAAAAACAGAGCAAACTAGAATGCTATTTGGCCCTAAACAGAGAGTACACAGTGGCAGAATACCTGACCACTGTGACTGACCCAAAATTAAGGAAAGCTTTGACTATGTACAGACTCAGTGAGCATAGCCTTGCTATTGAGAAAGGCCGCCGTAGGCAGACATGGCTCTCAAGAGAAGACAGGCTATGTGCTCACTGCCCACAAAATGAGGTGGAAACTGAGCTGCACTTCCTAACCTCCTGCCCAATGTATGACCATATTAGAGAGACATATTTCCCTCAGATTACACAGATCCACAAAGAATTCGAAAACAAATCCAAATTTGAAAAACTCCCATATCTACTGGGTGAAATTCCACAGTGTGCCATCACAGCAGCAATATTTGTGACCTGTTGCCACGAGAAAAGGGCAACCAGTGAAGAACACACACCATTGTAAATACAACCCATATTTATGCTTATTTATTTTATCTTGTGTCCTTTAACCATTTGTACATTGTTAAAACACTGTATATATATATAATATGACATTTGTAATGTCTTTACTGTTTTGAAACCTCTGTATGTGTAATGTTTACTGTTCATTTTTGTTGTTTTTCACTTTATATATTCACTTTGTATGTTGTCTACCTCACTTGCTTTGGCAATGTTAACACATGTTTCCCATGCCAATAAAGCCCTTGAATGGAATTGAATTGAGAGAGACAGAGAGAGATACAGAGAGAGAGAGAGACAGAGAAAGAGATGGACAGAGAGAGAGAGAGACAGAGAGAGAGAGACAGAGAGAGATACAGAGAGAGAGAGAGACAGAGAGAGATACAGAGAGAGAGAGAGACAGAGAGAGAGACAGAGAGAGATACACAGAGAGAGAGAGAGATACAGAGAGAGAGACAGAGATAGAGGGCGAGAGAGAGAGAGACAGAGAGTGAGAGAGAGTAGTGATAGATAGAGGAGTTAGATGAATAGAGGAGTTAGATGGATGTGGGGACACTGAGAAAAGGGGGCGAGAGATGGATTGAGGGAGAGACAGGACAGAGCTAAGGGTACCTGTAACCAATTCAGCGGCTGACAATGCTTTTAAAATGGGAAACAGAGAGTAACGGAAGGGCTTAATTCACAGACGTGTTAAGCCGATTTGTGATTTCGATTTTCTGTGTTTGCGAGAGTGTGTGTGTATAGGAGTGTGTCTGTCTGTCTCTGTCTGTCTCTGTGTGAGTGTGTGCGTGCGTTTAAGAAAGATATACTAGATTGTATATATTCATGAGAATCTTATATGTATGAGAATGTGTTTTTGGATCTATATTCAATTAATGTTTGTGTCAGCGTGTGTATGTCATACTGAGTGTGTGTGTGTGTGTGTGTGTCATACTGAGTGTGTGTGTGTGTATGTCATACTGAGTGTGTGTGTGTGTGTGTCATACTGAGTGTGTGTGTGTGTATGTCATACTGAGTGTGTGTGTGTGTGTGTGTGTGTCATACTGAGTGTGTGTGTGTGTGTGTGTCATACTGAGTGTGTGTGTGTGTGTGTGTGTGTGTGTGTGTGTGTGAGCTGCTAACAGGAGAAGAGGATAAAGTGCAGCTAGTTAAAGATGGCATTGATCCTCATCTAGAGAGGAGAGATGTCAGACATCAAGGTTGTTAGATGAGCTGTAAAGCCCTCACTCTGTTGTGAAGCAGCCTTTACAGACTAACTCATGATTGAGCTAGGTAACTGTAGAGGCCCCGGGGCCCCTAATAGCAGGATTGCCCACCTTCAGGGCATACTGTAGGTATTGTGCACTGCCACCACTGGTATTGCATAAGTCATTCAGTGCTAGTGTGTGTGTGTGTGTGTGTGTGTGTGTGTGTGTGTGTGTGTGTGTGTGTGTGTGTGTGTGTGTGTGTGTGTGTGTGTGTGTGTGTGTGTGTGTGTGTGTGTGTGTGTGTGTGTGGTGAGCAGAAAATGCTAGTTCAGACAGTCTTTGTGTGCTGCCTGCCATGGCGGCACCAGGTTCCAGGGCCTCGCGGGCTCCTTCGCAGGCTCGTAAACCCTAAGAAGAGAGGCTGGATTGTGGAGTGTATTTCACTAATCCACAGCACAAATCCCACCTAGGGCTATCAGACAGGCAGGGCTGCCCTCTCTTTGCAGCAGCCACGTGGCAAAGGCTAAGACACAAGTCTGAGGTACAGACTACCTGATAGCCTACCCGAAACACCACAATGTACACTTTGACTATACCTAGAGAGCCCCTATCACCAAGATTGAACAAACAGAAACCAACGAAAGAAAAAAGGGACACACCAAGACATTCTGAGACGAACGTAGAGACTTTGAGCATTTCTAAAACATCGTCACAAAATATACTACAGCAAGCGGGGGAGTATCAGACTAACTGATATGTGAGGGTACACATCGGTGACCGCGCAAATCAACAAGAAATCCAGTTAAGCCGATTAGGCCGACCCTGTGGCTGTGATATGCTCTGGTGAGACTGCTTCACCGCCCCAGATGTGCGTTGGCTGCAGCCACCTTGACCGTTACACGGCACGGTTACGACATGTCTGTCAACGGTCTTACTGTCCCGTGTGAGTGCCTGGAAACTCTGGCGCGGTGAATTACAAGGTCTGTGATGGCTTGTGGTTGCCGTGGTAACGGGGCACCAAAACAAACGCCGGCGCGGCGTTCCCTGAAGCGGCCGTGGAATCGTTGTGGGACAGAGAGAGTGTGTGTGTGTGTGTGTGTGAGCGGTCTGTGTCTCAGGGGGAGATAGACGGGACATGGGGCTCTGGTATTTGACTTGTCTTCATGGGAGGTCTAGTCTCCAGGGATGGGCTAATTATTTATCAACTGTCCTCTGACTGACTTAGAGAATGAATAAACTCACCAGAAAGAGTAACAATCAAAGCTGAGGCCAGGATCTGTATCAGAGTCAGAGGAAAATGCTGGAATTGCTGTTTTATCGAGGCAATGAATTCATTTCTCCAAATTGTGCTAGTAGAAACAAATTGAAATGTATTGTAAGCAACTCTGACAAACATGCTGCATTCAATCCGCTATAACACTACAAGCCAGTAAAACATCACTATCAATATCACTAATAACATCAATACTAACCTGGTCCCAGATCTGGTTGTGCTTTTCATCACTATCAATATCACTAATAACATCAATACAAACCTGGTCCCAGATCTGTTTGTGCTTTTCATCCCTATCAATATCACTAATAACATCAATACTAACCTGGTCCCAGATCTGTTTGTGCTTTTCATCACTATCACTAATAACATCAATACTAACCTGGTCCCAGATCTGTTTGTGCTTTTCATCACTATCAATATCACTAATAACATCAATACTAACCTGGTCCCAGATCTGTTTGTGCTTCTACCTACACACCATTGTCATTGTCAAGCCAAATGTTTTGCATGACTGTTCCATAAAGAGTTGGCAAGAGAGCAGAAACAGACTGGCACCCAGGCTACACCAATACATCTCCTACTGACCAAACCAACGGTCTAGAACACAGAACAGACTGGCACCCAGGCTACACCAATACATCTCCTACTGACCAAACCAACGGTCTAGAACACAGAACAGACTGGCACCCAGGCTACACCAATGCATCTCCTACTGACCAAACCAACGGTCTAGAACACAGAACAGACTGGCACCCAGGCTACACCAATACATCTCCTACTGACCAAACCAATGGTCTAGAACACAGTACAGACTGGCATCCAGGCTACACCAATACATCTCCTACTGACCAAACCAACGGTCTAGAACACAGAACAGACTGGCACCCAGGCTACACCAATACATCTCCTACTGACCAAACCAACGGTCTAGAACACAGAACAGACTGGCACCCAGGCTACACCAATACATCTCCTACTGACCAAACCAACGGTCTAGAACACAGAACAGACTGGCACCCAGGCTACACCAATACATCTCCTACTGACCAAACCAACGGTCTAGAACACAGAACAGACTGGCACCCAGGCTACACCAATACATCTCCTACTGACCAAACCAACGGTCCAGAACACAGAACAGACTGGCACCCAGGCTACACCAATACATCTCCTACTGACCAAACCAACGGTCTAGAACACAGAACAGACTGGCACCCAGGCTACACCAATACATCTCCTACTGACCAAACCAACGGTCTAGAACACAGAACAGACTGGCACCCAGGCTACACCAATACATCTCCTACTGACCAAACCAACGGTCTAGAACACAGAACAGACTGGCACCCAGGCTACACCAATACATCTCCTACTGACCAAACCAACGGTCTAGAACACAGAACAGACTGGCACCCAGGCTGCACCAATACATCTCCTACTTAGCAAACCAATGGTCTAGAACACAGAACAGACTGGCACCCAGGCTACACCAATACATCTCCTACTGACCAAACCAACGGTCTAGAACACAGAACAGACTGGCACCCAGGCTGCACCAGTACATCTCCTACTGACCAAACCAATGGTCTAGAACACAGAACAGACTGGCACCCAGGCTGCACCAATACATCTCCTACTGACCAAACCAACGGTTTAGAACACAGAACAGACTGGCACCCAGGCTACACCAATACATCTCCTACTGACCAAACCAACGGTCTAGAACACAGAACAGACTGGCACCCAGGCTACACCAATACATCTCCTACTGACCAAACCAACGGTCTAGAACACAGAACAGACTGGCACCCAGGCTGCACCAATACATCTCCTACTGACCAAACCAACGGTCTAGAACACAGAACAGACTGGCACCCAAGCTACACCAATACATCTCCTACTGACCAAACCAATGGTCTAGAACACAGTACAGACTGGCATCCAGGCTACACCAATACATCTCCTACTGACCAAACCAACGGTCTAGAACACAGAACAGACTGGCACCCAGGCTACACCAATACATCTCCTACTGACCAAACCAACGGTCTAGAACACAGAACAGACTGGCACCCAGGCTACACCAATACATCTCCTACTGACCAAACCAACGGTCTAGAACACAGAACAGACTGGCACCCAGGCTACACCAATACATCTCCTACTGACCAAAACAACGGTCCAGAACACAGAACAGACTGGCACCCAGGCTACACCAATACATCTCCTACTGACCAAACCAACGGTCTAGAACACAGAACAGACTGGCACCCAGGCTACACCAATACATCTCCTACTGACCAAACCAATGGTCTAGAACACAGTACAGACTGGCATCCAGGCTACACCAATACATCTCCTACTGACCAAACCAATGGTCTAGAACACAGAACAGACTGGCACCCAGGCTACACCAATACATCTCCTACTGACCAAACCAACGGTCTAGAACACAGAACAGACTGGCACCCAGGCTGCACCAATACATCTCCTACTTAGCAAACCAATGGTCTAGAACACAGAACAGACTGGCACCCAGGCTACACCAATACATCTCCTACTGACCAAACCAACGGTCTAGAACACAGAACAGACTGGCACCCAGGCTGCACCAGTACATCTCCTACTGACCAAACCAACGGTCTAGAACACAGAACAGACTGGCACCCAGGCTGCACCAATACATCTCCTACTGACCAAACCAACGGTTTAGAACACAGAACAGACTGGCACCCAGGCTACACCAATACATCTCCTACTGACCAAACCAACGGTCTAGAACACAGAACAGACTGGCACCCAGGCTACACCAATACATCTCCTACTGACCAAACCAACGGTCTAGAACACAGAACAGACTGGCACCCAGGCTGCACCAATACATCTCCTACTGACCAAACCAACGGTCTAGAACACAGAACAGACTGGCACCCAAGCTACACCAATACATCTCCTACTGACCAAACCAACGGTCTAGAACACAGAACAGACTGGCACCCAGGCTACACCAATACATCTCCTACTAACCAAACCAACGGTCTAGAACACAGAACAGACTGGCACCCAGGCTACACCAATACATCTCCTACTGACCAAACCAACGGTCTAGAACACAGAACAGACTGGCACCCAGGCTGCACCAATACATCTCCTACTGACCAAACCAACGGTCTAGAACACAGAACAGACTGGCACCCAGGCTACACCAATACATCTCCTACTGACCAAACCAACGGTCTAGAACACAGAACAGACTGGCACCCAGGCTGCACCAATACATCTCCTACTGACCAAACCAACGGTCTAGAACACAGAACAGACTGGCACCCAGGCTGCACCAATACATCTCCTACTGACCAAACCAACGGTCTAGAACACAGAACAGACTGGCACCCAGGCTACACCAATACATCTCCTACTGACCAAACCAACGGTCTAGAACACAGAACAGACTGGCACCCAGGCTACACCAATACATCTCCTACTGACCAAACCAATGGTCTAGAACACAGAACAGACTGGCACCCAGGCTACACCAATACATCTCCTACTGACCAAACCAACGGTCTAGAACACAGAACAGACTGGCACCCAGGCTGCACCAATACATCTCCTACTTAGCAAACCAATGGTCTAGAACACAGAACAGACTGGCACCCAGGCTACACCAATACATCTCCTACTGACCAAACCAACGGTCTAGAACACAGAACAGACTGGCACCCAGGCTGCACCAATACATCTCCTACTGACCAAACCAACGGTCTAGAACACAGAACAGACTGGCACCCAGGCTGCACCAATACATCTCCTACTGACCAAACCAACGGTCTAGAACACAGAACAGACTGGCACCCAGGCTGCACCAATACATCTCCTACTGACCAAACCAACGGTCTAGAACACAGAACAGACTGGCACCCAGGCTACACCAATACATCTCCTACTGACCAAACCAACGGTCTAGAACACAGAACAGACTGGCACCCAGGCTACACCAATACATCTCCTACTGACCAAACCAACGGTCTAGAACACAGAACAGACTGGCACCCAGGCTACACCAATACATCTCCTACTGACCAAACCAACGGTCTAGAACACAGAACAGACTGGCACCCAGGCTGCACCAATACATCTCCTACTGACCAAACCAACGGTCTAGAACACAGAACAGACTGGCACCCAGGCTGCACCAATACATCTCCTACTGACCAAACCAACGGTCTAGAACACAGAACAGACTGGCACCCAGGCTACACCAATACATCTCCTACTGACCAAACCAACGGTCTAGAACACAGAACAGACTGGCACCCAGGCTACACCAATACATCTCCTACTGACCAAACCAACGGTCTAGAACACAGAACAGACTGGCACCCAGGCTACACCAATACATCTCCTACTGACCAAACCAACGGTCTAGAACACAGAACAGACTGGCACCCAGGCTACACCAATACATCTCCTACTGACCAAACCAACGGTCTAGAACACAGAACAGACTGGCACCCAGGCTACACCAATACATCTCCTACTGACCAAACCAACGGTCCAGAACACAGAACAGACTGGCACCCAGGCTACACCAATACATCTCCTACTGACCAAACCAACGGTCTAGAACACAGAACAGACTGGCACCCAGGCTACACCAATACATCTCCTACTGACCAAACCAATGGTCTAGAACACAGTACAGACTGGCATCCAGGCTACACCAATACATCTCCTACTGACCAAACCAATGGTCTAGAACACAGAACAGACTGGCACCCAGGCTACACCAATACATCTCCTACTGACCAAACCAACGGTCTAGAACACAGAACAGACTGGCACCCAGGCTGCACCAATACATCTCCTACTTAGCAAACCAATGGTCTAGAACACAGAACAGACTGGCACCCAGGCTACACCAATACATCTCCTACTGACCAAACCAACGGTCTAGAACACAGAACAGACTGGCACCCAGGCTACACCAATACATCTCCTACTGACCAAACCAACGGTCTAGAACACAGAACAGACTGGCACCCAGGCTGCACCAATACATCTCCTACTGACCAAACCAACGGTCTAGAACACAGAACAGACTGGCACCCAGGCTGCACCAATACATCTCCTACTGACCAAACCAACGGTCTAGAACACAGAACAGACTGGCACCCAGGCTGCACCAATACATCTCCTACTGACCAAACCAACGGTCTAGAACACAGAACAGACTGGCACCCAGGCTACACCAATACATCTCCTACTGACCAAACCAACGGTCTAGAACACAGAACAGACTGGCACCCAGGCTACACCAATACATCTCCTACTGACCAAACCAACGGTCTAGAACACAGAACAGACTGGCACCCAGGCTACACCAATACATCTCCTACTGACCAAACCAACGGTCTAGAACACAGAACAGACTGGCACCCAGGCTGCACCAATACATCTCCTACTGACCAAACCAACGGTCTAGAACACAGAACAGACTGGCACCCAGGCTGCACCAATACATCTCCTACTGACCAAACCAACGGTCTAGAACACAGAACAGACTGGCACCCAGGCTACACCAATACATCTCCTACTGACCAAACCAACGGTCTAGAACACAGAGCAGACTGGCACCCAGGCTACACCAATACATCTCCTACTGACCAAACCAACGGTCTAGAACACAGAACAGACTGGCAACCAGGCTGCACCAATACATCTCCTACTGACCAAACCAACGGTCTAGAACACAGAACAGACCCTCTGTAACCATTTTTGCTGGCAGAGAGATGTGAGTTGCAGTTGTTTTCTGACAGAAGGGAAAATCAGCAGAGCCATTTTACGCGCACGTACTGAGAGCAGCTCAAGGACAGCCGGAGACCGAACCGAAGCCCCGGCTCAAATTCTGTCTACTAATCAAATTCAGAACATAATGTTCTCCTGTTGAACCAAAGTGCATCGTACAGTGGGACGATTCAGTGCTTCCCATGAAGGGAGATAATTAGGATTCTATCTAAAGTCGCTGCAAGAAAGACCATGGTACGATGCAGAGGAACTCAGTGAATATGCTGCAACTTGCACACACATGAAATACATATCAAACCAGCATAATGTAGTGACCACATCAGTCACCAGGAAAAAACAACAATATTGTGTATGGCTAGTTTATCTGCTGCAGTTGTTTAGCACTGTGGAGTGTGTGTGTGTTTGCATCTTAATGTGTGGGTTTGCCGGAGAAGGAGCCACGTGAAACTGGCTATGGTTCTAGCCCACTCAACTATCCCAGGTCTACTGATCTACTGCTGGCTTTAGCTCACAGCCCAAGTATTGCTGGCAACACCACCCTCCCAGCTGGCACATCTACACCACACCACAGCTTCAAAGAACATCAGTACTGGAAGGGGCAGGTGAGAGTGGGAAAGATGAAGAGAGAGAGAGAGAGAGAGAGAGAGAGAGAGGAGATGGAGTGAGAGAGGAGTTGGAGAAGAGAAAGATGAGGAGACAGTGTGAGAGAATGATACAAGGAAAGATAAATGGAGAGAGAGAGAGAGAGAGAGAGAGAGAGAGAGAGAGAGAGAGAGATTGAGAGAGAGAGCGGAGATGGAGTGAGAGAGGAGTTGGAGAAGAGAAAGATGAGGAGACAGTGTGAGAGAGAATGATACAGGGAAAGATAAATGGAGAGAGCGAGAGAGAAGCGAGTTGAAGCCTCATTCGTTTTTTTAACGGCAATTGAAAACAAGCTGTCGTTTTCTTTTGAAGTTTTCGCTTTAAGCAACGAGGATACACAAATTTCTGCAAACTGTTGTCTTTTCATTTTTTTCCTCTCTCTCTCCATCTCCTGAAGAAGCACTCTGCTGAGGGGTATAGCACTCAGGCACAGTCTGGCTATGGTTGTCAAACTCAATCTAGTGAGATAAACAAAAAGACAGCAGTGTAGCAGCAGCCAGCAAACTCTTTCTCAAAGAACACGTTCACTTCTCACTTGTGATTTAACACCTTCAAAATTCCAAACTGCCACAGACAGCAGCACACTCGATGCCTACCTGGGTTCAACTACTATTCAATATCCTTTCAAATACTCTATCTGGCATCGTGTAAACTCGCCGTGCATAATGGTTGAATAGAGTCGTCCCAAAAGTGCAAACCCTGCAACATCTTGTGATGGCTAAAAAGGCTAAAAAGCAAACACTCAAAGTATTTGATAAACTTCAAGTATTCAGTATTTGAACCCAGGTATGCGCTCTAGTGTAGTGATTCTGATTGGTTATGGCGATGACCTCTCCCCTTACCATGCTCCGCCGCCTACATATTGCGCCAGACACCAGGAAAACACTCCCCCCAGAACGGCCCATTGGTCTAACACGCTGTGAACGCACACAGCCCCAAATTGCAGCACAGTCAATTGGTTTAATACTTTAAGGCGCCCCCCTGAACGCTAGACTAGCACGCTCCGTTAGTTCAATGTGTTTCATTGGAGCGGCGGCACGGGTGTAGACATAAAGAGAGACAGATTGGGGGGTGTTACCCATTGACGAGTGGAGGGGGGTTTGGGGGGGGCGGCAGCTTTGGTTAGGGCACGGACGAGGCCATGGGGACAGAGAGAGAGGAGGAAACATGGAACATAGGAAGGGAGCAGAGGGGACGCTACTGTATAGCTAGTATTAGGCTGTTACAGGCCATATAAACTCTCACGATACAAGCCTACAGATGGAGGGACTGACAGCCTATAGATGGAGGGACTGACAGCCTATAGATGGAGGGACTGACAGTCTATAGATGGAGGGACTGACAGCCTATAGATGGAGGGACTGACAGCCTATAGATGGAGGGACTGACAGCCTATAGATGGAGGGACTGACAGCCTTTAGATGGAGGGACTGACAGCCTATAGATGGAGGGACTGACAGCCTATAGATGGAGGGACTGACAGCCTATAGATAGAGGGACCGACAGCCTATATATGGAGGGACTGACAGCCTATAGATGGAGGGACTGACAGCCTATAGATGGAGGGACTGACAGCCTATAGATGGAGGGACTGACAGCCTATAGATGGAGGGACTGACAGCCTATAGATGGAGGGACTGACAGCTTATAGATGGAGGGACTGACAGCCTATAGATGGAGGGACTGACAGCCTATAGATGGAGGGACTGACAGAATATAGATGGAGGGACTGACAGCCTATAGATGGAGGGAACTGACAGCTTCTGGATGGAGGGACTGACAGCCTATAGATGGAGGGACTGACAGATACCCTCATGGGTCATGTAAGACCACCACTGACAGCCTATAGATGGAGGGACTGACAGATACCCTTGTGGGTTATGTAAGACCAACACTGACAGCCTATAGATGGAGGGACTGACAGATACCCTCGTGGGTTATGTAAGACCAACACTGACAGCCTATAGATGGAGGGACTGACAGCCTATAGATGGAGGGACTGACAGCCTATAGATGGAGGGACTGACAGATACCCTCGTGGGTTATGTAAGACCAACACTGACAGCCTATAGATGGAGGGACTGACAGCCTATAGATGGAGGGACTGACAGCCTATAGATGGAGGGACTGACAGCTTATAGATGGAGGGACTGACAGCTTATAGATGGAGGGACTGACAGCCTTTAGATGGAGGGACTGACAGCCTATAGATGGAGGGACTGACAGCCTATAGATGGAGGGACTGACAGCCTATAGATGGAGGGACTGACAGCCTATAGATGGAGGGACCGACAGCCTATAGATGGAGGGACCGACAGCCTATAGATAGAGGGACCGACAGCCTATAGATGGAGGGACTGACAGCCTATAGATGGAGGGACTGACATCCTATAGATGGAGGGACTGACAGATACCCTCATGGGTAATGTAAGACCAACACTGACAGCCTATAGATGGAGGGACTGACAGATACCCTCGTGGGTTATGTAAGACCAACACTGACAGCCTATAGATGGAGGGACTGACAGATACCCTCGTGGGTTATGTAAGACCAACACTGACAGCCTATAGATGGAGGGACTGACAGATACCCTCGTGGGTTATGTAAGACCAACACTGACAGCCTATAGATGGAGGGACTGACAGATACCCTCGTGGGTTATGTAAGACCAACACTGACAGCCTATAGATGGAGGGACTGACAGCCTATAGATGAAGGGACTGACAGCCTATAGATGGAGGGACTGACAGATACCCTTGTGGGTTATGTAAGACCAACACTGACAGCCAATAGATGGAGGGACTGACAGATACCCTTGTGGGTTATGTAAGACCAACACTGACAGCCAATAGATGGAGGGACTGACAGATACCCTTGTGGGTTATGTAAGACCAACACTGACAGCCTATAGATGGAGGGACTGACAGATATCCTCGTGGGTTATGTAAGACCAACACTGACAGCCAATAGATGGAGGGACTGACAGATACCCTCGTGGGTTATGTAAGACCAACACTGACAGCCAATAGATGGAGGGACTGACAGATACCCTCGTGGGTTATGTAAGACCAACACTGACAGCCTATAGATGGAGGGACTGACAGATACCCTTGTGGGTTATGTAAGACCAACACTGACAGCCTATAGATGGAGGGACTGACAGCCTATAGATGGAGGGACTGACAGATACCCTCGTGGGTTATGTAAGACCAACACCGACAGCCAATAGATGGAGGGACTGACAGATACCCTCGTGGGTTATGTAAGACCAACACTGACAGCCTATAGATGGAGGGACTGACAGATACCCTCGTGGGTTATGTAAGACCAACACTGACAGCCTAGTCATACTTAGAAATGTAAAACATATTAAAAATGGACGCTGTATTCACAACAATCCAGCACCTATTACAGCCTGCGAAGTTGCCCGAGGCCGGCTGTTCTCTATGTATGTCACAAACACACTCTCACACACCCATACTGTGCAGTAAACCCCAGACCCTCATACAGCACACCTGCCCCACACACAAACAGCAGCTAAGCCTTGATCTTCTCATCTCTGTAGCATCTGTAGCACCGGGGGCTCCCGTCATGGAGGCTGGCTGGTTAGAAGAAGGCAGGAGAGGAGCTGGCTGGGAGGCTGGTGGTGCCCTGCTGGGGCCAGATTGCATGTTGCTAGTCTCCCAGCGTGGGGGTAACTGAGACGGGGAGGCCAGGTGGTAATGGGCGCAGCAGGGAGCAGCAGTAGGGTAGTAGGAGGGCTTCTCTATGGATAGTGGTGCTGCTGGTGATGCTGGATCAGGAGCTACGGTGTTGCATTGTTCCTGCTTCGCTGGCATCACATCTGTACAGTAGTCGTCTTTGATACTGCCTGTGTGTAAATGATCTCAGTCACTAGGAACACTAGGAAAGTCTCAGATATGGCTCTGGAGGACCCACACAGTGCCTTTAGGTATGATGTAGTGTATGAAGACCAATGGGACGGCTTTGGGATCCACCTTTCTTCAGATACTCCAGCCTCCGTCACGAGGCATTTTCAGTCCCTCACAGTCGTGCAATAGTAATAACATATTGGTAACATGGCAATAGACGAACACACCACAGTGATACCAGTATAAAAAGCTACGTGCTGCGGTAAAGCTCAGAGCCAGGATGGGAGATTTGGCTGCAAA
Source organism: Oncorhynchus mykiss (assembly GCF_013265735.2). Classification (NCBI taxonomy): domain Eukaryota; kingdom Metazoa; phylum Chordata; class Actinopteri; order Salmoniformes; family Salmonidae; genus Oncorhynchus; species Oncorhynchus mykiss. The sequence continues at coordinate 32,923,380 of NC_048582.1, read as the reverse complement.
AGCAGAACCATTAGGAGCACTGAAAGCATCAGCTCTCATAAAAAAAAACTCATACAGACTAGTCTAATGCATGGGACCTACTAATTGCCTTTTACCCAAACAAGAGACTAAGTTGTCTTAAAGTGGGAATCCAGTCTGTTGCATTACAGTAACTGCTATTATTAGCTACTCTGTGTGAAAAATTAAATAGATAACTATACGTACCGGTAGTTACTGTAGGTATAATTGAGGTTGTATTCCAGCTAGAAGGATCCTTTTTTGAGTTAGATATCTGTTGAGCTTGTGGGTGGTACATATTTATGACAGGAGATCTTGTAGTGTATGTTAATATGACATTGCCACCAATGCTCCTCATAGGACACATCACTGCACTCTATACTCCTCTGTAAACTGGTCATCTCTGTATACCAGTCGCAAGACCCACTGGTTGATGCTTATTTATAAAACCCTCTTAGGCCTCACTCCCCCCTATCTGAGATATCTACTGCAACCCTCCTCCTCCACATACAACACCCCGTTCTGCCAGTCACATTCTGTTAAAGGTCCCCAAAGTACAAATATCCCTGGGTCGCTCGTCTTTTCAGTTCGCTGCAGCTAGCGACTGGAACGAGCTGCAACAAACACTCAAACTGGACAGTTTTATCTCCATCTCTTCATTCAAAGACTCAATCGTGGACACTCTTATTGACAGTTGCTTTGTGTGAGGTATTGTTGTTTCTACCTTCTTGCCTTTTGTGCCGTTGTCTGTGCCCAATCATGTTTACCATGCTACCATGTTGTGCTGCTGCCATGTTGTGTTGCTACCAGGTTGTTGTCATGTGGTGTTGCTGTCATGCCATGATGTCCTCATAGGTCTCGATGTAGTGTTGTGGTGTCTCTCTTGTTGTGATGTGTGTTTTGTCCTATATTTTTATTATATTTATTTCTAATCCCATCCCCCGTCCCGCAGGAGGCCTTTTGACATTTGGTAGACTGTCATTGTAAATGAGAATTTGTTCGTCACTGACTTGCCTAGTTAAATAGAGGTTAAATCAAAATGAAATACAAATAAATAAACATACTTTTTATATTAGTAATATAACATGAAAGGCTGACTGAGTAGTAGTACTGCAGTACTGGACGCTGATGGCTTGGGTATGTTGCTGAGATGGATTGAGCAGGCTAGCTGGTGTTTCTGCTCTGCTAGCTAAATGCTGCTGAGTCACGCTATAGTCCACCAAGACCCATAAACTCTGTGTGTTTCCAACCAGAAACATGTGTTTGTACACTTACAACGGGACTATCAACTTCTATAGATTGTTCCACTACTGTCTTGAATCATCGGAAACAATAATTTAGCTATCAGCGATGTTCACTGCATGAGTATATGGGTGAGTTACGAAGGTGGTCTGAAAATGGATTTGCCACAGGAGAAGTTTGAAGTGAATTTCCAGATGGAGAGTCTACATTTCCAAACCCAATGCTGCCTCATATTAGCGCATAAATATATTGAAAAGTGCCTTAGAGGTTGTAAACATCTCTTGAGGTGAGGATTCTAAAAGGCGCTCTAACTCTTCTGGTGAGTTATCCGAAGGCACCATGAATCTACTGCAAGTGAAGGTAGACATCAGGCAACTTTGTCTTCCTGTCGACCTCTAACCCAAATAGGGTTAAAGGTCCATGTGGGACTGCTGGAGCACAAACAGTAAATCACGACAGAGAATGGTAATGCACTTACTGTAGGTTGCATAACGTATTGTTGATGAGGCATCCATGACGTACTCTGGACCTATGAAGGAGACATCAAATGAAACATCATTATTGACTTAAGGTTACCCATGCCACCTCTTTTCCCTTACAATCAACAGTGTGCAACAACTGGTTTTCCATTGTCACACTATTTCTCTGCATGCCGGTGCCTTTTCCTTTCCTGCGGTTTCCTCCATGCCAGGAAGTGGCGGGCGCGTTGAGGTGAGCCTTGGCCCGTTGAAAACACACAGTTCTTGAATTTGCAGAATTAGGCAGAATTAGGCACTAGCCAAGATGGCTCAACTGGGCTTGGCTCGACATCTCAAATATCAAATAACAAGAACCCACAAACTGACCCTGAACGAGAAAGACAACTCCTGCTCATGTGGGTCATTCAGTTCAACAGAATTCCTGCTATCGATAGTGAGAGAAGCCACAGTTGAATAAACTGACAATTTAGATTTACCGGAGAGGAGCATTAGACAACTTGTCAGAGACAAACAAGTCTACCCATTGATCCCTGGGAAAATGATTGGACTCAACAAAGACAAATAGATGCTAATCTTTTATAAGAACGCCAATCCTCTGAGCTCGTTAAAGCCCATGATTTGGAGCATGCCTAAACAAGTATGTTTTTTTTATTGAATAGCACAGAGCCACGCTTGTTTGTTACTTCCTCTCGATGTTTGATCTCAACCAACAGGAAGAAAACAGAGACGAGACAAAGCTTCGTTCCCTAATCGTCCATCTTTAGATTTTCCCATGCGACGACATCAACAAGATTCTAATTACATTGTAATTTCATTTCAAGACTGTGTTTTTCCATCTTTGACTAAGATTTTTGTAATTGTATTTTTTGTATTTGTTTTTTATCATTCTCATTAGATGCAGTAGTATTGGCAGCGGTGACTTAATAAGAAGCTGGTACATTGTGTGACAGACTGTTTTCCAGTGGTCTGGTCTGACGATGTATGTCTACCTCTGGCTGACCCTGCTCTGAGCTTGTGCTTCCATTAAGACAGAGAACACAGTAGGGAAGACTGTATGGCTAGACCAGGAAGTGGACTGGACTGTCCACAGTCATGTGACGAAGTAATCAAGATGTTTTCCCAGAGTACACAGTCCGAAGAAAGAAAGTTTACAATGAACATTTGTAAACTGTTACTAGATACAGTAAATAAATACAATTGGAAATGTAAAATACACAATTTAATAAACAATATATTCTGCATTAGGCCGATTTGATATAATAAGAGATTCTAAAAAATATGTGTGTACAACATTATTACTTTCTACCACATATGGCTGAAATCATATGAATGTTTTTCATTGTGGCCACTAATGATTCCTTTGTCTCATATGCTGTGGTTCCTGTCTGCTCTACTCTTTGTACTTGAGCAGAAGATGGAGGACTCACCTTGCCTGGCGCTGCTTGGCTGAAGGGCAATATTACAAGAAGCAGTGGTGGCCGATATTGAAACTGTGAGGATTAATATTCCTCAAAAGCCTGGCCATTGTTTTTGATAAATCAATTTGGGAAGCTTTCAGAACGCGGATTAGCGCCGCGCCCCATCCCCCTTCTCCCCCCAGTGCTGGACAGGAGTTTAAATCAGACGCCTCTGAAAGGCGAGCATGCCAACCTTCACCAACCGACCCCCTCCACTCTCTCATTCCTTCCCTCGCTTTCTCTCTCTGTCTTTCTCGCTCTCTCCGTCTTTCTCTCTTTTTCCATCTCTCTCCATCGCTCTCTCTTTCTTGCTCTCTCACTATCTATCGTTCCATCTCTCGCTCTCCCTGTCACTCTCCCTCTTTCTGCATTCTAATAAGGCTCAATGATAAACAGCGAGTGCTCTTGGGGGAAAGTGGAGGTGAACTGAACGGTGTCTCATCCCTTCTGCTTGTTGCAGTCAAACATCTGGAGGTCCGTGAAATTGTGGGCGTTTAGCAAAGGAAACGCTACTGACGTTTGGCACAGTTAATTTACCCCCTTACGTTACGCTCCGTTTCACATGGTTCCAGGGATCACCTGGGATGCAAAGTGAGGAACTCAGTTAGCAGGACAATTATGTCAAATGACTGTGGAAGGAATGACAGCTTAAAAAAGCTTTAAAAGCACAACAGGGTCAGGAAAGCAAAGGAGAAATGGTTTGTTTTTCCCAACACAAATTCCTAACGGACGTTGCTTTTCTCTCTGTTCCATCAGTCTCTTTCCTGCTCTTTTTCTGTTGAGCCATTCCATCTGTTGTGTTTTACCGCCTACAAAACAGATGTCATGCAGCATCGTCGGCAAACCAATGAGGAAAGCTCAGAAGTTCCAAATCTCTGAGAGCCCCTTGCTGTTTTCCAGCCCCCCAGGTTGCCCATCACCCACGCAGTCCCCAGCCGCCCCACGGCTATCTCCCTCTGGCTACACTCCAGTATACCACCCACCTGATATGTGGAGACGGGGGAAGCAGCGATGAAGGGCGTAATGGATGTCTGTGCGATCATGCGGTTGGTGGCGATACTGTAAGGCGAGGAGTAGAACCTGAGGGGAGAGAGGAAACAGAACAGAGAAAGGGAGGTCAGACACGGGTATTGGATGTACCTATACAATGCATCCAGAAAGTATTCAGACCCCTTGACTTGATCAAATCGTTTTTTTCCACCTCATCAATCTACACACAATACCCTATAATGACAAAGCAAAAATACGTTTTTGCAAATGTATAAAAAAATCTGAAACTGAAATATGACATTTGCATAAGTATTCAGATTTTTTACTTTGTTGAAGCACCTTTGGCAGCGATTACAGCCTCGGGTCTTCTTGAGTATGACGCTACAAGCTTGGAACACCTGTATTTGGGGAGTTTCTCCCATTCTCCTCTCAAGCTCTGTCAGGTTAGATGGGGAGTGTCATTGCACAGCTATTTTCAGGTCTCTCCAGAGATGTTTGATCGGTTTCAAGTCCCAGCTCTGGCTGGGATACCCAAGGACGTTTGGAGACTTGTCCCGAAGCCACTCCTGCGTTGTCTTGGCTGTGTGTTTAGGGTCTTTGTCCTGTTGAAAGGTGAACCTTCCCCCGTCTGAGGTCCTCTGAAGCAGGTTTTCATCAAGGATCTCTCTGTACTTTGCTCCGTTCATCTTTCCCTCGATCTGCCAGTCCCTGCCGCTGAAAAACATTCCCACAGCATGATGCTGCCACCACCATGCTTCACTGTATGGACGGTGCCTGGATTCCACCAGACGTGACGCTTGGCAATCAGGCGAACGAGTTGAATCTTGGTTTCATCAGACCAGAGAATCTTGTTTCTTTGAGAGTCCTTCAGGTGCCGTTTTGGTAAAATGTAAACGGGCCGTGATGTGCCTTTTACTGAGGAGTGGTTTCCGTCTGGCCACTCTACCATAACCTGATTGGTGGACTGCTGCAGAGATGGTTGTCCTTCTGGAAGGTTCTCCCATCACCACAGAGGAACTCTGGAGCTCTGTCAGAGTGACCATCGGGTTCTTGGTCACCTCCCTGACCGAGGCCCTTCTCCCCCGATTGCTCAGTTTGGCCGGGTGGCTAGCTCTAGGAAGAGTCTTAGTGGTTCCAAACTTCTTCCATTTAAGAATGATGGAGGCCACTGTGTTCTTGGGGACCTTCAATGCTGCAGAAATGTTTTGGTACCCTTCCCCTAGATCGGTGCCTCGACATAATCTTGTCTCGGAGCTCTAAGGACAAATCCTTCAACCTCATGGCTTGGTTTTGAACTGACATGCACTGGCAACTGTGGGACCTCATATACAGTTGAAGTCGGAAGTTTACATACACCTTAGCCAAATACCTTTAAACTCAGTTTTTCACAATTCCTGACATTTAATCCTAGTAAAAATGCCCTGTTTTAGGTCAGTTAGGATCAGCACTTTATTTGAAGAATGTGAAATGTCAGAATAATATTAGAGAGAATGATTTATTTCATCACATTCCCAGTGGGTCAGAAGTTTGCATACACTGAATTAGTATTTGGTAGCATTGCCTTTAAATTGTTTAACTTGGGTCAAACGTTTCAGGTAACCTTCCACAAGCTTCCCACAATAAGTTGGGTGAATTTTGGCCCATTCCTCCTGACAGAGCTGGTGTAACTGAGTCAGGTTTGTAGGCTCCTTGCTCGCACACGCCTTTTCAGTTCTGCCCAGTTCTGGCCACTCCAATACCTTGACTGTGTTGTCCTTAAGCCATTTTGCCACAACTTTGGAAGTATGCTTGGGGTCATTGTCCATTTGGAAGACCCATTTCCGACCAAGCTTTAATGTTTGATGTCTTGAGATGTTGCTTCAATATATCCACATAATTTTCCTGCCTCATGATGCCATCAATTTTGTGAAGTGCACCAGTCCCTCCTGCAGCAAAGTGTGACAGGTTAAAGGACAGGTTAAAGGAAATATTCATAGCCTGTTATACATTAAAAAGTATTAGTAAGTTTATAGTATGTGAGGATCGTAAAACATCTAAGGTTAAAAAGATGCATTCAGTATTAGTTGATAGAGATAGATAACATTCATATAATTGTGTTAATGTTAAAATCTGTCAAAGGGTACGAATTGTGAGTAATGTGTAAACGTTATATTGATTACTTTATTTTGTGGTGCCTAAAAGTGTTAATCTGTGATCTACGAAATGCTCTTAATCTATGAGCCGGAGATCGATTGCTCTGGTCTCCACCCATATTCCTGGGGAAATCGCTGTCTTTTCTCATTGAACTAAAAGTTGCATTGAGAAAACAATACCATATCACTCTCGTGATTATTTCTCCCCTGTTTTCAGGTACTTTATTGATGATAAAAAAATAGTCATTTAAATGTAATAACTCGCTAATGTTAAGAGTGTTTAAGGTGTGTCTTAGTAACATCTTGAGGAAGTTAGAGTTAAGTTTGAAGAGAGTAATATTAGCCCTGCTCGGTTGTAGCAAAGAATAGCATCGTACTGAGAATAGCTGACATTTTATGTCGATTGTGAATGAACATGTGCGTTGTTAATAAGATATTTTGCTGTGTTATTTGTATAATGGTTTTTCTGTTGTTTTGTAATGTGTTATTTTTGTGAACTGGATTGAACTAAAAGTTGCATTGAGAAAACAATACCATATCACTCTCGTGATTATTTCTCCCCTGTTTTCAGGGGCGTAACAAAAGCACCCCCACAACATGATGATGCCACCCCCGTGCTTCACGGTTGGGATGGTGTTCTTTGGCTTGCAAGCCTCCCACTTTTTCCTGTTATATTTTTGTTTCATCAGACCAGGGGACAGTATGATCTTTGTCCCCATGTGCAGTTGCAAACTGTAGTCTGGCTTTTTTTATGGCTGTTTTGGAGCAGTGGCTTCTTCCTTGCTGAGCAGCCTTTCAGGTTGTGTCGATATGGGACTCGTTTTACTGTGGATATAGATACTTTTGTACCTGTTTCCTCCAGCATCTTCATAAGGTCCTTTGCTGTTGTTCTGGGATTGATTTGCACTTTTCGCACCAAAGTACGTTAATCTCCTTCCTGAGCGGTATGACGGCTGCGTGGTCCCATGGTGTTTATACTTGTGCACTATTGTTTGTACAGATGAACATGGTACCTTCAGGGGAAATTGCTCCCAAGGATGAACCAGACTTGTGGAAGTCTACAATTTTTTCTCTGAGGTCTTGGCTGATATCTTTAGATTTTCCCATGATGTCAAGCAAAGAGGCACTGAGTTTGAAGGTAGGCCTTGAAATACATCTACAGGTACACCTCCAATTGACTCAAATAATGTAAATTAGCCTATCAGAAGCTTCTAAAGCCATGACATAATTTTCTGGAATTTTCCAAGCTATTAAAAGGCACAGTCGACTTAGTGTATGGAACCTTCTGACCCACTGGAATTGTGATACAGTGAATTATAAGTTAAATAATCTGTCTGTAAACAATTGTTGGAATAATTACTACTGTCATGCACAAAGTAGACGTCCTAACCGACATGGCAAAACTATAGTCTGTTAACAAGAAATTTGTGGAGTGGCTGAAAAATGAGTTTGAATGACTCCAACCTAAGAGTATGTAAACCTCCGACTTCAACTTTAAACAGGCCTGTCCAAATCATGTCCAATCAATTTGGAAACAGGATGCACCTGAGCTCAATTTCGAGTCTCATTGAAAAGGGTCTGAATTCTTCTGTAAATAAGGTATCTGTTTTTTATTTTGAATAAATCTGCTAAAAAAGTTTTCGCTTTGTCATTATGGGGTATTGTGTGTAGACTGATGAGTGGGGAAAACAATAATAAGGCTGTAATGTTACAAAATGTGGAAAAAGGGACGGGGTCTGAATACTCTCCGAATGCACCGTAGGTCTCCATGCATTACAACTGTCTACATTGAAATGTCAGGATGATCATGATTATTAAGGCGCCTATTAAGTGTTTATTAAGGGCTTACGTTTGGTTAATGAACTACTGTTTCAAAAAGCTGACTGGCAATTTACATACCCTTTCTACTAAGTAACAGAGAGATAGACACTAGTATGTGGGGGCATATTTGTGTGTTTATGCCTTAGGCTTTTTATGCAATAACCTCGAACAAAGTGCACATTTTTGTTTTTGCCCCTAGCACTAACACAGTTGATTGAACTCAAAAAATGAACTCATAATCAGGCCTATGATTTGAATCAGGTGTCTGAGTGCTAGGGGAAAACAACTCAAATGTGCACTCCTTCGGGTCCCCAGGACCAGGATTGGGAAACAGTCTAATGGAACCAAATGGCACTCGTATCCCTGGAGCCAGTCTCTGTCCACATACGGACAGGAATGTACCATACACAGAGACAATCTCTCTACTAAAAGACCTTTCAAGTCCCTTGATACATCCACACGTACACGCACAAGACACACACCCACCCCAGACACTACACACATCGTGGTCGATGCACAGATCCTCAATCACACAGACGGTATTTGAGGCCGAGCAGACAGAGCTTCCCACGTGAGGGTATAGCTCGTCGTTGTCTTTGTCTCAAATCAAACGCAAGGCAATATATTGTGTTCCGTCGGGCGCATAAAAGTTTCATTGAAGCGTCTTCTGGCTTCCCGATAGAAAAGTCTGGTTTTATCAGATCAAATTGAGCTTCGTGATCGTCTGAAAAAAGGGTTGTCGTGTGCTTCTGCCCCTAGCCTGGAGTATTAAGGCTATACAATGCTGACTGGCTTAGGCTGCTGGCCGACTTCAATCCACAGTGTTGGAAAAACTCAATGCATTTAAAAGAAGGCTATTCCAAAGTGTTGGGCTCTAGGGAAAAGAGGTGGTGGGCTACTTCATCATGTTGTGACGTTGATTCAGATCTACAACAGTCCTGGGTGTCATTTCTATCCGCTAGCTGGTTTTATACCACTCTCAGTTGTCCTCCTAGCTCAGTTGGTAGAGCAGGCGGTATAAGTTAATAGACCAATAATAAAAGAGCGTTTCAAACCTCTCTGCCAATAACTGCTAATTTTCAGGTTCTATATTCCTTCCATTAGGCCCCTTTTAGACCAGTCCCAGACAGTCCTAGCAAAATTCTTGCTTGACATTTGATTATTTCTAAAAAAAAAAAAGCGTTTGGCTTTTAAAAGTAGAACTATTGTCACAGACTAAAAGCCTTGAAGTAATCCCAACATACTGCAGACATATATTCTCCATGTACACTATATATACAAAAGTATGTGGTCAGTGACTTTCAACGTGGCAACGTCATAGGATGCCACCTTTCCAACAATCAGTTTGTCAAATTTCTGCCCTGCTACAGCTGCCCCTGTCAACTCTAAGTGCTGTTATTGTGAAGTGGAAATGTCTAGGAACAACAACGGCTCAGCAGCGAAGTGGTACTCACTACCGAGTTCCAAACTGCCATTGGAAGCAACGTCAGCACCAGAACTGTTCGTCTGGAGCTTCATGAAATGGGTTTCCATGGCCGAGCTGCCACACACAAGCCTAAGATCACCATAGACAATGCCAAGTGTTGGCTGGAGTGGTGTAAAGCTCGCTGCCATTGGACTCTGGAGCAGTGGAAACACATTCTCTGGAGTGATGAATCACGCTTCTCCATTAGGCAGTCCAACGGATGAATCTAGGTTTGGTGGATGCCAGGAGGACGCTACCTGCCCCAATGCATAGTGCCGACTGTAAAGTTTGGTGGAGAAGGAATAATGGTCTGTGGCTGTTTTTCATGGTTCGAGCCAGGTCACTTAGTTCCAGTGAAGGGAAATCTTAACACTACAGCATATAATGACATTCTAGACTATTCTGTGCTTCCAACTTTGTGGCAACAGTTTGGGGAAAGCCCTTTCCTGTTTCAGCATGACAATGCCCCCTTGCACAAAGTGAGGTCCATACAGAAAGGGTTTGTCAAGATCGGTGGGGAAGAACTTGACTGACCTACACAGAGCCCTGACCTCAACCCCATCTAACACCTTTGGGATGAATTAGAACACCGACTGTGAGCCAGGACTAATCGCCCAACATCAGTGCCCGACCTCACTAATGCTCTAGTGGCTGAATGGAAGCAAGTCCCCGCAGCAATGTTCCAACATCGAATGGAAAGCCTTCCCAGAAGAGTGGAAGCTGTTATAGCAGCAAAGGGGGGACCAACTCCGTATTAATGCCCATGATTTTGGAATGAGATGTTCGACGAGCAGGTGTCCACATACTTTTGGTCATGTAGTGTATGTCTACTAAGTGGTCAATGTGCTATTTTCTTTTATTTCTTTCCAGCCTCATAATCACAGCTTACTATTATGTTTCTAATATGCCCATCTAATGAGATTCTATTCATTCATCCAGTCTTATTCCAGAGTCATTGAGATAAACGCTTCGGGAAGCTGGGAGAAGCAGGGAGTGAGAGAGAAGCTTCCTGTCACAGACTGAGGACACATTGTGAGAGGATGGAACTCAAAGCTCTCCTTCCCTTCCTGTTACAGTACACAGGGAAAAATAGAACACTTTGCGAGGCCATTCATCTCCATTGCACCCCTTCGTACACAGGCACCGAAGGCGCGCGCACACACACACACACACACACACACACACACACACACACACACACACACACACACTCAGTCACAGACAAAGGGACGGGCACACATGCAGGCAACCAGGCATGAAATACACGCACGCACTAACACCTGAGAACATCACTCCATCTCTTATAGATTATTTGAAGTAAACAGTAACAAAGTGCACACACTACATGAATCAAGAGACAATCACATTGAACAAGTCGTACAGATTGCTCAGAGGGATGGACGGTGCCAGAGATGTACAGACTGACTCTTACCCGTTCTGCATAGCAGCAGGATCATATGTTAACTGCATACCAGTCTGCAACACAAGAGAGACACGTTACAGGTTAATCCTTGAATTTCAAGTCACAATAATGGACAGGATTTGACAGAGAGGAAGCAAACGGGATCTCAATACACTTTATGCATGTGGGACAACGATCGATGCCAGCTTTGAGAGAGAGAGGGAGTGAGACAGAGAGAAAGAAGTGACAGTGAGCGTATGCATGAAAGTGTGTGAGGCTCTTGTCTCTCTTCCTCTTTCTCCCACTCTCTCGTGTTCTTCCCCTCTCTCTCTTTCTCTCCCTGCAATCCGTCATCTGCATTCCCGAAGCCTTCTCTCCCGGATGAGGGCTAATCCCATTTCTTTAACACAGGAGGCTGCTGAGATTTCAGATTTCATCAGCACACTTTTTTATCTCCCCCTATCTCTCTCTCTCTCTCTCCCTCTCTGTCCCCCATCTCTCCCATACTCTCTTCCTCTCTCTCTCTATCCCCCTCTCTCCCTACCTCTCTCTCTTCCCCTCTCTCTCTCTATCCCCCTCTCTCCCTACCTTTCTCTCTCTATCCCCCTCTCTCCCTACATCTCTCTCTTCGCCTCTCTCTCTATCCCCCTCTCTACCTACCTCTCTCTCTTCCCCTCTCTCTCTCTATCCCCCTCTCTCCCTACCTCTCTCTCTATCCCCCTCTCTCCCTACATCTCTCTCTTCGCCTCTCTCTATCCCCCTCTCTACCTACCTCTCTCTCTTCCCCTTTCTCTCTCCATCCCCCTCTCTCCCTACCTCTCTCTCTCTTCCCCTCTCTCTCTCCATCTCCCTCTCTCCCTACCTCTATCTCTCTCCATCCCCCTCTCTCCCTCGTTCCTCTAGGAAGTTTGCGTGAGCTAAAAAGGAGGAATGACCCTCAGCAACTAGAGGGGATGGACCTCACCCACGTGAGTGAGGGGAAACAGAGATCCACATGAATCCCATAGCAGATGCATCAGCCCTGGGTGACACGGCCACTGTGGATGTGTGCGTGCGTGAGCATAACATTCACTAGGCCACTTAGTTTTGCTTTAACCACACAGATTGTAATGACTGAATGCTGTCTTCTTATAATATGCACCATTTATAATATTTACCATTTATAATATTTACCATTTATAATATTTACCATTTATAATATTTCCCATTTATAATATTCACCATTTATAATATTTACTATTTATAATATTTACTATTTATAATATTTACCATTTATAATATTCACCATTTATAATATTTACTATTTATAATATTTACTATTTATAATATTTACCATTTATAATATTCACCATTTATAATATTCACCATTTATAATATTTACTATTTATAATATTCACCATTTATAATATTCACCATTTATAATATTTACCATTTATAATATTCACCATTTATAATATTTACCATTTATAATATTTACCATTTATAATATTCACCATTTATAATATTTACCATGTATAATATTTACCATGTATAATATTTGTGTATGTGTGAGTTAAGTTCTGTTTGGTCCAGTACATGTGCCATCCCATTCAACAGTACAATGTCAATGTTTGTATCTCGGCCTTCTTTTTTCATTTGGAAAATAATAAACATATCATAAAAAAAATTAAACAGCAGTCCTGGGTGGGGTTCCTTCGTGTGAGTGTGTTTGAGTGTGAGAGTATGCGTGTTCGCATTTGAGAGAGTATCCGTATGTTTGAGTGTTGGCGGAGGAAGTGTGTGTGTGTGTGTGTGTCTGTGTGCGTGTGTGTGTGTGTGTGTGTGTGTGTGTGTGTGTGTGTGTGTGTGTTTATTTGAATGTATGCATGTACATATAGAGTATGTGCCTGTATGTTCCACTGACAGGAAGTGTGTGTGTGTGCCTTTATGTCTGTGTGTGTATTTGTCTACGTCTGTGTGCCTCTACGTGCTAATGGCCATCCCAGACCAGGCCAGCTGTCTGGTGAGGCTGATAAGTCCCGTGCGTAGTGCCCTTGCTTCCATGTGTTAATGAATTCCACACCATGGCTGCCTGGCTCACACAGACAATCCCCCATAAGGGTCGGCTGCATGGCCATGACTGATTATGCATGCTGTTGTCGAGTCAGGTACAAAGCGCGTGCACGCGAGAGAGAACGTGTGTAAGAAAGAGAAAAAGAAAGTGAGATGACGAGGAGAGAGAGAAAGAGAAAGAGAAGAAGTAAGAGTAAACAGAAAGAGAAGAAGAGAGAGTATACAGAAAGAGAAGAAGAGAGAGTAAACAGAAAGAGAAGAAGAGAGATTAAACAGAAAGAGAAGAAGAAAGAGTAAACAGAAAGAAAAGAGAGAGTAAACAGAAAGAGAAGAGAGAGTATACAGAAAGAGAAGAAGAGAGACTAAACAGAAAGAAGAGAGATTAAACAGAAAGAGAAGAAGAGAGAGTAAACAGAAAGAGAAGAAGAGAGAGTAAACAGAAAGAGAAGAAGAAAGATTAAACAGAAAGAGAAGAAGAGAGAGTAAACAGAAAGAGGAGAGAGTAAACAGAAAGAGGAGAGAGTAAACAGAAAGAGAAGAAGAGAGAGTAAACAGAAAGAGAAGAAGAGAGAGTAAACAGAAAGAGAAGAGAGAGTAAACAGAAAGAGAAGAAGAGAGTAAACAGAAAGAGAAGAAGAGAGAGTAAACAGAAAGAGAAGAAGAGAGTAAACAGAAAGAGAAGAAGAGAGAGTAAATAGAAAGAGAAGAGAGAGTAAGCAGAAAGAGAAGAAGAGAGAGTAAACAGAAAGAGAATAGAGAGTAAACAGAAAGAGAAGAAGAAATAGTAAACAGAAAGAGAAGAGAGAGTAAACAGAAAGAGAAGAAGAGAGAGTAAACAGAAAGAGAAGAGAGAGTAAACAGAAAGAGAAGAAGAGAGTAAACAGAAAGAGAAGAAGAGAGAGTAAACAGAAAGAGAAGAGAGAGTAAGCAGAAAGAGAAGAAGAGAGAGTAAACAGAAAGAGAAGAGAGAGTAAACAGAAAGAGAAGAAGAGAGTAAACAGAAAGAGAAGAAGAGAGAGTAAACAGAAAGAGAAGAAGAGAGAGTAAACAGAAAGAGAAGAAGATAGAGTACACAGTAGAGACAGTGAGAGTATGTGAGGAAGAAGAAGTGAGAGTATGTGAGGAAGAAGAAGTGAGAGTATGTGAGGAAGAAGAAGTGAGAGTATGTGAGGAAGAAGAAGTGAGAGTATACACTGAGTATACAAAACATTAGGAACACATTCCTAATATTTAGTTGCACCCCCTTTTGCCCTCAATTCATCAGGACATGGACTCACAGAGGTGTGGAAAGCGTTCCACAGGGAGGCTGGCCCATGTTGACTCCAATGCTTCCCACAGTTCCCACAAATTCACTGGATGTCATTTGGGTGGTGGACCATTCTTGATTCACACGGGAAACTGTTGAGCATGTACTACCATACCACCTTATATTTGTCTTTCCCATTCACCCTCTGAATGGCACACATACACAATCCATGTCTCAAGGCTTAACGATCCTTCTTTAACCCGTCTTCTCCACGTCATCTACACTGATTGAAGTTGATTTAACAAGTGACATCAATAAGGGATCATATCTTTCACCTGGATTTCACCTGGATTCACCAGTCTATGTCATGGAAAGAGCAGGTGTTCCTAATGTTTTGTTCACTCAGTGTATGTCTAGGACAGGAATGTGGAGCATGTGAATGAGAGACAGAGGGAGGAAGTGTGTGAGAGTGTGTGTGTATACTGTAGTACAGTATGTGGGTGTGACAGAAAGCCAGCTGGAAGAATGCCTGTACTGGACGTCCACAGGAAACCCCACCCATGGTGTCCGGCTGTAGGACACACACCCTCTCTCTCAAAAACATCTGTCAGGCTTTCTTTCACACGGGAGAACCCCGTGGTTTTTCACATATGAATACTTTCCCCAAGAGAAAGCACTTGCGCTAGTGTGACTTTGTGAGACTACCTGTGTGTGTGTGTGTTAACGATTTAATCATTAAGGGTGTGTGTGTATGAGTGTATGTCATGTGTGTGTGTGTGAGTGAGCATGTGTGACTCCTACAGAGTAGGATCTCGCGTGTGTGTGTGTGTGTAAGCGCACATCATTTGAAAGATGTGACATGCTTGAGAGAGCATTTGCATGCCTCATAGTCACTTAGATGAAAACAGACTTCTGACCTCTTTTCTACTCCTGACTAATCACGCCACAATGCGGTTGCTTGCTGCTCTACTAGACCCCTGATGTGTTCTGGGAGTTTGGCTGACTTCAAAAAGGGGATAGATGGAGAACGTAGCAAATGGCGTGCGCCGGGAGGCCTTCTTCCTCTGGCCGCGGAACAGGAGGCCCTCTTCCTCTGGCCGCGGAACGGGAGGCCCTCTTCCTCTGGCCGCGGAACGGGAGGCCCTCTTCCTCTGGCCGCGGAAAGGGAGGCCCTATTCCTCTGGCCGCGGAATGGGAGGCCCTCTTCCTCTGGCCACGGAACGGGAGGCCCTCTTCATCTGGCCATGGAATGGGAGGCCCTCTTCATCTGGCCACGGAACGGGAGGCCCTCTTCCTCTGGCCACGGAACGGGAGGCCCTCTTCATCTGGCCACGGAACGGGAGGCCCTCTTCCTCTGGCCACGGAACGGGAGGTCCTTGGTGAAGGACCGGAGAACGTCTGATAAACAGACTCACATGTGATGCCTATCTCCAGACCCTGGCTGTGCTGCTGATCAATGACTGTGGGGGCATCGCTGACACACACACACACACAAAGGTACGAACAAATGTAAGCAAACACACATGTGCATATGTACGTATGTGCAAGCACTCTCTCACACACACAGACGTCTTCACCAGCCTCTCAATCATGTCCTTAACCATAGCAAGGCGAAGAAAGGAGGGAGGGAAGGAGGGAGGAAATGGGGGAGACAAGGGAGGAGAGATGTAAAACTCATCCGATCTGATGAGCCTGAGGCTACAGGAGGGCCTTTTTGCAGAGATAAAAACACAAATCATGTCGTTAATCTGCATGTGAGATGCAAGCAGTTTAATCTAAGGACTGTTACTGTGTGGGGGTTGAGGTAGAAAAGATGAGAGAGAGGGAGGAGAGATGAGAGAGGTAGGAGAGGGAGGAGAGATGAGAGAGAGGTAGGAGAGGGATGAGAGAGGTAGGAGAGGGATGAGAGATGAGAGAGAGGTAGGAGAGGGAGGAGAGATGAGAGAGAGGGAGGAGAGGGAGGAGAGATGATAGAGAAGGAGGAGAGATGAGAGAGAAGGAGGAGAGGGAGATGAGAGAGAGGGAGGGAGGAGAGATGAGAGGTAGGAGAGATGAGAGAGAGGTAGGAGAGGGAGGAGAGATGAGAGAGAAGGAGTGGGAGAAGAGATGAGAGAAGGAGGAGAGGGAGAAGAGATGAGAGAAGGAGGAGAGGGAGGAGAGATAAGAGAGGTAGGAGAGATGAGAGAGAGGTAGGAGAGATGAGAGAGGGAGGAGAGGGAGGATAGATGAGAGAGAAGGAGGAGAGATGAGAGAGAAGGAGGAGAGGGAGAAGAGATGAGAGAGAGGTAGGAGAGGGAGGAGAGATGAGAGAGAGGGAGGAGTGGGAGGAGAGATGAGAGAGAGGGAGGAGTGGGAGGAGAGATGAGAGAGAGGTAGGAGAGGGAGGAGAGATGAGAGAGAGGTAGGAGAGGGAGGAGAGATGAGAGAGAGTTAGGAGAGGGAGGAGAGATGAGAGAGAAGGAGGAGAGGGAGAAAGATGAGAGAGGGGGAGGAGAGATGAGAGGGGGAGGAGATGAGAGGGGGAGGAGAGGGAGAAGAGATGAGAGAGAAGGAGGAGAGGGAGAAGAGATGAGAGAGGGTGAGGAGAGATGAGAGGGAGGGAGGGAGGGGGAGGAGAGATGAGAGAGGGAGGAGAGATGAGAGAGAGGGAGGAGAGAGTGGGTCAGGACAGAGAGATGAGAGAGAGGGAGGAGAGAGGGGTCAGGACAGAGAGATGAGAGAGAGGGGGTCAGGACAGAGAGATGAGAGAGAGGGAGGAGAGAGGGGGTCAGGCCAGAGAGATGAGAGAGAGGGAGGAGAGAGGGGGTCAGGAAAAAGAGATGAGAGAGAGAGAGGAGAGAGGGGGTCAGGAAGGAGAGATGAAAGAGAGGGAGGAGAGAGGGGGTCAGGACAGAGAGATGAGAGAGAGGGAGAAGAGAGGGGGTAAGGAAGGAGAGATGAGAGAGAGAGGGAGGAGAGAGGGGGTCAGGAAAAAGAGATGAGAGAGAGAGAGGAGAGAGGGGGTCAGGAAGGAGAGATGAAAGAGAGGGAGGAGAGAGGGGTCAGGACAGAGAGATGAGAGAGAGGGGGTCAGGACAGAGAGATGAGAGAGAGGGAGGAGAGAGGGGGTCAGGCCAGAGAGATGAGAGAGAGGGAGGAGAGAGGGGGTCAGGAAGGAGAGATGAGAGAGAGAGGGAGGAGAGAGGGGGTCAGGAAGGAGAGATGAAAGAGAGGGAGGAGAAAGGGGGTCGGAGGGAGGAGAGAGGGGTCAGGAAGGAGAGATGAGAGAGAGGGAGGAGAGAGGGGGGGGAGGACAGAGAGATGAGAGAGAGGGAGGAGAGAGGGGGTCAGGAAGGAGAGATGAGAGAGAGGGATGAGAGAGGGGGTCAGGACAGAGAGATGAGAGAGAGGGAGGAGAGAGGGGGTCAGGAAGGAGAGATGAGAGAGAGGGTGGAGAGAGGGGGTCAGGAAGGAGAGATGAGAGAGAGGGATAAGAGAGTGGGTCAGGACAGAGAGATGAGAGAGAGGGAGGAGAGAGTGGGTATAAACAGAGCGATGAGAGAGAGGGAGGAGAGAGTGGTTCAGGACAGAGAGATGAGAGAGAGGGAGGAGAGAGTGGGTCAGGACAGAGAGATAAGAGAGAGGGAGGAGAGAGGGGGTCAGGACAGAGAGATGAGAGAGAGGGAGGAGAGAGGGGTCAGGAAGGAGAGATGAGAGAGTGGGAGGAGAGAGGGGTCAGGAAGGAGAGATGAGAGAGAGGGAGGAGAGAGGGGGTGAGGACAGAGAGATGAGAGAGAGGGAGGAGAGAGGGGGTCAGGAAGGAGAGATGAGAGAGAGGGAGAAGAGAGGGGGTCAGGAAGGAGAGATGAGAGATAGGGAGGAGAGAGTGGGTCAGGAAGGAGAGATGAGAGTGAGGGAGGAGAGAGGGGGTCAGGAAGGAGAGATGAGAGATAGGGAGGAGAGAGGGGGTCAGGACAGAGAGATGAGAGAGAGGGAGGAGAGAGGGGGTCAGGAAGGAGAGATGAGAGAGAGAGGGAGGAGAGAGGGGGTCAGGAAGGAGAGATGAAAGAGAGGGAGGAGAAAGGGGGTCAGGAAGGAGAGATGAGAGAGAGAGGGAGGAGAGAGGGGGTCAGGAAGGAGAGATGAAAGAGAGGGAGGAGAAAGGGGGTCGGAGGGAGGAGAGAGGGGTCAGGAAGGAGAGATGAGAGAGAGGGAGGAGAGAGGGGGTGAGGACAGAGAGATGAGAGAGAGGGAGGAGAGAGGGGGTCAGGAAGGAGAGATGAGAGAGAGGGAGGAGAGAGGGGGTCAGGACAGAGAGATGAGAGAGAGGGAGGAGAGAGGGGGTCAGGAAGGAGAGATGAGAGAGAGGGTGGAGAGAGGGGGTCAGGAAGGAGAGATGAGAGAGAGGGATAAGAGAGTGGGTCAGGACAGAGAGATGAGAGAGAGGGAGGAGAGAGTGGGTATAAACAGAGCGATGAGAGAGAGGGAGGAGAGAGTGGGTCAGGACAGAGAGATG